>NC_136429.1:9897500-11097500 GCF_052849685.1 Lactuca virosa | reverse complement strand
CAGAGTCCATCATCACTGAGGTTTAGGCACTAAATTTGCATAGTCGCCAGGATTTATACAACAGGCACTAAGTCCGCATAGTCGCCAGGGTTTTAGGCACTAAGTCTGCATAGTCGCCAGGGTTTATACAACAGGCACTAAGTCCGCATAGTCGCCAGGGTTTTGGCACCAAGTCTGCATGACCGCCAAGGTTTAGGCACCAAGTCTGCATGATCGCCAAGGTTTAGGCACCAAGTCTGCATGATCGCCAGGGTTTAGAGTACACCGGGTGAACACATCGTTCACAACACCTACAAGTTGCGAGCCTGCTAGTGTTCCACTGGACTGTCTAGAATAGTCCGTGGTTTTCATCCATACTCAGCTAGATGACGGGGCCAGCATTTGGGAAGAAGGCTTCTCACATCGTCCACCTCTCATCCTTACCTCATGGTCTATATCACCTCTCAACTCATCATCCAACTCATATTTCATCTACCCATGTTTTACCCAACATATTATGTAGATATAAATACATATACAGTTTAAATCATATAAAACTTGTATAAAATCGTTCATCCAGCATAGATAGCAAGTATACAGATAATATGCACACATAGCACGTAGTTTATATAAAATACTTCATATCTATGTGTAAGATGAAAGTAACTATGCACTCACTTGATTAGGTGGTGACTCGGTACTCGAACAGCGTTTCGTTATCTCCAAACAATTTTTCCTTGACCAAAACCTAGTATCAATACCACCAGAGTTTAGTTTTAACGTTAACTGCGACTAATTAATAGTCTAGCTATTATTATTATTATATAAGCGTTAAATAACACTCAATATAACTCATAATAATAGCCCAAATAATTATTTTAGGGACCTAATAACATTACTATAATTATTTAAAATCTATATTAAAAATAACGTAGGCGTAGCTCACTTATAGCGGATTTTAAAGAAAATCGGGCTTTGCTCGGAGCAGCATTTCCGGACCGAAACACCCTTTTTCTCGGGACTCCAGGAGCCTCGGGGCTTCCTTTGGGTGCTACGAGTTTTTCCTAGGGTTTAGGGGGGTTAAAACCCTTAGAGAGAAAAAGTATTTAGAGAGAGAATGAAGAAAGGAGTGAAAAATCCGGGAGAATTCGCATGGTATTTATAGGGGTCAGCAGCTCGGACTACGATGCGCGTTCAACAGCATTACGCTGCGCGTTCCTTCGGATAGGGTGCAAGGTGGCGGTCTCCGGGTGGTGCGATGTGGCTTAAGCTGGACCGAGGGAAGGCTCGCGTACACGGCGCGCTCGGAAGAGGCTACATTGGGCGTAATGCGAGGGTGACGTGTCCTTCATCCGAAGCGAGCCGTGATCAGCAAGCGACGGCTAGGATCTTGCCACGTCATCAATCGAGCAACATGCTTCGCAATTTCGAGTCTAATCTTTAAAAATTCGTATCTTTCGCATACGAGCTCCGTTTTTGACAATCTTTATATCCACGCGTAGGCGGGAACGTACTCTACAACTTTCGTTTAGACTCCGTCGGCTAATTTTGACTTTATTTTATAAGTTATATTTTTAACAGGCCGGGACATGATTGGTCCGTTAAAAATTCATAACTTCTTCATCCGATGTCTGTTTTCGTCTGTTTTTTTATCGTTACTCTATTATTAACGAGATCTTCGATTCTCGTTTAGGTTGTTTCGGCTAAAAACCGCTCGATCTTATATTCGAATTTCGGGCTGTACACTACTACGCCGAAACTTCGAAAAATCATAACTTCCTCATACGAAGTCAGATTTGGGCGTTCTTTTTATGGACGCTCTCGGTTTAACGTATTCTACGACTTTCTTTTAGATCGCTAAGGCTAAAAGTCGCTCTATCGTAAATTCACTATTTACGCTTCCCGATATTGTGTCGGTTCCGTCGCGAAACTTAGACGGGTCATAACTTCTTCGTTATAACTCGGATTTCGGCGTTCTTTATATGTACGGAAACCTTGAGACATATACTACAACTTGGCTAAGATTATTTATTCTAAATAATCTTTTGTCGAAAAGTCGTTTTCGACCCCTATTATCTCTAGATTGACTAGCCCGGATCTACGGGCGTTACAATTATCTCCCCCTTAGGATGATTACGTCCCGGAATCATCAACGAAACAGGGCTCACATGATGACTCCATCCGTTATCTCTTCATCCTAAGTGATAACCATAACTTTGATGTTTCTTCGAACGAGTATCTAACTCTTAGAATCCTTGACTACAGGCGGTGCTCGATCTTGCACCTGTTCCTTATCTCTCATTTGACTCCAAATTATGACCTTCAAGTCACAATCTCGATTCTTACTAGAGACTCCTTCTTCTTCTTGACAAACTTAAGAATAAATTCTTTGATTTCTATAATAGATTGACGTGCCTCGTTCTAACGACCTCTCGTCGTATGTTGCAACACTTAGACTCAGGTCTCTTAGAGTCAAATTCCAGAACAGACTATACCATCCTTCATGTTCTTATGTGATTTAATCACGTCCTAGTATGTAGCACTTCTAACTATAAGTTTCTTACTTTAACAACGATCACAATCGCTTTGACTATCTTCAATCTTCTGGCTTAAGTCGGATGCTACATCAAAATTGGTTCTCTGAACCACGTAACATACTCCTCGTAGTCGGACTCAATTCGATATGACCACTACGGTCGGAATAACAACAATCTTCTTAGTCATTACCGAAACAATGGTAACGACATACTTAAATAAAATGGTATCAATTACTAGCTTCTTGGTAACCTTGTGACTTTCCCTGATCCAAGTGTGAGTCCTGTGCTTCCGGTAGTATAGGCCTCTACTACCATTCACACCTACTCATACTCGTCCCAAGTATTGTCTCGCAGTTTTCCAAGTCACCATACAAGAAGATCACATAACAATTTAACACACCAGATAACAAAACGAAGGTTTTATTATTATTTCTTGAAACTATTACATAGGTGTTCAAGTTCACCCTAGTCTATGCCTCTAATAGGCTACATCGTATGATTCTATCCCCTTGGCTACTTCATAACTCGATCTTCGGGTATGAATTCCTCATCCTTGATTCCTCGCGTTATTGTCTGCTTCGTCGAGGATCATGTGGAATGCCCTTGGCCTTCGTCGAGGATCATGTTCTTATGTGATTTAATCACGTCCTAGTATGTAGCACTTCTAACTATAAGTTTCTTACTTTAACAACGATCACAATCGCTTTGACTATCTTCAATCTTCTGGCTTAAGTCGGATGCTACATCAAAATTGGTTCTCTGAACCACGTAACATACTCCTCGTAGTCGGACTCAATTCGATATGACCACTACGGTCGGAATAACAACAATCTTCTTAGTCATTACCGAAACAATGGTAACGACATACTTAAATAAAATGGTATCAATTACTAGCTTCTTGGTAACCTTGTGACTTTCCCTGATCCAAGTGTGAGTCCTGTGCTTCCGGTAGTATAGGCCTCTACTACCATTCACACCTACTCATACTCGTCCCAAGTATTGTCTCGCAGTTTTCCAAGTCACCATACAAGAAGATCACATAACAATTTAACACACCAGATAACAAAACGAAGGTTTTATTATTATTTCTTGAAACTATTACATAGGTGTTCAAGTTCACCCTAGTCTATGCCTCTAATAGGCTACATCGTATGATTCTATCCCCTTGGCTACTTCATAACTCGATCTTCGGGTATGAATTCCTCATCCTTGATTCCTCGCGTTATTGTCTGCTTCGTCGAGGATCATGTGGAATGCCCTTGGCCTTGGTGGCGTTTCTGGCCTTGCTGCCTCGTTTTTCTTCGGGCAGTCTTTAGAAACATGCCCCTCTTTGTTACATCTATAGCACACCCTTTTGTTGGATGTACATTTGCTGGCGTAATGCCCTGTCTTTCCACATTTGTAGCAAGTCACCTCCTCGCTACATTTCCAGAAGTGTTTCTTTTTACACTTCTCGCACCACTTAGCTTCACCTCCTCCTCCTCCTCCAGTCTTCGAGAATTTCCTTTCTTTGTTGGATTTCGAAGATCCTTCGTACTTCCTTTTCTCGCCAACTTCAGCTCTCTCCAGACCTTTTTCCCTAATCTGGGTCTCAACATTCCTGGTTGCTCTAACGGCTGTTTTCAAGGTAGTTGCCATTTTGACTGTTGGGCCAAAGTCTGTGGTCAGACCGTTAGCAAACCTATCGATCTTGGAGAGTTTAGTAGGCACCAAGTAGGGGAATAACTTCATCCTCTCGGTGAATGCGGTGGCATACTCATCCACGCTCATCTTTCCTTTCTTCAGGTTTTGAAATTCGTTGTTTAGGTCTACCAGATCTATCTCTGAGCAGTACTGCATTTTCAACTGCTCCACGAATGCTTCCCAAGACATTCGCATGGCTTCTCCTCGTGGAATTGTATCTGCCAACAACTTCCACCAACTTAGCACTCCAGTCTTTAGTTGTCTGACTATAAAGACGGTCTTTTGCTTGTCGCTACAGTCACAACTCTCAAACACCATCTCCATTTCGGAGATCCGGTCCATAATCTCAACCGGCTTCGGGCTTCATGAAAGACTTGGTGGCTTGGCACCCAAGAAATTCTTATACATCCGCCCATCCTTGTCGTTTCCCCTCTCCGGGTCATTCCTTCGTTCTCCTTGAGTCCCAACTTGACTCACATGGCGGCTATAGTTCCCTTCCTCCGATTGCTCGGGACTCAGCTCGGGTTGCTCAACGGGCACGGTAGGTTCCTCCCTATTGAATATCTGTCTCATTTCTTCCATTTGTTCCGCTAACATAGCCCGAATCATGGCTTGTACTCCAGCCATGGTGATTGGCTCGGGTGCAACTTCTACTACAACATGTATTTGCTTAATCACTGAGGGTTGATTCCTATTCCCATTTGCATTCCCAGCTCCACTGCGGGTTCTTGCCATCTTGATCTATACATCGAATAAGGTGAATTTAGATCTTTATTTAGGATAGTCGTTTAAACCGTCCTTATCACTCTGAAATGTTTACATGTTAGTTCTAATATCGTAGTCGTACGTTTAGAATCCTGAACACATAAGGTTTCCAGATCCGGTCGGCAACAGACCATAGATCCGAACAAGTAACATCATATAAGGCATATTTAGCACATAAATCATATTAGGCATTTTCCTAAATAAGCTAGTGCTTGTGTCTATTCAGGTGTATTACCTAAATTTATTAGACACACTCCTCACGATCATCACTTAGCATTCTAAGTTTAAGTCTAGAAATAAATCCATATTCCTAGTTCGCTTAAACTAATGATATGATACCAACTGTGACATCCCCATTTTCACGGCCAGAAAAGACCGATTTTGTTTATGCTTTATAAAAATCAGAGTACTTCCTTTAATAAAAATATTGCGGAATTTGTTCCCAGAAAACATGATAAATAGGTTATCAAAGCATTTCCGAGGAAATGTATTTTTATTCATTTTCAAAACATTGGGATGTCATTGTCAATACAGAAACATAAGCATAAACAGAACTTACATTATTTACACTAGTGATCTACATCTCTTTTAAATCTCTCAGTGTAAAGCAGCTTCGTATCGACACCTGTGATACAAATAAGCTTGAGTGGGTCAGGTTGGGAAACCTGGTGAGTACATAGGGTTTTCAACCCACAATAATATAATTATTATGTTTAATCATCAAACAATTAACCCAATTACCCATCCCCATTATCTTATTTACTCTTAAGGATCTACCCTAAGAATCAACTATCTCTTGTTCATTAATTCCTAAGGATCATCCTAAGGAACCGGCACGAAGTCCATCATCACCGGGGTTTAGGCACTAAGTCTGCATAGTCGCCAGGATTTATACAACAGGCACTAAGTCTGCATAGTCGCCAAGGCTTTAGGCACTAAGTCTGCATAGTCGCCAGGATTTATACAACATGCACTAAGTCCGCATAGTCGCCAGGGTTTTGGCACCAAGTCTGCATGATCGCCAAGGTTTAGGCACCAAGTCTGCATGATCGCCAGGGTTTAGAGTACACCGGGTGAACACATCGTTCACAACACCTACAGGTTGCGAGCCTGCTAGTGTTCCACTGGACTGTCTAGAATAGTCCGTGGTTGTCATCCATACTCTGCTAGATGACGGGGCCAGCATTTGGGAACAAGGCTTCTCACATCGTCCACCTCTCACCCTTACCTCATGGTCTATATCACCTCTCAACTCATCATCCAACTCATATTTCATCTACCCATGTTTTACCCAACATATTATGTAGATATAAATACATATACAGTTTAAATCATATAAAACTTGTATAAAATCGTTCATCCAGCATAGATAGCAAGTATACAGATAATATGCACACATAGCACGTAGTTTATATAAAATACTTCATATCTATGTGTAAGATGAAAGTAACTATGCACTCACTTGATTAGGTGGTGACTCGGTACTCGAACAGCGTTTCGTTATCTCCAAACAATTTTTCCTTGACCAAAACCTAGTATCAATACCACCAGAGTTTAGTTTTAACGTTAACTGCGACTAATTAATAGTCTAGCTATTATTATTATTATATAAGCGTTAAATAACACTCAATATAACTCATAATAATAGCCCAAATAATTATTCTAGGGACCTAATAACATTACTATAATTATTTAAAAGCTATATTAAAAATAACGTAGGCGTAGCTCACTTATAGCGGATTTTAAAGAAAATCGGGCTTTGCTCGGAGCAGCGTTTCCGAACCGAAAGACCCTTTTTCTCGGGACTCCAGGAGCCTCGGGGCTTCCTTTGGGTGCTACGGGTTTTTCCTAGGATTTAGGGGGGTTAAAACCCTTAGAGAGAGAAAGTATTTAGAGAGAGAATGAAGAAAGGAGTGAAAAATCCGGGAGAATTCGCATGGTATTTATAGGGGTCAGCAGCTCGGACTACGCTACGCGTTCAGCAGCATTACGCTGCGCGTTCCTTCGGATAGGGTGCGAGGTGGCGGTCTCCGGGTGGTGCGACGTGGCTTAAGCTGGACCGAGGAAAGGCTCGCGTACGCGGCGCGTTCGGAAGAGGCTACGCTGGGCGTAATGCGAGGGTGACGTGTCCTTCATCTGAAGCGAGCCGTGATCAGCAAGCGACGGCTAGGATCTTGCCACGTCATCAATCGAGCAACAGGCTTCGCAATTTCGAGTCTAATCTTTAAAAATTCGTATCTTTCGCATACGAGCTCCGTTTTTGACAATCTTTATATCCACGCATAGGCGGGAATGTACTCTACAACTTTCTTTTAGACTCCGTGGGCTAATTTTGACTTTATTTTAAAAGTTATATTTTTAACAGGCCGGGACAGGATTGGTCCGTTAAAAATTCATAACTTCTTCATCCGATGTCTGTTTTCGTCTGTTTTTTTATCGTTACGCTATTATTAACGAGATCTTCGATTCTCGTTTAGGTTGTTTCGGCTAAAAACCGCTCGATCTTATATTCGAATTTCGGGCTGTACACTGCTACGCCGAAACTTCGAAAAATCATAACTTCCTCATACGAAGTCAGATTTGGGCGTTCTTTTTATGGACGCTCTCGGTTTAACGTATTCTACGACTTTCGTTTAGATCGCTAAGGCTAAAAGTCGCTCTATCGTAAATTCACTATTTACGCTTCCCGATATTGTGTCGGTTCCGTCGCGAAACTTCGACGGGTCATAACTTCTTCGTTATAACTCGGATTTCGGCGTTCTTTATATGTACAGAAACCTTAAGACATATTCTACAACTTGGCTAAGTTTATTTATTCTAAATAATCTTTTGTAGAAAAGTCATTTTCAACCCCTATTATCTCTAGATTGACTAGCCCGGATCTACGGGCGTTACAATAAAGGTAGTGCCTCCAGATCTTTAGAGCAAATACTACTGCTCCCATGTGTGGTATAGTTGACCTCGTGATTATTAAGCTGTCTCGAGGCATATGAAATGGCGTTTCTGATGGGTTTTAGGTAAAACAAATAAACCAGAAAACAATTCCTAAGTTCACATGCAACCTACTTTGGATCTATGTTTTAACTATTGAACATATAACTTTGAATTGCAAAACAAGAACCCTAGAGGAGGAGGCTAATTTCGAAATTAACAAACTAGGGTATAGGAGTTACATACCTTTCAATTGTTATAGTAAACAATTGATAATTCCCTTGATCTTGATCTTGATCTTCTTGGAAGCTTAGCACCACAAATGTAATGCCTCTAATGGAATCACACCCAAGAACTAGCAAGAAGGAAAGTAGAAGAGGAGAGAGGGGAGGGAGTATGCAATTTCGGCCAGGGTTTCTTCCAAAGAACAAGTTACCTAAAATGTGAGCCAGGAGGCTCCTTAAATAGCTGAGGGATCTAGGGTTTAGGGAAAACCCAAATTATCCTTTGCTTAGGGCCTAAGCAAAACCCAAGGGCCTTATCTGGACCCCTTGGACGAAATCTCTAGGGTTTCCCCTATGGATTTCGTCCACCTCCTTCCAAGGGAGTTCTGGATCCTTCCACTCAACTATTAGTTAATTGCAAACTAGTCCCTGCACTTTATAATTAATTCTTTTAACCCCAAAATTAATTCTGATTAATTTCTGGCTAACTATTAATTAAACATAATGATTTCTAATTAATATATTAATCTATTAACATATTAATAAATCATTTATATATATATATATTAATTTATTAATCTTATAAATTAATATCTCTCCTTTCATAATTTCCTTGTCCAGTTGCTAGGTTGAGGGCAACCCAAAAGGACTGTGCTGCTATCAATTCAAGTTCATACCAATTATAGTTATGGGCTTAGACACCTAATCCAACAGTCTCCCACTTGGATAAGTCTGTAACTATAATTGCTAGTATGCCTTCTAAATTTGACCAGCAAATTGTAGCTTCCAAAAAGCTGCCGCCGAACTCTGACCCGGTCAGTTACGTGTCCTAAGATAAGTGATCATATAATCCTTCGATCTGCATGATATCCCCAGACATAAGACATGGAATGTAATCAATCTCTTTGTCCAGAATCTATGTTTCCCGATTCCTGATTTGTGATGATGTAGGACTTCTAATTGAACACATCAATTTAGTCCTGGCTGGGCCCAGCACATAAGTCAACACCAAATCATCGAGGGGCCCACAGATATCGCTTTTCCTGTTAGGGAAAAAGGAACGAATAAACGTTGACTCATATGTTTGTATCTTTTACTCATCAAATTATGCATGACAATACGTTTTATAACACCAAGTTACTGATGCGTTTTCGTATCACCAATGCATGACCAACTTGTAAATTACAACTCATATATCTTCGTTTCAAGATTATAAGATATTATCGTCTCAGTATTACTCGTGATGAATTCCATGAAGTGATACTCTGAGCGAGGGTTTATCCAATACTCAAATCTTAATTTCTGAGTACTCATGAATGTTGCAGCAATTCTATTGCCATGTCTATCCTTTAGACAATCTACAATCCAGTTCATGACAGTCTTGATTCACTACTTACTTCCAAAAGTACGAGCGAATGTGGAGTTTGAATAATCTTATTATTCAGGAAGTAAAACATGCAAAATATGAAACACAATAATAAACAATTGACAAAAGGCAGAAGTCAAACTTATAAATAATACTTTATTATTTAATCACCAAAAGTCAATTACATTTACTTTGTTACAAGTTTCAGAACAAAACTAATCTAACTACTAAAACTAATATCATCTTTCAGTCCTATGCTCCGAGCATGCTGAATATGCTTAGCCCTACTCAGACCCTTTGTGAGGGGATCTGCTGGGTTATCTTCAGATGACACCCTCTTTACTATAAGATGGCCTTCTTCTACTCTATGTCTGATGAAATGGTAGTTTCTGTCGATATGTCTGGTTTTACCATGATCTCTCGGTTCCTTTGTCAAGGCAACCGTTCCTTCATTATCGCAGAACAGTTCCATAGGCTCCTGGATGGTTGGAACAACTCCGAGATCTCCGATGAAGTTCCTCAACCAAGCTGCTTCTTTCGACGCTTCACTCGCTGCTATGTACTCTGATTCACAAGTAGAATCAGCCACCGTATCTTGCTTGGAACTTTTCCAAGTAACTGCTCCTCCCTTCAATAGAAATACCCAGCCTGATTGAGAACGAAAGTTATCTCTATCCGTCTGAAAGCTGGCATCACTATAACCATCTACTCTCAAAGTATCATTGCCACCAAGTACAAGGACCCAGTCCTTTGTCCTTCGCAAATACTTGAGTATATTCTTAACCGCTATCCAATGAGCTCTACCTGGGTTTCCCTGATAGCGACTGACCATGCTCAAAGCAAATGCCATATCAGGGCGAGTACATGTCATAGCGTACATGATCGATCCGACAGCGGAAGCATAAGGTACACGACTCATGTCATCTATTTCCTCATCTGTACTCGGGCATTGAGTCTTACTCAATTTGGTATTGCTCTGGATAGGTAGCTCTCCCTTCTTGGAATTTTCCATACTAAACCTTTTTAGTACCTTATCCAAGTATGTGCTCTGACTAAGTCCAATTAGTCTCTTCTTTCTATCTCTCAATATTCTAATCCCAAGAATATAGGCAGCTTATCCAAGGTCTTTCATGGCAAAACACTTTCCAAGCCAAGACTTAACTTCTTTCAAGGTTGGAACGTCGTTAACAATGAGTAATATGTCATCGACATATAACACCAGAAAAGTTACTATACTCCCACTAGCCTTGATATACACACAAAACTCATCTTCACTTCTAGAGAAACCAAACTCTTTGACTTTCTCATGGAAGCAAAGATTCCAGCTGCGAGATGCTTGTTTCAATCCATAAATGGATTTCTCAAGCTTGCACACTCTATTGGGAAACTTTGCATCAACAAAACCCTCTGGCTGATTCATGTAAACATCCTCAGCCAACTTCCCGTTAAGGAAAGCAGTCTTGACATCCATCTGCCAGATTTCATAGTCATGAAAGGCAGCTATGGCGAGCAATATCCTAATAGATTTAATCTTAGCTACTGGCGAAAAGGTCTCATCATAGTCAACCCCTGGGGTTTGAGTGAAACCTTTTGCAACCAGTCGAGCCTTGAATGTATGCACATTCCCATCCATGTCTGTCTTCTTCTTGAAGATCCATTTGCAACCAACTGTCTTACGACCTGGTGCACTATCAACCAAATTCCAAACTTGGTTGTCATACATGGACTTAATCTCGCTGTCCATTGCCTCTTTCCACTTGGAAGCCTCTGGGCCTGCCATTGCTTCCTTATAAGTGACTGGTTCATCTAAGTTTACCAGTGTTCTGTCACTTATGAATGTGTCACCATCTGAAGTAATATGAAAACCATACAACTCAGGTGGCACACTCACCCTAGTGGACCTTCGAAGAGGTAATGAGTTATCAACTGGTTCAACAAGAACTGTTTCCTCTGGTTGAGTGCTAGTGTCATCTAAGGTTCCTTCATTGGCTGACTCTCGAATTTCTTCAAGGTCAATGGTGCTCCCACTGTCCTCTTTGAATATGAGCTCTCTTTCCAGAAAGACTCCTCTTCGTGCTACAGAGACCACGTTTTCACTAGGCCTGTAGAACAAATATCCAAAAGACTGCTTTGGGTAACCAATGAAAACACATTTCTCACTTCTAGCTGCTAGCTTGTCGTGAGTCTCTCGTCTTGCGAAAGCTTCACAACCCCAGACTTTAATATGTGCCAACGAGGGAACTTTCTCCGTCCACATTTCGTGAGGTGTTTTGGCAACCTTCTTTATAGGGACAAGATTGAGGATGTGGGCGGCTGTCTCTAAGGCATACCCCCAGAAGTGAATAGAAAGCGAAGCACGACTCATCATAGAACGAACCATGTCCAACAAGGTTCGATTACGCCTCTCAGCTACACCATTTAACTGTGGTGTCCTAGGAGGAGTCAATTGTGAGACTATCCCACATTCTTTCAGATAGTCATTGAACTTGATACTAAGATACTCCCCGCCTCTATCAGATCTAAGTATCTTTATCTTTCTGCCCAATTGATTTTCGACCTCATGCTTAAACTCTTTGAACTTTTCAAAGGTTTCTGACTTATGTTTGATCAAGTAGATATAACCATATCTGCTATAATCGTCAGTGAAAGTCACATAGAATCGATTAGCATCCCTTGTGGTTGATCTGAAGGGCCCACACACATCTGTGTGTATGGGATCCAACAGACCTTCACCTCTTTCACAAGACCCTGTGAATGGTGATTTTGTCATCTTTCCCAAAAGACAAGATTCACACATATCATCTGATTTTAGGTCAAATGATTCCAACACTCCATCCTTTTGGAGTTGGGCTATGCGTTTCTTGTTAATGTGTCCAAGACGACAATGCCACAAGCATGCCTTGTCTACACTATTAGACAAGTCAATATTAAGTACACTATTTCCTAAGCTATCAACACAAGTCACTGTTTCATACACACCATCACAAGGTAAAGCTTCAAACATAAAAACACCATTCTTATAAACAGAAATTGAACCATTCAAATCATTAAAAGAATATTTAAAACCTTGTCTAAACAATGCATGAAATGAAATAATGTTTCTCGTCATCTCAGACGAATAGCAACAATTTATCAAATCTAATCTAACATCATTACTAAGGAAAAGCTGATAAACTCCGATCTTGGTTACTGGTGAAGACTTTCTGTTTCCCATGATCAAGTTTATCCTTCCTCGCTCTATCTCCTCACTTTCCTTTAGCCCCTGCATATCAGAACAGATATGAAAACCACATCCTGTATCAAGGACCCATGAACGAGAAGATAATGAGTTATTAGCAGAAATAGTGTAAATACCTGCCGAAGATGGCTTTACTTTGCCATCCTTGATATCCTGCAAATATTGTGGGCAAGATTTCTTCCAATGCCCCTTTTTATTGCAGTAAAAGCAAACAGCCTCTTTTGGATCAGAAACATGGGGAGTGGAACCATTGGGCTTAGCCTTTGGGCCATTGCTAGATGACCCAGCTTGAGCCTTGCTTTTCCAGTTTTGCTTGAGAGGACCTTTCCTCTTTTTCACCTTTCCCTGTCCAATAGCCAAGACAGGGGCACTTGCAGGTGTGGAGGGTATACTTTTACCCTTCATCCCTGCTTCAGCTGTCTGCAACAAGTTGTGCAATTGGGCCAGAGTCTGCTCAGTGTTGTTCAGATGGTAAGTTAGAATAAACTGACCATAACAATCAGGTAGTGAGTTCAAGACCATGTCAATGGCCAATTCCTCATCAAAGTGAATGTTGAGCTTGACCAAACGCTCTATGTAGCGTTGCATTCTTTGCACATGTGACACAACCGATTCCCCTTCTTTCATCTTGCAAGCCATGAGTGACTTGACTACTTCAAACTTTTCTTGACGAGCTCGCTTATGGTACTTTTCCATAAGGTCCTTGTTCATCTCGAAAGGCCAGTAGTCCTCATAGTACCTCTGCAGTTCTGGGGACATGGTTGCCACCATGATGCATGCCACTTTGGTAGCATCATCGTAATGTTTCTTGTAGGCAGCATATTCTTCAGGAGTAGCTTCAGACTCATCAAGCTCTTTGAGCTCCTTTTCAAGAACATATTCTTTGTTCTCAAAACGAAGCCCCATCTTGATGTTGCGCATCCAGTCGTTATAGTTTGAGCCATCCATAACGACTTTGGAGCAGATATTGAGCAAAGAGAAGTTTTGGTTGGAGGAGGATGAAACAGAAGTGTTTCCAGGAGTAGACATCTGAAAGGAAAGAAAGTTTTAGTTAGATTTCAAGATACCTCAATATAATAACCCAAAGATAAAATATCAAGGTTAGGATCCAACTATGAAGATTCACAACTTAGAAATGGGATGCCGAGATCCAAGTGTAAATTTCATAAAGGTAGGTGAATGACGATTCACCAATTCCACCATTAGACGAAACAAACGAAGTGAAATTCCTAATTCTTTTGAGATACATTGAAACTATTCAATGGCATGTTTTAATCTCAGATTATGCTCTTCTATTTGTGACTGGGATGCCGAGGATCACAAACAAGATGTGAATAACCATGCAAATGTGCTTGGTAACCTCATTGTCTTTATCATTAACTATTGATGTGCTGGTAAACCACACACGCTCCATCAAAATGACAATTATGAGATACCCATTACTACTCTTTATTAGTGCCTTTTAGTGTGCTGGTTAACCACACACGCTCCACTAACGACCAATAAAGCATAATGTGCAATTTCATGGATTAGCATACTTTTCACATTTTTCCTAAAGTAACTAGAGTTGGGATTTTGTAAAATAATGTTCTAGTACTTTATTTAATAACATTATACTTTTAATGAGAAGTAGTTGTCCTATCAAATCCGTTCTGCTAACAACCCTCCACTAATCAAGGGAGCGCTGGGTGAGAGTGGACACCCATTCAACTATCATTTTATAGGCAGTTTCCTTATACCCCCCTTATAGACTAGCTTCGTGAATGAGGCATACTAGCGATTTGACTGACCATATTCTTATACATATATAATATTAAACATTTAATCATAATACATATATAAGGTGTGTTTTAAAACTTTTTAAAACTTCAAGGTTTATATAAATTTCGAAATTTAAACTATTAAATTTAAATTTAAATAAACCAATTAACTAGATTTAATATTTATCTATTAATTAACTTTTAATCAATTTATTAAATCTTGTAAGGATTATCTAATCAAATTAATCAATTAATTTAATCCTAATCCTTATCCCTCTAAATTTCGAAAAATAGGGTAAGGATAATTATCCAATTAATCTAATCAAGTAACAATTATCCAAAACAAGAAACCCTAAAACTTCTAGCATATTTCGAAATTTACAAGGGAGGAGGCTAGGGTTTTCAAAACCCTAACCCTAATTTCGATTAGGGTTCTTTGGAGGCTAGGGTTTTCAAAAACCCTTCAATCCAAAACCCTAATTACGAAAATTTGGCCTTTAGGGTTTAATGGCTATTATAGCAATTCAATTTAAAACAAACAATGGCTCTGATACCACTGATGGGTTTTAGGTAAAACAAATAAACCAGAAAACAATTCCTAAGTTCACATGCAACCTACTTTGGATCTATGTTTTAACTATTGAACATATAACTTTGAATTGCAAAACAAGAACCCTAGAGGAGGAGGCTAATTTCGAAATTAACAAACTAGGGTATAGGAGTTACATACCTTTCAATTGTTATAGTAAACAACAGATAATTCCCTTGATCTTGATCTTGATCTTCTTGGAAGCTTAGCACCACAAATGTAATGCCTCTAATGGAATCACACCCAAGAACTAGCAAGAAGGAAAGTAGAAGAGGAGAGAGGGGAGGGAGTATGCAATTTCGGCCAGGGTTTCTTCCAAAGAACAAGTTACCTAAAATGTGAGCCAGGAGGCTCCTTAAATAGCTGAGGGATCTAGGGTTTAGGGAAAACCCTAATTATCCTTTGCTTAGGGCCTAAGCAAAACCCAAGGGCCTTATCTGGACCCCTTGGACGAAATCTCTAGGGTTTCCCCTATGGATTTCGTCCACCTCCTTCCAAGGGGGTTCTGGATCCTTCCACTCAACTATTAGTTAATTGCAAACTAGTCCCTGCACTTTATAATTAATTCTTTTAACCCCAAAATTAATTCTGATTAATTTCTGGCTAACTATTAATTAAACATAATGATTTCTAATTAATATATTAATCTATTAACATATTAATAAATCATTTATATATATATTAATTTATTAATCTTATAAATTAATATCTCTCCTTTCATAATTTCCTTGTCCAGTTGCTAGGTTGAGGGCAACCCAAAAGGACTGTGCTGCTATCAATTCAAGTACATACCAATTATAGTTATGGGCTTAGATACCTAATCCAACAGTTTCCCTGTTGCATAAGTACACAACCTAGCCTTTGCTTGGACGCATTGCAGTAAACCACAAAATCTTACGTCCCTTCTGGGAGGGACAAGATCGGGGCGCTGCATAGGGCTTGCTTTAGTGTTTGGAACATTGTTTCTTGTTTCTCCTCCCAGTTGAAAGTTACACCCTTCTGAGTCAAGGTGGTGAGTGGCTTTGCGATCTTGGAGAAGTTTTGTATGAACCTTCTGTAGTATCCAGCGAGGGCCTAAGAATTGACGAATTTCAGTTGGAGTTCTTGGTGTCGCCCAGTTTTCGATTGCCTTGATTTTGGATGGATCTACGTGTATCCCTTTCTCGTTGGCCACGTGACCTAGGAAGTCCAGGTTTCGCATTTCGAGAACTTCACATACAACTTCTCCGCCCTTAATGTTTCCAAGACTTGTCATAGGTGCAAACTGTGTTCCTCCTTACTTCGTGAGTAGACTAGTATGCCATCGATGAATACTATCAAAAATTTGTCTAAGTAAGGTCGGCATACACGGTTCATCACGTCCATTAACACTGCGGGTGCATTTGTTAATCCGAATGGCATTACTACGAATTCATAGTGACCATAGCGAGTTCTGAATGCGGCTTGGGAATATCTTCTCCTGGACTCGTAACTGATGGTATCCGGATCTTAGGTCTATCTTTGAGAAGTAACTTGATACTTGTAGTTGGTCGAAGAGGTCGTCGATTCGAGGTAAAGGATATCGGTTTTTTGATGGTGAGTTTATTTAGTTCCCGGTAGTCTATGCACATGTGGAATGATCCATCCTTCTTCTTCACGAACAAGACCGGTGCTCCCCAAGGCGAGAAGCTTGGTCTGATGAATCCTTTTCTTAGCAGTTCGTTCAATTGGCTGGACAATTCCAGTATTTCCGCCGGTGCTAAATGGTATGGGGATTTGGCCACGGGGGTGGCTCCGGGAATCAAGTCGATTCTGAACTCGATTTGGCGTTCGGGTGGTACTCCTGGGAGGTCTTCAGGAAATATGTCGAGGAAGTTACAGACTTCGGGAATATCCTTGATGTTTTCCGACTCTTTTTTTTCATCCACTACGTGGGCTAATAAGGCGTAGTATTCTTTTCGTATATACTTTTGAGCCTTGACGCAAGAGATGATTTGAAGGTTCGTGTCAGGTTTGTCGCCATAAATGACGAGGGTTTCACTACTTGCCAGATTAAGGCGAACGGATTTTTTGTAACACATGATATCAGCATGGTGAGGACTTAACCAATCCATGCCAATGATGACGTCAAAACTTTTTATTGTGACTGGCATTAGGTTGATTTAGAAAGAATACTTATTTAGAGTGAGGGTACATCCTACGTATATATCGTTAGTGCTCTCTGCCTTTCCATTTGCCATTTATACGGTGAATGTGTCTTTTAGTGATTGGGGATTTTGTTTAAGTAAGTGTTTAAACTTGTGGCTCAAAAAACTTTTCTCCGCACCAATATCGAAAAGTACGCATGCATATGAATTATTGAGGAGGAACGTACTGGTAACCACGGTAGGATCATTCATAGCCTCCTCATGCCCCATTGTTATAACTCTTGCCACACCTCCGAAATTCCTTGCTTTTGGACAATTCCTCTTGAAATGGCCCGTTTCACCATATCCGTAGCAAGCCTGGATCACCCCGACATTAGCGGCTTGGGTGGTTTGTTGTGCCGATGTCTTACAGAAGTGGGTGGTGTGCCTCTTCAATTATTGCAGCGCATCTCTTTGCAGGCTCCATAATGATAAAAGTTACACTCGTTGCATTTTGGGAGAGTTCCATCACATTGTTTGGTGGGTGCTGGAGCGGTAGGAATAGTAGCAGCGTGAACTGCCACAGTTTGTTGCTTCTTTGTGGGCTCTTGTGTCGGCTGGCCCTTCTTTTTGTTCCAGAACATTCTCTTATTGTCACTCCCTTTTGCTTGCTCGGGAATGGCTGTCATAAAGCCCTGGCGGACTCCATGATCCACAAGTGTTTGTGCCAATCGTTTGGCACTGTCAAAAGTGGACGGGTTTGCTGATATCACATTTCCTTGAATCTGGGGGGATAGTCCCCAAATGTATCGCTCCATCTTTTTTACTTTCCGAGGTGACCATCCCGGGACATAGTACTGCTAGATCGATAAACTTGGTAGTATAGGCTGCGATGTCGGAGTCCTTCATTGTAAGGTTCCAGAGCCCTTGCTCTAGCTTTTGTACTTCACCCCTCGGGCAGTATTCTGCTAGCATCAAAATCTTCAAGTCTTCCCAACTCATGGCGTTGGCCACTGGGAGAGTCAGCGATTTGACATAGCCGTTCCACCAGGAGAGGGCTCTATCCATGAATGTGCAGGCTGCAAATTTGACCTTGCTAGCTTCTGGGCATGCGCAGATTTCGAACACTGACTCTGTTTTCTCGAACCACCTTGTTAGAGCAATGACACCCCCGGTGCCATCGAAAGACTTTGGTTTGCCATTGGTGAAGTCTTTGTAGGAACATTCCTTCGTGTGTCCCTGACTGTCTCCCTGGTTAGTATTATTAGTACCGCCTACCGACCCACTGGCACCATTTGTGCTGATTTGTGCCATGGCGGTTGCCACGGTGGCTGTTACAGCAGCTTGGAAAACGGCAGTGTCCATCTATGGAGGTGGTGGCGGTGGTGGAGTTGGTGTTTTGTTGTTGACACGCCTGATAGATTTACGTGGTGGCATCTTTCTGCCATAAGGTTTAAAGATGTTTTCGAATTAGAACATCTTAACTATAGGCATGCCTAATTTGACTGTATAAGAATAATGGTATGAAATACACATAAATGGCCTAATTGTGTAGTCCTATAGTATCATAAAATACTCCTATAGTATTTTAAACTTTATGTTTGGTTCTAGAGTTTCCTTGTATGGGGTGTTGGTAAGTTTTAGACTCGTTGTTCACCACGATCATTCCCAAACACATGTTAGTCATATCTCGCATAAATATAGTTGATCAGGCTATATTCATCTCAGCTATGATTACATAACTATCTAGGCTTAACCGCATCGTCCAACTTATCTAAATACTTTTATATGGTTCTTATTACGACACTGTTCTAGTATGCATGTAGATACTTATACTTTTATAGAAATACTTATATTTTACAAGTATACTTTTGGTCAGAACGTTTCAGCCCCATTGTATTTATAGTTGTATATCTTACATGGTTTGATATACCCAGTTGACTATAAACAATGCTCTGATACCAATCTGTCACACCCCCAAACCGAGTAAAACGGCAGAAACGTCTGGGGGTGGATGAATTTCAAGTACAGTATCATAACAATTGAATAATAGAGATCAAAGCATTACAACCATCATATTGATAATTTAATATTTACATTGAGTTCGAATCATTGATTGTTTGACTCCAAAAACATACGACAAAAATATATGACGTAACAGTGCTACGCTCCGTCTTCACAAAACCTGTGTGGGTACCTGTCTACTGATTCCCTGAGAATACAAGTGGTTTTGAAAAAGTGTCAACATTTAAGTTGGTGAGTTCATAAGCATTTTCTATGAGAAAGATATGCCATTGTTCCTTGAAAATGATAGTGTGTTCTTCCAGAAAACCCAATATTTTCTTTTAAAGTGAATTGTAGTTTTAGGAACCCTAAGACTAAAAATTTATAAGTATTGCTGTACTCCGAAGTAGTATAATGTAGTTTTATATCTTTATAAAACTATTTGAATGCATGTTTCCAGAAATGTAAATTGTATTATATCGGAAAATAGTGTAATGTAGTTTTATCTAAATAAAACCTTTTGAAAATATGTATGTATTCGTAAACCAAACGTATTGTTAATACCCCTTGTGAGTTATTATAACCATGCTAATGACCTAGATGGCATGTACAACGTTCTTCAGACGTCGGAATGGTACGACATTTTTCACCCCAGACCTGCCGGTCTAACTGTAGCTATATAACAGTTTAGATGCGGGACTGTCAGTCCCGTATAGATCTATACACAAGTGTCACACTCTCTTACGGGAGATTCTGTTTATAATACAGGAACTTTAGTATGTACTTAGGTAAGTACGGTGAAGATATGTCTCACAAAGCTGTATTTACGGTTTACCTGTAGTGTAATGAAAACTCCTTTTCTTGTAAATGTATGTATTATCCTTTTTATAGTGTTTACCTAGTGTACAAATAATTATTCTTTTAAACAATTATTTCTTTATCCCCAAAAGGGTAAAATAGTGTGAATGTTCCATAAACTATACCTATTATCATTTATATAAATGTTTCGTTGAAATTATGAATCCTTTGTATGTTATTACCAATTTACCATGATAATAAAATGAATTGAAATAATTATATATGTATGTTTATATAATTATACCCTTTGTGCTAAACTTGTTACAAAATGGTTAAAGTCTTATAAACTATATAAAGTTTATTATTGTAATCAAATTTGTACCAATATATATATATATATATATATATATATATATATATATATATATATATATATATATATATTGTAAGAATAACATATGTAATGATTTGTATATTAACACAAGTTTTCTTGTGTTTTGCTTGTATTCCCCCCTAAAACATAGAATAATCTTGAAACCTGTAGGGGTATGAACTCACCTCGAGTATGTTCTTGGTTGGATAACAAGATAAAAATGATGATCTTCAAGTTACAATACGTGAACGTGTTCGTATCCTACGAGTATTTAACACACAATGTTGTGTGTAAATTAGTTGAATTAATACGTAAGTGTTATAAAATACTAGATTATATAAGGAATACTTACAACAATTCTAAAAATTAGTTTTGAGGAATTGGTTTCCTGGGAAAAGTTTGAAGATGTTCTTGGGAATGCTTGATGTTTCTGGGAATTCGTATGAAGGTATGAAGATGTTCTTATGAACTTTGAGAGAAAATGTAAAGGATTGTGAAGGTGTAAATGAGAAATAGGGATTGATTTCGGCCATATGTATATATATGGGGTGTAAAGGTGATGTGATATATGCATTGGTTTGTGTAATTTATCACCTTGGGAAAAGCACCATTGGATAAGGTTTGCGAATTCGGCCAAAGTACTACCGAAATCTCCATGTTTTTGGTTTAAGCTCCAACCGAGAACCTCAAGGTGTTCGGTCTAGTGGGTTCTCGGTCTAGGGGTTCTCGGTCAAGGGGTTCTCGGCCAAGGCATGTGATTTTTGATTTCTAAAACCGAAAACCTCAAAAGCAAAGTGAATTTTCATGATTTAATTTTAACTATTTGACTTTTGTTGGCATAATTGACTATTGGTTTGACTTGTTTGACTTTTATTGACCCGAAATAACCGGTTGTTACACAATTAGTTTAATAGTTTATTAGGAGAATAATAAGCACATGCATACCTTTTAGCCGACTCTATATGAGCAACTTCCTAAGTGGTGGTATTATAACTCCGCCCGGATTAAGAGGGATGGTTCACCTACATTACCATGTAGCAGGACATCGTCTCTCACATCATCCCCATTGAGGTCACCTCCTTTTTCACCACCACATAAGAAGATGCAACGTAATCCTAACATAACTCCATCGCCACCACTAGAGTCATAAACGCCATTATCACTACCACACCAACAACTCTAGCACCACCACCACCATACCTATCTAAGTCACCAACATCAACATAGGAAGCATATAAGGGCATTAACATATAGGGTTGCATACATAAGTTAAGGAAATCAGAAGGTTGTTGATATTCACTTATGGTATCATACAAGTGTACCATATTTGTCCGTCACATTAAATTTCCATAGAGTCATGGAGTTGCTTCATTTTAGATTTACATAACATTGTGGATGTGCCTCTATTTGATTTCCAGAACCTATTACTACACCTGAGACGTACGACACAACAGGTGATTAATTTGGCTAAAGTCTTCGTGGGTGAAGGTATACGGATAATGATAGATAATTATCAGAAATGGATTATGTTGAGGAGAGTGATGATGAAATTTTTGTGCTCTCGGTTCAATACACTTTTCATATGAAAGATCCTCAAGGAGATTTAATGAAACCTCCTGTGTTTGAAGCTAAGAGTGTTGTTTCACCTGATAGTGATCCATTTAATTTGGAATCACTTATTGCTAAAGAGGCTTCTAAAAGGAATGTGGAAAAGGTTAATATTCTCATTCCTGATGTTTGTAACCAACCTCCTACATTTTTTGAGCAGAGTGTACAGATATCTGATGACTCGGATCCTCATTACCCTCCCAGTTTTACCCTATGTCGTCAAGATAGTTGTTGCTTCGGTTGGGGATGTTGTTCATGGGGATGACAACAATAATGAATCTTGTGTTAAAGTGGTTGCTTCTACTAGTTGGTCTAATTCTAGAAGTATTGATGATGTTATTTCTAATGGAAAGTTTAATGGGTCAAACATGAAGTAGGAGGAGGTTAATTCAACCAATTTTCTATTAAAAGTCCTAAGGGTTTTTCCATGATTGAGCAATGGGAAGCTACTATTATTGTCAGAAAAGTCTTGGGATGGGATATGACGGGCTGTGAGAAAAATCTAGAGAGCATTATTGCTGCAAATGGAGATCATTTTGGTTATCAATGAATTTTCTCTCCATTAATGTCCAGGGGTTTGGTGATATGGAAAATAGAAGGTAGATTAGAAGTTATGTAACTTTCATCAGGACAATTTTGTTGTTGTTCAGGATTGTTCTACATGTTGATATTTGGGAGATTTGACAAATATGGGGTAATACTTTTTTTATATTGCTTATTCTTCAGCCAGAGGTTTTTCGGGTGGTATTTTATGTATTTAGAATAATCTTGTTTTCCAAAAACATGAAGTTTTATGTGATAAAAATTTTGGTGTTGTTGAAGGGGTTTGGTTATCTACAAACACTTCTTTATTATTTATTTCAGTTTATGCACCTCAATCTTTAATAGATAAAACAAGTATGTAGTCAAAATCAATGTTGTTGATTAGGTAATGGAATAAGATGGTTTTGATTATGGGTGATTTTAATGAGGTTCGTGAGGCTGCAAATAGATTTGGTTCTTTTTTCAATTAGAGACATGCTGATTTTTTAATGATTTTATTTTGGATGCGGATTTTTTAAATGTTGATTTGGGAGGTTATTCATTTACTCAGACCGGTATGTGGGCTTCTAAAATGAGTAAACTTGATAAAATCTTGGTCTCAAATTGTTTTCTTGAGTCCACCAATTGAATAGGCAAGGAAGGAAGGCACTTGACTGAAAGGTCCTACCCGACTCATTCTTAGGACAGGCTTAGCTCTAGCTATCTAAAATGAAGAAATTGTACAAGGGAGAAATCCTATTTCACAAAGTAACTTCTCAAAGGTCGAAGGCGTAGTATCGATTGCTTGTGTTGGACTACCTTTATAGGATAGATCTGATATACTGTTAGGTTTTGGTTGGACTGCTTTGTACGGAATGCTTTTGTAGGCGTCTTGGCTGTGGTCTTAGGTAAATTTATTCCTAATCATCACCCGATTATGTTAAAAGCTAAACTTGTTGATTTGTGGTTAGATATGGAGGGTTTTCATTAACTCGTTGTTGAGGCTTGGAATAATAATGATATTGATGATGTTAATGGTATGGCCGCCTTCAAAAAGAAACTTCAACCTCTTAAGTCGGTCATTTGAAAAGGGAACTATTCCATTCGGTCTTTGCACAAAGCGCAAAAAAGATAAGTTCAACACTCTTATTGCAGCTATGGATTTGTTAGTTGATGAAGGTGTTGCTTTTAAAGATGATTTGTTGATTAGACATGAGTCGGTAAAAAAAATTAGTCGATCTACATAATTATGAAGCCAAAGATTTAGCTCAAAAGGCAAACGTCAAATGAGTTGTTGAAGGGGATAAAGGTGTTTTGAAAGATGGTAACCGGATTGAATACCCAAACTTGATTAAATCTGCACTCTATGGTCACTTTAGACATTAGTTGTAACGCCCGCAAATCCCGACTAGACGTTTAGAGTATAATCATAATAATTTTACATTTTTATCAAACAATTCAAATACTTGATTTGGATAATTGTTCTTCATATGTGTAACACCCATAAAATTCAAACCAATTTAAAACTTTTTCAAGATATTCAAAATTATTAATTATTACAAATTTGTTTTCGAAATAGTGTAAACATCAGAGTATCCTAGACATCCAATCATAACATGTGAGGATGTGTACGTTCACGCCTTCGCCTTCCCGCGATCATTTGAAGTACCTGAAACAATTATCCATAAATGTAAGCTCGAAGGCTTAGTGAGTTACCCCCAAAATACCCATACACAGAAATACATATATAATCACAAACAGCATACTATGGGTCCAATCAACCATCGGGTTGGAATACCCCACTCCCTCAACCATCGGGTTGGAATGTCAACATACTATGGGTCTAATCAACCATCGGGTTGGAACACCCCAGGCCCTTAACCATCGGGTTGGAATGCCAACATACAATGGGTCCAATCAACCATCGGGTTGGAATACCTCAGGCCCTCAACCATCGGGTTGGAATGCCTACATACTATGAGTCCAATCAACCTCGAGATGGAATACTCTCACTACCAATCAAACATGTGCATATACAACATATGATCACATAACAGTCTACAGAGACAACATACCAGGGTCCAATCATCCTCAGGATGGAATACCCTCAACTACCAATCTAACATGTGCACATATATCAGGTAAGCACATAACAGTCTATCGACAGTCAAACCGATCTACAGATCACTAACTGCATATACACATCCTATCTACCAGGATACCGTTCTAACAGATCTCACAAATAGTAAAGCAGGATAACAATTCAAAGGGCCGGCCTTGGTGCCTTAGACCCTTGAGTATAGTGAGGAGAACTCACCTCACAGTAGGGCTGTGGTGACAATATCCAACTTCCGAATCACAGCTACGAACTTAGCCGCCTGCAACCACCATATGACTAATTCCATTAAAATCCCAAATTACCAAAATACCCTCAGAAGTCAAACTTGGTCAACCTTTGGTCAAAGTCAAAGTCAACGGTCAAGGTCAACAGTCCATGTTGACCCAAATCGTCGAGTGCAGCTTACCGACTCGTCGAGTTCCTTCAAAACTCAAAAACCGCGAAAACCCAAGTCAACTCGCCGAGTTTCCAGACAACTCGTCAAGTCCATGCAGTTTCCAAATGCCTAGGGTGTTAAGAGGGAAAAAGGACTAGAACAAGATATGACTGAAATTTTTAAGCATCTGTCAAGGACAATCTGAAGTTCGCTGAAGATTGGTTGCTTATGGACAGTTGGAAGTACAGTAATGGATGGACCATATTGACAAGATTCTCAATAGATAGGATTCTGTTAAGAATGGATAGTCATATGGAAAATATGGAAATGTTTCCATAATGGGAGTTGGATATTAAGAATCTATGTTTAGAAACTTTTATGCAAGAAGAATGTTCAAAGGAATGTACTTTGAATATGAGAGTTCGTATCTATGGAATTGTCTTGTAACAATCTCCAATGGAATGTTTTCTAATTGGCAAAGTCTCTGTGACTTTGGTGCCTAGACATTACAAAATGATCATTGCATGATAGTTTAGAATCTAACACATTCTAATAGTGGAAGAATTTGTTATTCTTACACTTATGATAAGGATTTGGAATTGTGAAATGAGCATCATTGAAAATGTGTTCAATTGATCTATTTCACAAAGTAAGAACCATGGGTAAACATAGTGTGCATGCTTGGAGCATGGGATAACTATTGTTTTAATTCAAGTATTAAGTTGATTAGTCGAAACATTATACAATGAATAATGTGCAATCAATATGGTGATTAAATAAATGTTTTATTTATATTCAAAAGTTTTGAGACCATATTGGATTAGATTATTCTTGTGTTTCACTTCGCATGTTTTACTTCCCAAATAATAAGATTATTCAAACATCCACAGTCAATCATACTTTGGAAGTAAGTAATGAGGTAAGACTGTCATGAATCCGACTGTAGATTGTCTAAGTGCTTAGACATTGCAAATGCTTGCTGTAGTGTTCGTGAGTACTTCTTTAATAAGAATTTGAGTATTGGATTAAACCCACACTCACGTGAATCACTTCATGGATTTTATCACGAGTGATTGTGAGACGATAATATCTTATATTATTCAAACGGAGACATATAGTTGTTGTTTACGAGTCGGTTGCACATTAATAATGTGTAAACGCATCAGTAACTTCATGTTATAAAAAATATTGTTGTGTGTGATTTTATGAGTAAATAGTACAAGCATATGAGTCGAATTTTATCCATTCCTTTTACCCTTAATGGGATAAAAGCGATATCTATGGGCCCCTCGATCATTTAGTGATGACACCCTAAGTGCTTGGCCAAGCCTGGACTGATTTGATTTGTTCAATTAGTCAGTCATCGTAAATCGGAAATCGGGAAACAGAACTTGGATAGAGAGAATGATTATAATCCATGTCTCATGTCTATAGGATATCTTGTAGAATGGAGGAATATTTGATCCCTTATCTAAAGGACGTGTTACTGATAAGATCAGAGTACGACAACGGCTTTTAAGATCTATGATTGCTAATCGGATTTGAAATTGCATTGGTAGTTATAGTTATTAGACTTATCCAAGTGGGAGACTGTTGGATTAGGTGTCTAAGCCCATAACTATAATTGGTATGTACTTGACCCGATAGTAGCATGGTCCTTTTGGGTTTCCTTCACCGGAGCAATTTGATAGGATGGATATTTGAGAAAGAGGTTATCTGTGATTTATTAATATATTATATGAATAATATATTAATAGAGAAATCATATTATTTAATTTGTATTGATCAAGAATTAATTTGGAATAAATTTAGTGCTCAAAAGAGACTGATTAAATTAACGGGGACTGATTAGGTAAATCAGTAATACTTATAGTTTGGGCTAATGATCCATGTTAATTAGGGATGGACTAAATCTATATGAGAGTCCATGAAGGTTTATTCCAAAGGGCATATCAAATGTGAAGAGTCCATGATGAATTAGGGTTTACAAGATTAAACCCTAGGAATTCCACACTATAAAAGTAACCCCTAAGAACCCTTAAATCGGCCATGACTTCCAAGAAGAAACCCTAGCCGATTTGTGGTGCCTCCTAGCCTCTCTCTCTCTCTCTCACTATCCTCCATTGTTATTGGTGTTTGTGACTTATTTGAGGTATCACATTTGAGGTACTAAGCTCTTGAAAGGACAAGAACTACAAGCTACAACTAAGAGGTATTCATCAAACTAGATTTTATGTTGTAAATCTCCAATTGTATGCTAGTTAGGGTTCATGCTTTGGATGAAATGAAATTGCATGTATAACTTGAGAAAACTTAGATCCAAAGCATTTAAGGTTGTATGTGAACCATAAGATTGTTATAGTGCTCAAAACCCATCATTATCATCACATAGTAACATGCTACTTACCAGAAGTCAGACCTACCGATCGCCACAGCATAGCAGTGCATTCAATACCCGAACCTAGATCTAACAGAATACATACAGAGTCTTCAGCATGACTGGACCACCTCACCGGGCCTTGAGCCTATCTGGACCACTCTCAAAACCTTTAGCATGTCTGGACTGCCTCTCCGGGACTTCAACCTGTCTGGACCGTTCTCCGGGCCTTCGGCCTGACTGGTACACCCCGTTGGGCCTTCAGTCTATCCGGGCCACCCTAGGTCTGTTAAGCAAAACCCTGAACCCATTTTGGCGCCCTTTCCATAAATAACCAGCTCCCCCCCACTTGGGGTTCAAACTCTTGATCCAATTCGTAGACTAAAATCCCGACTTAACCATACGCGTAAGTCGAACCAAACCCCAATGCTACCTTGAACACCTACAGGTACACTCAATAAATTGCCTCCATGAACATACTTGGGAAAACCCTTGACCTCGTGTTTGATCGCCCCACCACTCTGGAAACCGTCATCTGAACAGCAACAGACAAGACCTTCAATGGATGACGCTCCATCTGAGAATTTTCAATTCTCCCCCACTTAGGACACTAACCACTACCCACTGGTGGCGAGACCAATACACGACTTAACCGTCCCAACCAGGTATTACCATACTTAACCCGGGAATGAATAACCTATGCAGAACAATCCTCCCGACATGGAGCAACCGAATTTCAAAAGAAATCTGAATCCCAGCTGAATACTTTTGAATTTCCTAATTACAACTATCTTACCTTGGAATGGCGATTCTCTACCCTAACCTCTCATCCTCAAATGCATCTCTGGATCCTAACCATCTACAATTCCTTAATAATAAATTCCCCTAACACTCCTATGTTCTAGCGTCTCATGCAGAAGGCAAATGAAAGTTCACAATACAATCATCAACAATAAGATAAGAGGGAAAGACATACCAGTCGCCACATCAAGTGTTGTCCTGGCCTCCTCAGAAGTGAGATGAAAGGCGCGTCCACGAGCCCTCGGGGGATCTGCCCTACCCTGGCTCCTATCCGTGATCCTCAAGGTAGCCGACGCTGGAGGCGGCACTGACCTGGCAGTTAGCAGGGGACACTGCGCATTCATGTGGCCCACCTGCTCGCAATGGTAACAAATTCTGACACCAGAACCTGGAGTCTGCTGCCTACAACCCCTCGCGATGTGACCCTCCTTCCCACACTTGTGGCATCCTGAAGAAGATCTATAAACCCCATCATGCACCTTGTCACACTTATCACAAGTGCGACCCCTCTGACTCCCCTGCCTGGTGTCAGTGGCCCTAAACCGTTTCGGCGTAGGTTGAGAGTGCGTCGGGGCGTGCCTCAACTCCCTCAACTGAAGCTCAATCTCCAGCTCGCACCGCCTAACGGCCTCCTGTAACTCCTACAATGTATCACAACGTTGGGTGGAGACGAAGTGTCGGATGTACGTCTTGAGCATGATCAGATAACGAGTCATCTGTGCCTACTCAGAAGCAAACTCTGGGCAAAACATCGCCCTCTCGGTGAACATGCGGGTGATCTCCGTCACCGACTCCATATCCTGTCTCATCTCCAGAAACTCCTATGTCAGCCGCTAACGCTCAACCCGTGGAATGTATCGAGTGCGGAACAACTTTCTAAACTGACCCCACGTAATCGCAGCTCTCTGCTCATCAGAATACGACCTAGTAATCAACCTCGACCAATCCTTTGCTCCGGACCTCAGCAGGTTCATAACACACCTGACCTTCTGGTCAGTAGGGCATGAACATGTGAAGAAACATCCCTCCACATCAAACAGCCACCTCATGGCTACAATCGGGTCCTGAACTCCCTCGAAATTTGGGGGCTACGTGTTATCGAAGTCCCGATACTAAAAACCCCGACCTGCCCACGCACCTGCAGCCGCCACCACTGCGGAGGCTGCAACAGCTGCCTGAACGATGGTTGCGTATCTGTCATCAAAGTACTCCATCATTGCGGTCTTGATAGACCTGAACATCTCCAGAATCTGAACCCAGACTATCTCAATCACCTCTTCCTGGATGATCTCCCTCACGCGATCCTCAATCAACGCTGGCCTATCCTGGCTGCCAGCTCCTGATCCTGACCCGGATCTGGCCTCAAATCGTCTCGTAACCACCATACTGAAAATATACCAGAATGTTATCGACATTCCGTGCGACAACGGAAAACCAACTACCCACAAATCCTTAGGGGTTGTGACTTCCTTGCTATACATACGGGTCCTGTGCTTTCAGTAGTACGGGCCCATACTACCTTACTGGCTCCGGCTGATCGTACACATCACATCTCCTTACTTATTTTGAAAACCATTTTGAAAATCATTTTGAAAACTTTTCCTTAGTTTGAGAATGGATTCACACGAGTGTTCCTCCAATTCACTCAAACCAAGGCTCTGATGCCAACTAACACCCATAAAATTCAAACCAATTTAAAACTTTTTCAAGATATTCAAAACCATTATTTATTACAAATTTGTTTTCCAATAGTTTAAACATTAGAGTATCCCAGAAATCCAATCATAACATGTGAGGATGTGTATGGTCACGCCTTCGCCTTCCCGCGATCATCTGAAGTACCTGAAACAATAATCCATAAATGTAAGCTCGAACGCTTAGTGAGTTACCCCCAAAATACCCATACACAGAAATACACATATAATCACAAACAACATACTATGGGTCCAATCAACCATCGGGTTGGAATGTCAACATACTATGGGTCCAATCAACCATCGGGTTGGAATACCCTAGGCCCTCAACCATCGGGTTGGAATGCCAACATACTATGGGTCCAATCAACCATCAGGTTGGAATACCCTAGGCCCTTAACCATCGGGTTGGAATGCCTACATACTATGAGTCCAATCATCCTCGGGATGGAATACTCTCACTACCAATCAAAAATGTGCACATACAACCGATAATCACATAACAATCTACAAAGACAACATACTAGGGTCCAATCATCCTCGGGATGGAATACCCTCAACTACCAATCTAACAGATGCACATATATCAGGTAAGCACATAACAGTCTATCGGCAGTCAAACCGATCTACATATCACTAACTGCATATACACATCCTATCTACCAGGATACCGTTCTAACAGATCTCACAAATAGTAAAGCAGGATAACTATCCAGAGGGTCGGCCTTGGTGCCTTAGACCCTTGAGTATAGTGAGGAGAACTCACCTCGCAGTAGGGCTGTGGTGACAATATCCAACTCCCGAATCACAGCTACGAACTCAACCGCCTACAGCCACCATATGACTAATTCCATTAAAATCCCAAATTACCAAAATACCCTCAGAAGTCAAACTTGGTCAACCTTTGGTCAAAGTCAAAGTCAACGGTCAAGGTCAACAATCCATGTTGACCCAACTCGTCGAGTGTAGCTTACCGACTCATCGAGTTCCTTCAGAACTCAGAAACCGCGAAATCCCAAGTCAACTCACCGAGTTTCCAGAAAACTAGTTGAGTCCATGCAGTGTCCAGAAGATCGATAAAACCGTAACCAACTCATCGAGTTACCTCACTAACTCGCCGAGTTCACTCAGAATCCAGAAAGCGGGAAACCCTCATCCAACTCGTCGAGTTGACTATGCAACTCGTCGAGTTCCTTCAGCCCTTTTCTCATTCAGATACTTTTACGCGAAACCAAAGCTCTAAACTGTAGATCTAGCCTCCTAGGGTGTAGTTACCACGTAAAGTTGCCAACTTTACGTGCATGAAAGGCTTCAAGAGGATAAAACACCCAAAACTAGCCTTAGGAAGAGGTTTAGGGCATGGAGAGGGGCCAAAGCTTGATAAAGTCGAGAACTTTATGTCCACGAGGGCCTAGAGGAGTCCAGATCTGAACTCCTCACTTCAAAACATGCTCAATACCAGAAATGCCTCAAGAATAAGCTAGAAATGACCCTAAACTCTTAAATAGAGAGATCTAACAAGAACATGATCAAGGTAATGACTTTTTACCTTCAAATAAATGCCAAAACGAAGTAGATGCTGGATCTACAAGCTCCTTCTCATTCCAAGCTTCTCAATCTTCAAGTCTCTTCAAGAAATGCACCAAACACACACGTTAGCCTCTCACACACACTCATAGAAGGTTAGCTCGATTAGGGTTTGTTTCTGGACCTGAAGGTGGTAAGGGAGGCTGGAGGGAGGACTAAAGGTCCTTTTAATAAGGTGCAAACCCTAAAAATTAGGGTTTCCATAATCAGCTCCAACTCGTCGAGTTCGGTCCTCCAACTCGTCGAGTAGGTTCTCCGGAAAACGCGTCCCTTCTTGGTTTCTACACGATGAGTTGGGGCCTTCAACTCGTCGAGTAGGCTTTGTAAAGTGCACAATTCCCTAAATTTCATTCCTGGAAATCGGGATGTTACAATTGTTGCATAAGGTGTCTAAGTCCATAACTATATTTGGTATGTACTTGACCTAACTTGGCATGGTCCATTTGGGTTGCATGGCATCAGAACAATTTGGATAGAATTTTGCGAGAAGAGGATATTTATGATTTATTAATATATTATAAGTTCTAATATATTAATATGAATTATTTAATTAGTATTGATCAAGAATTAGTTTGGAATTAATTTTGTGATCAAAAGAGATTAATTAAATAAATGGGGATTGATTTGGTAAATCATTCATTCTTATATGGTGGGCTTATGATCCATAGTTCTTCATGTTGGGCTAAACCCATGTGGTGACCCATGGATACTCCATGGAGTCGAAAACCCATGGACCATGAGGAATATGGAAAGACATGAGTTACATGGTGTAACCCTAATGTGCACACTATATAATGAAGCCTCATCCAAGCAAAATCGGCACTAAGACATACACAAGTGAGGGCTAGCCGATTTTGATGCAATAGAATCTTCTCTCAAGTTATTCCAATTGTTGGTGGTGTTGTGTGAAGCATTTGAGGCATCACATTTGGGGTGCTAGGCTCACAAAGTCTTAATGAATCAAAGCTACAAGAAAGGTATTTCATTATACTAGTTTTTATATTATATATACCCCAATCATATGCTAGTTAGGATGAAACCTTGGAAAAATCAAAGTTTGCATGTATAATAGAGAAAACATAGATCCAAGGTTTGTAGGGTTGCATGCACACCATAGGAGTGTTAAAATGCTCAAAACCCAACAACAATATGTGTTGCAGACTAACAAATATTATTGTGTTTAAGTTAAGTGGACAAATTAAGATTATATAATATTTGTATAAAACCTTAATATAAAATTTATTATTGAAACGATAAAATAAAGATTAAAAATAAAATATTATCTACGATAAATAATCTTAAAGAAAGTTGTACTAGACGTAATTACAATTCCCTAGGTATAAAGAACGCTTAAATCTGACTTCGTATGAGAAAATTATGATTTATCTAAGTTTCGCGTTCAACCCGAGAAGGTAACGTGTGTCGTAAAATATGAATTGGAGATAGGTTGATTATTAGCCTAATTGATCTAAATGAAAGTCGTATTAATCGTAATCATGAAAGCGTGCATATAAAGAAGGCCTAAATCTAACTTCGTATAAGGAGGTTATGATTTTTTGAAGTTTCGAGTGCGACACAGTACAACAGCGTATGACACAGAAATCGAAATTAAAGTCGGTTGATTGTTAGTCAAAGCAATGTAAACGAGAGTTGAAGATCTTATAATTATGAATCTTTAGATATAAAGACAGTCGGGAACGGAGTTCGTATGAAGAAGTTATGAATTTTTCACGGTGTTTTTCAGTAATCTTCATAAACTGTAAAATTTAAAATGAAATGAGAATTAGCCGACGGGGTCCAAAGGAAAACTGTATGGCCCATAAATACCTAAGCATGGATATAAAGAATGTCGAAAATGTAGCTCATATGTGGAAGTTATGATTTTTTGAAAATATGAAGTTTCACCTCCGTCTGGTGCCACTTGTCAGCACCAGAAGTGAAGCCTTGCTGCCTACGTAACACCACGATGTGGCAAGCAATGTGCCACGACGTAGCGGCCTCCTAGACAACCTATAAATAGATGCAAGATGTGCTCATTCTTCCTCACATTTCACTCCAACTCCTTTGGAGAATCCCCCCTCTTCTAGCCCCAATATTCTAGGGATTTCGACTACTTTAGCGAGGCTTTGAGGTATAAAGGAGCCCGAAGAAAAGAAGTTTTCGGAGTCACGATTTTGTCTGCGACTTTCCGACTTTTCGCTAAGAAACCTATAAGTTAAGCTACACTTGTTATGCTTTAACTGTAACTTATGTTAAAGTTCATTATCGTTATTATGAACCTATACACAAGATTTATCAGTGATTCCAGTTGTTATACTGATTGATCTACTTACGAGAGTGATGTCTAGGCTAGATCTAATGATGTGTTTAAAGTGGATTTTCCAAAAAGTATACTCTATATACCAAATGGATCCTACCTCCGATATGATCTTACCTGGTTATTCCTTATTTGATAAAACTTGAAGTATTCATTGGGATTATTGAGGAATCTGGAAATAGTTAAACCTTATAAATACGAACGCATACTAAGACGTAGTTATACTCGTATTTAGGTAGTCTAAAAAGGGTAAGCTAAAGTATTAGTCAATGAGCTAGCTTTCCCGAGGATCTTCCACCTCAATCAAGTGAGTACATAGTTACTTTGAAGAACATTATCTTAATACAAAGTATTTATTTAAAAGTATTAATTATCTATTCAAAGTTTATTTGTGAATTAATTGCTTATTATATGGATTATTTGGTAAATATATATTTGATAACATATACTTTGTGAACCATATATGGTTGATTATATGTTAAATGTTTATAATAAGTATTATTACTTAAAATATTATTGTATATTAAAATACTAATACTCTAAGTTAAAAATATACAGATACTCTGCATTAAAAATATACACTAACTTACGATAATTTTGTCGAAACAGAGTCAATATTAAAAGTTGATTTCAAGGATTGTAATCTGGTCTAAGTTTAAAACTAATACATATAAAGAATATTTAGATACAGCTAAGTTGCATAAAAGAATAGTCACATACTGTATTGCGATAGTATGGTATAAATAGGAAAATGGTTTGGAAATCAATTATAAACATTATAGTGTTACCTGGTAATGAAATAAGATTTATAAAGGATGCTTAGTTCAATTAAGTTTGGACATTGGGTAGCATCATATTAAGGGTGTGTGTGATACAAACAGAGAGTAGAACTCTGTTATATGACACTATCATGTGTCGATGTACGAATTATATACCAGAGTACAATAATGTATTCATTTGGATGACTAAAAATGGTGGGTCCAGATCAGGCAACTGTAATGGTATGTCTGGTCATCTCCCAAAGTAATATGACTACACTTGATTATTCTAGACAGTCTTGTGAATTACGTTGCTAGTGTGAGCTCATAACCCACAGACGTAGATGAAATGAGATATCATATTCATCAAATACTCCGATGACTTAAGTATCTTTATGACTCACACGAGCAAGGAAGCCCCTGGCTATGTAGTCAAACGATTGCTCTAAACAATTCATCAGACGATTTGATTCTTCCTGATAATCGTGGACTAGGATTTGTGAGAATTGGTTGGGATGAGTATATATGGGTATAATGCTTTATATATATATATATATATATATATATATATATATATATATATATATATATATATATATATATATATATCTTATTACTTTAATAAGCATTTACCCCAAAATGCTGAATTTTAAGAGGTACAACCTCTTATACAATATGTACAATAACTTTATGCTTTAAAAAATCATGAATCGGTCAACATTTGAAAAAGCCAAATAAAATGATAAAATTTTGAATTGGTCAAATTTTGACCAAGTACGACGGATATCCGATTGAATCGTTCTAGCCCTAATTTATAAAGCATTTCCACTTTATCTTTCATCCCACTCTCATCGGTCTTCATGAAACCTAATTTATAAAGCATTTCCACTTTATCTTTCATCCCACTCTCATCGGTCTTCATGAAACCTAAAATACGCCGCCCATAACTCAGCCTCAACTACAACCACTCACCGCCACTGTTACAGGCTTCCGCAACCGCCACCATGATCTATACCCCAATCTCCTTAAATGATGACCACTTTCTCTCTCTCTCACATACACACACACACACTCTATCTCTCTCTTATATTTTCCCTCCAAACACGAATGTTGTTCTCTCCCTTCATCTCTATGATCAGTTAACACCACTGCCTCTTTCTTCCCTAACCGGTGACCTCTACCACCACACACTGTCGTCTACACCATCATCATCAGTTTTTATCGATTTAATATCTTTCTGATTTATGTTTTAAATGGATTTTCAAGAATCCAATGAAGTCAGCAGCGCCATTACAGTCACCGCCCTCAGGTAAGATTTCACATAATCTCTATTTCACCTTCTTTCTTTCTCTTATCTTCTTTTATTACAGTCACCACCGCACACCACCCCGTTCTCTCTAAGAAACCGAAGACACCCCAAATCTAAACCCTAGAAACCATAGAATACCAGACCATCTTCGTAGGGTAAAATATCATATATGTTGTTTCATGATCTAAAAGATGTGAACTTGAAAATCTTTTAGGGGTTTTGATTTGCAGGTTGTTTTGGGTTTTCCCTGATGTATGTCACCACCATCCAAGCAGGTAATTCTCAAACGAATCATCCATTCTTTTTAATAGTCCACTCCTAACTTAAAACATTATCAAATTTTTGTGAAGGATTTTGTGCTAAGTTTTATGCTTTGACTCTTGGTTTAAAAAAGCGTGTTGCGCTCTGCTGCGATTAGGTCCCGGAGACCGATGCGCGTTGCGAGATGCGATTGCGAGCGCATCACATAGGTGTGGCATACAAGTAGTAATTACTAAATATATAAGCAAAATTCATGTTTACCAATAACTAACTAAAACACCATAAACATTAAACATATCAAATGAAACCAAATTCAAATATTCATGCCATATGCAAAGTGAAAGCAAACCTGACAGTCACTTAGTTCTAACTGTTAACTGTGGGATCAATAAATAAGAGGGTGGATCAAGAAAGAGGAGGGAAAATGAAGAAGTTACTCATCAATAATGACAAAGATAAGAAAAAACTTTGTCGTGTGATCATGGTGTTGTGCTGATTAGTATTCTTATACGGACGTCTCTTGGGTAGAAGTAGGGCCGGCTGCTAATTAAATAATTGCATTTGCATGGGCTTTATTAGATTTTAAATATTTTCTAAGTAAAATGGGCCAGACACATGATGCGACAAAGCGCAATGCGCAACATGCGCACGCATCACCTCGCATCATGTAGGTCGCTTCGCATCACATCTATGTTGCGCTTAGGCCATCGCAATGCAACGCAACCTCGCAACGGTCGCAAGATGCACGCTTTTTTAAACCAAGCTTTGACTAAAGTTTTTGGGATTCTGACTACATGATTTCTGGAAATAAGTTTTCATCCTCAAAGAAAATATTTTAAAAAAATCACGTTTAATCTTGGCAAATTGGCGGTGATAAACTAATTTATTTTCTATCTTTTTCATTTTTGTTGGTTTTTTAGGGATTATACATGTAACTATCAGTCTATCATCCACATTGATTATTGATACTCTTATGTGTACAAGGAGATTGCATATAAAGTGTTTGTAGAAATGCTTGAGAGTGAGCATAACAAGAGGCGGGTATAAGCTCTACAAAATCTTTCTTTATGCTCTTTTTTTACAGAAATCTATTCCTGATTGCGTCTATAGTTCTTATTATATGACATTATCAATTTTAAGAGAATGCATATGTATGGAAACATTCTCGCTTAAGAACATTTTTCAAGCATGTGATTTGAACCAGGAACATTTAAAGATTCGTAAACTTTTTATTTATGATTGTTTATGGTTATATCTTAATATTGAAGAATTCTTTTGGGTGTAATATGCACACTTTACAAAATGCAAACAACATTCTGTTTTTTTTTTCTAAAAATACTACATCTAGATTCGTATATTTGTATTGATGGGTATTTCTATGCATTTGTGTGTATCTATTTACGTATTTATGTGCTTCTCTGTGTATTTATACGCATTTGTGTGTATATATATGTATTTGTATGTTTAGGTGTGTATCTGCGTTTCTTTGTATGTATCTATGTATTTATGTGTATCTCAATGTATTTGTTTGTATATTTGTATAGGTATGAATAGGTGAAGTCAGAGCTCTACTACGATCCTTCACTTCAGTCCTAATGAGATGAGCAAATCGTTTACTTAGATGCCTTCTTTTTCAAGATATTAATTTTCCTAATGAGAAAAAAGACCAATGTTGTCGGGGGACAGTTTCTTAGAAACCCAAAGGTTTCCCTGCAATTCATTTCACCTACATCTTTTTTTACCTTTCTCTTCTCAATTCTTTCTTTTCAATCTAAATCCATGTATCATCTTTCTCTGTTTGGTTGTTTATAGCAATTTACTTTGATGTCGCCTATTTTGGGTTTAGTGCCTGGCTGGTATTTTTTTATTTCATTTCCATTTATTTGAAGATTTTTAACCTCAATTTTCAGGAGACTATGGGGGTGGGCAGGAGCAAGAGCTGTGATTTAACCTAACACTTATGATCTTCAACATTCCGACTTCCTTTTTGGTAACTTAACATATAGGTATTTTCGAATTCATATATTAATTTTTAGTTTAGGGTAGTCTCTTGTGATCCACCTTCGACCACCACCACTGTATCTCATAAAGGGCCTCTTTTTATATTACTATATTATTCTGCAGGTTCTTGACCAAGAAATGTTGCTCTTTGTTTATGGAAATTAATGCAATTGGCTGCTTCTTTGGATAACTAAAGGTACTTCTTTATCATTAATCGTTGAGTTTTTTCTTATGATTTCTGATTATTATTCAATACAATACCATCTCATTGTATTTTGTTTGAATTTGGCTTTTGCTCATATGAAATAACCAAAATGATTGATCTTTATACAACTATGTTCAATTCATCTGTTTGTATTTTGATTATGGATTGGTTCTACTTAATGTGTTTTATTCCTTTTAAAATGGTATTAAGTATGTTCAACAATTATGGGCAATATATTTTTTATTTGCTAAACAGGATTTTTAGCATTATCTTTTGATTATGTTTTAATCCATTTGAGAATGGTATAAAATATGTTTGTTTTAAAACTGAATATCTATAAGTGATGCATTTTTTAAAACATGTACATAAAATTGTCTCGTTCATTGTTTTAAGCATATAAACTCAACTTTTACCTGTGAATGACATCAAATCCTATAAAATAACTTTTTTTTTGTGTGTGAAATCCCCTCTTTCCGTAGTAAAAATATGCATTAGTGGTACAGAACCGGACCGGCCGAACTGAGAACTAAATAACCGGGAAACGGACCGAATCGTGGTTCCCGTTGCGGTTTGGTTTTAACATGTACTTTTGTTATTGTTTTCATTTATATAATTCCATCTTTGTGGTATGTTACTTTAAATAAATATGAATCCTTACTAACTCTACAAACAATGTTTCATGTAACATTATTATCAAAACAAAATAATCATTTTAACTTATTGACTCATTTTTATTGGAGATTGAAGCATATAAATTAGTTGGGATCTCATTGAGCACCGTTTAGGTTGTTGGTAGCATTAGCTCAAGCAAACTCACAATGTCTTTAAAAGGGAGCAAAATTGTTTATTTATGATTCATTTCATCTTGGCTTTAATCGCTAAAGAATTGTAGGAAGTTTTTTGATCGTTCACTATGATATACTTGGACTCTATTGAAGAGGAGATGTATGTATTCTTTATATCTTTTGGGCATCAGCTGTGATTGTTTATTTTTATAAATTTAAATTTTAAACAATATATTTATTTACTAATCGCTTATGATTAAATATAATAAGAAAATTTATTTTAGTAAATTATGTTTTTTTGTTAGTTTTAGGTACATATGTAATGAAAAAGCAAATATTAAAATGAAAAAATTGAATAGTATAAAATAAGAGAAAAATTGAACACTATCCCTTGATAATGAAATACTAAAAAACGAAGACAAAAGAAACTAAAACCATCAAGTTTTTCACATCCAAAACCAAATATTTTGGTTTGGTTTTGGTTTCAATAAAGAACATAATTTACACACCTTTAGCATAAACAAAGATACTAAGAATAAAATAAATATCTTATTGTTAATGGGTTATGTTAAAATTTCAAATAGAAATTATTAATTATTTTGTTATTATTAGAAATACATGATAAAAACATAAGTAGTTTTTAATAAATTATGTTTTTCCTAAATTTTGTTAGAATAATTGATAAATTTGGTTAGAAAAGACGAAAAACCAAAAGCCAAACAATTTTTTTTCTAAAATTTAATCGTCTCTGGAAACTAATTTTTAAAAGAAATTATTCATACCCGTCGCTTAGCGCGGGTAAACGGCTAATATATATATATATATATATATATATATATATATATATATATATATATATATATATATATATATATATATATAAGGTAAGGGACATATATGTATTGTTTGATAAGAGTTAGTTTTGCATGTTTGATAATTATAAACTATTATCATGATAATATTGTGAGATTGAAAACCTTATGTGTCTCACCAGGTTTCCCAACCTCACCCACTCAAATTATATGCATCACATGTAACAAGGTTAAAGCTGCTGGAACTTGATTAGGATGCCGAGTGATTAAGAGACAACCTGCAATAATATCCATGGGGTTGGTGGTGGTATTGATGAGTGATACGTATTTTATGTACTAAGTAATAAACCTACTAATCTACACTAACTAATACGTAATAGGAAGTGTACATAATCGAATAGCAGGATAGTTCAGGTAAGTAGGGTATCGAACACATGGAACAGAAATATCAACTAAATACTACTAAATGTTAACTACTCAATCAATTAATTAAAGAAAGGGTTTTTCTAGTTTTGCAAGTCTAGAAACTTAAAACTATTATTACCAAAAACACTTAAACTAACAAAAGCAATTCAAATTAAGGATTAAGATAAGATATTAAAGAGACTTCCCTTTAGATTCGATTCACAATACACCTATGGTTGATTTCATGGATAAGTGCAATGGATTAAGTTGATTGTTGCATACCAATTTCTATGTTGACTAAAACTTATGATCAAAAGAATAACCCTTTAGTAAAACTAATTCATTCATGCATTGATCAGGTGAACAAAAAAATACGATTATTAGTATTCAATTCGAGTTATGCTAGACTTGAACTATGTTTGACATTAATGGATAATAACATCAATTCAATATATGAATGATCATTACATATTACCTTTCACATTAATTTACCTATTCTTATATTTAACCCTAGGTTTATGATCAAAACATGAGTCTTACAACTTTGATGGTCACAAATTTATAAGATTCAAGTTTACCAAATAAGAATGATCATCCAATTCAGAAAAACTCAGCAACAAACGAAAGATGTAGTTATCATTAAACAAAAAGGATCTTTAACAAGCTATCATAACAAATAAACAACTAGCAACAATCCAAAATCCAATAAATCAACACATAGTCATATTGATCATCTACTCTAAACAGAAGTTAGGGTTTTTAGCCCATGATTTCTGGAAAAAAAACTCTTAAAAACGAAGTTCACAATGAAAATCATAATGAATAACAAAGTAAATAAGTTTTAAGAAGTATTATTGCCTCAAATATCTTCTAAAGCTAAACCTTAATCGAAATATGATCTTCTTCTGTGTTCCAACACTTCTATGGTCTCCAAAAGTGGAATAAAACTCCAAGCATTTGTTAGTTTGAGAGAATAATCGTAATTATTATAACTCCTGAATCTGGCCCACCATGTCATGGTTGACCGCCATAACTACGTGGTTTTCATTAAAAACACGTAATCGACAAATTACTATTCCATCGGGATTTCTCCAATCACCACGTCGTGTTGAGATAACCGCGACGTGGTCTTCCAACTTTAAGTCTTCTTTGATTTTTATCCATTTTCCGACTTCCAACTCCACAATAGCTTTCTTTTGATGTCGAGCATGTCTTCGCTGCTACAAAACATATTTTAAACAAATTAAGTACCTTTTGTTCTATAATGAGCAAAAATGTAGCAAAAAGTATTAAAATAATGCATGAAATATATAACCAAATATGTGCACATCAATTAGCCGATCTCTCAAGGTTCTATATCTTCTCCGTGAAAGCGATTAATAGTGCTTCTAGAAAGATTTCTCAAAAAGGTATTGGCCTTTTCATTGTGTAAATGTCATTTTGGTAATGGGTCTTCTATTTTGTTTTGTGATGAAGTTTGGTGTGGTGATCTCTCTTTAAAATCTCAGTTTCTTAGGGTCTATGCGCTTGATTTGGAGAAGTCTTGTCTGGTTTCCGACATGCTTAGGTTACCTGACTGGATTTCGATTTTTAGAATACCTCCTAGAGGTGGCTAGGAGCTCCTCGAGTATACGTCTGTGAGGTCTTGTGTTGCCCACGTTAATCTTATGGAGAAACAGGATTCTTGGGTGTGATCGATTGATGCTTCTGTGGGCTATACAATAGCTTCTGCTTGGGTTTTGATTGATTCTAAAATATTGAAGACCTCTTCTCAACCTTCTAGATGGAACCAATTCGTCCCTTCGAAGGTTAATAATTTTTTTGGAGGTTGCATTTAAATAAGGTTCCTATGAGAGTTAATTTAGACAGATGTGGCATTGACATTAACACTGTAAAGTGTCTGATTTGTGATTTGGATGTTGAAATTGTCAATCATCTTTTTTTTCTTATGTGATGTCGATGGATTTGTGGAATCTCTTATCTAAATGGTGGGAGTTGGACTTTCCATTTTTTTCTTCCATTTTAGACCGGTTAAATTGGATTAATTATGCCTGAATGTCTCTCCAAGTGAAAAGATGTCTGGATGTGGTTGTTCTTTCTGTGTTTTCGGTGATTTGATCTTTTTGCATTAAGTTGTTGTTCGTGAAATTAAACCTTCTAAGGCGGTGTTTTGGGATTTTATTCAATCTCAATCTTTCTTATAGATTAGCTCTAGATTCCCTAAGTTTAGAGGTAAGTGGGTCTATTGGATGCAAAATCCGTCTCTTGTAATTGCTTAATGTACTTTTGTTCTAGCTTTTGCTAGTTTTTAATGTTTAATGTCATCGTTCCATAAAAAACTACTTGAGTAGGCTAGGGACAAATCTTTTCCCTTTGAAAAGTTTCACACTTAGACTTGCGAAGGGCATGAATGTACCGCAAAAGTCTAGTTTGAGGGAAGACTGTGAGGTTTTTTGTCTGTTTTTTCCTTGAGATATTGACCTCGAATCGGCCTCTATTCATTGAGGATTCGACCGTCGATTGGACTCTGACATATCTTAGAAATTTGCATAGGAAACATGGGGTATAGGGGTTTAAACGATCCGCACCGAGCTTGAGCTCAGGTAGGCTCGGGCTCGGCTCGTTTAAAATGCATGGGGCTCGAGTTTGAGCTCGACTTGATTCGAGCTTAATTTTTAAAGCTCGAGCTCGGCTCGTGGAGGAATTAAAATGCTCAAGCTCGGCTCGGGCTCGACTCGTTTGTCAGGCATGACTAAATGAGCCTAAGCTCGGCTCGAGCTCAGCTTGGCTAAGAGTCAAATATCAAGCTCATTTGTCTTTTTAAACTCAGTAAAAAGCTCGTTTATCATTATTTGATATTTAGTATTTAATCATTAATTATAAATTAATATATAAATATAAAATTAAAAATTAGATTATATAGATATGTATTGGCTCGTTTAGGCTCAGGAGCCTAATCGAGCTCGACAGATGAAGCTCGGACTCGAGATCGTTTAGTAAATGAGCCTGAAACTAAGCTCGAGCTTGAGTCATGCTTTTAACGAGTCGATCTCGATTAATTCAAAAATAGTTCGGTTCATTTAAACCCTAATGGGGTACAGGTCCTATTTAGACTTTTTATTTTTTTGTATGTTCATCATTAACACTTAACAGTATATTACTTTTATTTTTATTATTATTATTATCTATTTTAACTTTTTAACCATTTGGACGATTATTGTTTTTACTAGGTCCACGAAATATATTATGCAGTAAATGTTTAAAATATAGTTTGAAAGATTTGTCAGAATATAAAGGTTGAAGCAAGTGAACAACTACGAAAAAGATTAATGATTATGTCAACGATGAGCTTTTGTTTTTATGTTATAATAATCATGATGTGTATTTTTTAATTATTCGTTTTTAGATGGTGTTTAAAATCACTTTTTCATATATATTTAAATTATGCAAAATCTTTTTGTTAAAAGTTGGGATATAGATGAAAGAAAATAGATTCGAACCGATATTTTTCTATGTTAAAGATAAAATTGCGTTTCAGCTCTCTCATAGACTATAGAGAAAGGTTTTATTTATTTATTTTGTTTTTCGTTTTCGTTATGAATATAACCTATCGATTGATTCGCAAAAAGATGATGCATACCAGAATACATATCATATTATAGTATCTTTTTTAAAATGGAATAAGATAAAGCATCCATGATCAGTAAATAAACTTGTGAACATGGTTTATTATAGTATCTTTTTTAAAATGGAATAAGATAAAGCATCCATGATCAGTAAATAAACTTGTGAACATGGTTTTCGATATAACTGCTATTCACTAAAATCATATATTTATGAAAAACATGTTTAAATAATCTATTGAAAATTTTAACAATAGATTATAGTTGTTGACTCGTGACGGGACTCGTGACTCGAAACTATAAAATTTCTACTCGCGACTCGACTCGTAAGAGTCATGATTATATATTTATATTTATATTTATTTATATATTTATAAAATAGGCAATATAATACACATATTTACACATAATATTGGTTGAATATTAATGACCATTTACCAAAATATTACAACTTTGCTAGTTGACTTATGAGTCAAATAATTTGCTCCATATACATGTCACCTATACAAAAATCATACAAAATTGAACATAGTATCAAAAATTAACACAACTAGCGAGATAGTAATAAAGCAAACCGCAAAACACCTAAACCATTAGCACAACATCGCTTTCAAGCTTCAAAGTTGTCATCGACATCGTCTTCATCTCCATCTAAAACAACGGTTGTTTCATGGAGTCCAGTTTCATCTCCCTCCTCAACTTCAATCTCATCCTCTATATCATTATCAACAAGTGTCGTTTTTCTTTTGTCACTAGCAATAGGCACCTTGTTAAGGTTTCGCGGTCCTACAAAAGAATTAAAAGTATACATAAATGTCAAGTATTTTATAAATTAAGGTAAAATAATATATATGATTTGTATATCATAATACACATAGTTAACTCTCCTTCTTTTGTTGCTACTAGTCCCCTCATCCTCTTTAAAGCATTCGTGAATATCCATCCACGAGATATCTTCCGTGAGACATGCATCCTCCTTCCCGGTAATCCATTCATCATCTGAATCCATATACGATAAATATATGGATCGTATGTTTCACCTCTTTCTCGTCACTTTTGAAGCCTTTTATTAAGGTTAATGTTGTATTTCACAAATACTAAAGTACTTAACCTTTGTTGCTTCAAACGATTCCTCTTTTTGGAGTGTACATGATCAAATGTGCTCCAATTTCGCTCACATCTTATGGCACTACAAGTAAGACTTAACACACGAATGACTAGATGTTGAAGTTCCGGGCACTCATCTCCATAGTTTGTCCAACACTTCGCTGGTTGCATCTTCTTTCTCATTGCAACGGTTACAGATAAACCAAACATTCCAATGCTATCATTGAACTTCTCAAGTTGTTCATGAATTTTTATGTTTGTTGGTCTATTATACATCTTCTCAATCACACTGTAGAATCCAAGTTTGACTTCATAATCGGCTCGAAAGTTCTCGTCAAAATGAAGGCTATTTTAAAAATAGAAGTAACCCCAAAGAAAAGGTCCATGGGGTGATGTCTCCTCATGTATATATGTTATTATATAAGTAAAGTGTGTGTGTGTGTGTGGGGGGGGGGGAAGATGTAACCCCAAAGAAAGGAAAGTGACACCTTGCTCCACCCCTTTAATATCTTTGTCTCACTCCCTATATGCATGTCACTTAAATAAGGAACAACTAAATGCACAAAAAGCTAACATGCTTACCATGTTAAGTGATGTGAAAAAAACACAACAGGTAACAATCTACAAATGCTAAAGAGAAGAAGGAAGAATAAAGTAGAAAACTTACCAGTGATGTGAAGAATCGCAAACCCTACTTGTTGCAAAACCTTGATCGTTGGCTTAATAAGAAGAAGGAACAGGAAATCTCAGAGAAAAATGGAATGGGAGAGGAACATGGGTTATTATCAACATTTTTTTGAAAAAGATATTATGTCTTATTAGTTGTAAACCCCATCTATTAGTTGTAAAACCCATGGATATTAAACGACGGATAGTAGATATTACCCATTGGATCACGTTATTACCCAAAGAACAAGAATCGACCGATTCACGAGACGAGTAGACTCAGTACAAGTTGTAACACCAGTCTTGGCATGTAAAACACTTTGCAATTATTCCAATTATTCATGAACTAGACCCGAGTACGTTGGGCGTACACAAGGTATGCACGACATACTCCTATGCATGCATGAGGCGGGGAGTCCTCCTGGTACACTAGGCGTACCCATGTATACGCAAGGCGTACGTGAGCCAGGGGAAAACCCTAAAAATTAGGGTTTGCACCCTATTTAAACACATTAAGTCCTTCACATCTTTCACCTTATCAACCTCCTTTTCCTCTTCAGCCGTATATCGAAACCCTAATCCATTTTCCCAAAAGATTGGTCTTGTATGTGTGTTTTGTGTGTGTGTAGTGCTTAGTGAAGAAGAAGAAGATTTGTGGAGAAGCATTGGACAAGAAAGAGCTTGTAGATCCAGAGGTTATTCACCATTTATAGCTTATTGGAGGTAAAAATCTCCTACCTTGATGACTCCATGTGATAGTTTTAGTTTAGGGCTTATGTTCTTCATATTATGGTCCTTAAGGTGGTTATGGAGAGTATAGGCTACTCCAGAAGAAAATAATGATAGATCCTAGTGTTTCTGATGTCCCTTGAGCATAAAAATGGTGTCTTAATGGATTAAGTTCAACCATGCAAGGGTTGAAGGTTGTTTCATGAAGTTAGTGTAATAAAGTCCAAGATTTGACCTTTTTAAGTCATGCAAAAGCATAAAGTTGGCAACTTTATGGATTAATACGCGTTAAGTAGCCTAGATCTGAAGTTGGACGTTAGGTCTTAATTGATTAAGACCTCAAAATGAGAAATTGGCCATCTGGAGAGTATGCAGGGCGTACGCATATGTACGCTGAGCATACGCACTTAGAGACCCGTAAATACGAGGCTTTTGAGTACGCCGGGTGTACTGATGGCATGCTTAGTGTACTTATCAAAAGGGACTTCAGACCTTTATTTCGGGCCATTTTGGGACTTAAGGAATTTGGTCCCTTGTTGGGCCGCAAGCCTTTCCATTATGGGCCTTTTGGACTTAGGCCCATGGTGAGCATGGATTATCTCTTGGGCCTTGGGTTAGTTGGATTTGGCCCTTGGTGTGTTAGGCCCAATAAGACAAGAATTAAGCAGTTTTTTCCCTCAAAGCCAGGATTTAGGTTGTGGACACCTGGGATGGGTTATTGACCTAATTTCTAATTAGAGTTTTATTACTTGTGGTTTAGTGAGTGGATTTCGCGAGTCAACAGCTCGAGTGTGATTTGATACCTTCAGTCTGAGGTGACTTTCCTTCACTATAGTCGTGGGTCGAAGGAACCAATGTCGGCCCACTAGATTATTTTTGTAGTATGATGATTGTCTTCGTGACAATTACTTGTTGTGCTTGTATCTTCTTGATGTCTCTGTGACTATTATTGTTATGATTATATGTGTAGTTGTAGGGGTGAAATAGTCTCGATACCGGTTGAAAGATACCGAAGGGGGTGAAATAGACCCAGTACCGGTTGAAAGATACCGAAATGGGTGAAATAGACCCAGTACCGATTGAAAGATACCAAAGGGGGTGAAATAGACCCAGTATATTTATACTGTTATGTATGTATGGTATGAGGTATTTTAGGGGAGCTCACTAAACTTTGTGCTTTTGGTTTTCAGTTTATGTTTCAGGTACTTCCATCTCGAAAGGGAAGGGTCCGACATGAACGCACTGTATCCACCCATATTTTCCGCATTATGCGATTTTGGGATTTGTAATATGATATTATTATGCTATGATGCACTTTTGGTCGTTTTGACATGTTGACTAGACATTTTGGAATTAATTAAAAATGAAATTTTTATCTGTAAATTTTGGGATGTTACAAGTCACAGAAAGAATCGCGAATCACACTTCGAGTCAAGCATATTTCCGAGTCGCCTCTTTTCAGGTTATATTTGACTCGACTTGTACGAGTCGACTTGTGACTCGTATGAGTCTAACAACTATGAATAGGATATTTACAAGATTCCAATAGTTCTGAAAAAGTAAGTCGCAGAAACTATCAATGCGACAACTAATATTTTTGTAAAACATAAGTTGTTATGAACAAACCATCTGGTATTAAGCTCAAAACTTGTTCATGTTCATAAGCCGCAAAGGTTTTAATATGTATAATAATGATTATTTTGGAAAATAAATATAAAAATCCTTGAATTATATGCAAATTTGGGTGAAAAAGGGTAATTTGATCAAAAGTGACAAATGAAATTTAAGGTATTGTGTATTTTTATAATTATGTTGTTATAAGTTAACTAGACAATTATTGTTTAGTTTTGTAATCATAAGGGTAAAAATAAAAATATGTGAATGGATTTTCATATAAAATGATGAAAGTAGCAATTATGGAGCGTTGGTAAGCTAACCAAGCCTAAATGTTAAACAACAAGAAAATTTGGAGTGAAAATAGGACATATAAGACTAAGTAATTAACTTAATTGGTTATGAGATGAGAGAGTTACCAACTTGGAAAGTTGGGAGAAAAACTAACCAATGTTATTTAATTTTAAGCTTTTTTTAGGTTCCAACTTTAAGGCTTTATATCTAGATATCTTTAGACATTCAACCCAAAGTACTTAAATGAAAGTTGTAGCTTATATGTCAAATAATGTGTATATCAATATTCAAATCATTTGGGTTTGGTATGAAAGAGTTATGATCATTAGAAAATGACTTGTAAAAAACCGGAAAATGGAAAAATGAGTATATACCTGTATTCACGACTTAATAACTTGAGATTTGTATATATTCAACCACATATGTCTAAATAGAAGTTGTATTATTAGTTATTAGCTTTCCAGGGATATAGTATTCATCAAAATCTGATATTGTATGAAGAATCCATGACTATTACTGGATGAGAAGATATAATGGGGAAATAAGGAAACAGTCTTAAAAATTCTAAGTGTAAGAAGGAAGTAACGTGGGTTGCGGGGAGAAGCGGGTTGGACGGCTTCGTTTAAATGAAACCCAAGTTAGGACATCACGCATGTTGTGTAAAAAGCTATCCCAAACCAATGCGAGCCGCATAAGTCGTTGACCAACATTGATTGTCGTTGATCGACATTGACTATGTCGACCTCCCTTCCTTTCCTTGATGAGTGTGAGCGCGTGAAAGGGCCCCACCCTCCTAAATTTGGACACTTCTAGCCACCTCGGGTATCCACGTGGTGTTAAAATCATCCACCAGAGGTCAGTTGGTCCCTCACTTTGATCGATTAAGGAGCAGATCAACATCATTTTCCACCAAACTCTGATTACTTTTAGTGTATGTGTTCTTAGTGAGAACACTATGTATAAATGAATTAAGGTCAGATCAAGAACAAATCAAGTGGTTTGTAAAGATTGAATGAATAAAACAAGGAAATGCATTAATCTATTTTCTTTGTATGGATTGATTTCAAGTATCAGAAAAAAGATCACATGAACCCTAGTTTATGAACTTAGTTGCAAGAGTCAAATTACCACAGGGTAATTACTTTATGATGTTAATTAACATTTTATTTAGGAATATTAACATGTTATAAATAATTAAAATGTTATACAATTATTATGAAAATTGACAATTCATAAAACTATGAAGTACATCATGATTAGTCTTAAATTATGGAATTGTTGATTACTATTATAAAGTGATTAGCATATGATTAGTGATAATTTTCAAGTATCATGATGGATCAACATGAGGTTGATATTTTTATCATTTATGTATGCTTAAATCGAGGCCGTTGTATCCATGGAAAACATATTTATTCCATAATACGAGATGGTCCCATTATGTCACCATAATAATCAAATAATTCAGGTATGGGACAAGTTGTTGAATATTGTCAACATATCGAAGATGGACATAAGCTTATTAGAGTATGTAGTTAGAGACCCTTGTGAATTCATAGCCTTGGTACTTTACTTAATGTGAATGAATGGAATTGGTTTTCATAGATATTGAAGGAACAAAGGATCAAGCGAAGGGGCAGGGTATTTTGGGAAGATGTTAAACCTCTGTAGCTATATGAGGTGAATACATGTGGAATTTTTAATGGGTACATGGCAACCAACACTATCTTTTACCACCAATTATTTATAACAACTTAATTGAGTTTTGAATATTGCTTTGATATATTATCACCATTGCCTTAGTGCATTGCTCTGAGATATTATTTTAAAATACATAACATGCTAGTTGAGCTTTATTTGGGTTTGGCCAAATTGTGATTTTATTGAGTTTTGATTTGAGGTCATAAATACATTAATTTCTCTAATGTATAGAAAAAACTCATAATTAAGGTATATGCAGACTCTATTGGGATGATACCTCCCATCGCAAAGTAGATGTCAGACCATACACCTTAATAGGTCGAATTCGTTTCTGCCTATCTTGGGCGACCATTTATTCATCTTGATGTGTTGGATTCATTCCTTCCATATTGGGAGACCGGTTATGCACCTTGATGTGTTGGATTCATTCTTTCAGCCTTGGGAGATCACTTATGCACCTTAATAAAGTGGAATCGTTCTCTTTATTTTAGGAGGTTTACTATAAGGAAGCTTATGAGATTTGATTGATTTCCTATATATGTTGCTTGTAAATTCATTTTGATGTAAATGTTGATTTAAATGATAATTGTGATATATTTGGAAATCTTGATAAGTTTAAAACCTATGTATCTCACGAGGCTTTATGTATTACGTATTTGTTTGTTTAAAATACCATTTATCTACGATCGGGACTCAAAGATTAGAAAGATAAAGATTAATGGAAGACTTTTGAACAACTAACATGGACTTAGTTGTTTTGTAATGCTTCTTCTCTTAAATATGGTTGGGTCGTTAACTTGTAACGCTCAAGCTTTTAACCCTGTTAATAGTTTGATGTTTTTGTTAAACCATGACTTGATGCATGACTATATGTCATGAATATTATACAAATATAGCTAATAAATGATGTGTAAATAATAGGGTGTTACAATCAACATATGACCAACTCAAAATTATATTACCTAATATAGTAGAAGGTGGGATTCTATATTCTATAAGTTATGCATATGTTTCTGGTAGGGTGTTTACGGTTGAAATCTAATGGATTCTGATGGAACCGATCCAATCTAGTTATCCACTGGATGTTCAATTTTGTCATTCGACCCGATCTAAATCGTTATATACAACCGAACCAAAATCGAACCAATCAAATTGGATAGGTTTTATCCATTGGATGTATTTGATTGGTTATCCATTATCCAACAATTCTAATCAAGTTTCTATCGAATAACAACTAGTTATGATTGTAATAAATAAACTTAAACCAAACACAATTACGTAAATATAACTAAAAGACAACACTTCAACTTCAACCAAGGTTTAAAGTTTGACCAAAATACATAGAAAACCCTGTTTAAACTCTAAAGTTCAAATGGATAATAATTGGATATTTATTGGATATAACATTAGATGGTAATTGGATATGTATTGGATTATAATATTGGATATCTAATTGGATGAATGTTGGATCGGTGCAGTTCGATTATCCATTAGATTTCCAGGTTCATCCAAGGGTCTATCTAATCAAATTGGAGTTTGAAAGATTAAAACTGATCTAATCCAATTATGACTGGATATAGTCGGTCGGTTCGAATCAGATCCGTTAATATCCATACACCCTAGTTTCTCTTAGGGATGAGAAAAAACCAAAAAACTGAAAAATTGAACCGTCGGTTTTTATATTTAAAACCTGCTTTATGGGTGTGGTGTAGTTTTTGAGTGAAAAACTGTCACAACTAGCAATTTAGGGTTTGGATTTCTATCATTGTACAAGATAATTTCTTGTGTAATCTTGTAACCCTACTTTTGGTATAAGCCAAATTTCAATACTATACAAGTTTATACATCCAAAGTTATGTTTCAAGTCAAAACTTCCTCGTTTAAGCCCAAAATCTAACCCAATAAGCTATGATCACTCAACTTTGGGCCTTAACCCAAGCCTTCTCGGTCCAAACCTCCTAATGGATCTAGACCTTCTTATTGGGCCTTTTTTGGGCCAAAAGCTCTAGTTAATCTTTATTTGGGCCATAGTTGGGCCGAAAAATCTGTACTTAACACTGTTTTGGGCCATAAGACCCTTATTGGGCCGGGGACATCTCTTTTAGATCATAAGGGGCGAAATACCTCTATTAGTTATAATTTTGGGCCGAAAACTTTCTCACTTAATCTTCTTGGGCCGAAAAGCCATATATGGGCCCTAATGGTTCAAAAATCTTTATTGGGCTCTCTCAACCAAACCAAAAACCCTTATTGGGCTTAATACGCTTCTTTTTGGCCTAGTATTGGACCGAAAACCATTTTTGGGCCGATCCAAGCCCAAAAAATCGAGCAAGCCACAAACCTTTATTTGGTTTAAGGAGTTCTCGGCTACACTTAGAAAACCAAGCCTATTTATTTTTCCTTTTTCCCCCCTAACCGATCGGATTTGTTAAAAAAAAAGAAAACAAATGGGAGGAGGGTTGACTTTTGGAGTGCCACCACCTTATGGCACAACATGTAACTAGGCATTTATCTTGCATACTTCCATGCAAGTAGTGAATACCCCCCATGTAACAATGTTCAAATCTCTTTTCTCTCTTCATCTCTAAACGGCCGAACACCACCACCATTACCCCTTCACTTCTCATTTCTAACTCAAAATCCTATCTTATTCTCTCTAAAAAAAAATCTCAAAGAACTCTCTTCCTTCCTTCTCTAAAAATCGTGAGTGGTGAGTGTGTGTTCAAGAAGTTCTCTTCCAAGATCATAAACTTGGTAAGTTTATATAACATTCAAGTTGTTTTATTTCCAAATTTCGCTAAGATCAATTCTCAAACAACATCATTTTCGTGTTTATGCTTCTAGAACTACCTCAACTTCGAAAACCTCATCAAGGAAGCACTTTAAGGCCGAAAACCTTCACCATCTTCCTCTTCAAACCGAAAAATCCCCCAAGGTGAGCTTCATACCCCTATTTTTGAGTTTTTCCTTCTTTGGAGGGGGGGGATACAAGTCAAAGTCTTATGTAAATCTTTGTATATTTGCTTATATGTGCATGTGTTGTATGATATGTGTGTTAAATGTTGTGAAATTCATGCTAAGAGTCCATGATAAATATCACAAGGTTTAGTCCAAGAATATGTTTAAACAAATTTTTGGCATGAAAACATGTAAAATGATAAAATATGGAAGTTTCACTAAAAATGGACTATTTTCGGCTATAAAAGTAAGAATGGGCCATTTTTGGACATTCTGATAAAAATGGGCCCAAAAATGGACTACTTAGCAAACATGGGCCATTTTTGAACACTTTTGTAAAAATAGGCCTTAAATGAATATTTTAGTAAAAATGGGCCATTTTCGATAATTTTGGCATTATTGGGCCATTTTTGATATTCATGGTAATAATGGGCCATTATTGACATTTTGGATAATATTTGGTCATTTATGAACATTTTAGTAAAAATGGGCCTCTTATAACAATTTGGGTAAAAATTGGTCCTTATGCAATATTCTATTTTAATTGGGCCTTATATGACAAATTTTATGTTAATTGGGCCTTTAGTGACAATTTTAGTAAAATTTGACCTTTCATGACAATTTGGGTAACAATGGGCTATTTTTGACCACAATAGCAAAAATGTGATATTTTAACACTTTCGGTAAAAACGATTATATTTTTATCACCTATGGTTTGTAGTCGAAAATATACACTGGTAACATTATTTATAACGTTAAATAATGAAACTCAATATTCGCGTAAATTTTGTTAAGGCTCTTGTGACGCAGTCCTTCACTCGTACCTACCTAGTGTACATAGAAAGACATGTAGTTATAACCAAAGTCTCTTGGAGGGGGAGCGAGATATTGTGTATATATCTATACGGGGTTGACACCCCCACACCTGAGCTGCTCGCTACAGCTAGACAGGTCAGTCTAGGGTGACAATTATCTTTAGAAACTGACGCCTGAAAAATGTGAAGACAGGCGCTCTCGTCATACTAGTATGGTTGTAACGACTCACATAGAGAATAACAATATTATATTAAAATTTACGAAATATATATACTATACTCATTATGCGAAGTACAAAGCTATGCGTCGACTATCTTGCATTTAATTTCATTACTCGGGTCTTTGGGTTTAAGACCACAATTCATCGTATAAAAGAAAATATAGGATTTTGTGGGAATCTCTCTCTATATTTTCAAACAAAATAAACAAAGAAACACATGCATTTATACATGATTTGAAACGAGACTTACAAACTATTCTTACAAGAAAATATTGGATTTTTTAGAAATTTACAAACTACTACAGAGTTTTCTCACAAACATGCTTATGAACTCACCAACATTCTATGTTGACGCTTTTCAAAATGACTTGTATTCTCAGGAACTCAATAAGCAGGTGGACAGCTAAGGAAATTTGGATATTTGTGGTATTTTTGAATTATCATACATTATGTTATTTTGGATGTATTACGTAAACAAACACAATGTTGTAAACCATGTATGTTGATATCGCTAATGTATGATGATGATGGTTGCTATGTTTCATTTATATTCAATTTTTATGATATTACAAGATGAAGTCACCCACCCTCGGACGTTTCCGCCATCCCGGTTCGGGGGTGGGACAGATTGGTATCAGAGCATTGTTTATAGTGAACTAGCATATCTAACCATACAAGATATGCAACTATAAAAACAATGGGACTAAAACATCTGAATAAAAATAAGAAACAATTATAAGTTTCTAGAAGAGTTGGACATCACGTTTAAACCCAGGCAGTTATGTAATCGTATTTGGGATAAATATAGCCTGATCAACTATATTTATTCAAAATACGCCAACATGTGTTTGGGAGTGACCGACATGGACAACAAATCTAAAACTTACCAACCTAATACCCAAAAGATTTAAGGAATCGAACATAAACAATTAAAAATACTATAGGAGTATTTTGGCATTATGTGGAGTCTTCATGTATTTTCTTATATCTCCTTTTGTACCCATATTCCTGTACAGACGCTATGGCTGGTTTTCATCTACCTAGAGATCCTTTTCCCCCGAATCAGGGAAACGGAAGTGGCAATGGGAATGGAACCGGAAGTTCCAATCACTGTGATCTTCAAGGAAACCTAAAGGCTTGCACTTATAAGGATTTCAAAAATGCAAAAACGAGGCCGTTTAACGGAAGCGGAGGGGTGATAGCCCTCACTCGGTGGTTTGAGAAAATTGAATCGGTCTTCGAAATTTGCGGATGCCCCGACAAGAACAATGTGAAATTCGCTGTTTGTACCTTTGCTGCCAAGGATTTATCGTGGTGGAACGGCCACATCAAAGCCCTTACTCTTCCGGTTGCAAATGCCATGTCGTGGGAGGATCTCAAAACAATGATGCTAGAAGAATATTGTCCCCGGGGCGAAGTTCAAAAACTTGAGCATGAATTATGGAACCTGACCGTGCAGAACCCTGATATCGAAGCATACATCGCCAGATTTAGTGAGTTGGCCCTTCTGTGCCTTGGAATGATAACTTCTTAGGGCAAAAAGATCGAACGCTTTATTTGGGGGTTAACACCTCAAATCCAGGGGAACGTGATCGCTGCGAACCCCTCGACCTTTGATAGTGCCAAGCGTCTGGCACAAAAGTTGTACTACCACGGGGATGGAAAAGGCGCGAAAACTTCCAGCATTGAAACAAAGAAAGAGCACAACAACAAGATCAATAGTGGAAACAAGAGAAAGGGGCGACAAAATCAAGATTCATCTAAAAAGCAGCAAATAGTAGCAGTCCACACTACTACCACTCAGATCACACCAGCTCCAACTGCACCAGCCACAACCACACCAACACCTGCCAGGGCTTACGCGGGTTCTCTACCCAAGTGTGATAAATGAAATTTCCACCACAGTGGCGCATGCCGAGATTTACAATGCACCATCTGCAATCGCAAAGGGCACACCGTCCGGTATTGCAAGTCTCAGCCCCAACAAAACAACCCTCAACCGAACAATGTCGAGGACAGTCGAGCATGCTATGGATGTGGGGAGACTGGCCACTTTAAGCGAAACTGCCCTAAAGCCAACAATCAAGGTGCAGGAGGATCAGGTAGGGTACTAGCAATGGGACATGGGGAGGCGGTGCAAGATCCGGCTGTAGTCACTGGTATGTTTCCTCTCAACAACAGTTATGCATGCATTTTATTCGATAGTGGGGCTGAGCGGAGTTTCGTGAGTCATAAATTCAAACACCTAATAAATCAAAACCCCCAAAAGCTAAGCGAAGCCTTCACGGTGGAGATGGCTAATAGGAAGACTGAAACAACCAAAGACATTTACGTAGGATGCACGTTAACACTAAATAACCACTCGTTTCAAATCAACCTGATGCCGGTTAATATTAGAAGTTTTTATGTGATCATCGGTATGGATTGTTTAAGCCCCCACCATGTCGATATTATGTGCCAAGAGAAGGTCGTTCGCCTTCACTTACCCACCAAGGAAACACTAATCATCTACGGCGATAAACCCGATGCAAACCTCCGTCTTATCTCGTGCATCAAGGCACAAAAGTGTCTGCATAAGAAGAATCATTCCTTTCTAGCCCACATAGTGGACCAACAGAAAGAGGAAACGAACATCAAGGATATCCCGGTGGTATGTAACTTTCCAGACATATTTCCCGAAGATCTCCCGGGAATACCTCCTGAAAGACAGGTCGAATTTTGGATTGACCTGATACCTGGAGCAGCATCAATTGCCAAGTCACCCTATAGATTAGCCCTGCAGAAATGCAGGAGTTGTCTAGCCAATTGAGCGAACTCCTAGGCAAAGGATTCATAAGACCGAGCTTCTCACCCTGGGGAGCTCCGGTCTTGTTTGTCAAAATGAAGGATGGATCTTTCATAATGTGCATCTATTATCGGGAGTTAAACAAGCTCACTATCAAGAACTGATACCACCTCCCGAGGATTGATGATCTATTTGACCAACCTCAAGGAGACAGTTACTTTTCCAAGATATATCTGAGATCCAGATACCATCAGCTGCAAGTCCGAGAGGAAGATATCCCCAAAACCGCCTTCCGAACTCGTTATGGACATTATGAATACGTGGTTATGCCCTTCGGTCTAACGAATGCACCCACAACATTTATGGATCTCATGAACCGAGTCTGCCGACCGTTCCTCGACAACTTTGTAATTGTATTCATCGATGACATAATCCTTTATGCTAGGAGTAAGTAAGAACACAACCAACATTGACATCATGTCTTGGAAACTCTAACGGCGGAGAAGTTGTACGCAAAATTCTCCAAATGCGAGTTCTGGATTCATAGGGTGGATTTCTTGGGACACGTAGTCAGTGAAGAAGGGATACATCTAGACCCGTCCAAGATCAAGGCTATTGAGGGTTGGGCAAGCCCGAGAACACCAACGGAGATCAGGCAATTCTTGGGCCTTGTTGGTTACCATAGAAGGTTCATTCAGAATGTCTCCAAGATCGCCAAGCCCCTCACCACCCTAACCCAAAAAGGCGTACCCTTCAACTGGGATGCAAACCAAGAAGCTACCTTTCAAACCTTGACACAAGCCCTCTGCAGTGCTCCGGTGTTGTCTCTGCCAGAAGGGACAGGAGATTTCATAGTGTATTGCGACGCTTCCAATCAAGGGTTGGGCTGCGTACTTATGCAGCGCCGGAAAGTGATAGCTTACGCATCCAGGCAACTAAAGACCCACAAAGTAAACTATACCACTCATGATCTCGAGCTGGGAGTTATGGTCTTCGCCCTAAATATTTGGAGGCACTACCTCTACGGGACAAAGTGCACCATCTTCACAGACCACAAAAGCCTCCAACATATCCTGAATCAAAAAGAACTAAACATGAGGCAGTGGCAATGGGTCGAGCTGCTAAACGACTACGAATGCGAGATCAAGTACCATCCGGTCAAGGCTAACGTAGTGGTCGATGCCTTAAGTAGAAAAGAATACTCGGGCCACCGAGTAAAAACACTAACAATGACCATCCATTCCTATTTGTCTTCACAGATCAAGGAGGCTCAACTAGAAGCCTTGAAGCCAGAAAATGCCGCAAGCGAAGCATTACATGGGATGGACAAGAATCTCGAAATCAAAGAGGACAGAGCATACTATCTCATGGATCGGATCTGGATCCCAAAATTTAGAGGGTTCAGAGGCGTAGTCATGAGTGAAGCACACAAGACACGATACTCCGTCCATCCGGGTTCCGATAAAATGTACTGGGATATCAAACAACATTATTGGTGGCCTAATATGAAGGCTAAAATTGCTACCTACGTGGGCAAGTGCCTGACTTACGCAAAGGTTAAGGTAGAATAACAACCAGTAATACCCGAGTGGAAATGGGAACGAATAACAATGGATTTTATAACCAAAGTGCCTAAGTCGGCAGAGAGACTGGATGCTATTTGGGTGATTGTCGATCGATTGACTAAATCTGCCCATTTCCTACCAATAAAAGAAACATATAAAATGGAGAGACTAACACAGATCTACATAAGGGAGGTGGTGAGACTACATGGAGTACCGATATCTATTATCTCTGACCGAGATAGTAGATTCACCTCACAGTTTTGGCAGTCACTCCAATAAGCAATGGGAACTCAGCTGGATATGAGTACTGCCTACCACCCCCAGACTGACGACCAAAGTGAGCGAACCATTCAAATACTAGAAGATATGCTCCGAGCTTGTGTAATAGATTTTGGCAAGGTGTGGGATACCCACTTGCCACTAATAGAATTCTTCTACAACAACAGCTACCACACAAGCATTAAAGTCGCTCCTTTTGAGGCCTTGTACGGTCGGAAATGCAGATCACCTCTCTGTTGGGCTGAGGTCGGAGACACCCAACTGGCAAGGGGACAAGTACCAAACAGCACCCTCACAGGACTTGAGATCATTCGGAAAACAACTGAGAAAATCATCCAAATCAGGGCACGACTCCAAGCATCTCGGGACAGACAGAAGAGCTATGTAGACAAAAGACGAAAGCCGCTGGAGTTTCAAGTAGGAGATTGCGTGCTACTAAAAGTCTCTCCCTGGAAAGGGATGATACAGTTTGGAAGACGGGGAAATTTAATACATCAGACCATTCGATATCCTTGCCAGGATCGGTCCGGTGGCCTACAAGCTGCAGCTACCATCGGAGCTCAGCAACGTACACACTGTCTTTCACGTGTCAAACCTGAAGAAATGCCTATCGGACGAAACCCACGTTGTTCCACTCGATGAAATTGAGGTGAACGAAAATCTCCTGTTCGTTGAGGAACCAGTCAAAATTATGGATAGGGAAGTGAAACGTACGAAACAAAGCCGCATTCCTATTGTAAAGGTTCGATGGAGTGCCAAACATGGACCTAAATTCACATGGGAACGCAAGGATCAAATGATGCAGAAATACCCTCATCTCTTCTCTAGTTCTTAAGGATAGCTTTCGAAAGAATTTCGGGACAAAATTCCCTCTAACGGGGGAATGATGTCACAACTAGCAATTTAGGGTTAGGATTTCTATCATTATACAAGATAATTTCTTGTGTAATCTTGTAACCCTACTTTTGGTATAAGCCAAATTTCAATACTATACAAGTTTATACATCCAAAATTGTGTTTCAAGTCAAAACTTCCTCGTTTAAGCCCAAAATCTAACCCAATAAGCTATGATCACTCAACTTTGGGCCTTAACCCAAGCCTTCTCGGTCCAAACCACCTAATGGATCTAGACCTTCTTATTGGGCCCTTTTTGGGCCAAAAGCTCTAGTTAATCTTTATTTGGGCCATAGTTGGGCCGAAAAATCTCTACTTAACACTGTTGTGGGCCATAAGACCCTTATTGGGCCTTATTGGGCCGGGAACATCTCTTTTAGATCATAAGGGGCCAAATACCTCTATTAGTTATAATTTTGGGCCGAAAACTCTCTCACTTAATCTTCTTGGGCCGAAAACCCATATATAGGCCCTAATGGATCAACAATCTTTATTGGGCTCTCTCACCCAAACCAAAAACCCATATTGGGCTTAATACGCTTCTTTTTAGCCTAGTATTGGGCCGATCTAAGCCCAAAAACTCGAGCAAGCCACAAACCTTTATTTGGTTTAAGGAGTTCTCGGCTACACTTAGAAAACCAAGCCCATTTATTTTTCCTTTTTCCCCCCTAACCGATCGGATTTGTTTAAAAAAAAGAAAACAAATGGGAGGAGGGTTGACTTTTGGAGTGCCACCTCCTTATGGCACAACATGTAACTATGCATTTATCCTGCATACTTACATGCAAGTAGTGAATACCCCCCATGTAACAATGTTCAAATCTCTTTTCTCTCTTCATCTCTAAACGGCCGAACACCACTACCATTACCCCCCTTCACTTCTCATTTCCTAACTCAAAATCCTATCTTATTCTCTCTAGAAAAACTCAAAGAACTCTCTTCCTTCCTTCTCTAAAAATCGTGAGTGGTGAGTGTGTGTTCAAGAAGTTCTTTTCCAAGTTCTCTTCCAAGAACTCTCTCAAACAACATCGTTTTCGTGTTTATGCTCCTAGAACTACCTCAACTTCAAAAACCTCATCAAGGAAGCACTTTAAGGCTGAAAACCTTCACCATCTTCCTCTTCAAACCGAAAAATCCCCCAAGGTGAGCTTCATACCCTTATTTTTGCGTTTTTCCTTCTTTGGGGGGGGGGGGTACAATCAAAGTCTTATGTAAATCTTTGTATATTTGCTTATATGTGCATGTGTTGTATCATATGTGTGTTAAATGTTGTGAAATTCATGCTAAGAGTCCATGAACTCGAGATTTTTGGTTGAATCTAAAGTTTTTGGACTTAGTTAATTTGATATGTTGTTAAAAACGAAAACTAGTTTCTAAATGAAATATGTTTCACTTGAAGCATGGTAAATATCACAAGGTTTAGTCCAAGAATATGTTTAAACAAATTTTTGGCATGAAAACATGTAAAATGGTAAAATATGGAAGTTTCACTAAAAATGGACTATTTTCGGCCATAAAAGTAAGAATGGGCCATTTTTGGACATTTTAATAAAAATGGGCCGAAAATGGACTACTTAGCAAACATGGGCCAATTTTGAACACTTTTGTAAAAATGGGCCTTAAATGAATATTTTAGTAAAAATGGGCCATTTTCGACAATTTTGGCATTATTGGGCCATTTTCGACATTTATGGTAATAATGGGCAATTATTGAGATTTTGGATAATATTTGGTCATTTATGAACATTTTTGTAAAAATGAGCCTCTTATAACAATTTGGGTAAAATTTTTGCCTTATGCGACTATTCTATTTTAATTGGCCCTTATATGACAAATTTTATGTTAATTGGGCATTTAGTGACAATTTTAGTAAAATTGGACCTTTCATGACAATTTGGGTAACAATGGGCTATTTTTGAAAACAATAGCAAAAATGTGATATTTTGACACATTCGGTAAAAACAATTATATTTTTATCACCTATGGTTTGTAGTCGAAAATATACACATGTAACATTAATTATAACGTTAAATAATGAAACTCAATATTCGCGTAAATTTCGTTAAGGCTCTTGTGACACATTCCTTCACTCGTACCTACCTAGTGTACATAAAAAGTCCTGTAGCTATAACCAGAGTCTCCTGGAGGGGGAGCGGAATATTGTATATAGATCTATATGGGGTTGACATCCACACACCTGAGCTGCTCGCTACAGCTAGACATGCCAGTCTAGGGTGACAGTTATCTGTAGAAACTGACGCCTGAAGAACGTCAAGACAGGCGCTCTCGTCATATTAGTATGGTTGTAACGACTCACATAGAGAATAACAATATTATATTAAAATTTACGCAATACATATACTCTACTCATTATGCGAAGTACAAAGCTATGCGCCGACTATCTTGCATTTAATTTCATTACTCGGGTCTTAGGGTTTAAGACCACAATTCATTGTATAAAAGAAAATACATGATTTTCTGGGAATCTCTCACTATATTTTCAAATAAAATAAACAAAGAAACACATGCATTTATACATGATTTGAAACGAGACTTACAAACTATTCTTACAAGAAAATATTGGGTTTTCTGGAAATTTACAAACTGCTACAGAGTTTTCTCACAAACATGCTTATGAACTCACCAACATTCTATGTTGACGCTTTTCAAAACGACTTGTATTCTCAGGAACTCAAGAAACAGGTGGACAGCTAAGGAAAGTTGGATATTTGTTGTATTTTTGAATTATCATACATTATGTTATTTTGGATGTATTTCGTAAACAAACACAATGTTGTAAACCATGTATGTTGATATCGCTAATGTATGATGATGATGGTTGCTATGTTTCATTTATATTCAATTGTTATGATCTTACAAGATGAAGTCACCCGCCCCCGGACGTTTCCGCCGTCTCGGTTCGAGGGTGGGACAAAAACCGACCACATAAATCGAAATGCACCATTTAGATGTATATATGTGGTTACATCGACCATTTTATGTAAATAAATCAAAGATGTTATGTAAGGGTCATTTATTTAAATAAGGCAAAGATGCTAAATTTTGTCTAGGGACCATTTATGCTAATAAAACAAAGATGTTGTCTAGGGACCATTGTAAATAAAGAAAATATGCTAATTTTTTTTTTCAAGGATCATCTATGTCAATAAAGAAAAGCTCTTGTCCATAGACCATTTTTGAAAAAAAATCAAAGCTTCTAACTTCGGTTTTAAAACTGAATGACACCCAAAAAGCAAATCTTACAGTGAAAAAACCACAAAAAAAATGAGCACCCACGTTTTATGTAATTAGAAAAACTGTACTTGTGGTGCATGGTTTGGATTTGTCCAAGAACAACACCTAATCACACCGTGCTTATCCCTAGTTTCTAGTAAGATAGAAGTAGGCCATCGATACGTCATCATTCCCGACAACTTATCATAAAAAGATGTTAGCCAAACCATAAGAATTATACGCTCAAAGACATAGGTTGGTGAAGCGAACCGATTCATTCAATTCTTTACCTAGTCTTAGTACCAACAATGAAAGGGAATAAACATTACCTTTCCGACAAATCTAAGTGTCTTGCAGCTACAAAAGATAATAGGAGGATGTTTAGAACCCAAAAAACAAGTCTACAAGAACTTTCGAACTCTTTTCAAGACACAACATTCAACCGTTATATAATGTTTCCGTTGCGACTTAAGGGAGTATACATCTAGTGATTTCATGCAGCTAATTGCATCTAATTGCACCATACACCAATCATTTTGTACCGTTACCCCTCAAGAAAATGGTGTTGCACAAGAAGACATAAACATCTTGCTTTATTATGGGTTATTGGGGGTACTTGCTATATTCTCCGCCCATATGTTGTGCATAACAAGTTATAATCTTAATCAACCTTAGGTGTTTTTCTAGGATATTGTAATATCCTAAATTCAGGGATAGAAATTTTCATTTTATTAAATAGGTAATTAATAAATAATAAATAAATAAACAAATAAATAAAATAATAACAAAATTTTATCATATTTAATTAATATAAAAGTGTTAGATGAACACATAGTGAAATTACAACATTTGGAAGTTACGAATGAGAAAAATGACAAATGTGTAGTTGACCAATGATTAGACTCAATTAAATGATTTTGGGATCATTAAATTCATAAATGGGATGGAGAGGGACTAAAAGAGCTAAATTCTAAAGTTAAGTTCCATTAGTTGGAGTTTAGGACCAATATTGTAAAAGTATGAGAAAAAGAGGGTAAAAACTAAAAATAAGCTTATTAGATGCATCTGTCTCCTCATTTCAGCCTAAACGCACGAATGAGAGGGATTGAGAGTTTAGAGATGGTGATTTCATGGGCCAAAGCTCTCTAGGGTTTGATTCAAGCATTTCGTGATCCATTGAAGCAAGGAGTTAAAGTAATATAGAGTTTAAGGTATAATTCTCCTCTAGTTACCCTAATTTTGGATTTAAAGCTTGAGTTGGACGTGAATGTCGATTTACTGAACAATTATGGACTATGGTTTTGTTTTCTAACATATATAATGTAGTCGATGTGGTGCTAAACCTAAATGTACCATTCCGTTGATAGATATGGTGTTTTAGTGTTAATCCCACGACATACCCTAAATCCTAATGATAATCATATTGTTGTCAAGTTATTTCCTAAAGGATTATATGATGATCAATAATTTTGTTGCAATAATCCTTCAACGATGCACAAACTCAAGGTAGTGGGAGAATTAATTGTTGATGAAATGGATTTGAGGAATATTTAGTTGATTTTTTAGTTTCATCATAATTTGATGGTAATTGATTATGCAAAAGATATTCATAATCATTAATTGATACATTGATTTTGAGTTGGATGCAAAAACATGAAGAATCACTTAATCCATATATGATTTCAAGGACTGTTTTGCCACAAGGGTAAATTAGGAATTTAATTAATGGAATTGTAACCTCATTATGGAATTGAGTTCAATAATTTAAATATATTGAGGAAGTATTTAATTGCAACATTTACGATGAATTGATAGCTTGAAGTGGTTGGAATGATATCAAGGAACTCTAGTATTTTATTGTACAATTAAGCACTTACGTCCATTAGAGGAAGTTTGGTGATTAATAAATGTCATGAATTATTGTGAATAACTAAATGGATTAAGCCAATGTCTTCATGTGTGGCTTAAAGGCTATGAATGGTATTTGGGGTCCATAGTACCTGTACAAATAAGTGCTTTGGAAAGCCACATGTTTAAGTGAATTTAGAACCTGCTATACAGGACATGACGCATAATTTAAGTAGGTTGCCCATTTTTGGGAAGTTATATAGAAATGTGACACGTCCTGTGGCAAAACGCGACATGTAGAGAAACGTGTCGCATCACTCGGCGTGTAATACCTTTTTGTGATGGATCCATAGTTTTAATTTTAGGGGTTTGACTCATCCATTTCACTTGATTTCAACAACATTATTCCTAATTATGTTAATAATTAATAACCTAAGAGTTTGAGACTTTTCCATCACTATAAGTATTTTGGTCATTTTACAAATTCATTTTATATTATATAGGTGGTGTTTGAGGAGATTAATTCTAGAGTTAGGAGTGATATTTGGAGCTAGAAGTTAAGATGACTATTCGGGAACACACATCCCTGCCTTACTTTGAACTTTATTTTGTTTTCCTTCAATGATTATGTTTGCTACTTGTATAGGATGGTGGTTCCCCTAATTTCCTAGTGTTTGGTTTTCGGGACAATAGCTAGTAGTGGTCCTTTGACGGCACTGACTTTAAATCTGAGATATTAAACGATCAATATTGTGAGTTTAACAAATGATATGGACAATGGTGAGGTGTAGTTTCATGCATCACATCTAATCTTATGCTATAATCATGGCTTACCCTTTTTGCGCATTTATAGGAATTTTTTGTGCTTTTTGGGGAAATAATTGTTAGAGTTAAATCTTTGGGCATATAAGACCCTTTGCTTTGATTTAGTTATTAAAGGTACTGTTCTATGTGTTTTTGAATTGTTTTTGGGAGGTTTAATTTGAGTAATTTGGATTGCCATACCTTACTCCAAACGAATCAACCTTAGGGTAACTCACTAGGCAAATGTGTTGCCTAACTTATTTTTGTAACATCCATAAAAATCATGTCAACATTAAACTTTTTAAAACATTTCAAAACCAATGATTATTACAAAACTTGTTTTCAAATAGTATCATGTCAGAGTATCCCCAAAATTAAATCATAAAAACATAAGGAGGTGTACGATCACGCCTTCGCCTTCTCGCGATTATCAGAAGTACCTGAAACAAAATCAGAAACTGTAAGCCCGAAGCTTAGTGAGTTCCCCCAAAATACCAACGCCATACATATATAACCATATCATATAAACCAACACAGCATGCATAATGAGCCATCAGTCTGATTGGACCGCCTCACAGGCCATCAGTCTATCTGGACCGCTCGTCGAGCCATTGGCACGTCTGGACCGCCTCTCATGGCCTTCAGCCTATCCGGACCACTCGTCAGGCCTTCGGCCTGACTAGTATGCCCTAACCGAGTCTGCAGTCTATCCGGTCCGCCCTGGGTATCTTGGCCTACAGCACAAAGCAGGACCTGCCTCAACCCAATCCCCCAAACCAATAATCATGTGCACATAAATATCGTACGCTATCTAGCAAGTACAGATAGTCATACAGATCTAACAGATCACTAACATGGCAACCATCCTACAACCAGGATACCGATCTAACCGATCACTAACATAGTAACCATCCTATAAACAGGATACCGATCTAACAGATCACTAACATAGCAACCATCCTATAACCAGGATACTGATCTAACAGATCACTAACATAACAACCATCCTATAACCAATATACAAATCATAAAGGGTCGGCCTTGGTACCTTATACCCTGTTGATACAGTGAGAAGAACTCACCTCACAAATGTCGAACTGTAAAGATAAGATCAAACTCCCGAATCATCGTCACGAACTCAACCACCTATAATCACCATGGACCAAGTCCATAAAAATCCCAAATTACTAAAATACCCTCAAAGGTCCAACTTGTCAACCATTGGTCAAAGTCAAAGTCAACGGTCAAAGTCAACAGTCCATGTTGACCCAACTCGTTGAGTGCAGTTAGCAACTTGTCGAGTTCCTTAAGAACTCAGGAAGTCATAAAACCCTAATTGACTCGCCGAGTTTCCAAACAACTCGTCGAGTCCATTCGTGTCCAAATGTCGGGGAAAACCCTAACTGACTCGCCGAGTCCTCTTACTGACTCACTGAGTTCATGCAGCATCAATACATGCAATCTTCATCCGACTAGTCGAGTCGAATATGCGACTCATCGAGTCCCTTCATTCCATTCCTTATCCAGACGTTTTTAAGCCACCCCAAAACTCCATAGTGCAAATCTAACCTCCTAGGGCATGGTTTCCACGTAAAGTTGCAAACTTTACGTACATGCATGGTCGTAAGTACCAAAACCAAGCTAAGGGAAAGGTTTAACCCAAAGGGAAGGGCCCAAGTTTGCTAAATCTGATAACTTTATGGCTATAGGGACTTAGATAAGTCCAGATCTGAAGTTACAACTTCAGATCATGACCAATACCCGAAATGGTTCATATATATGCTAAAATGGTCCTAAACTTAAGTATGGAGAGATATAGCTAAAGGGAAGTCAAGGTAACGACTTGTTACCTTCAAAATGATGCCAAGATGAAGTAGAGTCAGATCCACAAGCTTTTCTTTGCTCCAAGCTCCTTAGACTTCAAGCCTTCTTCACAAACACCACTTTCCAAGCTTCTTCACACACACAAATGGAGGGTATTCGAAATTAGGGTTTTCTGTACTCAAGGGGAACGATGAGGGAAGCTGAGGAATGGCCCTTTAAATAGGGTGCAAAACCCCGAAAATTAGGGTTTCATTTTCCAGCTCCTACTCGTCGAGTCAGGGTCCTCCTACTCGTCGAGTAGACCTCATAAAATACGCGGCCTGATCCGCTTCTACACGACGAGTTGGGGGAAACCAACTCGTTGAGTAGGTCCAAGAATATGACTTTTAGCTTTTATATTTTATACCTGGGAGTTGGGGTGTTACAATTTTCCCCCACTTGAACTAGACTTCGTCCTCGAAGTCTACTGCGGCGAACAATTCTGGATAGTGCTCCTGCATCTCTGCCTCCGGTTCCCAAGTCCACTCGGATCCCCTCCGGTGCTGCCACTGTACCTTTACCAAAGGTACTTCCTTGTTTCATAGAACCTTCACCTTACTCTCAAGAATAGCTATTGGCCTCTCCACATAATTGAGGCGCTCATCGACCTGAATATCATCTAATGATACTACTGCCTCTTCATCCAGAACGCACTTCTGCAACTGTGACACATGGAAAGTGTTGTGGATCCGACTAAGCTCCTCAGGGAGATCTAGTCTATACGCTACCTTGCTAACTCTGGCAGTGATCCTGAATGGCCCAATGTATCGGGGACCCAACTTTCCCCTCTTCCTGAAGCGAATCACACCCTTCCAGGTTGAGACCTTCATAAGTACCATGTCACCGACCTGAAAAACTCCAACTCAGATCGGCATCGGTCGGCGTAACTCTTCTACCGACTCTGTGCGGTCTGCAACCGCTGTCTGATCTGTTGAATCATCTCGGTAGTCTGCAGAACTACCTCGGTCCGACCTATCACCCTGTGACCAAGCTCGCCCCAACAGACTGGGGTGCTACATCTCCGTCCATACAACAACTCATAAGGTGGAGCACCAATGCTGGAGTGAAAGTTGTTGTTATATAAGAACTCTACAAGGGGTAGGTAGGAGTCCCAGCTCCCACTGAAGTCAATAACGCAGACTCTCAACATATCCTCGAGAGTCTGCATGGTATGCTCACTCTGGCCGTCTATCTGCGGATGATAGGTTGTACTGAAGTGCAGCCGCGTGCCCAGCTCCTCGTGGAACTTCTGCCAGAAACAGGAGGTAAACCGAACATCGCGGTCTGAGACGATAGAGACCGGCACCACATGGCAAGCAACGATCTCGTGGATATACACATCGGCCAGCTTCTCGACCGATGAGCTCTCCCGAATAGGCAGAAAACGAGCACTCTTGGTCAATCGATCCACGATGACCCATATAGCGTCGAACACCTTTGCCGTTCTCGGAAATTTGGTGATGAAGTCCATCATGATCTGCTCCTATTTCCACATGGGAATCTCTAGAGGCTGCAGCTTGCCATGCATCCTCTGGTGCTCGGCCTTGACCATCCTGCAGGTCAAGCACCTCTCTACATACCAAGTGATCTCCCGCTTCATGCACGACCACCAGTAAATCAATCGCAAATCCCGGTACATCTTGGTTCCCCCCAGGTGAATAGAGAAGCAAGACTTATGAGCCTCCTCCAATATAGTCTGTCTGACCCCACCAGACATCGGAACCCAGACCCGACCGCAACGGGTCAATAATCCCCGGCTATCCTACACAAACCGGGTGTTCTCACCGCTAATCCTCTCAAGCTTCCAATTCTCCTGTCGCATACCCTCAGTCTGAGCTTCCCTGATCAAACTCACTAGTGGAGAATCCACTGATATCCTCATACACGTCACTAGAGCAGAAGATACAGATGACTTGCGGCTCAGAGCGCCCGCAACCACATTCAGTTTACCAGGATGGTAAAGGATCTCGCAGTCATAATGCTTGACCACGTCAAGCCACCTGCGCTGCCTCATGTTCAGGTTCGGTTGATCCATGATGTGCCTCAGACTCTTGTGGTCCATGTAAATGGTACAGCGGACCCCCTAGAGGTAATGTCTCCAAATACTGAGAGCGAATACCACCGCTCCCAACTCTAGATCATGAGTAGGGTATCTCGTCTCATGCGGCTTCAACTGCCGCGATGCGTAGGCTATCACCCATCCTCTCTGCATGAGGACCGCTCCCAGTCCCGTGATGGATGCATCACACAACACTACAAAATCCTCGACTCCCTCCGGAAGAGTCAAGACTAGAGCCTCGCATAGTCGCTGTCTGAGGGTCTCAAACGCCCTCTACTGCTCAGGGGCCCACCGGAGATCCACCCCCTTCCTCGTCAGACGAGTGAGGGGTACTACAATCTTGTAGAAATCCTGTATGAATCTCCAGTAGTACCCTGCCAATCCCAAGAAGCTCCTGATATTTGAGGGGGATTTCAGAACCTCCCACTGCATAACCGCCTCGATTTTGGCCGGATCGACCAAAATCCCCTCCTGGTTAATGAGATTTCCAAGGAACTGAACCTCTCGTAACCAAAACTCGCACTTTGAGAGCTTGGCATAAAGTCGTTCTCGCCTCAGAACTCCCAATAACGCCCGAAGATGCTCCTTGTGCTGCTCTCTGGTCTTGGAGTACACCAAGATATCATCTATGAACATGATGACCGAGCGATCGAGCATCGGTCTGCAGAACCGATTCATCAGGTCCATAAATACTGTCAGCGTGTTTGTGAGCCCAAACGACATCACCACGAACTCGTAATGTCCATAACGGGTCCAAAACACAGTCTTCTCCACGTCGTCCTCCCTAACCCTGACCTGATGGTACCCGGACCTCGGGTCTATCTTGGAGAACCAAGATGCTCCCTGCAACTGATCAAAAAGGTCATCTATCCTCGGTAGTGGATAACGGTTCTTTACCGTCAACTTGTTCAACTGCCGGTAGTCACTGCACATCCGATGTGAACCATCCTTCTTCCTGACGAAGAGGATCGGCGCTCCCCACGGAGAATTGCTAGGACGAATGAAATGCTTGCCCAGCAGCTCCTACAGTTGTGATGACAACTCCTGCATCGCTGGTGGTGCCAATCAATACGGCGCCTTGGCAATAGGGGCCGCACCTCGCACTAGGTCGATCCTAAACTCGACCTACCTCTCCGGAGGCACTCCGGGTAACTCCTCTGGGAACAAGTCAGCAAACTCCCTAACTACTGGAACCTCTGAAACTGAAATATGATCCCTGAGCCGCGTATCCACCATGTACGCTAGATAACCCGCACACCCGTGCTGAATGTACTACCGAGCCCTGACAGTCGAATAAAACCCTCATCCCATCTGGTACCCTCGCCGTAAACAATCAGTTCTCCCCCACTTGGGGTTCGAACTACCACTCGCTGACCCTCGCAGTCGATCATGGCACCGAAGCGACTAAGCCAGTCCATACCCATGATCACACACACTTCCCCCATGGGAATCAGAATCAAGTCTATCGGGAAAGATACCCCGAAGATCTCCAACACACAACCCCGATAGACCGAAGACGCGGAAACCCCGTGTTTGTTGGCGATAGAGACTCGCAACGGACACTTTAGCTCTCCAACTGGCAAACCGAACTCCCTACTTAATGTATGAGAGACAAATGACCAACTCACCCCCGAGTCAAATAATACCAAAGCAGGTAAGGAGTTCACTAAAAACGTCCCTAATCACAGGTACAAACATATAAGCATAAAACATATATAATCAGTAAGTTAAGAGATAGAAACATACCAGCAACCACGTCTGGTGCTGCTATGTCCTCCTCTGTTGTAAGCCGGAAGGCGTGTCCCTGAGGCCTCGGGGGCGCTGCTCTACCCTGACTGCCGTCAGTAATCCTCAGTGTAGCCGACGTTGGAGCCTGCGCCGGCCTGGAAGCGAGCTGTGGACAGTTGGTCTTCACGTGACCAACCTAATGACAGTGGTAGCATATCCTCATATCCTGAACCGGGGCTAGCTGGCGACAATCCCTCGCAAAGTGCCCCTCATTGCCGCATTTGCAGCATGGGCTACCCGATCTGCAAACCCCAGACTGACCCTTCCCGCACTTGCCACAAGTGCGGCCCTGCTGTCCACCCGACCTAGAATCAGCGGTCTTAGACCGCTTTGGCACCGGCTGTAACCGTGTCGGGGCCTGCCACTGCTCCCTCAACTGCAGCTCAATCTCTAACTCACGCCGCCTAGCGGCCTCCTGTAGATCCAAAAGCGTATCACAACGTTGGGTTGCCACACACTATCGAATGTCAGTCTTGAGCATGCTCAGATAACGTGTCATCTGAGCCTGCTCAGAAGCAAACTCCAGGCAGAACATCGCCCTCTCCTTGAAAATACGGGTGATCTCCGTCACCGTCTCACCATCCTGTCTCAAATCCAAAAACTCCTGAGCTAGCCGCTCTCGCTCGACCCGTGGAATGTAGTGAGCTTGGAACATATCCCTGAACTGCTCCCAAGTAACCACAACTCTCTGATCATCAGAATATGATCCAGTCGTCAACCTCCACCAGTCATTTTCCCCGGACCTTAGCAGGTTCAGGGCACATCTGACCTTCTAGTCAGTAGGACATGAACACGTGAAGAAACACCCCTCCATGTCAGAAAGCCACCTCATGGCTTTTATGGGGTCCTGAGTCCCATCAAAAGTAGGGGGCTGCGTGTTGTCGAAGTCCCGATACTGAAAAGCCCGATTGGCTCCTCCCCCTGCCACAATTACAGTTGTTGTAGCTGCTACGGCAGCCGCCTCAGTGAGGGCTGCATAACGTTCATCGAAATACTCCACCAAGGCGGTCTTGATAAACCCAAACATCTCCGGTAACTGAGCTCGGAACATAACAATAACCTCATCATGTAGGATCTCCCGGATCCTGGCGTCCATCTCGTTTGACCCCATATGGCCGATAGTCTCTGGCACTGCTGGTGCCTCCTGTCCGCTGCCTCCTGATCCTGACCCGGATCCAGTCACAAATCGTCGAGTAACCACCATGCTGAAAATATACCAGGAAGATATCAAATACTCCATATAATAAACCGGGAACCAACTCCCAACAAACCCTAGGGGTTGTGACTTCCTTGCTACTTGTATGGGTCATGTGCTTTCAGTAGAACGGGCCCATACTACCTTCCACACCTACCCATATTTCTCTCAAGTATCATCACAACGCCCTAACACTATACGTAAGCATGGCATGCGCTCAATCCTCACTCCTAGAGGAAGTCTAAATATCTCATAACTGGGGGACTGACCCCCAAATAACTCACCCACCCATGAAACTTCCACCAACCATGCAGCACTAGTGTATGCTAGCCATACATAACGTTGTACCCTATAGGCTTTCGAATACCTGATCCTACCCTAAGCCCTTCATCAGACAAGAACAGGAAATAAGGCCAAACCAAACATTCTCATGCTATAAGATCTTAATTATGTACAGCCGTGATGTATACACTAAGCAACTAAAGTAATGATGTCAATTTCATATAAGGAAAAACCCTAGGCTATCAGGCATCATATAACCAGGCAATTCTATCATGCAATTCTTGTAGATCCCTAGCCTAGTACTAGCATGCTGTTCTAACATATCACATAAATCAAATAATCCGTAAGGTATTTTGGGGTCTATTCGCGAGCTCCGGCTGATCGTACACTTGTATCCTCCTTTATATTTTGAAAACCATTTGAAAAATCATTTTAAAATCTTGTCCTCGGTTTGAGATTGGATACACAGGAGTGCTTCCTCCAATTAACTCAAACCAAGGCTCTGATACCAACTTGTAACATCCATAAAAATCATGCCAAATTTAAACTTTTTAAAACATTTCAAAACCAATGATTATTACAAAACTTGTTTTCAAATAGTATCATGTCAGAGTATCCCCATAATCAAATCATAAAAACATAAGGAGGTGTACGATCATGCCTTCGCCTTCCCGTGATCATCAGAAGTACCTGAAACAAAATCAACAACTGTAAGCCCGAAGCTTAGTGAGTTCCCCTAAAATACCAACGCCATACATATATAACCATATCATATAAACCAACACAGCACGCATAATGAGCCATCAGTCTGACTGAATCGCCTCACAGGCCATCAGTCTATCTGGACCGCTCACCGAGCCATCGACACGTATGGACCGCCTCTCATGGCCTTCAGCCTATCCGGACCGCTCGTCGGGCCTTCGGCCTGACTAGTATGCCCTAACCGGGTCTGCAGTCTATCCGGTCCGCCCTGGGTATCTTGGCCTACAGCACAAAGCAGGACCTGCCTCAACCCAATCTCCCAAACCAATAATCATGTGCACATAAATATAATACGCTAGCTAGCAAGTACAGATAGTAATACAGATCTAACAGATCACTAACATGGCAACCATCCTATAACCATGATACCGATCTAACCGATCACTAACATAGCAACCATCCTATAACCAGGATATCGATTTAATAGATCACTAACATAGCAACCATCCTATAACCAGGATATTGATCTAACAGATCACTAACATAGCAACCATCCTATAACCAGGATACAAATCATAAAGGGTCGACCTTGGTGCCTTAGACCCTGTTGATATAGTGAGAAGAACTCACCTCACAAATGTCGAACTGTAGTGATAATATCAAACTCCCGAATCACCGACACGAACTCAACCACCTATAATCACCATGGACCAAGTCCATTAAAATCCTAAATTACTAAAATACCCTCAAAGGTCCAACTGGTCAATCATTGGTCAAAGTCAAAGTCAACGGTCAAAGTCAACAGTCCATGTTAACCCAACTCGTCGAGTGCAGTTAGCAACTCGTCGAGTTCCTTAAGAACTCAGGATGTCATAAAACCCTAATTGACTCGCCGAGTTTCCAAACAACTCGTCAAGTCCATTCGTGTCCAAATGTCTGGGAAAACCCTAACTGACTCGCCGAGTCCTCTTACTGACTCGCCGAGTTCATGTAGCATCAATACATGCAATCTTCATCCGACTCGTCGAGTCGACTATGCGACTCGTCGAGTCCCTTCAGTCCATTCCTTATCCAGACGTTTTTAAGCCACCCCAAAGCTCCATATTGCAGATCTAACCTCCTAGGGCATGGTTTCCACGTAAAGTTGCAAACTTTACATACATGCATGGTCCTAAATACCAAAACCAAGCTAAGGGAAAGGTTTAACCCAAAGGGAAGGGCCCAAGCTTGCTAAATCTGATAACTTTATGGCTATAGGGACTTAGAGAAGTCCAGATCTGAAGTTACAACTTCAGATCATGACCAATACCCAAAATGGTTCACATATATGCTAAAATGGCCCTAAACTTAAGCATGGAGAGATCTAGCAAGAGTGAAGTCAAGGTAACGACTTGTTACCTTCAAAATGATGCCAAGATGAAGTAGAGTCAGATTCACAAGCTTTTCTTTGCTCCAAGCTCCTTAGACTTCAAGCCTTCTTCACAAACACCACTTTCCAAGCTTCTTCACACACACAAATGGAGGGTATTCGAGATTAGGGTTTTCTGGACTCAAAGGGAACGGTAAGGGAGGCTAAGGGAGGCTAATGACCCTTTAAATAGGGTGCAAAACACCGGAAATTAGGGCTTCATTTTCCAGCTCCTAATCGTCGAGTTGGGGTCCTCCGACTCGTCGAGTAGACCTCATAAAATACGCGGCCTGATCCGCTTCTACACGACGAGTTGGTGGCAACCAACTCGTCGAGTAGGTCCAAGAATATGACTTTTAGCTTTTATATTTTATACCTGGGAGTTGGGGTGTTACAATTTTGATGTGGATTCATATTGATATCTTTAGAGAAATAGAGGATTGAGATTTTTAGAAGACCCTAGATTATGGGGAGCTTGAACTATGTTTTGATACCTATTATTACCTCTCATTTTAAAACAACAAATATTTTGATAACGTTTTGGACCATTCGATATTATGTAAACTTTATTAAAAAAATTGAACTTTTTTAAAACTAAAAATGGTTTTAACTATATGATTTTATAATATCCATGCGAAAGGTGTTACAGATATGGTATTGGTCGGAATGGATATTGTTGCTTTGATCTGGTGAGTCAGAAATTGTATGTCTCATGACATGTTCCTTTTTGGCGGATATCATGTTCTTTTCCATTCCTATTCAGACACATGACATGACATAGTCAGATATACATGCTATTGATCCTTTTGATATTGACACCGATGATACTGCCTCTGATGATCCATTTCATGACACACCCACAACATCATACATTGTGTAACACCTTCGGCCGACAGCGGAAACGTCGGGTTGTGCGACGTTGTCATGGATAATAGTTAGTGAACATACATTGAATAATACAAAGATATAACATAACTAGTGAATGCATTATTACAGAAAAAGGATTATAATGATATTCAGAGTTATAATAATCTGATGCCTTAAACAGTAGTATACTTAATAAAACTGCATCACTGATCTATAGGTGATTGTGACTTGACTTCCGGGAGTGCATGCTTCCATCTCTTGATTTCCTAGGAATATATGTGATTTTAAAAACGTCAACATAATGTTGGCGAGTTCATAGTTTTGTAGTGTTTGTATCGAAAATAATTTTATACCAAAAGTATGTTTACTGAATATGTACTTTTATGCCGAAAGTATGTTTACTAAACGTGTACTTTTATATCAAAAGTATGTTTACTGAATATGTACTTTTATACTAAAAGTATGTTTACTGAACGTGTATTTATATACCAAAAATATGTTTACTAAATATGTACTTTTATTCCAAAAGCATGTTTACTGAATAGGTACTTTTATACCAAAAATATGTTTACCGAATGCGTACTTTTATACCAAAAGTATGTTTATGAAAAGGGTACTTTTATATCAAAAGTATATTTACTGAATATGTACTTTTATATCAAAAGTATGTTTATTGAACGTGTACTTTTATCCAAAAATAGTGTTTTATGGTATATAAGTTTGTTTCAATTTATATAATTGTTTGTGCACTTTTTATCCAAAAGTAGTGTTTTACGGTATATAAGTTTGTTTCAACTTATATAATTATTTTCTTAAGGCGTGAATATCAAGGTTACAATGAGTTTCCATAATCGAGCTATGACGAGTTGTTTCCCCTTACGACGCTTCATCGGACATCGTGGTTATTCTTTAGACAGTTATCGCCTGCATCATGGTTGTAGCTAGCAACCGCAGGTGGGGTGTCAGCCCGTATATATCTATTCATAAATCTCCCACTCACTTAAGATTTAATGATTATAGGAAGGGGTCTTAGCTAAGTATTAAACTTAGATGATGGATGTGTCTCATTTAACCATGCCTGAATAACCTTAATAGTTGTAGCCTTAACATTATAAGTTTAAGTTATCGGGCTAATTTTTCGTTTGTATAACTATATTTATTTATAATTATAGCATTTAGTTATCTTTGCAAAATTTAAATGGGCATAGTAAGAGTATGGTATATTAGCTATTTCATATTATCCGATCAGAGTAACAACATGGCAAGATGAAGGCCACGACATGGTGAAAAATCTAGAGCCTGGACGTGGTGAATGGAGCACCACAACGTGGCATGTCAAATACATGAAACACATGCTTTGGATGGCATCCACAACGTGGAAAGATGAAGGCCACTGCGTGGCAACTGTTGTAGCCCAAGCCCATGAGGGTTTCCTCCATATTTAAGCACCTAATCTTAAGGATTAGGGTATCCTCGTCAGCCTCCAACCTTTCTTCAATGAAACCCTAGCCTCCATGGTTGTTTAGGAGCTTGGTGGAGCTTGAGGAAGTAGAAGGATCATTTTGGCGCAAGGGGGCAAGGGACCAACTTGGAATCATCATCCCCCTCATATTTCTGAGTTGTTGGAGGTATAAAGCTCTCATCTTGACCTTTGTTCTTCTTTATGCAAGTTTAAGTTCATTTGGTATGATTTTGATCCCTTCCTTGGATGCTCTTGGAGTTCGAATAACTCCAAAGCTTGTGATGGCTTTCTAAGGTCCATATGATTCCGATGAACACGAAAAAGGGCCATGTTTGGAGTACCTTGTGACCATGCTCAAGATATGGCCTCATTAAGGACTTAATGGATAAGAATCATGTATATTGCCTTGTGGTGGAGCCCTAATGGATAAAATTGGAAACTTTATCCAATAAGTCATTGAAATAGACTAGATCTGAAGTTATGGGTTTAGATCTGCAAGGATTAAACACTAATGAAGAATATGGCAACCTGCCAGTTCCCACGGCGTGGCAAGGGGCTTGCCACAACGTGGTGGCTCTTAGCTTCGCGGCTATTTTGTCCTGATGTGTCCACAACATGGCCAAGAGGTCTCCACATCATAGTGAGTGTTGACTTGGTTGCCCGTTGACTTTTGTTGAACGTTGACCGTTGAATTTTGAGCACTTTAACTTTGGGTCAAACTTGAAGGACTCAGGTTATTGATTAAGGATTTATCTATATTTGGTACCAGTCGGTTCGCGAGAGTGAGTAGTGTAGGGAGTGAGAGCATTTTTGTATTTCCTTGGGTCTTCGATTTAGGTGAGTTTCCTCACTATATTACCTATGTCATAGTAGGGTGCATGCTAGACCAGCTGAGTCTTATTTCGGGTTGTTGTTATGTGTATTTAAAGAGTTGTTGATAACTCTAGGACTGTTGATAGTCCGTAGAATTGCTGATAACCTATAGGTATGTGCAGATATAGGGGTAGTAGTATGTTGGTTAGGGTACCAGGATGGTCGGTGGTCGTCTAGTGGAGTGTCGTAGGGTTTGTATGCAATCATGTAGGATAACCTGAGAACTCTTGATCTAGGCTTCTTGCATATTCCTTGTTTGGTTGTGGCTCTAGAGTGGGATCACATGTTCGACTGTCTATCTAACATATGATTTCATATAGTAATGCATTCATTAGCGATCTTCCAGTGGTGGCGTAGAGTACTGTGTGAGGCCTGGTATGAGGTAGTGAGCTGTTAGACAAGTAGACTAGTGTAGATAGTTTTCTTGTGTTTATGATGTTGCTTGATGATTGTTGTTTTATGTGTATTTACCGAGTTGTTGATAACTCCAGGACTGCTGATAGTTCGTAGGGTTGTTGATAACTAACAGGCTGTTGGTAACCTATAGTGATGTTGTGAGCCCATAGGACTAATAGTCCTAGGGTTGCTGATAACCCATAGTTGATTATTATGTTGTGTTGTATGTGATATTTTGGGGAAAAATCACTAAGATTTGGCTTACAGTTGTAGATTAAATGTTTTTCAGGTACCATTGGTGATTATGGGAAGACGAAGGCATGACTGTACACACTCATCAGCAACAATGGAGATTCCTCATTATTCATATTACTTTGATTTTCAAACAACTGTATTTTGGAACAAATGAGTTTTCATAACTTGGATTTTATGTAAATGGTGATTTTACCTTGTTTAACAATGAAAATTTTGCTTGTGAAAATAAGAATTTACAGATAATTAAGCATGTATCCCCCCCCCCCGGCCGAAAATCAGTAAAATATCTAAAAGAGGGGCTGTGAAACTCATCCTCGTAACATGCTTTAAACCACAATAGTTATTGCCGAAAAAGTGGTCGAAAGACTCGGGATTGCTCGGGCTTGAGGGGAGGGAAAACTCCAGAAAATGAGGAAGGAAATCAGTTATTAACTGATTTTGGGATATGGCACAACGAAATGGTCTTTGATGCTATTTATAAGGTGAAAAAGTATGTGTCACGTCGTGGCAAAAGGCTTGCCACGTCGTGGTGCTTAAGTAGGGAGCAAGCTCGTCTCTGGTGGTGACATGTGTCCCGTGGCCTCCCCTCCTCGGCATGTATATTTTGTAATCTTTAAAAAATCATATCTCTCGCATACAAGCTCCGTTTTCGACATTCTTTATGTCGTCGATCTCGTATCGACGAGTAATGATGTGTGCATAATTAACTACATATTTAATGCACATATCTAATACTTTTAGCTACAATTATACTTAATATGGAACAAAAGATACTTATTATGTCTAAAATATGTTTTTTAGTGGCGAAGACTTGCTCGGGACAAAAAGGGAGCATACGAGGAGCTGGAAGCAGGAAACGAGAGCTAAAACAAAAGAAGAAGAAAAGATGACTAATGACCACATCGTGGTGACATGACCATGACGTAGCAAATGGAAGAATCACGACCCATCATGCTGACTTGGCAGACACTAAATAAACTTGAATACCACGTCATGGTGGCGATCAACCATGACGTGGTGGTCATATTTCTTCAATTATAAAACCCGAACATTAGGTCGAAATACGGGCATTGCATTCGTTTTTTGAGGTTAATTTCAACTAAGAACTCTTAGAAATCCAAAAGAAAATCGAAATTGATGTGAAGCTCAAGATTTGAAGAAGATTGAGAAGAATTAAACATTGATCTAGTTAGTTTTCCTATTAAACTTATGTATAGCTTATTTTACTTAGATCTAATGCGTTTTTCTGCTATAATGAGAGGCTAAATACCTTTTTACTTATGTTTGGTGAAGATGAACTTGATCCATATGTGTTGATTTTGATTTTGTATGATTATATTTTATTTTACTTGTGTTTGATATTTATAAACCATAGTATGTTTTAGTTATAGTTTATATTGCTTACAAATCAGATTTTGTGTGTTAATTGATCATATTAATTGCATGAATCTATCTCCTAATTGTTTATGATCAATAAATAGTTAGATCTAGGATTAATCACGTCTCAGTTTAAGTAATTAAAAGCTAGTAACTTTAACTGTGTTAGAGAGCATAATTAGTCTTAATTAGTGCTTGGTTGCTTAACTTGATCATAGGAGAGTAACTAATATCATTCATAGTCCAATTGTGCTATAATCAATTTGGTGTTTAACTTGTGAATGATCATTGCTTTGTCATTCATAAATTGGTAGACCTAAATATTTGATCATAATCGCTAGATAATTGGTAATCAATATAATCTATCCATTAGAAATCAACCATAGGAGAAGGTGAAATCGGATCTGGTCAGAAGTATTCTTTAATTCTTGAAGTTACTTTGCTTTCGTTTCTTGATTACTTGTTAGGTTATATTAAGTTATTTTGATCTTGAAAAATCAGTAAAAAACCCCCCAATCATAGTTTGTTTTATAGTTTAATTAGAACTAGTTAATTTAATTAATTAAATTTCGTTCCCTGTGATTGACACCCGACTTACATGAGTTATACTATAATCTGGCTAGGTACACTGCGTATAGGTGCATAGTTAGTAAGAGTTTGGTAGGTTATAAATTTAAAACTAGTTGGTACTTTTGTACACGTCAATGTTTTTGGCGTCGTTGCCGAAGAATGACTTATTTGGTTATTAGTTTAATTGTCTTTAGTTATTCGATCCTTTTTGTGGGGTAAAAACCACAAAAAGTTACTTTGGTTGCATTTGTTTATTTCAAAATTTTCTCTGAGACGCAACCACGTCGTGGTTTCGCTTCGGTTAATATATTAGTTTAATGATTTTTATTCCTTTTACGTGTTTTTGTTTTGTTTTTGTGTTGTTTTTGTTTTGTTTCAGTGATTTATGACCCGAGGATCTAAGGGTGCGTTTGGTACAGAGAAATGAAATTGCAACAGAGAATGGAAATGCAGAGAAAGAGAATTAAGCTAGAGAAAGAGAATTGATTACACTGTTTGGTAGAACTGAGAATCCACTAGAGAAATGTTGTTGAGAATCATTTCTCTTGTTTGGTTGTATTAGGCAGTGAAATGGAAATGTTTTTTTACCTTGTTTATTTACTTTTAAACAACATTTTTTTATAAAGTTACTAATAGATCCAAACTAAAGAAATATTATCACACAACATATCAACAAGAAAAATGAAATAATAATATAGTTGTTCAATCATTAAACATAATATCAAGACCACATAAAGAATAATGAAGTTTACATAAAAACATGAAGTACAAATCTCACCCTTGTGTGTTCGATAAGGTTTTCTGTTTGCTGCAAGGACTTTAACTTTGATATATGTTCCATCTAATGCTCCTAAGCAACCCTGTAAATAAAACAAATTATTTATTAATATTTGAATTAAATAAATTTATATTAATTAATTACTAACCTTAAACCACCTCCACCTCTCGTCGGTTTCATCATCGAGTATTGGCACGGGTTTCTTGTAGAACTCTTTATGTAATCGACATACCGCATCTAAGACTAACTTGAAATATCGACTTACAGTTTCACCTGACCGTTTGAATCTTTCTACTATAATCCTATTTTTTTCGTTATGTGCAAGTACATGTAAGAACATAGCAACTTGCTCGTCAACTAACATATTTTTGCTATTTTTTAACCCTCCTCTTTGTTCAAGCATGTCACATAGTCTTGTAAATGCATTTATATTCATTCTTATGTTAACCACACTTGTTTTGTCACTTTTATAAACCATATCGTGAATACTATCACGTCCATTATGGTAACTCATTAAGTATTTTTCCCGTAATATTGTAGCTTTTTCTAAACGGTTCATAGCAAAATCATACATCATCCACCAACGAATCATAACATACATTGCATAAAATGCTCTTACGGCGGATGTAATAACATTTTGTCTATTTCGTACAATCCGTTGTTGCAAAGGTGTTCGTGTCATCTACATATATACAAACAATGAAGAGTTGGGACAAAAAAACTAAAAAAATAATGCTTTAATATATTACAAAAAGCCTAACAGACACTGTTTGGAGCTACATAACTCAGCCAAAACCAAACCAAATAAGCTGTTTCTTGATCCTAATACGTAGACAAGACAGAGGACTACAATCGAGAAAAAATTTCACCTCATTCCGAGCTCGTATGAAGATTTTATAACGTTTCAAAGTTGGATAAAAAAAGCTAAAACAAATGCTGAAATATTGTACAAAAGTTCTAACAGCCATTGTTTGGAGCTACATAACTCAGCCAAAACCAAACCAAATAAGCTGTTTCTTGAGCCTAATACGTAGACAAGAAAGAGGACTACAGTCGAGAAAAAATTTCACCTCATTCCGAGCTCGTATGAAGATTTTATAACGTTTCAAAGTTGGATAAAAAAGCTAAAAAAAATGTTGAAATATTATACAAAAGTTCTAACAGCCACTGTTTGGAGCTACATAACTCAGCCAAAACCAAACCAAATAAGTTGTTTCTTGAGCCTAATACGTAGACAAGATAGAGGACTACAATCGAGAAAAAAATTCACCTCATTCCGAGCTCGTATGAAGATTTTATAACGTTTCAAAGTTGGATAAAAAAGCTAAAAAAAAATGCTGGAATATTGTACAAAAGTTCTAACAGCCAGTGTTTGGAGCTACATAACTCAGCCAAAACCAAACCAAATAAGTTGTTTCTTGAGCCTAATACGTAGACAAGACAGAGGACTACAATCAGGGGAAAAATCGCCTCATTCCGAGCTCGTATGAAGATTTTATGAAGTTTCAAAGATGGACAAAATTTCTAAAAAGTGCAGAAACAAAAAAAAAATTAACAGCCCCTGTTTAGGGTTGTATAACTCAGCCAAAAATTAATCAAACAAGCTATTGTTTGACTGTAAAACATAGCCAAGACAAAGGGCTACAATCTAGAAAGAAAATCACCTCATTCGGAGCTCTTATGAAGGTTTTATGAAGGTTTAAAGTTGGACAAAAATTCTAAAAAAGTGCTGAAACATTATAAAAAAAAACTAATCTACAAGTATTGTCATACCTTGATTTCAATCACACTTATTTTTAACATATGAAGAATCGATAATGTCATAGCAAGATTTTAACACAATTTAAAATTATAAAAAGAATCGATCATAGCAAGATTTTATCACAATTTCGAAATTAGAATTCTTGAATTGGAAGTATTCATAACAAGATTAACAATCATACCTTCGATTGGAAGAAGATGATGCCAAAATCGCCCAAGAAGAAGCTATGCGTGAATGAAGCAACACAGTCGTGACTGATTTGATCTATGTATCGACGTACGTAGAGCAATCAAGATTACGTGGGCCGATTACATGGTAATCGGCTTGAAACCTCTTGATCGATTGCAAGATCTTGACCGATTGCACATAGTGGGGTTCGAATGGGGGCAAATCGATTTCTCCGCTTTTTTTTTTTGAGATTCTCGGTCACGCCTCTTTTTTCTTTTCTCCCCTTTTCTCTTTTAAAAATAAGGAATTATTTTGATGGAAAAGGAATTGATTTATTTCCCAATTCTTTATTTTTTTTATTAACCAAACAAGGGAAAAGGAATCAATTCCTTTTCTCTGCTTTTATTTCCCTGTACCAAACACCCCCTAAAACTCCTATTGTTCCTCCACTTCAAGACCCAACATCTGTTTTTCACAAAAAGAAGAAGGACTAAAAAGTAAACAAGTCAACAAGAACTTTTCAATCAGACAAAGGATTTGAAAGCTTCAAGAGGACGTCATATAAAAAAGGAATTGGATACGAGCGAGAATTCTCTACCGAATGAAGTTTAGACGAGGAAGAGATAAAGTTTGAGGTTGAAGAGATAGCGGACATAACGAGAATTACGATGGGAGACTACAAGAAGAGGATACGTGAAGAACATGGACCAGGTCTAGTTCCACCGGAGATACCAGCCGAGAGAAGTTTTAAGCTGAAAGGGCACATTTTATCCATTCTAAAGGATATACCTTTCGCCGAAAAAAGTATGAAGATGCATTCAAGCACATTGATGAGGTTAAAGACATTGCCAACTACTTTCATGTTCCTAATGTGCCAAGAGAATCCGTGTTCTTAAGGATGCTTCCGGTGACTTTTACTGGTGAAGCCAAGGTTTGGTTGAAGTCTCTTGCACCCTGATCCATTACCACATGGTCGAATCTTCGTGATGGTTTTATTAAGTAATTTAGTCTACCTTCGAAGATTTCAAAGCTTAAGAAGAAGATAGCTAAGTTTCAATAAGAGGTTGGGGAATCATTGTATGAAGCTTGGGAGAGATACAAGGGCTTGCTTAGAAGTTTCCCTCAACATAACCTTAATGTTCAACAAGAAGTTTCCATATTCTATAATGGAGTCAATGTAACTACTAGGCAACTTCTCGACTCACATGGGCCAATGACGAAGAAGGAGCCGACAACTATAAAAGAATTAATTGAAGAATTTGCAAAGCACTCACGTGAGTACCACAACCCATGAGACAATGTTATAAGAGGAAAAGGAGATGGAGGGAACGAGAAATTGGCTACAATCATAGCTAAACTAGATTCTATGGATAGGCGAGTGACAAAATTAGATCAATCCATTAATGCTATTAGAGTTAGGTGTGATAATTGTAGTGGTCCACATTTGACCAAGGATTGTGATTTGGATGAAAATAGGAACAAAAAAGCACAAGTGTTCTACTCAAGTGGTGACAAGTATGATGAAGATTAGAGGAAACCCAAGAAGGAGTCGTTTCCATATGAAGAGGATAAGAAGCAAAAGGATGAGAAGTATAGACAAACCGGTAGAGGTTTCTATCAAAAAGAGCAACCACCACCCGAAAAGAAGATGGATTTCGAGTCGCTACTTCATAGATTTATCAAAGAATCTAAAAAGAGATATGATACTGTTGATGCCAATGTGATGAATCATCAAGCTTCCATCAAGAACATAGAGACTCAACTTGGGCAATTTACCATACTTGTCAATGAGAGGTTACCAACTAAAAATCAAGACCCAGAGCTACAACCTCATGTCATGGCGATCTACACCAAAGAAGAGGTCCATTTTGAGACAATAATGACCCATGAATCAGCTACAATTCAACCTAAGTCGTGTTTAGAAGAAGAGAAGCACAGAGCCAAAAGATCAAAAAGTGAATCGTTTTTGTTGATTCACCACGTCGTGATCTCGAGAAAATGAAAAGTTTACGTCTTTTCATTCGTATCATCATCCTTTTCCATTCCCATCTCGAGAAATCAAACATTCTCTAGAGCCCGAACAAAGGAAATTTATGGAACAAGTGCTCTTACTCTCGATTAACGCCCCATTCCTCAAATCAATGGCGAAACTTCCCAAGTTTGCAAAAGATGATATGACTAGTAGAAATGAGTTAGAAAAAGCCTCAACAGTAGTTCTTAATAAGTTGTGTTCATCCGCGGTTATCAAAGGATTAACAATCAAGATGGGAGATCTATGTCAACTCACATTACCTTGTGAATTTGGCAACTCAACTTTTATTAATGCTTTATCCGGTTCGGGGGAGAGCATTAATCTCATGCCATACTATATCTCCCAATTTCCTGAATATTAGTCCACTCAAACTCCATAATCGTTCATACTCTTGGGAGTAAGTATTAAATAAAGATTGTCGTGAAGTGTTAAGAAATTGTCTTTAGAGCTTAGACATAGCAAGGTGATTGTGACTAACGTTCATGAGTACTTAATAGAGATTTAAGTACTGGAGAAACCCACACTCAGAGATATTACTTCGTGGACTCTAATCACGAGTAATTATGAGACGATAATATCTTTTATTCTTAAATTTGAGATATATTGAGTTCTTTTCATACGAGTTGGTTATGTATTAGTCTTATTGTGAAGCTATCCATAACTGGTGGTCATAACGAGTAAGTATATGCATAATTTGATGAGTAGACAAAAAACTATTGAGTTAAAGTTGATTTGTTCCCTTTTCGCCTTGATGGAAATGCGATATAGTGGTCCCCTCGATGATTTGACGATGACATTAAAGTTCTAGGCCTGACCCAAACTAAATTGATGTGTTCGATTAGTAGTCCGATTTGTTCGTCATAAATCTGTAATCGAGAAACATAATGTTGAACTGTTAGTTTGATTCATTATCCATGACTCAGTTCACAATGATATCTTGTAGAAACTATAGAATAAATAATCACTTATCTAAGGGCCAATTCTTGATGAGATCAGAGTTTGGTAGTCGTTGTGGAATGCACGCTTTGTTGGTCATTCAAAGATTATTCGACCAATGGTAGTTGATGACTTGTCAAAGTGGGAGACTATTGGAAATATGTGTCCAATGTCATAACCTAATTGGTATAACTTTGTGAATAATAACAAAGTCCTTTTTGGGTTGCCTTTAAGAGCTAAAATAGCTAGAAGAAGAATTAAGAGAGTGAGATAACTAGTTAATTGATTTATTACAAGTTAATAAATTAATTAGAAATTAATCGAAACTAATAAGAATTAATTTGAGATCAATTATAATTAATCTGGAGGTTAAAGGACTGAATGTTGATTGTTAAATAGTTGAGCAATGAGAACATTGTGGAACCCTTATAGAGGTGGACGGTTTTAGGGGCTTCCAGAAAGCTTCCAAAATCAATCCAAATAACAGATAAGATAGGGATTTGAATTAGGATTAAATCTTAATATTTAATTAATTCAAATCAGAGTTATCTTTTAAATACCACAACTATATAAAGACCCCTAGGTCTTCATATTTTCGTACCTTTCCAGCATCCTGAAAGGCTGAAAAATTTGTGTAACACCAACAAAATTAGGTCAAAAATAAATTTGTTCAGTAACCATAATTGAGTATACTAAGTGGTAGATATCGTAACTAGGTTTCCAAAAATATAAAGAACACTAAAATCCGAGTTATAACGAAGAAGTTATGACTGATCGAAGATACGCGACAATACCGGTAAAACATTGTTAAGCATAAAACGAGAAATTTCAATAAAATACTTTTCAACCTTAGGTGTCTAAATGAAAGTTGTAGATATCCCAAAACCGTGAACATACATAAAAAGAACGCCCAAATCTGACTTCATATGAGGAAGTTATGATTTTTCGAAGTTTCGGACATAGAAGTAGACAGCTAAAAACTCGAAATCGAGATCGAGTGACTTTTTGCCAACATGACCTAAACGAGAATCGAAGATCTCATCAATGGTATTACAACGGTAAAAAGTCTGACGAAACCGACATCAGACGAAGAAGTTATGGATTTCTAACAGAGTTTTCCTGTCCCGGCCTACTAAAAATAATATATTAAAAATAAAGTCAAAATTAGCCAAAAGAGTCTAAACGAGAGTTGTAGAGCATAATCTCAACTACGCGTGGATATAAAGAACGTAAAAAACGGAGCTCGTATGCGAAAGTTATGAATTTCTGGAGTTCGGGGCGTGAACCCCAAGGTTGTGTCAGAGCTTACGAGGTGAGCATATGTGGCTCACGAGGTGAGCCAGTTCACGAGGTGAGCATTAGTAACTCACGAGATGAACAGATGATGGACGTCTTCCAGGGCAAGTGGCCGTGATGAACGCAATGACGTATCGAGCTCACGAGGTGAATATTAGAAACTCACGAGGTGAGCCAGTTCACGAGGTGAATATTAGAAACTCACAAGGTGAACTCAGAAAATTCACCCTATAAATAAGGATTGAGGGCAGCCGACTTTGGTTGTTCATTTCCACCCTTTCTCTTACTTCTACTCTGTGTTAAGCCTCCCGAGACCACCCTGAAGCCCCGGTAGCACCTCTAACACACGACGCAAGTCACGAAGTCTCGAAGATCCCGAGAAACTTGCTTATTTTCAGTCAAAGTACTGCCCGAGTTGAGTCTCGTCTTCTTCAATTCACCACTTCTATCAAGTGAGTTCATACCCCTACAACCACACTTTAAATGCTTTTTAAATGCTTTTGAAACACTTTTAAGGGGGGGGGGGGGGGAATACAAGTAAACACATGGGTAAAATAGTGTGAAACACCAATCTTTTGCTATACTTTTCGTACTGTTATTTTAACTATCATATGAAGTTGTTATCATGCAAAACACCTCACAACACAACTTTACCCTCTTGGGATACAATATGTTTTATAAATAGAAATATGTTTTATTTATACGTTTGCATACTACATCATATCAAGGGTAACCATTTCAACTATAACATGATGCTTTTACAAGAAAACTCAACTCATCAATACGCCTTTGTAACACGGTAGAAAAGGAAATCATTTCATACAAACGATTTTTCATCATATTACTCGTGAACTTGTTGTTAGCAATCATGTGATGTCATATGGCTTTGTTTGTACCAAACGAAAGTCCCCACCTATAACCAGAGTCTCCTGGAGGGAGAGCGTGACAAGTGTGTATAGATCTATACGGGGCTGACGACTCCGCACCCTGACTGTTAGCTACAGTCCCCGGGGTGACAAATGTCAACATTAGGTACTGCATCTAGTATGGTTATGAGGAATTCACAACACGCGGAAACAATGACTCATGCACGTAGTAATACATAACTCAATCATGCTCGGGGGTAATAACTATATTATAGGGTATTATCAGCATGTTCAGAATTCAGGATAAACACTACCACAACTAGTTTTATTTTAATAATAAAACTATACATTCCCAGTTTAAGTATGGCATATTTACTTACATTCATGGTCTTGGTTCATATAAGACTACACCTCACTTTTAAGAAAATATCGGATTTTCTGGAAAACATACACGAACTTTCGAATGACATACATTTTATCAAAACACTACTTATGAACTCACCAACTTAAATGTTGACACTTTTTCTTTGAAATAACTTGTATTATCAGGAAATCGCTAAATCAGGTTAACAACTGCTTTTGAAGACTCACACTCAGGCGTTAGTTTAATCTTTTGGACATCATATTGTAATTGACTTTTGAAAGCATGTAATACTACAATCATGTAAACTTTTCAATTATGTATATGATGGTTGTGTGTACTTTCTTTACTATTCATTTGTTATGATACTGTACATGACGTCCTCCGCCCCCGAATGTTTCCGCCGTTCAGGTTTGGGGGTGTGACAAATTGTTTCTCACGTTCCCCTTATCTTTCTTTCTTTCTTTCTTTCTCTCTCTCTCTCTCTCTCTCTCTCTCTTTTAGATTTTAGTTTTAGTCTTTTGGGTGTGAACCATTAGAGACATTCCTATTTTGGGTGCTAGAACTTCCAAGAAGCAACACACGTGTTCATAATCTTCAAGTGGATACAAGTATATACTATTATACTTGAAAGGTGGTATTCTATCTTTTTGGTAGTTTGTTTTTCCAAGAGGGAAGGGTCAATACTAAAACCAAGTTTGAAAGTATGTTACCATAATAGTAAAACCTCTATCAAGTATGGTCTTGTTCCATTCAATTGACCCTTTAAATTTGGTTCTATCAAAGTCCAACCATCTCGCTACCATATGTACCATCAACTTTACAAATTGTTGATATTTTTATGAAGGCTCCATCGACGTCCCGTTTCGCTTATTGTCCGATAAACTCACAATACTTATTATTGTTGTATTTTGGGCTTATTTTATGTTGAACCTTTTTGTTTTTAATCTTTCAGCTAGGTTAACCTTGATAGTTTTTATATTTATAGTCTTGTTTACTTTTGTTCGTAATTATTTTTAATTTTCAATAATAAAACTTAGCTACTTTTCTGTCTTTATTTTATTATTTTACAAGCATAATGTTTGTATCTTAAAATTAAATCACTTTGGTCAGAAAAAATGTTTCAAAGTCTTGTAATCAATAGAGATTTAGAGTTTTTTTTTTTTTTTTAAACGACAAATATACTAAAATACTCTTAAGTTATTTTACCTATGTTAGGACTTGAACCCTCAACCTCAAAAAAAAGATTTTAGAGTTTTAAGTGGAAAAGTTTGACCGGTACTTTGCATAACAACCATTTCATTTTTTAAAAAGCCAACTCTTGTTTTTACATTAAACTTTTAATGACACCCTCTTCATTCACTATGTGTTCTAAAAGTTGCATTTACTAATCCAAAATCCACATATAGAGAATTTGGCATACCATCTTTCACTCCAAAATGAAAAAGAATTCCGATATTTTCTTTAACGTCGATATTGATATATGTTAGTTTTCGTTAAAAGATAAGCCTTGAAATTAAAAAAAAAAAAAAAAAGACAAAAAATAATTGTTGAGATTGATTTTTTTATAAATATAAGTAATATTTTTAGAGAAAAAACTACAAAACCAACACAAAGAGAAAATAATAGTCTTAGTGGAGATTTTTAAAAATAAAAATTGATTTTTTAAAGAAATACAATGATTAAAGTGAATATTTGTTATGGTAACATTCCCTAAATATAAGTAATATGTTTTTTTTTAACTTTATATTATATAAAAAGAATTTTTCTCGAAAAGAGGCAAAAGCCAACAAAGGCGACGACAAGCACAGCACGTGATCTGTCAACATTTTACCTGCACCTTTTTAACTTTCCCTTTGTTCTCCCACACTTCTACCCCTCAGTCCAATCACCGGATGAAAAGTATATATATATATATATATATATATATATATATATATATATATAAACTAATGTTTTTCTTTTCCTTAACAAAAATCCCAACAATTATTTGATCCTTTTCATACTCTTAAATCCCCACTTACTTTAATATTCAATTCTCTTTGTATCTTTATTATATCCGCCATTAAAGACTCTCAGAGATGTTGATTTACCAGATAGGATAACGACTGGAGAACCAAAGGTTGCAGGAAATACAAGATTTTACAACCAAGATATCGAATTAAAGATTGCAGAGATCGTTTCATATCAGGAAAAAAATTTCTGAATCTTTGATAATTGATACCAAGGATTTTGTAGTTGGGGAATTTTGTCATACAAGTGGAGTGCATTGTGGACTTTTGCTTTACAGGATTCTGATTCTGTTTCTGTCTTCTGAGATTTCAAAAAGACAAGAAGAATTTATCAAAAATATAAAAAATGGTGGCGAAATTCTTTCAAGAAACTTCTGCTATGAACAAATTTTAAAAGGTTTTCAAGCATGGTGAAGAGAGAACGTTTATTATGGGTATTTGGGTTACTGGTTTTGACATGGCTGAATGTTTCATCTGCAACTCTTTCTCCTTCTGGAGTCAATTATGAAGGTTAGTTTACTAGTTTCATATGTTTTTTCTTTTAATCTTCATTTTGCCATTTTTTTCCTTTCTGTTTTAAACCCATCTTTCTAGCTGTTGTTTCATGTTCATTCTACCCAATAAGGAACCTTTTTTCGGTGGGGTTGAAAGTTAATGAAGTAAAATCTTTGCTAATTTATGAATGTCTAATTTACTGTTCACTAGATCTAGTACTCCTTCACCGAATTAATGACATTTCAATATGTAGCTTGTGATTAAAGCATCTCCCTCTATATGAACCATACACAGAAAAGCTCCATGTTTTATCTAATTTGTGTATCAGAATCATAATTTTTTTTGTCTCGATTGATGCAGTTGTGGCTCTAATGGCTATAAAAGAGGATATCGAAGATCCACACAATGTTCTTGACTGGGATTTCTCATCTGTTGATCCATGTAGCTGGAGAATGATTACCTGCACTGACGGATCTGTTTCTGCTCTGTAAGTTCTTTTCCGCATACTTTCTTCAAATTTCATGGAAATTTAAGATCGTTTTTTAGGCTGAATTAATGAATTTTGATGTTCGTTTTGTATCAAAATCAGAGGACTCCCTGGTCAGAATTTATCCGGGACGTTATCTGCTGCAATTGGAAATCTTAGCAATCTGCAATCTATGTAATCAACTGTTACCATATTTTACAAAATTTCTTGATATTTGTATGCTGAAATTGACGATTTGTTGTGGTTGTTTTAGTACACTACAGAATAATGCGATTTCTGGTTCAATTACAAGTGCAATTGGGAAATTATGGAACCTTCAAACACTTGATCTTTCAGGGAATGAGTTCAGTGGTGAGATGCCTACTTCTTTGGGAGATCTCAAGAACTTGAATCTATTGTAAGTTTTGTATTTTTTTAGTTTCATTTTTTTTATTAATTTTTTTTTTTCAATTTTTCTAATTTTTAGTAATCTTTATGGTAAAAACCAGGCGACTAAACAACAATAGCCTTACTGGTCCAGTTCCTGAATCATTATCCCAACTTGGAGGCCTCACTCTTGTGTATGTTAATTTGCTATTATTTATCTATTTATTTATTTTTATTAAGTTAAGTATAGATAAATGATATTTTAAATAAAATTTAAGCCAAATTCTTGTTTATGTAGAGACCTGTCGTATAACAATCTTAGTGGTTCTTTGCCAAAAATATCAGCAAGAACATTCAAGTGAGTAATTCTTTAATTAATAATAATTATTCCTCATATACTTTATCATCTTTTAATCATGCCTAATTAACAATTATTTTTTTTTTTAATAATTTCAGAATTATAGGAAACCCTTTGCTATGTGAGCATAATTCCAAAAATGGTTGTTCGATTGTTTTCCCGGAGCCTCTCTCTTTGCCACCAGAGGGTATGAGAGGTGTGTATATTACACAATTACATAAATACCCTTGTTCGAATGGTTAATTTACAATCGATGTTTGGATTTTATTATTAGGCGAATCATCATCCGGAGAGAAAAGTCACCACCTAGCCATTGCCCTTGGTGTAAGCTTCAGTACTGCATTTCTCCTTGTTGTCATTTTGCTAATTTGGTGGCGATATCGGAAAAATCAACAAATATTCTTCGATGTTAATGGTAAGAACTCCATCGGCTTGATACTTTTATTAATTCTTTGATTTGATGTTATTAATCGGATCCATATTATAAACAGATCAATACGATCCTGAGGTATCTTTGGGCCATTTGAGGAGATTTACATTCAAGGAACTTCGAGCAGCCACTGATCATTTCAACGCGAAGAACATTTTAGGTAAAGGTGGATTTGGAATCGTTTATAGAGGATTATTGAACGATGGAACGATTGTAGCTGTTAAAAGGTTGAAATCCGACAACAATTTTGGGGGAGAGATCCAATTTCAAACCGAAGTTGAAACCATAAGTTTAGCTGTTCATCGCAATCTTCTACGCCTTTGGGGATTCTGCTCAACTGAAAACGAACGGATTCTTGTCTATCCCTTTATGCCAAATGGTAGCGTCGCTTCTAAATTAAAAGGTTCGTACAATCGTACTTCATTTCATTACCCAATTTTTTTTTTTTGCTACAAAAATCTTGTTTACATTAGCTAAATTTATATATATATGTAATTATGATTTTACCAGATGAGGTGAATGGAAGACCGGTTTTGGATTGGCCAAGAAGGAAAAATATAGCTTTAGGAACAGCAAGAGGTTTACTATATTTGCATGAGCAAAGTGATCCGAAGATAATTCATCGGGATGTGAAAGCAGCCAACATTTTGTTAGACGAATATTTTGAGGCGGTTGTTGGTGATTTTGGGTTGGCGAAGTTGTTGGACCACCGGGATTCTCACGTGACCACTGCGGTTCGTGGGACCGTGGGCCACATTGCTCCCGAGTATCTGTCAACGGGTCAATCGTCTGAAAAAACCGATGTTTTCGGTTTTGGGATTTTGCTTCTTGAACTAATTACGGGTCAAAAGGCATTGGATTTTGGAAGAGCTGTAAATCAAAAAGGCGTAATGCTCGATTGGGTACTTAACTTTCTTACTTTTCTTTATTAAGTTATAGTTTATGCCTCTGAGATGCAACAAAGTGGATTTATTACCAATTTATGCAACCAATTTGTTAAAGTAATGCATAAATTGGTAATGAAAGTATATTTTTAATTTTAGCCTAACATGGTTTGTTCTACAGGTAAAGAAGCTCCATCAAGATGGAAAACTGAACCTAATGGTGGATGCGTCTCTAAAAAACAATTTTGATAGGGTCGAGTTAGAAGAAATGGTTAAAGTTGCACTTTTGTGCACCCAATTCAACCCTTTGTATCGACCAAAAATGTCTGAAGTATTAAGAATGTTAGAAGGAGAAGGGTTAGTAGAGCGATGGGAGGCTTCACAAACAATTGGAACACCAAGATTTCGATCATTACAAAGTTTTCCTTCAAAGTATGCAGATTATATCCAAGAATCTTCACTTGTACTTGAAGCAATGGAGCTTTCGGGTCCTCGATGAATCAATGTAATTCATCTGTAAAAAAAAGTAAACAAATCGTGTGTACAATGGTTTTTGAAATTGGTCTGGTTCATATATATAAAATCTTGGCTTTTGTTTCTTTTGTTACGGATAGGTTGTTGGAATCATTGTTTATGTTTTTTTTTAGTAAATATACTTGTAATGGTGTAAAAATGGAACTCTACATCCATGAATATTGTTTCTTACGAGTATGATGACTAAAATAGAGCGATGCATAGGGTCGGCCTATTAATCTAAATTTGGTTTAAGAATAAAGTGCTGTTTGTTTTGGAAGTGGTTAAATGTCTTGTGTCTTTTTCCAAGCTTGCGGAAGAAGACGTGCACTTGCGAAACGTCTACCCGTCAGAAGGGAAAAGTGCTCAAAAAGTACTTTTGTAGAAAAACAAATGAGGCCTAAGTGTCTAGGTAAAGTTTACTTCGTAAAGTTCAATTAAAGGAAATCGAGTAATTTAATAATCTATATAAACTATTATTTTAATAATAATAACTACTTTTTTTTTGAAAAATGACCACTATCTTCGGAATAGGTCATTCCGGAGAAGCAATATTTATTTTGCAGTTAATGGTGGTAGATGGAGCTTTGATTCTGGAATCTGACATTGTACATTTCAGACTAAGAAAGTCAATTCTGAAGTATGGTAGTCAAAACCATACATAGAACATTTCGGAGTCACAAACACATGTTCCGGACACACATTTCGGAGTCATGGACACACATTCCGGACACCAAAGAACTAGGTCTTCCGTATATAAAATGGTATTCCATTTAGTTATTTACTTACTTCGGGTCATCCATAATTCTTCATTCTAATTGCATGAAGATGAGTTAGACACGAAGAAAACTTTACTAACATGTCTGCTTACATGTACAACCTTCGACGAACGAACCATCATAGTTACATGGACATCAAAACCGATGTTATGGATCGCTTCCAACTCTGTTTTGTTGTTATTGAATGTGTGGTAAAATAGTTTGATTCAAATTATAATTGTTTAGTTAAAAGTTATAACGTTTTTACAACTAATGGTTATGTTTCTCTAAAATAAATAGAGCTTCATGTATTCATAGGTTGCTTGTTTTCTGCCATCTTTATAAGCAGTGTCCCTCTAAGAGGGGACTACCTACAGACAATGTTCGTAGCGGTTGCTATTGACGGAAGCAACCAGACCCTGCCTATAGCATTTGGTCTCGACATGAGAAATAATGTCGACTCTTGTACCTGGTTCCTTATGAGGTTGAAGGAAGCTCTCACAGAGGCTAGGGAAGTATCGTCCATAACCAATATAGATGACGTCATTACTTCTTGCATATGTCAGGTATTCCCTGATTCTTATCATCTGTATTGTTGTAAGAGTGTGACAATGTATATGCGTACAAGAGTTGGTGGAAACAAAACATTGAAACCTTTATTCTAGCGTACATGCAAAGCATATATTATGTCTGATTTTCAACAAACATTCCATTGGCTAGCCTATGATGCACATGAGGTGCTTGCCAACATCGGTCATGCGAAATGGGAAAATATCATATTTCCCTAACATCCGTTGGAATGTACTCAACATTGATATTTCAGAATTCCTCCTGGTGTTGGTTAATGAACGCAATATACCGATAATAATGCTTATTGAGGTAATTTGTAAGTACATTCAATGGATTTTTGTTCAATGCAATCTCATGGGAGTTAAATTACTATAAAATATTGAATTATTATTTACTTGCAAAAATACCATAAATCATAATGTTTTTTTTTCCAGGTAGGTTGACTAGGTACTCACCCCGTATGCAAAGATGGTGCTTCACAGGAGGATGCAAAAGTCTGTTCGGTGGCAGGCAACAAAGTTCCTGTCCGAGATCCTGTCTCCGTTCCCGTCCGATATTTTTCAAGTTTTTTGATTTTAAAACAACTTGTGTTGTAGATATGAACTGCCACATAGGTTTATGTGGAAAATGATGTAGTCTCGGTATAGCGTGTAGTTATGTTATTGTGACATCATGTTATTTAAACATCACAAAATTAGACCATATGGTTCAAATATATTACGGTTTGATGTGTTTCGAACTACATACCAGACTCAAAATGTTCATCATGTTCTCCCTCTGAATGAGAAATATCATACCCATTGATGGTCGTTTAATCCCTATGTAACAAAATATTTGTTTTTATCGCAATTAATTATGTTTGTTATCGATTTGGAATGGCTAATAAAAATTATTACTGCCCTAATATTTTTTACATATTACAAAGAAAAAAACATAATTTAAAAGTACCATACACTCATTTAGAAATACCATAAATTTATTTAACCTACAAATAAAAAAAATACATAATTTAAAAACATGGGACATCTTTTAAAAGATTCCAAGCATGTTCTTATGAAAAATCAACATCGTTACTTCTGTTTCTGTATTCCATCCTAGCCAACTTCAAAATTACTTCTTCATCTTCATCCAATAATTCTTTGTCGATTTTGTGATTAATTTTGATAAACATCTTCACCTTTGATCTTATGTCTTTAAACTCAATCTTTATTTCTTCTTCTGTTCAATACTCTCTACAATATAACTCATTGTTAAACATATTTTTCAAGCGGGCCCAATGTGATTCGTACATCAAATGTGGGAAACCAATGACAACCATACCATCCTTCATGATTATCCAAGATTGAACGAGCGTTATCTCTTATTGTGTAGTTTTTGGATACGGTTGATTTACTATCATTCCGGAGTTGCATACTTTCTTCAATTCCAATCTCTTATTTATTGTGGGTCATGAACATTAAGGGCCACATATTCCAATAAACACATTCCAAACTTCCATTTTGGGTGTCAAATCAATCATTCATGTCATAGATTCCTGACATATCGGACTCATGGACACATATTCCAGACACATGTTCCAGAAACACGATTGTGGGTACATATTCCGAACACAAATTTCAAACACCTGTTCCGGACACAAATTTCGGACACCCATTCTAGATACACTTTACTTTCTTTAAACATCACACTATTAATATGCATCTACCATCCATCGTAAACGAAGTACATTAACAAAGTAAAAAATTGAGAATGAGTTCATCTGAATTTGTTGTTTGGCATTCCAAAGAAGAAGATTGTTATGCTTGTTCAGATATTAACCCGTTTCTTAAAGGCCTAGACTTCCTACTCCTAGATAAAATGGTTGGTGACATTTTTTAAGCTATGATGGCTATCGAAGAAGCCAATGAAAGAGACTCTAAAATAAGTCAGACACTCAATCAATGTGAAAACTATCTAGCGAAACAAGTCAATGAAAAAGAAAAACAGATTGCTGAAACTATGAACAAAGTCAAAGAGGTTGAGAAGTGGATTCGAGATGCAAATGTGGAGATTGATAGGCTTCGGGCAGAACGGGACCGTCTTACATATGTTGTTAGAATTCGAGGAGATTTTATCGACCGTGAATAAAATATGTATCTATTATAATTTCCTAATTTTGTGGAAATCAATTTAAGTATGTAATAGTTTTTGTAATGTTTATTTAACTAATGCAAATGAAAATCACTGCCACTAAAGAAAACCATACCATTTATTTTATATAATTAAGTTTTAAATGACATTACATAATCAAATATTAGAGTTTATTCCAGGATAACTGGAAACTTGCATCTGGTGCAAACTAGCAGTGCATACATGATTTTCAAACAATTCCATGTAGGCCTCAATTAGGGAGAACCCACTATCAATCATTTTAACTTGTTCTTCTATTGTTGCACTTGTCCTATAAGCTTCTTTTATGATGTCTACTGTGTCCACAAACTATCGTATATCTTCATACATTATAATGAGGAGCATTTTCATATTATATAATGCTAGTTATCTAAGTTCCTCGACCGTAGATGTAACATCCCAAAAATCATAAGTAAAAATTTCATTTTTAATTCAACCTAAAATCATCAAATATTCATATCAACCATCCAAAATATTTCAAAGTAGAAAATAGTTATTAAAGTGCAATCCCAAAATCATAATAGTGCGGAAACATGGGTGGATGCGCTGCGATCAAGCCAATCCCTTCCTCTTCGAACCGAAAGTACCTGAAACAAAAATTAAACCGTAAGCACAAAGCTTAGTGAGTTCTCCCCAAAATACCACACGTCATACACACAATGGGCCTCGCCCGACATCCATCGGGCCTCGCCTGACAGTGGGCCCTGCCCAATATAAATCCATCAATAGCATGTGATGGGCCCCGCCTGGCATCGGGCCCTGCCTGGTATACATATAAACACATACAATACATGCAAGAGTCACACATGTCGCTAGCATTCTAATAACATGTGATGGGTGTTGTTAACACGCTGTCGCGCGCGTATTAAACAAATAAATTTATCACTGCTTAGAATGCACTAAAAATATAGCACAGGGAAGCAGGGTCGAATCCTCAGCGACACAGCCTAATGGTCAATGCCTTTTTGCATCAGGCACAATCTAGTTAAGACAGAAATTATTAAGAAGGGGGATTTTATTTAAACTAAAAACTAAAAATGCAGTGATATTAAATTAAACGAAAATCAATAATAAAAACGGTTTCAGCTCTGCTGCGACTTTCCTAATCATGCAATCAACCTAGATCCGGTTATTTGAGATGCGTTCTATCTAAGCTGGTACTGAGAAAAACTAATAAGCTTTAGTAATTTCTCTTTTACCTTATTTAGTTAACCAAAACAAGCTCTTCAATTAACCCTAACTTTTTACTGTCTAATCAAACAAGCTCTTAATTAAGATCAGAAAAGTTGCATTATAATCTATGTAAAATTCCCAGCAATATCCAATACTTCTCACAGGCTCGGAAGCGTAAAGATATGATTTTTACAGTTTATAATAAAGTCAAATCCCAAACACGGAACCGATTTATTACTTGTTACTTTTACCAGTTGAAAGGAACAATTACGGATTCTATTAACTGATTAACTGGAATGATAAAACCCTAGCTAGGTGATCAGGCTAACAAGAATCAAAATCAAACATTCATTAAGAACAAAACTGAAGAATCTAGATAGAAGCACAAATCAAAAACCAGATCTAATGATCAATCACATGAAAAGTACTCGTCTTGCAGAACTGAAAACTAAGGTTTAGCCAGACATGGCTAAAATCTGATAAAAACAAATGGAAAGAGACATCAAATAACTAATCTTACTAATCCACTTAAAGGAGATGATCCACAGTCTTCAGATCTTCAGAAATCAATGAAATCGGAGAAGAAACACCTCCAAAATCATATTTTCGTCGTCTGGTACCTCTGGAATCGCCAAGTTAGGTTACTGGAATGCTATGAGGGTCTATTTATAAGTCCAACAGCAAAAACGACGTGCATGCGATCGCATATAGACAACCTGCGATCGCAGGTTTTGAAGAAAACGCGTCACGGTCCTTTTTAATGAAGTAGGATGCTATTTTGGCACTTTTTGGCCAACCTGCAATCGCATGTACACAACCTGCGATCGCAGGTTTTCATTTTTCACTTCCGGATGAATTTTTGGCACTAAAAATCTCGAATCCAAGCTGCGACCTAACCTGCGATCGCATGTTATGCCTAAGACGTCCGAAATTTCGTCTACTTTTCATACCATTTTGAATCGCCTCAATCGGAGTTACGGTTCATGAGATATGGTCAAAATACTGACAGGGGGTCAAAGCTGCCAGCAACATCCTTTAACTTTAGATTGCATATTCTCTCTTCGTGTGATCAATTCGATCGGATTTTTCTTGACCAAATCATCTTCCAATCATTCTACAACATACTCCTAAAGTTCCAAGCTCCATTCTAAGCTCCAAACGCGCATCCAACTGCTCTCAAAGCACTGCTTCACTCTTACGATATCTTCCGATAGGTATCACTCTTACGATATTCTAAAAGCAAGATATCACTCTTACGATATCTTCCGATAGGTATCATTCACTATCATAAGCCTTCTCATTTCCTCCATTCATTTAATTCGCTACGAGTCTTCACCATGATGTTTTGTTCACCAAAGCAATCGTTTGGTGTATTGAGACGAGAATAAAGATAGAGGAAGGTTTAGACGCGTATTCCTCCTTATTACCTCAAAAAAATTATATGTCAGTTCTAATATCGTAATTAAACGTTTAGAAATCTGAACACATAAAATTTCCAGATCTGGTCAGCAACAGACCATAGATCCGATCAAACGATAGCATAAAGCATCACAAATTATTAAGCACATAAAAGCATCTGAGACATCTTCCCTAATTAAGCTAGTGCTTATGTCTATTCAGGCGTACTTCCTAAAATATATTAGACACACTCCTCATGATCATCGCTTAGCATTCTAAGTTTAAGTTTAGAAAAGACCGATTTTGTTTATGCTTTATAAAAATCAGAGTATCTCTTTTAATAAAAATGTTGCGGAATTTGTTCCCAGTAAAACATGATAAATACGTTATCAAATCATTTACGAAGAAAAGTATTTTTATTCATTTTAAAACATTTGGGATGTCATCGTCAATACAGAAACATAAGCATAAACAGAACTTACATTCATTATCACCAGTGATTTATATCTCCTTAATCTCTCAGTGTAATGTGACTTCATATCAACACATGTGATAAAAATAAGCTTGAGTGGGTCAGGTTGGGAAACCTGGTGAGTACATAGGGTTTTCAACCCACAATAATATAATTATTATGTTAAACATCAAACAATCAATCCAATTACCCATCCCCATTATCTTCTTTACTCTTAAGGATCTACCCTAAGATTCAGCTATTCATCGTTCATTCATTCCTAAGGAGTATCCTAAGGAATCGGCACTAAGTCTGCATAGTCGCCAGGGTTTATCTCATTTATTAACAACATCGTTTTCGAGAGTCCACTCGTAATACATGACAATGGGTTTTTAGAGTACACCGGGTGAACACATCGTTCACAACACCTACAGGTTGCGAGCCTGCTAATGTTCCACTAGACATTCTATAATAGTCCGTGGTTTTCATCCATACTCTGCTAGATGACGGGGCCATCACTTGGGTCATCGTTTGGCTCATTGTTTTGGCTCATCGTTTTGGCTCATCGCTTTGGCTCATCGTTTTGGCTCATCACTTTGGCTCATCACTTTGGCTCATCGTTTTGGCTCATCGCTTTGGCTCATCGTTTTGGCTCATCGCTTCGCACCATATTTTATCACTCATATATTATCGCTCATCATTCATCTCATCTTTCATCGTTCATCATTTATCTCATCTTTCATCGCTCATCATTTATCTCATCTTTCATTGCTCATCATTTATCTCACCTCTAATCTACCCATGTTTTACCCAACACATTTTGTAGATATAAAATACATATATAATTTAGATCATTTAAAAAATGTATAAAATCGTTCATCCAACATAGATAGCAAGTATACAGATAATATGCACACGTAGCATGTAATTTATATAAAATACTTCATATCTATGTGTAAGATGAAAGTAACTATGCACTCACTTGATAAGGTGGTGACTCGGTACTCAGACAGCACTTCGTTTACTTTAAAATAATTTCCTTCGACGAAACCTAGTATTATTACCACTAGATTTCAGTCTAATATTTACCATGACTAATTATTAGTCTTATTATTATTATTATTATTATTATTATTATTATTATTATTATTATTATTATTATAATATAAGCGTTTAAACAATACTTCCCAACCACTATGTACAGACAAGGGCCAGACATAAACACCGGAGGGCAGGACCATTTTGGCATATAGCACTTCTGAAATCCAACAACCGTATGCGGCCCTTTAAACCAGATTCCCCGTACCGCGAGTAGTTAAAAAGATATTATAACGACACTTATATAAGTCATAATAATAGCTCAAATATTTATTATAAGTTCATAATAACAATACTAATTTTAAATATAAGCTATATTAAAATAGGTAAGCATAACTTACTTACAAGGGGGTTTTAGCTAGGAGTCGGGATCTGCAGGGACAGAACTTCGTCGCTGAATCTTTCTAAAGATTCGTGCAGCGCTTCAGCGCTCACCTTACTATACTAAAACTACAGAAAGAGAAGTCGAATCACGAGGGACCGAAATGCTCGGAGGATAAGAAGAGAAAGACTCTTGAATCAAGAGAATGGTGCAAGAAATATGAGAGCCCAGGCCTCTTATTTATAGTAATTGAATTTATAAAAACTACCCTCCATAATTACTTAATGACCTTATAGTTATATAAACGACTAAACACCCCTTCAAAATACTATTTTAAATAGATTTAACGATATTTGTACTAAACTAATGTCGAAAGTACTCAACACTAGTCTTATAATAACCGCATCGTCGATACCTTTCTAATGATATATACATTTGTATATATATGTGTACGTATATATGATTTATACTTTATTTTAATACGTAAATATGCTATTATAATTTGTAACTCGTTCATATGAACTCCATTTTTGACGTTCTTTATATCCACGTGTTGGTATTTACGCGTACTACAACTTTCATTTAGACGACGTCAGCTAGTTCTCATTCTATCTAAGATTTACAAAACTGTATCGAATTTATCGCGCTCGAAGAGTAGGTACCAAGTTTCGTCCATATCTTTAACATACGAGCTCTACTCTCGACATTATTTATATTCACGCGTAAGTAAAAACAAGATCTAAAACTTTCATTTAGACTCCGTCGGCTAATTCTCGACCGGTCTTAAATTTAACAGTAGGAGAAGATTATACTGTTAAATGTCTGCGTAAAATTCATAACTTCTACATACGAACTCCGTTTTCGTCTGTCTTTTTACCGTTGACTTGCTAATAATGAGATCTTCAACTCTCATTTAGGTCGCGTAGGCCAAAAACCGCTCGAACTAAAATTCGAGTTTCGGGCTATGCACTGCTATGCCAAATCTTATATAATTCATAACTTCCTCATACGAAGTCAGGTTTGGGCGTTCTTTTTTTGTATGTTCTCGGTTTAACATACACTAAGGCTAAAAAGTCTTCTACCGTAAATTCACTATTTACGTCTCCCGGTGCCGTGCCGGTTTTGCCTTAAAACTTCGACGAGCCATAACTTCTTCGTTATAACTCGGATTTCGGCGTTCTTTATATGTACGGAACCCTTGTAACATATAATACAACTTGGTTAAGATTAATCCTTCTAAATAATCTTTCATCAAAAACTCATTTTTGATGCTCATCGTCTCTAAATTGACTAGCCCGGATCTGCGGGCGTTACAATTATCTCCCCCTTAGGATGATTACGTCCCAGAATCATCAACAAAACATGGCTTTATAATGACTCCGTACGTTATCTCTTTATCCTAGGTAATAATCGTAACTTCTATGTTCCTTCGAATGAGTATTTAATTCTTGGACTTCTCGACTGCAGGCGGTGCTCGATCTTGCACTTGCTCCTTATCTCACGTTAGACTCCAAATTATGACCTTCAAGTCACAATCTCGATCCTCACTGGATACGAACTTAAGATAAGTTTTTTTATTACTACAATGGAACGATGTGTCATATTCTAATGACCTATCATCGTATGTTGCAACGCTTAGACTCAGTTCTCTTAGAGTCTTCCAGAACAGACTATACTTTCGTTCATGTTCTAATCTCATCTTAAAAGGTAGCATTTCTAGCTACAAGCAACTTTTCGCGATACCTCTACTGATCGCTTTTTATTTCAATCTTCCGTCTTAGGTCAGATGCTACATCGAACTTGATTCTCTGAACCACATAATATACTCAACGTAGTCGGACTCAATTTGATATAACCACTAGGGTCGGAATAACAATCATCTTCTTAGTCATTACCGAAACGATGGTAACGACATACTTGAATAAAACGAAATCAATTACTAGCTCCTTGGTAACCTTGTGACTTTCCCTGATCCAAGCGTGAGTCTTGTGCTTCCGGTAGTATAGGCCTCTACTACCATTCACACCTACTCATACTCGTCCCAAGTATTGTCTCGCAGTCCCCAAGTTCTTATTTCTTAAAAGCACAAAACAATTTAACACATACGAATGTGTCCAAATAATCATAAATATTTCCCTAGACTCTACTAGGACTTCTTCCATGCATATCTTCAACAACACTTCTGCTTCAAATCGGTTGGTGATGGAAACATAAGATGATAGGACAACTTTAGGAATTACACCAATCGTTCTATCATCCCGCCAATCAAATGTGTACATTCGTACGTACCATACTCCTCTATACATAACGATATTTTATCAAACGTATTCTAAAAGCAAGATATCACTCTTACGATATCTTCCAATAGGTATCATTCACTATCGTAAGCCTTCTCATTTCCTCCATTTATTTAATTCGCTACGAGTCTTCACCATGATGTTTTGTTCACCAAAGCAATCGTTTGATGTATTGAGACGAGAATAAAGATAGAGGAAGGTTTAGACGCGTATTCCTCCTTATTACCTCGAAAAATTATATGCCAGTTCTAATATCGTAATTAAACGTTTAGAAATCTGAACACATAAAATTTCCAGATCCGGTCGGCAACAGACCATAGATCCGATCAAACGATAGCATAAAGCATCACAAATTATTAAGCACATAAAAGCATCTTAGACACCTTCCCTAATTAAGCTAGTGCTTATGTCTATTCAGGCGTACTTCCTAAAATATATTAGACACACTCCTCACGATCATCGCTTAGCATTCTAAGTTTAAGTCTAGAAATAAATCCTTATTCCTAGTTCGCTTAAACTAATGCTCTGATACCAACTGTGACATCCCCATTTTCACGGCCAGAAAAGACCGATTTTGTTTATGCTTTATAAAAATCAGAGTATCTCTTTTAATAAAAATGTTGCGGAATTTGTTCCCAGTAAAACATGATAAATACGTTATCAAATCATTTACGAAGAAAAGTATTTTTATTCATTTTAAAACATTTGGGATGTCATCGTCAATACAGAAACATAAGCATAAACAGAACTTACATTCATTATCACTAGTGATTTATATCTCCTTAATCTCTCAGTGTAATGTGACTTCATATCAACACCTGTGATAAAAATAAGCTTGAGTGGGTCAGGTTGGGAAACCTGGTGAGTACATAGGGTTTTCAACCCACAATAATATAATTATTATGTTAAACATCAAACAATCAATCCAATTACCCATCCCCATTATCTTCTTTACTCTTAAGGATCTACCCTAAGATTCAGCTATTCATCGTTCATTCATTCCTAAGGAGTATCCTAAGGAATCGGCACTAAGTCTGCATAGTCGCCAGGGTTTATCTCATTTATTAACAACATCGTTTTTGAGAGTCCACTCGTAATACATGTCAATGGGTTTTTAGAGTACACCGGGTGAACACATCGTTCACAACACCTACAGGTTGCGAGCCTGCTAGTGTTCCACTAGACATTCTAGAATAGTCCGTGGTTGTCATCCATACTTCATATCTATGTGTAAGATGAAAGTAACTATGCACTCACTTGATAAGGTGGTGACTCGGTACTCAGACAGCGCTTCGTTTACTTTAAAATAATTTCCTTCGACGAAACCTAGTATTATTACCACTAGATTTTAGTCTAATATTTACCGTGACTAATTATTAGTCTTATTATTATTATTATTATTATTATTATTATTATTATTATTATTATTATATAAGCGTTTAAACAATACTTCCCAACCACTATGTACAGACATGGGCCAGACATAAACACCGGAGGGCAGGACCATTTTGGCATATAACACTTCTGAAATCCAACAGCCCTATGCGGCTCTTTAAACCAGATTCTCCGTACCGCGAATAGTTAAAAAGATATTATAACGACAATTATATAAGTCATAATAATAGCTCAAATATTTATTATAAGTTCATAATAACAATACTAATTTTAAATATAAGCTATATTAAAATAGGTAAGCATAACTTACTTACAATGGGGTTTTAGATAGGAGTCGGGATCTGCAGGGGCAGAACTTCGTCGCTGAATCTTTCTAAGAAAGATTCGTGCAGCGCTTCAGCGCTCACCTTACTATACTAAAACTACAGAAAGAGAAGTCGAATCACGAGGGACCGAAATGCTCGGGGGATAAGAAGAGAAAGACTCTTGAATCAAGAGAATGGTGCAAGAAATATGAGAGCCCAAGCCTCTTATTTATAGTAATTGAATTTACAAAAACTACCCTCCATAATTACTTAATGACCTTATAGTTATATGAACGACTAAACACCCCTTCATAATACTATTTTAAATAAATTTAACGATATTTGTACTAAACTAATGTCGAAAGTACTCAACACTAGTCTTATAATAACCGCATCGTCGATACCTTTCTAATGATATATACATTTGTATATATATGTGTACGTATATATGATTTATACTTTATTTTAATACGTAAATATGCTATTATAATTTGTAACTCGTTCATACGAACTCAATTTTTGACGTTCTTTATATCCACGTGTTGGTATTTACGAGTACTACAACTTTCATTTAGACGTCGTCAGCTAATTCTCATTTTATCTCAGATTTACAAAACTGTATCGAATTTATCGCGCTCGAAGAGTAGGGACCATGTTTCGTCCATATCTTTAACATACGAGCTCTAATCTCGACATCTTTATATTCACGCGTAGGTAAAAACAAGATCTAAAACTTTCATTTAGACTCCGTCGGCTAATTCTTGACCGATCTTAAATTTAACGGTAGGAGGAGATTATACTGTTAAATGTCTACGTAAAATTCATAACTTCTACATACGGACTCCGTTTTCGTCTGTCTTTTTACCGTTGAGTTCCTATTAATGAGATCTTCAACTCTCATTTAGGTTGCGTAGGCCAAAAACCGCTCGAACTAAAATTTGAGTTTCGGGTCGTGCACTGCTATTCCAAATCTTATAAAATCCATAACTTCCTCATACGAAGTCAGATTTGTGCGTTCTTTTTTTGTATGTTCTCGGTTTAACATACACTACAAATTTTGTTTAGATCACTAAGGCTAAAAAGTCTTCTACCGTAAATTCACTATTTACGTCTCCCGGTGCCGTGCCAATTTTGCCGTAAAACTTCGACGGGCCATAACTTCTTCGTTATAACTCGGATTTCGGCGTTCTTTATATGTATGGAACCCTTGTAACATATAATACAACTTGGTTAAGATTAATCCTTCTAAATAATCTTCCATCAAAAGTTCATTTTTGATGCTCATCATCTCTAAATTGACTAGCCCGGATCTGCGGGCGTTACAATGGGCCCCGCGTACCACCAGTTACGCCCCACATACAAGCTTTTTACAACATAAGGGAAAATCGAGACTCAAACATGCTACGTTGATCGTACGCCTTTTTACGCCCTACGTACTCCTCAGAATGCCAAAACTCACATTAATCATTTAATGCTTAAGTCCAAAAGTCCAAAACACAGATCTAGCTCAAGGGGAACGTCCTAAGCGATAAAGTTATCAACTTCATGCCTTTGCATGGCTTAAAGAGGCCCACCATGCATTTCTAACACTCTAACTTCATATTAAGACCATTAACTCATGCACGGTTGAGCTTAACCCATCAAGATGTCATTTTTATGATTCCACAACTCCAGAAACACCAAGAAATGTCCAATACAGGAGTAACTTCTACTCACAAGAACCAAACCAAGGGACCAAAACATACCAAATATAATCCCAAATCTAGATCTAAGCTAAGGAGTCATAAAGTTTGAAGCTTTATACCTCCAGAAGCTTGCCAACGTGAATAGAGTGTTGTATCTTCAAGCTCCAAGCAAATTAATCCTCCTACAATGATCTTTTCTTCTTCAAGATGCACCAACACACACCAAAACACACACACAAGACTCAAATTCTCTAAAAAGGGATTAGGGTTTCGAGATAATGCTTTGGGGACAATAGAGGCTGGTAATGAGATAAACCTTGGGATATAAGGTGCTTAAATAGGGTCCAAACCCTAAAATTTAGGGTTTGCCCTTGGCTTACGTACACCCAGTGTACCATAGGTATGCCCAACATACCAGGGGGGTTAACCCCATGTCCAAGTCTCACAAGGTAGGCCCACCGTACCAAGATTACGCCCAACGTACTAGGCCATTGCACAAAATCAATAACCATTTAAAATTTAAGGAATTTACCAGAAGATCAGGCGTTACAGTAGAAGGCAGTAATGGTTACATTATTACCATTCATTCTTTCGCACATTGATAATCACATATCATTTGTAACATATTCGTATCAACAAGACGTGTGAGAGAAAGAAGACTGGTGACAACAACTATTCTCTTGCTACCGACAACATAGTTGTTAGGTGCAAACCCAATCTCACATCGACAAAAAGAAAAACTATTGTTGGGTGCAAACCCAATCTCACATCGACAAAAAGAAAAACTAGATTCTAGCATATAAGGCAATGTGTAATCCCTTATATCACCAACTGGTTTTAGAAAATGGAACCTCATTATTCTTCTATGTTGAGCATGTTTGGGATAGTAGCGATCCTAACAAGTGGTATCAGAGCTACGGTCATAGACCGAATGATGTGGTCGGTGCAGGTGGTGCAATCCCCAATAATTCCCGGTCCTACGAAGTTGATCCTGAAGCCTTGTATCGAAAGTCTTCCTGATGGCCCAAGTCAGGTGAGCGTGTCCCGAGAGTATCGATGATATGAAAAAGGATTAGATCTGATGAGCAGTCGTTGAGGGGAGGCCAAGGGCGTAACTTGGGTTTGAGGGGAGGATTGTTGGGTGCAAACCCAATCTCACATCGGCAAAAAGAAAAACTATTGTTGGGTGCAAACCCAATCTCACATCGACAAAAAGAAAAACTAGATGCTAGCATATAAGGCAATGTGTAATCCCTTCTATCACCAATTGGTTTTAGAAAATGGAACCTCACTGTTCTTCTATGTTGAACATGTTTGGGCTAGTAGAAATCCTAACAATAGTGAAATGGACGCTTCGATGAGTACCATGGAGTTTTTCCGACCATATTTGTCACCGTTAGGGAACTATTTCGGAAGGTAAGCTTCATCGTTTTTCCGGAATGAAGTGAGCATCAAATAAATGGTGGCTTTGTTTTCTCCACATGAGTCCATATGAAAGGAATCAAGGCGACTCAGGAACGTCCTAACTCTCCTGTGATGGTTGTGTGCCTATCCGGCGAGGTTGTGGTCAAGTAATGCAACAGCTATTCCTTTACCACCAGTTCTTTTTCGCGTGTACCTTCCACGCCTACAACTTGTAAGTTGATTAATTTTGACCTTGCCATTCATGTTAAGGTTTTGGTTTTATTATGAGGATGGGATCAACCATTTTGCGCTAAATAAGATACAAATATATTGAGTTCGAGTTGGGTCAATTAATAAATTATCAGATTGCTTTCCTTGACCTTAAAGTCAGTTAAGTTGAATGGATGGAGTAATATTTGTTTTAGTTCAATCAAAAGGAGTTTTCCAATGAAATGTATTTATCACATTATGTGAAATTAATCAAAAGTTTAATTTATTTAGTATTTCATAAATCAAGTATTATGGTCAATATTTTATATATGATTGAGGAAAGTTTAAATAAATACAATATATTATATTTGAGGCTAGTCAATTATAATTAGCCTTTGTGATAATATAAGTTCAGATTATTAACAGAGATATTAAAATAAATTAGGGGTATTATTGTGACATCCCTAATTTTCTCGGCAAGAAAAGACTGTTTTCTTTATGCTTATTTTAAATCATAGTGATCTTTATAAATGCGGAATTGGTCCTATAAAAAGTATTTTCGAAGAAAATGTTTTTCATTGATTATTAAAACTTGGGATGTCATAACTTATACAAAACATGAGCATAAACATTACTGGCCTTACATTAACTTATTGTACTAAAGGCCTAAACTCCTCGAATCTCTTAGTGGATTGTACCTTCATATTGTTTATTGTGATACAAAGAAACTGAGTGACTCGGGTTGGGAAACCCGGTGAGTACATAGACTTTTCAACCCATAATAATACGTAGTTAATATGTTTAGTTACCAAACAATTAACCCGATTACCCATCCCCGTTTTATTCTTTATTCTTCCCTAAGGTTTTATCTTAAGGGTCATCATAGTCATCGTTGATGACAATACTGTTATAAGGATTTCTCCATAATACATGTCGGTAGGTTTTCTTTATATTTTCATTTCCTAATGATCATCTTAATAATCGTTGTTGACAGTATTGTTAAAGGGATTTCTCTGTAATATGTGTCAGTAGGAAGTAGAGTGCATCAAATGGGTACAGAGTTCATCACCTATCGGTTATAAACCTACATGTCTTCCATGGGACTGTCATCAAATAGTCTGGTGGTCGTTACCTATACTCTGTTAGGTGACTACATCATTGGTACACTAGTACCATTCCTACTTGGTTAGTATACTAGTACCATTTCTAAAGTCGTGACATCCTATCATTGCCTACATCTTTCATCATACTATGTCATCTTTCATTACCCTTCGTTACCCAATGTATTATATTTATAAAATACATATACAATATATATCATATAAAATTTATCTTTATATTATTTCATCTAACACAAAACATCTTTGCACATAAGCACATATAACATTCAATTATCTAAATACTTCATATATATGTGTAAGATGAAAGTAACTATGCACTCACTTGATAAAAGTGTATGCCTCGAAATTTGGGCAGAACTTTGCCTTGGTATTTTATCTTTTCCTCTGGTGTGACCTAGGTTCACATTACTAAGTCTTGGTCTTATATTCCTGGTGACTAATGATAGTCTAGATTCCTCACTAAACCTAATGTCAACATCAAGATCTATCAAGTAAGGAGCAACTATATAAGATCATATCAGAGGTAGGGTTCGTTTGATATATAGAGTATATTGTTTGGAAATCCCACTTTAGACACCTCACTAAATCTTGCCTAGACATCACCCTCGTAAGTAGATGAATCAGCATAATGACTTGGAATTACTGATAAATCTTATTTATAGGCTCATAATAATGACTGTGCCTATGATTAAAAGTTACACTTTAATAAAATACGTGTAGATTAACTTATAGAGCTTTCTGATGAAAATCGACAATTATGCAGGCATAAATATGATTTGGGAGCTTCTATTCACCGGCTATCTAGCACTGCAGGGTTTTTAGGGATCTAAGGGCTTTGCTGAAGACTAAAACTAAGGGAAATCTAGAGCTAAAGCAGGGAGAACTCGAGAGAGAAACGTAGGGAAGGTGTGAAATTCGAATGAGGCATTGCAGGATATTTATAGCCAAAAATTGGAGTACACGCTGCACAAATGGTCGGACTCGGTGATGTGGCTCCAACATTCGCGTTACACGTGGTGGATAACGGGTGGAGTGTCAGTGAATGTCGCACACTCTGTCGTTGCGAGCGAGCGCACACAGGAATTTTCTGTTTCTTCAAAAATTCATATCTTCTTCATACGAGCTCAGTTTCTGATGCATTTTATATCCACGTGTAGCTATCGACGAGATCTACAACTTTCATTTAGACCCCGTTGGATAATTTTGACTTTATTCATAAAGTTATATTTTTAATAGGCTTAGACTGCTAAAGTCCGTTAAAAAATCATAACTCTCTCATATTATATCTGTTCTCGACTGTCTTTATATCGACAGATAGGTAATTATGAGATCTTCAACTCTTGTTTAGATTGTTTTTCCTAACAATCGACTGATTTCAATTTTGATTCCTGTTGAGTATCACCTTGGTTGCAACTATTGGTTCCTATTGGGGTGCCAATGAATAGATGAGGAGCAGTTAGGATCACCCAGGTTGAGTATCGGTTGCTGAGGGAATTGTTAGCTCATGGTATGGATTTCTATTTATAGTCTAGCTTGGGCATAGGTTGATCAGGAAATCAATCTCAGAGTTGGGTACATCCAGCTCCGCATGGGTTTTGGTTCATTAGATCTAATGTCAATGCGTCCTCGATCATTGATCGTTTCGTTCATCATCCACGGAGATTCTCTGAAAGTTTCAAGTTGTGACAGTTGAAGTTCAATGGATGTGTCAACCTATCATCAAGTTCAGTATGTTTTATGTTCCTTTGGTCTTTGGGTATGTTTACCCTCAATGGCGGTGTGGAATTTTGGTTCATAGCAGACTCAGGTTTTGGTAGCATTCGGGATCACCTTGGAAGTCTTCTCGAGCTAGTTATGTATTGGTGGAATTTGTTCAGTCTCAATCAAGTATGGGATCTTGTTTCGACCGATCGTAAGGATGTCATCTGTTAACGATTGAGGTTTGTCATTTCGTTTGAACGTTGGTACTTCTTCCCTTTCTAGATGAGGTTATGGGTTCCCTAAGGGAGTGTATTGTGGTAAATTCATTATATTGCCGAGAGGTGTTTATATAGGTTGGTCAAGATATCAATGGAGCACTTTGTTCGAATTAGATGCATGGTTCTTTTGGGTTATAGCCTTCGAATTGGATCAAGAGTACGACCGTTTATCCTATTCTCGGGTCGTGTGCGACCATGACTTCGTAGGGTTTTACATTGGTAACAACTTGTTCTGTGAAAGGAATTGTGTGTGGTAAAATAATGTTGCACTGTTACGCTCGGATAGCGTTAAGAAGGACGTTGATTAAGTCACTACAAGGCGGTGGAATGAGGTTGAGTATATTTAGGCCCCCGTGGTGCTGGTTGTGAGTTTCCAGACGAATGATGTAATGTCGACAAGATTGGTGTAATATCGGGAGCATTCCGGACATGGGCTGAGGGTCGGGTAGGGCATTCCAGACTCATGTTGTGGGATCGGAGGCAATTCAGACCTATGTTGAGGACCTTGTAAGGGTATTCCAGACATAGGCTGTGGACCCAGTGATCATGATTACGTTTTCTTCTGCTTGTAGTACCTTCGGTGTTAGCACATTGATGACAGTCGGGAGACTCACGAATTAGCTGGTTTGGATAAAGTGAACACTTAAGGGTTGTTGGGAGTACCAGTCGTGCATCAGAAGGTCTCTGCGAAGTGTTTGCATTATAAATTCCGTTTGTTCACAAGCTGTTATTAGGGGTTTGGTTACCAAGGTTGAGTATCGGTTATGGAGTCTCGAGTCATGAAGTTCATTAAGAATGTCTCGAGTGATTGGGCCAGGTGGAGGTACACTTGAGTTGATAAGGGTTGGAGGCAAATGTGAAAATTCTTGGATTTCTCATCCTTGCTCATAGGAGCGGTGGTTTGTAATGGCGTATTAGGGAGTCAAGGGTTTATTTAGGGCTTTTGGTACATCTTATGGATTTGGAATTGGCGGAAATTCGCGATTGATGTGTTTGAGTTCTTTTCTGCGTGTTTGGTAGTGATCATACTCAAATGCGAGGGGTGGATTCAATGAATGGATGAATTTCAATCCTGGATTATGGGTTCTGAAATTTAGATATGATGGGTTCCCGGTCTCGGGAAGCATATTGATAAAATTGATTCGGTGCTTGTAGCCTTGGGAGTCCTCGACTTTATGGATCTCTCCAAACATTCGGTATTATCCAACAAATTATGGAATATGTTGGCTTTGTTTGTGCCTCTCTGTAGTGGTTATCTAGCTGAGGCTCGTGTTTAGAGCCGCCTTGTTTTCGAATAGAGGGTTCAACAGCAAAGAACGGTCAGGAGCCATGATCCCCCAGTGGAATCAGCAAGGTAAGTCAGGATCGGAAGGGTTTCGTATGGTTCGAATTGTAAAGTGATATCGTAATAGCTGCATCCCGAGATAGTTTTGATTGCTTAAGAGTTAGTTGAGGTATTGGATTTTTGAATTTTGGGAGGGTTGTGATGGTTTTTCTAGTGATGAAAGTTAGCAAGTCAAGGATGGTATGGGTAGTTAGCCGCCTGAATGAGTCGACTTTTAGTTCGGATCGGGTTATGGGAAGGACCAAAGTAGTCCTTTCAGACCACATAACTTATTCAACAGATCAGGCAGAGACTGCAGACAGCTCAAAGTCGGCGAAAGAGCTATGCCGACCGGCGTCGATCAGAGTTGGAGTTTCAGGTTGGCGATATGGTGCTCCTGAAGGTCTCGCCCTGCAAGGGCGTGATACGCTTTAGGAAGAGGGGTAAATTGGGTCCCCGATATATTGGACCTTTCCATGTGATCGCTAGGGTAGGCAGGGTGGCCTATCGGTTGGATTTGTCGAGTGAGCTCAGTCAGATCCACAACACTTTCCATGTCTCTCAGTTGCGGAAGTGTGTGTTGGACAGCGAGACAATGGTTCCTTTGGATGATATTCAAGTCGATGAGCGCCTGAATTATATCGAGAGGCCGATAGATATTTTTGAAAGAAAGATGAAGGCCCTGCACAACAAGGAGATAACTTTGGTAAAGGTTTAGTGGCAACATCGGAGAGGCTCCGAGTGGACCTGGGAGTTGGAGGCTGAAATGAGGGAGCATTACCCCGAGTTATTCGATGCACCAGACTTCGAGGATGAAGTCTAAGTCAACTCGGGGAGAATTGTAACATGCCGATGATGAGGTCCTTGGTCCAAACTCCAGGCGTTTGGCATAGAACGATAGACGTTCAAACGCCAGACGTTCTACGATGGACGCCATGCGTTTTCACGCAGATACCAAACCCTAATTTTTAGGGTTTGCACCCTATTTAAAGAACATTATGGCCTCAAAACCCTTCACCACTCTAACCTCCATCCTCATTTCGAAAGCCCTAAGTGTGTATGAGAGTTTGAAGCCTTGGTTCATCTTTTTGGTATCATTTAGTGTTATTGATAAGAGAAGGAAGATCTTTGGAGTATTGTGGTTGCTCTCTAGCTTGTGGATCTGGACTCTTGACATCTTGGAACATCATTTTGAGGTATAAAGTTCAGATCTTGATGTCTCATTTGTTAGATCTTGATTTAGGGATAATTTATGTTCTTTTTGGTCCCAAAGACTTGATCTTTGTGAGTTTGGAATGCTCCAGAGGTTTGGACTGTCCTTTCAAGCATAATAATGAGTCTAGACTCATTAAAATGCAATCTTGAGGACCGGTTAGTATGCCAAACTCGTACTGTGGGCTTGAGGGTATTCCAGTCCGATGATTGAGTGGACCCATTGTATATTGGCATTACAACCTGGTTGACTGGACCTGGAGGTTGATTGGGCCTGGGGTATTCCAACCCGATGGTCGACTAGACCCATTGTATATATTAGCATTCCACCTAGGGTATTCCATCCCGAGGATGACTAGACCCGGAGGGTGACTAGGCTTGGGGTATTCAAACCCGATGGTTGATTGGACCCGACATACTGTTATTTGTATATATTATCTGTTTGTGTTGGTACTTTGGGGGAACTCACTAAGCTTCGTGCTTACAATTTTAGTTTATGGTTTCAGGTTCTTCAGATGACTGTGACGAGGCGAAGGCGTGACCATACACATCCTTGGTTTTACTACTGATTGGATCTTTAGTGACTCTGATTTTAAATAATGTTTTGGAAACAATGGTTTTGTAAACACTTTGATTAGTAAATGAATTGTTTTGAAAGGTTTAAATTTGTTGAAATTTTTGGGATGTTGGGTTAGGTTCATGTGAGACCATCATATTTTGTGAGACATGAGGACGCAATCCTAGCCATTCATTTTAAAGATAAAAAAAATATTTTTAAAATGCAAAATAAATGAAAATTTTCGATTTTTTTTAAATATTATTTTCATCATATATTTTATCCAAAAAAAATTACAGTTTTTTTCAAAATATACGTGAAATATTCTAATAAAATATTATACTGTAAATATTAAAATCGAATTTTTAGAATGTTAGAATATTCTACTAGAATATTAAACTATATATATGTAAAAAATTATAATAGAATATTAGAATATTCTAACAAATCTAACAATTCAAGTAGAATATTAGAATATTTTAACATATCTATCAATTTTAGAGAATACTAGAATATTCTAACATTTTAAAATTTTGATTTGATTATTTACAGTCTAATATTTTATTAGAATATTTCACTCATATTTTGAAAAAATGGTGATTTTTTATTATTTATTATTATTTTTAAAATATTTTTGGATAAATTAAATAACGAAAATAATATTTAAAAAAAAGAATTTTTGGATTTTTCCTTTTATTTTGCAATTTATAATTTTTTTTGATCTCCAAGATGAGTGGCTATGATCTCGTCCCCATGTCTCACAAAATTAGCATGCTCTCAAATGAATCTCTACCTATATCTACCTATCTAATAAATGAATCCTAAAATTGCCACATGACATCTTTTTAGACCTTATCTTTGACAAGTAGCAGTTTTTGGTTCACTCTGTTTTTTGATTTCCCGCTCATTTTACTCATAATCATATCAATCCGAATCCCAAATAATCCAGCAAACATTCATGTTATTGCTTATTTACTAATCTCTAAAATTGGACATCTTCAATCTATTCCACAAAATCAGGAATGATTTATCTTCAACGAATTCAATCCAATCTCAATAAATCACGATTAAAATTAAGTTATCAACAACCATCTCCTTATAATCTTTGTTTTTGTCTTCCACTACGCCCTCCGACTCCCCTTCTACACCTATCGATTTACTTTAACCCTTCTGAATGAAAACCCTATAAATTTGATGGAACCACCACCTTACCTCCATGCGCACCACTTCCTCTGCTAATATAAGCCATTACCCACAACACTGCAACTAATACCACCACATTTCTTCCACCATCACATGACTTCCATCACTACCCAACTTTCTGTGTTGTCGTCTGTGTCACTTCCTTCTCAGTCTCTCTTACTTCTAATTTGCTTTCCTTCTTAGCCATCTTATAGCTATTGAAAAAGACAAAACAAGAATGGGAGTTGAAGGTAATGTATCTTTGTTTCTAATGGTGCATAATTCTTGCCCACTAACTGTTCGACCAAATGTACTATACAATAAAATTCAATTTTTCGGACATATTACTATAATAAACTATTAAAGGCGTGTTTCAGTCACTTCCAGCATGAACTTCTCACTCTAACTTCATAATTAATTACTACAAAAAAATTGCATTTTTCTTTTTCCTTCAGGCTAATGTAATGTTAATATTTTCTTTCTAGAAAAAAGCTTTTACCTTAAAGGTCTGTTCTGAAGTTCTTTATTCCCGGAATACAATCGATTGAGGGATTGGGAATGTTAATAACATAGATGTGGAACTTCACGATTTTACTACAGATGCATTGGAGCTTAGATTAATGGGTATATTATCCTTGACATACCTTATCCAGGACATGTCAGTTTCTCTAATACATATCTTAAAGTTAAGTTTGAATATAAATGTTTAAAAATATGATTATTAAAACTACCTTATTACATATGGTGTGTGGTATGAGATTCACATGATTCTTTGATCTTCAGAGCTATTTAGAGAGCAATACCTAAGAGGTACTCTTTCTTGGGTTCTATGTCTAATAGGATTATCTGGCTAGATTCAAGACCTCTGAGCTAATATTTATTATTGTTTATTTTAAGGTTATTTGACATACAAAGCATGTTCAAGGAATTGAAAAACCTACTATTGTATTTTATCTCTTTTTAGAGTTCAAATATCATCAATGAAGATGTAGCTTTGAAGAGGAAGCGGAAGTGGATATAAGGTTATGATCTGTAAAAAGTTAGCATGTTATATTTCATATTACTATATGTGGCTCATGAGGAAGAAGAAGGAATGATTTTAGATGACTTAGTCTGAATCTTTCTGCATATATTTTGTTGTTTAATTAAATTTCTCTTGAAGATAGATTTAGATGGACGTGATTACTTTTTGACATGTTCATGTTATTCGGTGTAGAATTAACGTTTTGTTTTTTATTGCAGTTAAGACTGTACTAACGATGCTTATTGCATTATGACCACCAAATAAGGCTTTGGGTTTGTTGGATTACAAAAAACAAGTAAGGCATCTTATTGTAATTAAGTCTCATGAAGTTGCCTCTAAATAAGGTATTGTCTATTGCTAAAGGCTCACCGATCAGGTCATTCTGAGCACCTAAACTATTCCTTAATTGTTCTTAAGTTATTTCTAATTTATAAATTTGGTTTAATTTTTTTATTTTTCAAGAAACTTCTGGTAAGAACATAGAATTTTAGGGCAAATAAAACGAAAACCCATTGAACATAACAATGATTTTAGTTATTTGACTTGAAGAAAAACCGGTGGGAATATTAAAGGTGTCATTAGGATTTTTAAGGTTTCCAAATATATAAAACCTTTTGCAAAGTTTAATGTTATTTTCAGTTATTGTTAGCAAAATTGTAACGCCCTGTTCTGAATTGACTCCTAGTCTGAGGCTGTGGCCCGAAGGCCGGTCATCATAAGGATTATGGCTTTTGAAAAGGGTAAGATCTAGGCCATTTTGGGTGCGAGTGATGTATTAGAAGCGATATGGATGTTCGGTTTGTGTTTTGGAGCCTAAGGGTATTTTGGTAAAGTGTCAGTTTGGGCTTTTGTGGAAAATGGACTCTTGTTGGGAAGGTCTTAAGGAAGATATGAGTTGATAGAAGTGTAGGTCTTCTCGTTACCTTTTCGTGGATATAAGGATCGTCAAAAACGGATTTATAACGAAGAAGTTATGGCCTTCGGAAGTTTAGTGTTTCAGGCTTAGTCGAGTACGTTGGGCATACACAATGAGTACGCTGGGCGTACTAGTGAAGAAGGCAATACGTTGGGCGTACTTTGGAGTACGCTGGGCGTACTGCCCAAGATGGATCGCGAATGTTCTTCGGAGTACGCTGGGCGTACCATATGTACGCTGGGCATACGCCAATCAGACCTGAACCCTATTTTAGGGTCTTGGACCCTATTTAAGCTCATTATCTCATAACCTAACCCTAATATCTTCAGCCTCCACCCTCTACACCCTAGAAATCGACCCTTAGCCCTCATTTGAGTGATTTTGGAGCTTGGATGGCCATTAGAGGAGTATTTTGGAGTTTTTGAAGAAGAAGGTGTTTAGAGAAGAAGCAAGAGATTGAACAGAGCTTGTGATTCCAGAGGTTTTACATCATTTCCAGCCTATTGAAGGTATAAAGTTCTCATCTTGGTGCTTCTACATCATAGATCTAGGTTCTCATGGATATTGTCCCTTTTTGGTTTCAAGAATGGATTTTTATGGTGCAAATCCGTTTCTGGACTTTGGGTTGCCACACATGAAGTTATTTGAGTCCCTTGAGAAGTAAAGTTGCAATCTTTAAGGCCCATTTGCATCCATGCAATAGATCTAGCCATTTCCATGAAGATAGTTGCTATTTTTCCAAGTTTGATCTCATTTGGTGGGGTGCAAGCCACCAAGTGATCAACTTTATGGGTTAAGAACGATTATTAGACTCAGATCTGAAGTTTGGAAGTTGTGTCTTAAGGGATTAAGCAGTTTTGAAGAATATGGCTTATCAGGGGAGTACGCTGAACGTACACGCCAGTACGCGCAGCGTACAAACCATGCAAGCTGTACGCGCAGCGTACAGAAGAGTACGCTCAGCGTACACTCAGACTGTGGACTTTGCGTTATTGGGCCTCGGTTTGGGGCCAGGCTTTGGGTTAGCAGATGTTGGGCCGTGATGGGTCACCAGGAGACAGTTAAGGGCCCCAGGGCTAGTTTGGGTTTGGGTGGAAATCCCATTTGAGGAGTTGGACCCAATTTAGAAATATGGGCCATTGGAGGACATTAATGGGGCTTAGTGAGTTTATAAGGACTAGAAAGGATTGGGCCTAGGTCATGGCCCAAATTGGATCAGAAGGGTAAAATAGTCATTTTACCCATAGAAGGATCCTCATTTTTGATTAAGTGTTTTTATTGGTCATGATAGCTGGAGAGCAGCCGGGGCAGCAGTCAGGGATCCTTCACTCAGATTTTCAGCAGTCAGTTCTTGGAGGTGAGTTTTCCTTCCAGTAGGAACGGGTCTACGGCCACAATGCCGGCCCGTTTAGTTAGCAGTAGTTCCGTATTTCGGTCCAATGCAGTAGTTTAGTGTGCTTGATGTCTTCGTGACTCAAGCATGTATGTGTGTTATGTGTTCCGGACTTCGGTCCGATGCAGTATGCAGTATATGTGTTTATTCTAGTAGTTATGATTATGCTATGCTATGTTTAGTTAGTTCCGGACTTCGGTCCGATGCAGTTTCCGGACTTCGGTCCGATGCAGAGGGCAAGGCCCTGGTTAGTTCCGGACTTCGGTCCGATGCAGTTTCCGGACTTCGGTCCGATGCAGAGGGCAAGGCCCTGGTTAGTTCCGGATTTCGGTCCGATGCAGTTTCCGGAATTCGGTCCGATGCAGAGGGCAAGGCCCTGGTTAGTTCCGGACTTCGATCCGATGCAGTTTCCGGACTTCGGTCTGATGCAGTGGGCATGTAAGTCCCTGATCTGCTTGTGTATCAATCAAATCCGTTTGATGGTGCGGAATCCCGATCAAACGGATGATGCCAGATCAAATGAAGAAGAGAAGGAGAAGAAGAAGATGATGAATCTTGTATTATTTGATGATTAGAATGGAGATCCAAATACAAGATTCACACACACTAACACACACTCTTCTTTCTCTCTCTTGTTTCTCTCTCTACAATATGCTCTCCTTCTCTAGCCTTACACTCACATGACTCCTCACCCTATATATATGAGACACCAGCCGTACAAGTGTGTACAGCCGCACACCTTGTGTACGGCCGTACACACGTGTACGGCCGTACACAGCCACAAAATTACGGAAAAGTACATTTTCTTAGAAAAGCAAAGTATAAACCAATATTTTGACCCAACAATCTTCCCCTTGGTTTATAGCTTTCTTTTCTTAATTGACACAACAAGCTCCCCCTAAAAAGTAGCTGGCTTTTCTTGTTAATCTTCATTGGGAGCTTGGCTTCAGCATTAATCTTCAAATTCTTCACAACTTCAAGATGAACTTGATGAATCTTCAACGAATGACTTCATCTTGAGCAGTTGGCCTTGTCTTCAAAATTTGACTCTGAATGCACATTGGGTGAGGAGGCTTCTTGTAGAGATTCTTGAAAGATGGCGCTTTCAGCTTGAGAATCTTCAGAGAGAACATCAGAGAGAACAAATCTTCTGGATCACTTCAGCAGGTTCAAGAATAACAGCAAATTGATTGAGGAGGCTTCAATGCAATCTGTCACATAATCTTCAAGTGCAGCTTCACCTTGCTTCTGGGGTTGAAAGATTGAATGTCGAAAGAATATTCTTCATTTCTTGCTCCTTCGAATGAGAATTCTTCGATGATCACGGATGAAGCCTTGGCTCAGAAATCTTCGACACAAACTCCATGAGTTTCATCTTCACCTGAATTCACTTTTCAAGACAAAACAAAACTAAAAGAAAATTTAGCACACAATATTTTTGGATTTTTCATATTTTCTGAAAAAGAAATAAAACAGAAATAACACTATTTTTGGATTTTTAATTTTTGATTTTTGTTTGGTTTTCAAAATTTTTAATTCTCCCCTAATATTTAAATTATAAGAAAACTATGAACAAATTTAACAAAAATAAAAATGATATCTAACTTTAAGAGTGATTTGGGATCAAAGTTTTTAGACAGCCTTTATCAGTTTATCAGTACCTCTCTCTTCATGAATAGATCTGGTCAATCGCCGGTATTGTGGTCCACTTAAACACGAAAGATTGTGACAAAATTAGGACATACTACAAGTGACAAGACAATGTGATCCTATGTTCCTAGATAATATTCCTAAAGGACCATTCAACTAACGACGACCAAAGATATTGTTGTCCACCTAAATTGAGCAGCGAGATCTACAGACAACCTATAAGTGTTCAATTTTAATTGTATTAGAACGTGTTTCCCGCTTCCTGATATACCCCAATAATCAAGGACTTCCAGAATACTCCTTACTTCATATGAGCAGACAATTATTCAGGAAGAAGTTAGATTTAGAATGCATATGTTATACACTCAGGTCGGATCTCTTCTAATCACGCAGAGAGTGAAACATATGACTAACTAGAGTTTAGATGGATTGAGAAGTAGAATGTTGCATATGCTGTGTACTAGGTCGGATTGTTAATCACGCAAAGGAGACAACATATGGCTAACAGGTAGAAAGAATAGCATAGAAGAAGATACAGAGAGACAGAATTGCATATGTTACAGTCCAGGTCGGATCTTTTGATCACATAGAGGAGGTAACATATGACTGACAGTAAGAGGGAAAGAAAATAACTTTCTACATACCTAATTTATCGGAATTCCCAGTCGCCCCTTCGATACCGGAATTAAGGACAAAGTCCGCACATCGAGGAAAAGTTAATCCACAGTTCTAGATACAGATCATTTAATGTATCTGCAGATTCCCATGTATATCTCTCTGCTCAACCTACCCAAGCGTCGTATTGTCAGGCTAAATGGAACTATCTAGGTCAAGATTTGTCAAGTCTCTAAACTCCTTAGGTTCATCTGATCCTAGTCAAGTCCATTTTAAAAAACCCTTCGTGCCTACCCGCGCATCGAATACAGAGCACAAACAATTCGAATTTGGCACCTTACACAGATGCAGGCTGCCCGTTATCACTTGATTATATCACTTCCCAAAACATCACCTGCAAGCACATTCCAATAACAACATATTTTTGATTTTCTGATTTTCTAATGTTTTTGGATTTTTTAAACTTTTCTAATTTTTGTTTTGTTTTTATTTCTCCCCCTAAATTTGTGCATAGGAGAGAAACGAAAGTAAATGCGCAAATTTAAACTATCCTAAAACAAAAATTAGTCTTTAAATCGAACCAGCTTAAGAAAAACTCAGGAGTATCGAGAAGAAAACTCAAACCGTAAGTCACCGATTGAATTTGCATCCAGAAGGTCTGAGAACAGCACGCATAATCTCAGAACATCCCTTCCTTTCTTTCTTTCTCGCAAAGGACACATAATCTCAAACAATGTTCTGAGTGTTGTACAGTTGAGAGATGCCTCCTATCATGTGCCTGGAACAGCCACTATCAACAAATCGAAGTCTGATGATATGCCTCCATAGCTGCTCCGACACAGAGCAGGATCAGTTGGTCTTTGGAACCCAGTCCATTTTGAAACTGGGTCGACCTTTGTCATCAACGCAAGGTACCCTCTCCCATAACATATCCTGTTTATCACAAACAGAAGATGAAGAAACGTTAGAATCATTAGGAGATTTGGGAGATTGAACCTTTGGTACCCATCTGTAGTTGGGTTTGACCAATTTCTTTTTCGATCCGATGGGTGCCTCAGTACTTGCTTTTGAACTTGAAGTCGATCGCTGAGATGACTTTGATCTGACTGATCTTGATTTCGCTGGAGCATCTATTGGATTGGACTTCTTGGCCGACATTCCCTTTTTAACCTGGGGAGTTGGATTCTTGTCCTTCTTGGCATTCCAGTTATCATTGTTTGAACGTGGCCTCGAAGGGTTTCTTTTGAAGTATTTTCCTCTTGGCGCGTTCTGCCAGCCTTGTGCATAGTAGGGAACATATGCGCGATTTGGACAGTTTCTGGCAATGTGTCCAGGTGTTCCACAGTGAAAGCAAGTCTTTTTCTTCACTGGGAAGTTGTTTCTTCCTGCCCCTGGTGGCGTATCCTTGCCTTGTCTCTTGCTTTTCCCACACGCACAGTTGCAGCAGGCACTCTGTTTAACTTGTGTTGGTGGCCTGTATTTCTCAACGGCAGGCTTGTTAGGAGTAACAGAATTAGAAGCAACAGAGTTCGAAGCAACAGATTCAGAGTTCAAGGAGTCATTGGATTGTTCAATAGTTTTCTCCTTGTTCTCATCCTCTACTACTTTACCTGCACAGGAAGTAGAATCATTAGTATCTTTCATCTCAACACCCTCAGTTGCCTGTTCAGCAACTGGTTTACCGTATACCATAAATGGTTCTCGGTCAATCTCTTCCTGAGTCAAAGGATTAACATAATATGAATGATTAAATGGAGGAGGGACTTTATCATACCCTAGACCCTTGGTTTGATTATCTTTAAAACTCAATTGTTTTTCAACTAAGGACTCGACTGTCTTACTTGACGCAGTATAATTTTTGAAACTAACATCTGTTTTTCCACACTTAATTTTCAAAGTGTCAAGTTCTTCAGTTACAACAACAAGTTTGCTTTTAATGTGATCATAGTTTACACACTTGTTGCTGTAATCTTCTTGCAATTTCCTGAAGTCCTTAGTTTTGGCTTCTAATTTTTCTTTTAAAGGTTTTTGTTCTTTCCTAATAGTGTACCTTTCATATTTTAGATCCTCATTTTCTCTCTTAATCAGCTCGATTTGGTCACGTAAAAATTTAATTGTTTTAATGCAAGTTTGGGAACAAGATACTTCATTGACCGGGATGTTTGAGGAACTCATTGTTTAAAAATATGCCCTTTGACTAAAAACTCAAAAGTCAACCTTAAAATTCAAATTTAAAAAGTCATACTTAAAAAGTCAAACTTAAAAGTGAAACCAAAAATCTAAATTTGAAAATTTGAAGGTTAAACGAGAAAGTCAAAGTTTAAAGTCAAAGGTCAAACTTGAAAGTCAAAGTCAAAATTTTTAAGTAAAAAGTCAAAAATAAAAATCAAAATTAAAAACTAATTTTTTTTTTAGAAAATGGAATTTTAAAATAAAAGATTTTGAATTTTGGGCTAAAAATGACTAAGTTACGAAACTAGGTTCGAAAAAGGAGTGTTTTTCAATTAAAATCGAAAGGAATGGAACAAGAGTCTTGGTAGTTCAATTGGTTTGATGCGTGTGATGATAACTCAAGGGACCCGGGTTCGATCCCTGGCACCTCCAAAATTGCTTCCTTTTTAATGGAAGCTGCTGTGCCGCGAGGACTTCTGCTGCTGGGCCGTAGACTCCGAAGCCGGACTCCCGTGTACGGCCGCACACGTCCGAACCGCACACTCCGAGCCACACACCGAGCCGTACACTCCGAGTCTGCACACTCCGAGCCGTACACCTTCAACTGGCCGCACACCTTCAATCAAATCGCGAAAAAAAACCGACGTTTTTCACCATTTTTGCTCCAAAACTCGATCCAGAACTCGTTTTTATGAAAAACGCGAAGAACAAACCCCGCCTAATTTTCAGAGATCTATCCAAAAACGCAAAAATCTTTTCAAAATAAGATCAAATAAGCTCCAGATCTGACAAAATTGATTGATACAATCCAACCTCTGATACCACTTCCCTGATCTGCTCGTGTATCAATCAAATCCGTTTGATGGTGCGGAATCCCGATCAAAAGGATGATGCCAGATCAAATGAAGAAGAGAAGGAGAAGAAGAAGAAGATGATGAATCTTGTATTATGTGATGATTAGAATGGAGATCCAAATACAAGATTCACACACACTTACACACACTCTTCTTTCTCTCTCTTGTTTCTCTCTCTACAATATGCTCTCCTGCTCTAGCCTTAAACTCACATGACTCCTCACCCTATATATATGAGACACCAGCCGTACACGTGTGTACAGCCGCACACCCTGTGTACGGCCATACACAGCCACAAAATTACGGAAAAGTACATTTTCTTAGAAAAGCAAAGTATAAACCAATATTTTGACCCAACAGGGCAAGGCCCAGTAGTTGCTTTATATGTTATTGTATGGTATGTGGTAGTTGGGGAGACTCACTAAGCTTCGTGCTTACATTTTTCAGTTTTGGTTTCAGGTACTTAGTTTTCAAATGAGGAGCTCGGGAAGATTGCAGTGCACACACCATTTGTTCAGCCTGGGATGTTTATACTCTGATATACATGACAGTTGCTATATTATTCAGAGATACATTGTTGTGATTTTTCTATGACGTATGATGACTATGGTTTTATTACTGATTTAAAACGAAATTTTCAGACTGTATTTTTGGGATATTACAAGTTGGTATCAGAGCCTTGGTTTGAGGGATTCGGGCACACTCTCGGGTGTGTCTGAACTCAAACTAAGGAAGTGGTATAAAGTTTTCAAGAGAAAAACCATGTTTACAAAAGGATTTTGAGAAAAGAAAATGATTTTAGAAAAAGTATAAAGAAAAGAGTTTTAGAAAAAGCGAAAAGAATTTTGAAAAGAGAAAAGGGTGTGGTGCATGCAATCAGCCGAGCTCAAGTAAGTACTCCCAAATTACCCATACAAGTTTATGCTATGTTATGATTATCAGCTTTGTTAGAACAACATGCTAGATTAGGACTAAGGATCTAGGAAGGATGCCTTATGTGCCTGTTATATGTGTTTCAGCTTTATGAGAACTGCATGCTAGTACAGATTAGTCAGTATGATAGCCAGAGTAGTATATGCTTGATTATGTGTACCCAATGCCCGAATGTTGCTTGCTTTGTGCTTTTAGGAGTTCTAGTTATCTTTTACTAACTAGTAAATGAATAATTTACATTACATATTGCGAGGATTGGATAATTTCAGAAGGTTAGGTCTAGCTCTATTGTGCAGCTCTTGTCTGAGTCCAACCGTTGTAGGGTAGGATCTCTCATTCGAAGAATTATCTAGTCTTAGTGATATGTAATAGTATTCACGCACTAATTAGGGGAAGGTAGCAGGGACTTCTTATGCAGCTGATGGCGGAGAGTGAGTTGTTGATTACCCTAGGGCAAGCCTAGAATGAGAGTAGCAGAGAGCAGTAGCAGTATAAGGGACTTGGTGGAGTCAAGGCAGTTCTTGAGGAAAGTACGGATAGATGTGGAAGGTAGTATGGGCCCGTACTACTGAAAGGAGAGGATCCGTACTCGATTCGAGAAGGGCTAAGATAAAACCAGGAAACTTGTAGTGAGTGTGTGATCCCTCAGTAGTGATGACTATTTTGATGATAGTTATGTAATGACTCATGCAGTATGGTGACGCTACGGGGTAGTCTAGTGGGCAGTTCAGGTGCCAGTGAGGAATCAGGCTCGGGTTCAGGAGCCGGGCAGCTCGGGAAGCAGATGAGAGAGTTAGTATCAGTAGAGATTACACGCAGTATCCTAGACCAGACTCCTATGATCTTTGGTACGGTCAAGGAGGGCATATTCGAGATTTTGGATGAGAGGCTGGGAGCCTTTCGCGCTGAGATGGTGGCCATGTTAGGGGTTCCTCTAGGTCCCAATGTTTATGGATCTCTGGGATCCCTCGGAATGGAGGATCCCGTTATTAGCTCTTGTCATCAGGGATCGGAGGTGGGTTACACACCTTGTCTCCAGGAGAGTTCACTTTAGGAATGGATTATTGTGGAGGTTTCGCGAGTCGTACGTGTTGGGTTTTGAGCATTCTAACACTCCTATGGTGTACATGCAACCCTATAAACCTTGGATCTATGTTTTCTCTATTATACATGCAAATATTAACTATTCTAAGGTTTCATCCTAACTAGCATATTATGAAGCACCTATACTACAAAGTTCTAGTTAGATGACATACCTTTTGATGTAGCTTGATGTCTTCAAGCTTTAAGAGCTTAGCCCCAATAGTGTGGAAGCCTCAAATGGAATCACAAATCACCAAAACACCTTGGAAGAACTTGAGAGAATATGTATGCACACTAAAATCGGCCCACTCTTATTTTCACACACTTGTTCTCAATTTTGTGAGCCAAGGACCCCTTTACATATTATGGAGGATTAGGGTTACATCCATGTAAACCCTAATACCCATGACCTTTCATTTACATAGGATCCATGGGTTAAAAGCTCCATGGACCATCCATGAAAGCTTAGCCCAACCTAAATGAACTTGGCCCATTCCATATATATAAGAGTCCATATTTAATTAGTTCTTTTTGATCACTTAATTAATTCTTGATCAATACTAATTAAATAATATGATTCCATATTAATATATTAGAACTTATAATATATTAATATAAATCATAAATATACTATTCTCAAAAAGACTATCCATATAAATTGTGCCGGTGAAGTGCAACCCAAATGGACCATGCCGGGTTGGGTCAAGTACATACCAAATATAGTTATGGACTTAGACATTAATCCAACAGTCTCCCACTTGGATAAGTCTAAAACTATTATTGAGTATGACTTCAAAACCTAACTGGCAATCGTAGCTCTTAAAGCCGCTGTCGAACTCTGACCTTGTCAATGACTTGTCCATTAGATAAGGGATCATATATTCCTCCATTCTAGATATCATATGGACTGAGACATGGATTATAATCATTCTCTCTGTCCATTTGTTGTTTCCCGATTTTCGATTTATGATGACTGACTGATTGAACAAATCAAATCAGTCCTGGCTTGGCCAAGCACTCACATGTGTCATCGCTAAATCATCGAGGGGCCCACAGATATCGCTTTTATCCCGAAGGTAAAAGGAATGGATAAACTTCGACTCATATGGCTTGTTCTACTACTTGTTGAATCATACACAAAGGCACGTTTTATAACATCGAGTTACCAATGCGTTTTCGTGCAATCAATGTATAACCAACTCATAGTAACAACTCATATCTCTAGGTTTTAAGAATATAAGATATTATCGTCTCATGATCACTCGTGATAAAATCCATGAAGTGATTCAAATGAGCGTGGGTTGAATCCAATACTCAGAACTTATGAGCACTCATGAGTGTTGTAGCAGCGCTTTGTCCATCAACTTGGACCTCTACAAACCAACCCATGACAGTCTTGATTCATATCTACTTCCAACATATGACCGACTGTGGATGGTTTGAATAACTTAATCATTCAGGAAGAGCGACTTAGTTATTCTGGAAGTCAAAACATGCAAAGTGAAACACAAAAATAAATGAATCAAATATGGTATCAAACCCTATGAATATAAATAAACACTTTTATTTATCACCATACTGATTACTCATTATTCATTGTTTTGGTTTTATCAACTTTATACTTGAATTAAAAACACTAGTTGTCCCATGCTCCAAGCATGTACACTATGTTTTTCTTAAACAATAGTTTTGCCATACACCAAGTATGCACTCTATGTTTGTCTATGATCGTTACTTTGTGAAATAAACCAATTGAACATAATTTCAATGATTCTAATTTCACACTCCCAAATCCTTATCGAAAAATGTGAGAATTTCAAATTCCTATCATTTATCGAAATCTGTTTAGATTTTAAACTTATATGCACTGACCCTCCTGTAATGAATATGTACAAAGTCACAAAGACTTGTCAACAGTCATTATAAGGTATTCCTATGGAGATCAACTCCATGGAAACTAAGTCTCATATTCAAAGTACATTGCTTTGGACATGCTTCTTGCATTAAGTTTTCTAATCTTACACAGATAACTTCCACCTATGGAGACAACTCCATATTCTCATTTTGACTATCACTTCTGAATAAGAGATGCCTCTTTTCAGAATATGTCAATATGGTCCTTCCAAAATTAGCACTATACTTCCAACTGTTCCTGAGCAACCAATCTTTGGTAAACCTCAGATTGTCCTCGACAATTGCTTAATCATTTTAGTCATATCAAATTCTAGACCTTTTCCCTTCTTAATGCCTCTGGGCATTTGGAAAAATTTAGAAATGACAAATATTATAGCACATGCAATCGATCCTGTACCCAAAGCAAATGGTACACGATTCATGATGTCTCACATAAAGACATGATTCTAGACCAGTCTTTTGCTACAATATTTTTATTTGCCATGTTTTCAAAATTTGACTATGAAGAGGGATGCCGTAATCATAATCGAATTTTGAGAACGCAATATATAGAATTTCCTTAAGTTGAACCAATCCAACATGAAATTCATATATATATTCTTGACTAAAGATGATTAAGGTATCAATCTAAGCCTTTAGAACTGAAATGAAGTATATCCTCTCCCTTAATTATAGCAAAACAACTTTTTCAATCCCTGCAGCCTCACGAATTGAAACTTTTGTTTTCTATAATTAACATTGCTAACTTGCAACACTAACAATAATTATCATGCTCCCACTAACATGATGATTATTAGCATAACACTTATGCTCCCACTAGCTTTGACATGTACTCAGAAATCATCTAGACTTCTAGAAATCAATACTTTATTGACTTTCTTACCAAAGTTCAGATTTTTGATACGAGATGCTTTGATAAAACTTTATCAAAATCATACACCTTTCCTTAGATAGCATGCATGTGTGTCTAAACAATTTCAGAACTATGAAAAGGGATGTCGTAATCATAGTCTCAATTGTTTAGACCTTTTGCCATCTGCTTCAAATCTACTTGGTGGAAGTGTTTCCTCACCATCATTTTCATGAATCGGAGAGAAACCTTATGACCCTTAGATTTTATGGTGTATGTGTTCTTATCCATGTGAATCGTCAAAACCATAGTCACAAGACAAGGATAATGACAAATCCGAACTCATATGGACTGAACTTATGCAATCTTAACTTCTTGCCACCTGGCAGTACAGGGCCTGTCATTGCTTCCAAGTTGTTATGCAACCAATTGAGAACTTTCAGAACTCCTATGCAAAGCCAACTTTAACTGGAAGGGGCACAGAATATGTCAACACGATAGGTTATAAACCTCAAGTCGTGTGCTAGTGAAGAACCTCAGGTTTTATTCTTGATTAGTTCTTGAAATTCTTTTTAGGATCTTTAAGACTCCCACTATCCTCTTGACATATAAGACTATCTTGCCAAATATTCAAGAGATAGTGCGGATTCTTTATCAAGACAAACACTTCACACAATTGGCCTTAGTTGGTCTTTGTTTTATCCAAAACATCACAACTTACCAATTTTAAATGTACAAGAGTAGGACACTTTTACTCTTACATTTGACAAGTGTTTTAAACCTTTCTTTAAGATATGTCACTCAAGTTACAATCTTGGAGTATGACTCTAAGAATTGTTTTGGAACGAAGTATGACTCATCTTCCTGATCTAACCATTTCAACAATTCATGACTCCTCTTCTTAGTCATAAGAATGCACTAAGATGACCTTTAGAGGACTAATTGTGATATGATTTATAAATCATTAAGATGATCACAAACATGATACTAAAGTACTCTCCCATCTTTTCAGATTTGAGAAACTTTTATCTTTCTGCCTAATTTGATTCTTCCCATTCGTTCTGCCATACATTGAGACTTTTCCAATGTTTCAGAATTATACTTAAACTTGTAAGTATAACCATATTTACTAAACTTTAGTAAATCAAATAGTCTTAACGAGCTTTGTGGTGGACATGACCAGTGCACAAGAATGTGTACTCGATCCCTTTAGTCCTTCACTTGACTCACACATCCATGTGAACAAGTAATTAGTCTTGATTTTCCAATGCTTGAAAGTTCTCATTCATCATACTATTCAACTTGCATGATTCCAAGTTTCGGTCCAATTGAAACTTGGGCGATGAGGAACTTTCCTGATTTGGTAAATTTAGACACTACCACAAATGAAAGAATCAAATCCATTTTCCAATATTGCTGTCAGTGGAATCATATAAGCAACAATTTTCCACAAATGCCATTGTAAGGATACTTCAAATAAATAAAATTAAACAATTTTCTTTTATTTTAAAACTTTGCGGAAAAACTTATCCTTACAATCCACATGGAAAATTGTTGTTATCTATTCCTTAGCAATATATCATAACTTCTTAAGCAACCGCTCAAAATTCTGATGCGATCGAAATCCACCTTCGCGATCAGAATCAGCATATACTTCCTTTAAGATTTCTTTCTATTCTTTGATTCTTAAAACATCAACATGTGACCCAGTCACATCATGTAATGAGGATCTCAGAATAGAACTTAACAGAGTTAGATAATGGGCTCTACCTGATGTAGAGTCAAACTTATTGACTTTAACATCCTTAGGTAAATTTGGCAGCTTTGCAATCAACGCCCCTTCCTTTGGCAAAAGAAACATATGGACCCTTTGGTAATGGGACTATCTCAGACTTAGCCTTTCTCTTTACCATTTGGTCAACCGGGTTGACTATGGCCAATCCCTTTCCATTGGGAAGAGAATGCTTTTTCTGGATTTCCAGTGTCACCATTGTCATTGTCCATAAAGTTTTTGGGAAGTTGATCTTCTAATCAAATTTGCTTTACTATCGTTCCAAATCATTGCTGATTCAGCAGCACCAAGCAAATAGATATGATCATTAAGGTTCATGTCATAGTCTGTTTCATAGTAGTCCCAAAGGAACTCACTATGTGACTTAGAAAGTGATTGAACATCCAACTTTCTCAAGACTTTGACACCCAACTCTCCCGGCTTGTCAATATGTGACTTCATCTCTAAGATGTGATCACACATAGACCTTGCTTGCCATTAGGGCTTGAGTGACCTTGAACTTGTGGGTTAGGGAGAATAATTGGAGGAGGTGGAGGAAGAGAAGTGTGACTTCCATGAGCCAAACTCGGAAAGTCATATTCATTAGGAAATCTTGGTTTGGGAAGATCATTGTTGTCTAAACCAGACATCAACAATGGGAGAAATTCACGTAAAGTTGATTTAAGTCCTTAATATAACACCCAATATGATATATTAAGGCTAGGACCCAACAAACTATTTTATAACTTGGAAGAGGGATGCCGTAATCCAAGCTATAAAATATTTGAAGGTAGGTGAATGACGATTCACCAATTTCCACCAAGATAAACGAAATGTATTATTAGGTTTTAATTGGTTTTGAAACTCCTAGATTCTTTTGAGATTCATTGAACTTTTCAATGGCATGTTTCAATCTTGAGTGTGCCCTTCAGGTTTTGTGACTGGGATGCCGAGGGTCACAAAACAAGGTGTGAAGTAACCATGCAAATATACTTGGTACCCTTAATATTTACCCCTCAATCGATGTGCCGGTTAACCACACACGCTCCAACGATACTATGATAAACATTAAGTTACCATTTGCCTACCTTGTTAAGTCCAGGTTAGTGTGCCGGTTAACCGCACACGCTCCACTAACAGCTTAAACAAAGTGCAAAGTGTAATTTCATGGATTAGCACCTTATTCACATTTTCCTAAGTAACTAAGATTGGGAATTTATAAGTGTTTAGTTACTTAGTATTTATCATTATACTTATAATGAAGGGAGAATTATAGTCCTTGTCGTACCTGTTCGGATAACGACCCTCCACCGGTCAAGGAAGCGGTGAGTGAGAGTGGACACCCATTAAACTGCCATTTTATAGGCAGTAACCTTATACCCCCCTTATAGATCGGCTTCGTGAATGAGGCCTACTAATGGTAAGACGACTTGCTCTTATACATATAATATATTAAACTTTTAATATTATAATAGTATAAGGGTGTATTTTAGACATTTAAAATACTTGGTGGTTTAATCTATTAATTAAACTAGACTTTTAATTTAATTAAACTCAAACCATATATTTATGGATTAATAATACTCTTTTAATTAAACGCTTTAATTAACTATTAATAAAGTCCATAAGAGTTAATTTGAACTATTCAACAAAACATCATAATTCCAGTTATTAAACTCAAAATTAAAACCATTTAATTAATTGTTTAAGTTATGAACCCAAGAGTTTTAGAATTCAATTCTTTTTTTTCATAAAAAACTTTTCTCAAATTCCAAAACTTGAGGGCAAGTTTTGTAATTCTTGAAAACCTTTGGATTCCATAACTTATGGAATTAATAGTGTTTTATGATGAAACTTTCCATGTTCCATAACTTAAGAACAAGTTATGGAATTCTTTAAAACATTAACACCAAATTTTGTAACTCCATAAAAACTTTGAATCAAATTTTTTTTAAAAAAAAAAACTTTCATATCCATAACTTATGGAAGTTTCAAAAACCCTTAAGATCACAACTTTAAAAAAAACTTTTGAGCTCCAAAATTTTATGACAAAATATGTAACTCCTTAAAACATTTAGATCAAACTTTTAAAACTAATAAAATAATCATATCATTTTATCTTTTACTAAATTTGACCTAATTCAACTCATATAACAAATGATTCAAATTTTACAAATAATTCGTTTTTCACAAAACAAGTAATTATCTTAAAATTTGACAAACGTCATATTTTTTTTTCCTTTTTTTTTCAACTTGAAAATAAAACATTTGCATCAATATAACAGAAAACAACCCATGGCTCTGATACCACTGTTGGGTTTTGAGCATTCTAACACTCCTATGGTGTACATGCAACCCTATAAACCTTGGATCTATGTTTTCTCTATTATACATGCAAATATTAACTATTCCAAGGTTTCATCCTAACTAGCATATTATGAAGCACCTATACTACAAAGTTCTAGTTAGATGGCATACCTTTTGATGTAGCTTGATGTCTTCAAGCTTTAAGAGCTTAGCCCCAATAGTGTGGAAGCCTCAAATGGAATCACAAATCACCAAAACACCTTGGAAGAACTTGAGAGAATATGTATGCACACTAAAATCGGCCCACTCTTATTTTCACACACTTGTTCTCAATTTTGTGAGCCAAGGACCCCTTTATATATTATGGAGGATTAGGGTTACATCCATGTAAACCCTAATACCCATGACCTTTCATTTACATAGGATCCATGGGTTAAAAGCTCCATGGACCATCCATGAAAGCTTAGCCCAACCTAAATGAACTTGGCCCATTCCATATATATAAGAGTCTATATTTAATTAGTTCTTTTTGATCACTTAATTAATTCTTGATCAATACTAATTAAATAATATGATTCCATATTAATATATTAGAACTTATAATATATTAATATAAATCATAAATATACTATTCTCAAAAAGACTATCCATATAAATTGTGCCGGTGAAGTGCAACCCAAATGGACCATGCCGGGTCGGGTCAAGTACATACCAAATATAGTTATGGACTTAGACATTAATCCAACAGTACGCGAGGAGTTACCCGACATTATTGAGCGTGTTACTGGCAGAGTAACCGCTAGGTTTCAAGGTCAGACAGCGACTGTTCAGGCGGTTGATGGGGTAGCCGAGGCAACTCGGGAGCAAGAGTTTGGTTTTGATGTGCAGTTTGGAAAAAGAAGCGGATGCCAACATCAGGACGATTGAAGGAAGGTGGAGGTTCCGACTCGGTTGACTTGAGTGTAGGAAGTCATGGAGATCTTGAGGTTTGTGGCAAGTGTGGGGGAACCCATGGGTTTGCTTGTTACAAGTTTAGGTGTTTCAAATGTGGAGAAAGAGGTCATGTACATCGGGATTGCAAGAAGGATCAGATATGTTTTCATTATAACCAGCCAGGTCATTTCAAGTCCCGTTGTCCTATTTTGGAGGTGGAGAGAGTTCAAGTTCCAACGCCCATGGTTCCGCAGGAAGTCAAGATCGAGCCGCAATAGATCGCTGGTATGTATTTCAATTCGGCTTCTGTTTATGATTTTGTTGTTATGGTACTGCATCGATGTTAGTAAGTGTATTTCAGAATATTATGTTTCCTGCTTATGATTAAGTTATATGTCATCTGCATACCTTGGATGTTGGAGTAGTAGTTCGAAGATGTTTCCCTTTTGAGCAGGTTCTCAGGATGCGGTCACTATAGCAAGTGTGAGATGGGCTTGGGAGGTATTCTGTTAGTCTTTCAGAGTGGTTCAGATTTGGTATTGGTTAGTTTTGGAGCACTAGCAATAGTAAGTATTGGTTGTCAGCAGATCGACCATTTGATGAAAAAAAAATTGAGAATCCTTTTCAAGCTGTAAGCTGTAAGGAGCTAGTGGAATCAAAGTGGAGGAGAACCACCGAGTGGTCAGAAGCAGAAGAAAGTGCGAGACTGGATTGGGTTCGCATCATTGTTGAGGAAAGCAGCCCAAGTGGCTGTTTGGATGGAGGAGCACATGAGCGGGGAGTTGGGGAAACTTCCCGAAGTTGAATTCGTGTATGCACGATTAGCTGATGACTGGTTGGGAAACCAGGCTAGAGATTTTTCCATCAGGACGGGAGACGGTCGAGTGGTCGTCTTGTTTGAGGATTGGATGAGCTGGGAGTTCAGAAAACGTTCCAACATTTGGTTTACACTTTTCTTTGGCCTTGGGAAGCAGGTTTCAGGAACCAGGTTAGAGCCCCAGTTAAGACTCAAGTGCAGTTGAGTGTTAGGTCAAGTGTGTGTTCGACACGGTGTTAGAGTGTTGTAAGTCTGCGGGTGTAGCCGTAACATTCACTAGCAGCCAGACAGTGTTATAGTGTTGTAAGTCTGCGGGTGTAGCCGTAGCATTCACTAGCAGCCAGATAGTGTTAGAGTGTTGTGAGTCTGCGGGTGTAGCCGTAGCATTCACTAGCAGCCAGATAGTGTTAGAGTGTTGTAAGTCTGTGGGTGTAGCCGTAGCATTCACTAGCAGCCAGACAGTGTTAGAGTGTTGTAAGTCTGCGGGTGTAGTCGTAGCATCCACTAACAGCCAGGTAGTGTTAGAGTGTTGTAAGTCTGCGGGTGTAGCCGTAGCATTCACTAATAGCTAGATAGCATTAGAGTGTTGTAAACCAGCGATGGTTGGCGTGGATTTCACTAGGTTGGCAGGTAGTATGGGAGTGATGGCAGATCACGAGGAGAACAGTAGTACCCACCAGTTCGGGTGCAGCAGTGAGGGCGTGGCAAATCCACAGATTGGTTTTAGATTTCTCCAGATGAATTAGACTTGTTTGAGCCAGTGATGAGACCGTGGGATCGCCACTACAGTTATGAGATCAAGGAAGCAATGGGCCGTTTAAGGTCGTTTGAGATATAAGGCTACCATTGGTTGCATAGCAGTCACTTTTAGCTTTGGAATTTGTTAATTTCAGAACTCGACGTATGGACTCGATCAGTAGATCACCAAGTTGTTAGAGCCACGGTGGCAAGAGAACTTGTGGAAATTGTTGATAAAAAAAAGATTACGCTTGGAAGTCGTGTGGGGTGACTGTAAGATTACTCTTGACTCAGCAACCGGGCGGGGCGTCCGTATTCCAGATAGGCTGGAACTAGGGAGGTCTCGATGGACCTTGGGGAAGCAGCCATGTAGCAACGTGTTGTTCAGGCAGTTCAGCGATTCAGATAGTCAGTGTTTCGGACAGTTCAGTGTTTCAGGCAATTCTGTGTTGCGGGTAGTTTCAGAGTATCAGACAGTATTGGTGTCTTAGGATTTTCGGTTCAGGCGAAGCAACTGAATGATTTGGAAGTGACTTGTCGTTTGTAGTGGGATTAAATAATCTCAGAGTAGTTAATTTGAACCTGTTGTGCAGCTCTCGTCTAAGTCTAACCGTTGCAGGGATGAGTCTTTTACTCGAAGGATTATCTTATCTATTCGCTGGGAGGGGTTTTCAGCATGAAGGTATAGAAAGAGGAAGCATTCAGTAGGTATCAGTGAAGTGGCCAACACTGGGAGCGGCTGGAAAAGTAGATTCAGCGAAGAGTATGTGCTTCACAGAGAAAGGAAAGGTTGTTGCTTTTGGGAAAGTTGCCTTGGGAAGGCTAGTGAATACGCAGGAGAAAGGGGTGAACCCCTAAGATGTCCAGCATAAGTACTCGGGGAGTACCGAAAGGATCGTCATTCGGGTAAGAGTCATGTTCTTAGGATCGTTAGTGATTAGGGTGCTCTCGAGATTCTTACCTTCAGGGATTATTTTGCGGAGAGACTGGACGAAAGGTCAATGGAAGTGATCCTTTGAGGATCGGACACAGCAGGTGATATAAGCATTGGGCAGGAATGTTGTAAGCAGATCGCAGGATAGTTGGCCGTAGCTGACTTCGAGGATGAAGTCCAATTTAAGTAGGGGAGAGTTGTAATACCCTGTTCTGAATTGACTCCTAGTCTGAGGTTGTGGCCCGAAGGCCGTTCATCATAAGGATTATGGCTTTTGAAAAGGGTAAGATCTAGGCCATTTTGGGTGCGAGTGATGTATTAAAAGCGATCTGGATGTTCGGTTTGTGTTTTGGAGCCTAAGGGTATTTTGGTAAAGTGTCAGTTTGGGCTTTTGTGGAAAATGGACTCTTTTTGGGAAGGTCTTAAGGAAGATATGAGTTGATAGAATTGTAGGGCTTCTCGTTACCTTTTCGTGGATATAAGGATCATCGAAAACGGATTTATAACGAAGAAGTTATGGCCTTCGGAAGTTTAGTGGTTTCAGGCTTACCCGAGTACGCTAGGCGTACACAATGAGTACGTTGGGCGTACTAGTGAAGAAGGCAGTACGCTGGGCGTACTGACCAGGATGGATCGCGAATGTTCTTCGGAGTACGCTGGGCGTACCATATGTACGCTGGGCGTACGCCAATCAGACCTGAACCCTATTTTAGGGTCTTGGACCCTATTTAAGCTCATTATCTCATAACCTAACCCTAATATCTTCAGCCTCCACCCTCTAAACCCTAGAAATCGACCCTTAGCCCTCATTTGAGTGATTTTGGAGCTTGGATGGCCATTAGAGGAGTATTTTGGAGTTTGGAAGTTGTAATCAACTTTATGGATGGCCATAAAGTGATCAACTTTATGGGTTAAGAAGGATTATTAGACTCAGATCTGAAGTTTGGAAGTTGTGTCCTAAGGGATTAAGCAGTTTTGAAGAATATGGATTATCAGGGGAGTACGCTGGGCGTACACGCCAGTACGCGCAGCGTACAAGCCATGCAAGCTGTACACACAGCGTACAGAAGAGTACGCTCAACGTACACTCAGACTGTGGACTTTGCGTTATTGGGCCTTGGTTTGGGGCCAGGCTTTGGGTTAGCAGATGTTGGGCTGTGATGGGTCACCAGGAGACAGTTAAGGGCCCAAGGGCTAGTTTGGGTTTGGGTGGAAAGCCCATTTGAGGAGTTGGGCCCAATTTAGAAATATGGGCCATTGGAGGACATTAATGGGCCTTAGTGAGTTTATAAGGACTAGAAAGGATTGGGCCTGGGTCATGGCCCAAATTGGATCAGAAGGGTAAAATAGTCATTTTACCCATAGAAGGATCCTCAATTTTGATTAAGTGTTTTTATTGGTCATGATAGCCGGAGAGCAACCGGGGCAGCAGTCAGGGATCCTTCACTCAGATTTTCAGCAGTCAGTTCTTGGAGGTGAGTTTTCCTTCCAGTAGGAACGGGTCTACGACCACAATGCCGGCCCGTTTAGTTAGCAGTAGTTTCAGATTTCGGTCCGATGCAGTAGTTCAGTGTGCTTGATGTCTTCGTGACTCAAGCATGTATGTGTGTTTTGTGTTCCGGACTTCGGTCCGATGCAGTATGCAGTATATGTGTTTATTCTAGTAGTTATGATTATGTTATGCTATGTTTAGTTAGTTCCGGACTTCGGTCCGATGCAGAGGGCAAGGCCCTGGTTAGTTCCGGACTTCGGTCCGATGCAGTGGGCAAGGCCCAGTAGTTGCTTTATATGTTATTGTATGGTATGTGGTAGTTGGGGAGACTCACTAAGCTTCGTGCTTACAGTTTTCAGTTTTGGTTTCAGGTACTTAGTTTTCAAATGAGGAGATCGGGAAGATTGCAGTGCACACACCAGTTGTTCAGCCTGGGATGTTTATACTCTGATATACATGACAGTTGCTATATTATTCTAAGATACATTGTTGTGATTTTTCTATGACGTATGATGACTATGGTTTTATTACTGATTTAAAACGAAAATTTCAGATTGTATTTTTGGGATGTTACAAAAATGATATCTACTCGCCTCATGTTGTTTCTGAGTTTTTTTCTCTACTTAGCCTAGCTAAGTCTAAATATAGATGTTGATGAAAAACCCTGATGGGTTCGCATACACCATATATTGATGGGTTCGCATACACCACATATTTTTCTCTACATTTCACTTAAATTCCATTTACAAAGTTTGATGTTATCTATAGAGTTTTTTTAATGTAGCAATTAGCAACTTACCTTCTTTTGTTGTTTCTTTAGCTAAAGCAACATTTACATACTTTAATTATCATTTTCGATTATTTTTTACCATTTAAGTTATGATTGTATTATCACATTTGTAGGTTTGCTTCTCTCTGAAGAATTCATGATAAATTATGTCTTATTAGAAATGGTTTTATGCTTTTTTTATTGATTATTCAAAAAATTATTAACTTTCTTTATTAATTGTTGTGTTGGTTGTTAATCGGAGTCAAGGTGTATGTATATTAATTTTTTTTTGTTATTAGGTAGTTTTTTTAGTGTTGCATTCCAAAGTATTTTTTTTTTGCAGGATTGGGAAGTTGTTGTTGATGGCGAGTTGGAGCTCAGTAGCAAAAAAATTTAATGGATTGATGTTGATGGTGAGAAACGAAAGAATGCAGGGATTAAAAGTTGTTATTGGACAATGAATGATACATTTAAGATAGTTATTGTTAGTTTTTTTGAACTTTCTATCATTTCAAACTATTACATCTTATCATTATAAAGTAAATTAATTTGAATCAGGACAAATCATCTAACTTTGTAAATTAATAACTATTTGAAAATCAATGATTAATTATTATACTTTTGAAGTATCAATATTCTTTTACTTTGATAACCGTGGTTTCCATGGTTTATAACCTAGTATATATATTGTGACAACCCAAAATTTCTCCCGTTATTTTTTACCCATCTCCCTTAATAAAATTTAATCTTATTAAATTTTTCGTCAACTTCTTGGGTTAAGTAAATCAACTAGGGATATAATTAAAATTCTATACGATTCGGAATAAACCGGGAATCACGCGAAAAACTTGAAACTTGTGACAATCCGAAATTTTTATTTTATACACTTATTCAAATCAATGAAGGTTAGACTCGTTTTTGCTATTTTCTAGCACTATTTAGAGTCAATTAGAGTGGTTAAAACCTAGTATAATAAAGGTATGAGTCGTGGGATGAGTATTGTGAGTGTAACACCTTGCAATTGAGCCAAACACACCAACACAAGGTGTGTGCGGCCGCACACCCGAGTGTGCGGCCACACACCCATCCCAACCGCACACTCCCACCTATATATTCAACACTTAGTCATTTTGAACACTTTTTCCACTTCTTCAAAGCTAGAACTCATTTTCTCTCAAGTATCATCCAAAGTTTCACTTCAATCTTCAATCAAGTGAGTGATTCATCCTTTGAATAGATAATACATGACCTTAACTAGCCTTTTCCCTTGATTTGATCCATGAAAACACCTATTTGGTGTTAGATCACCAAGAACACCAAGAACACCAAGAACACACACTACTTTTGGGGATTCTAACTACACTTTTAAGCCTCTAAATCGGGGATACACTTGCAGTAGCTTGTTATAAGCTAAAGACCCTTGAATTTACACATGAAAAACGCCATTTCATATGATCTTCAAGTGTGTACGGCCGCACACACCATGTGTACGGCCGCACACACCATGTATAGCCGCACACACTCTTTTTAGTTCCAAAAATGGCAATGAACTCCATATAAGGCTAAAGCATGAAGTAAGAAACCTTCCTAGATGAGTCCTAAAGCCTTAAAATACGTTTTGGCACATTCCATAGGGAGTGTGCGGCCGCACACACACCCTGGCCGCACACACACAAATAGTGTGTAATTTGACCATACACTCCCTTGTATAGCCATATACCCCTTATATACAATCATATATGGTTGTAACACTTCAAAATAAGTGTTTACTAGTCCCTAAGGTGGTTCAAATTCAATAATTAGTTGTTATAAGCACTAATTGTATTCATATATGTATCATTATATGTTAAATAGGATCCGCATGTGTGTTCAAGTCTTCACTTGACACTTAGCATCCTATACCATCCGTTCATCCAAACCACTCACTACAGGTGAGTTCATACCCCTTAATTAACCTTTTAAATGTTTTTAAATGCTTTTATGGGGGGGGGGAATACAAGTTGAACAATTTTAGTTATTATATCAATCACATGTGATTAATAACTACCAAACAAGTGGATTTCTTACTTTTCAAACTATGTTATCAAACTGTTTTACTTCAAACTGTTTTACAAACTCTTGTACATATCAAATACTTTTATTAAACTCTTTTAAACTTATTTTCTGTTAAATGTGTACCTATATAGATATAGTTATATAAGTAGGATTGAAAGGACTTAGGACTGATATCTCACCTTACTTCCTGTTCCTTGTTTGGTTGTGGACTTAGGGTATTCAGGTTATTTGTCCGAAGGTCGTTTGAATCCTAGTTATATATTATGTATATGTATATAGGTATAAAGGTTCCTTCTTTCATTCAGTTCAATACCTTTGGGTAGCAAGGGTATACACACATGTTCATACATTCAAACAGCATTACTAGTAAGCTATAATAGGTATAGTTTAGGGAGATACTAATACTATTACTAGAACAATGAAACATACAAAGAGTCAGTTCATACATGAGTCAATACTATACAGAGAGAACATAACATACAGATAGAGAATACTATGATGAGAAACAAACAATACCATACAGAGAGAACATACATACATGCTAGACAGGGAGAGAACACACAATACAGCTAGCACATACATATACTAGAACATTACTACAGTTATGTGAGCCACGTAACGGGGCATGACATTACCTGTCATGACCGTTTTTGTATCCAGAATCTCCTTAAGTGGGGAGCGTATGAGTTTGTGTATAGATCTATACGGGATTGACTATCCTACACCTTGCTGCTCGCTACAGTGGGACTTGCAAGTCTACGGGTGCCAAACGTCATTTCTTCCGACGTCTTACATCGTCGCGTTCTATAGTCGGTAGCAGGATACAGGCCGATCACATGGTACTTTAAATAACAATTGGTTTAAGGTAGTTAGTACAGCAGTAGTTACTTAATACAACACTACAGTACTATTTCATTTTCCCATTGCATTCAATTTGTGATATTCACACAATAAACAGTAATGTAAAAACTATATTTTTGGTTAATGATAGTCAGATTTGGGAAAATACATACTCTTACAAGAGACCCACACACAGACACTAGATGCCTTGGTAGAAGGCTACTTTTAGTAGGAAACTGTAACGCCCCGTTCTAAGAGTAATTATTTATGGAATTCCCGAGATCAAGAGTAAGGGCGTTTCGGTCTTTTTATGGGCAATGGGTTTTATTCGAGAAGGCTTCGGGTCGGGGTGTGTTGCTAGAATCGTAGGGCTTCTCGCTACCTTTTCGTGGATATAAAGTTCGTCGGAAACGGACTTAGAATAATGGAGTTATGGCACTTTAAAGATATTGACACTTATGGCACTTAATGGAAAAGTTGTCAAAGAAAGGCCATGCATGCTTGGGACACGCGTGGGTACGCCCAGCGTAGGCTGGGTTACGCCCAGCGTAGGCTGGGTTACGCCCAACATAATAGAGTAAATGAAACACGGAGTTCCTCGACGTACGCCCAGCGTACTGGATTTACGCCCAGCGTACGTCCAGTGTCCAGAAACCCTAATTTTAGGGCCAACCACTATATAAGGAACATTATGGTTCCAACCCTAGCCTCCATATCTGCCCTCTTACTCTCAGAAACCCTAAGTGGCCGTTTTCTTCCATGGTTGTGGATATTTGACCTTGGGGAGCTTGGTTTGGAAAAGGAGAGCCTAGGAGAAGAAAGAAGAAGTTGTCAAGGAAAGAGTTGGGTGGCTGGAGCTCGTAGATCTGGGAAGGCATCATCTTTTGGAGCCCTTTTGAGGTATAAAGCTTCGTGCTTGACATCTATTTTGTGTAGATCTATGTATGGTGAAGTTTTGACACCATTCTTGTCCCAAAAACCCACATCTTGATGCATGATGTGTTTTGGTTAAGATGAGCTGTCCTTTCAGACCATTGGAGAGGTCTTGAGTAAGAAAAATGAGGTCCCAATGGCTTTGGTTGTCCCATGTAAGAAGTAGGAAGGTCTTATTGGGTTAAGACCTTGAGTTAAGAGCTTTATGGACGTCCCAAGTAATAAAGTTTGAGACTTTATGAATCCTAGGCCTGTTTGTTCGATGGATCTGAAGTTTGGGCTTAAGAGCTTAAGCCATTAAGAACTTATGAGGAATTTTAGTCAGCAAGATTACGCCCCGCGTAAATGGATGTACGCCCAGCGTTGTGGGTCAGTGTCTCGTTTCCAGTCCGCGAGCATCGAAGTAGGCCCAGCGTACCAAGAGGGGTACGCCCAGCGTACTCCCTCTGTTGGGTTTTTGATTTTGGGCCTTAAGTGATTGGGCTGTTTATGGGCTGGTGGGGCTTGGGCCATGACTGAACATTATGGATGGAGTAATTTAGACCCAATAATTATTATGGACCTTGGATCTAGGCCCATTTGGTGAGGTGGGCCCAATTTAGTAAATTGGGCCAATATTGGGCTTTGCATGAGGATTTGGTTTTGGGTCTTGGCCCAATAAGAGGATGATGGACTTAATGAGTGTTGTGGGACCTTGGCCTAGAAAGTCATGATAGTGTATAATGAGATGATTTTTGCATGTGATAGTGGGGATTCCCGGTGAATCAGCAGTCAGAGATTTGCAGGATTTCGGCAGTGGCAAGGTGAGTTTTCCTCACTGTACTCAAGGGTCTAAGGCACCAAGGCCGGCCCTTTGAATTGTTGTTAGAGCTTGTTATATTATGTGATGATATGCTTGCTAGTATCCCGGTGGATAAGATAGTGATATGAGAGTATGCATTTTGTCTAGTATCCTAGAGAGATGGATAGTTGTATGATGGCTAGTTCTGTTGGATCAATGCCCTGGTAGTTGGGTAGTGATTATTTTTAGACCGGTAGTGGGTCTTGCATTATGTACGCTGGTAGGAGGATACCTGCAGGTTATGTATGTTGAGCTGTGGTAGAGGGTATTCCATCCCGGTAGGATGATAGGGCCCTAGTGTGCTAGTTCCATAGAGTGTTATGTGGTTGCCTGATATGTGTGCATGTCTGCTAGAGTAGATTGGCATTCCAACCCGATGGTTGTGGGCCAGGAGTATTCCATCCCGATAGGATGATTGGACTCATAGTAGTTTGGCATTCCAACCCGATGGTTGAGGGGCCTGGGGTATTCCATCCCAAGGGATGATTGGACCCATAATAGTAGTAGTAGTTACTGTATGTATAGGAAGTGGGGCATTCCAACCCGATGGTTGTGGGCTAGGAGTATTCCATCCCGGTAGGATGATTGGACTAATAGTATGTTGATATTCCAACCCGATGGTTGAGGGGCCTGGGGTATTCCATCCTAAGGGATGATTGGACCCATAGTAGTTATTGTTGTATGTATAGGTGTTTGGGCATTCCAACCCGATGGTTGTGGCCCGAGAGTATTCCATCCCGGTAGGATGATTGGGCTCGCGTTATGTAGGCATTCCAACCTGATGGTTGAGGGCCGGGGGTATTCCAACCGGAAGGTTGAATGGACCCGTAGTAGGTTGTTTTTTTGCTGTATGTGTATGTTTCTGTGTGTATGGGTACTTTGGGGGAAACTCACTAAGCTTTCGGGCTTACAGTTGTGGTTTATTGTTTCAGGTGCTTCAGGAGATCGTGGCAAGGCGAAGGCGTGATCGTACCGCTCCTCATGTTTATGTTTTATGCGATATGGTTATGGGGAAATACTCTGATGTTTAAACTGTTTTGAGAACAAGATGTATGAACGTAATGGTTTTTGAATGAAATAAAATGTTTTAAATTGGTTGAAATATTTGGTCGTTACAAGTTGGTATCAGAGCCTTGGTTTGAGTGAATTGGAGGAACATTCGTGTGAATCCAGTCTCAAATCAAGGAGAGATTTTCAAAAATAGTTTTCAAATGGTTTTCAAAATAAGTAAAGGAGGACGCAAGGGTACGATCAGTCGGAGCCAGTAAGTTACCCCAAAATACCATACAAGTTATTTGTTTATGAGATATGTTAGAACAGCATGCTAGTACTAGGCTAGGGATCTTTAGGAATTGCATGATAGAATTGCCTGATTTGTGTTGCCTGCTAGCCTAGGGTTTTCTTGATATGAGATATTCAGTATTCCTCTAGGGGTGAGGATTGAGTGCCTGCTATGTATGTTTTTGCTTAGGTCGTTGTGATGATACTTGAGACAAATATGGGTAGGTGTGGAAGGTAGTATGGGCCCGTACTACTGAAAGCACATGACCCATACGCGTGTCAAGGAAGTCACAACCCTAGGTCGTTGGTTAGAGGTTATTTCTCGGCGGTGATGCGAGGTATCTGAGGTTCTTGTGGTTTATTGCAGTATGGCAGATGCGAGACGTCTCGAGTCAGGATCCGGTTCGGGATCGGGAGAGGGTGGTCAGGATGGATCGGCACCACCCGAGGTTATTGGTCAGATGAGGACGGACGAGTTGGATGCCAGGATTCGTGAGATCCTACATGATGAGGTTGCTGCTATGTTTCGGGCTGAGTTGTCGGAACTGTTTGGGTCGATCAAGACCGTCATGGTTGAGTATTTTGATGAGCGCTATACAGCTCTTGCAGAGACAGCGACTGTGGCAGTGGCAGGGGGAGGAGCCAGTCGGGGTTTTCAGTATCGGGATTTCGACAATATGAAGCCCCCTACTTTCGATGGAGTTCAGGATCTGATTGTTGCTATGAGGTAGTTGTCAGACGTGGAGGGTTGTTTCCTCACGTGTTCATGCCCTGCGGATCAGAGGGTGAGGTGTGCTCTGAACCTTTTGAGGCTCGGGGCGAAGGATTGGTGGAGGTTGACTACGGGATCTTACTCTGATGCGCAGCGGGCAGCGGTTTTGTGGGATCAGTTCCGGGAGATGTTCAGTACCCGTTATGTTCCACAGGTTGAGAGAGAGAGGTTGGCTCAGGAGTTCCTGGAGCTGAAGCAGGATTCAGAGTCGGTGACGGAGATCACCAGGATGTTTACTGAGAGGGCGATGTTTTGCCCGGAGTTTGCTTCGGAGCAGGCTCAGATGTCCCGATATCTGAGTATGCTCAAGAGGGATATCCGACAGTTTGTGTCCACGCAGAGGTGTAGTACCTAGTTGGAGTTGCAGGAGGCTGCCAGGCGGCGCGAGTTGGAGATGGAGCTCCAGTTGAGAGAGCAGAGGCATGAGGCCAGCTGATTATCGACAGGGAGGTCAGAAGAGTCGCACTTGCGAGAAGTGCGGCAAGGTGCACGAGGGTAGTTGCCGTTCTTCTTCGAGGTGCCACAGGTGTGGCAAGGAGGGCCACATAGCCAGAGATTGTAGGCAGTCGACTCCATCTGCAGGAGTCCGACTTTGTTATCATTGTGATCAAGTGGGCCATATGAAGACCCAGTGTCCTCTGCTGGCTGCCAGGTCAGTGCAGGCCCCAGTGCCATCCACGTTGAGACTTACTGACGGGAGTTAGGGTCGGACAGAGCCTCCGATGGCTCCAGGGCATGCTTATCAGCTTGTGACCGAGGCGATCAGGTCTGAGCCAGAGGTGTCAGCCGGTATGTTTTTCTGCTTTATCTTGTTTATGTATGATTGAGTTATTGTTTCTTGCATGAGATATAAAGTGTTGTATGTGTTAGAGAAGAGTTAGTATTGAGAGTTGTTAGAGAGATAGTATCCGATGTGGAATTCGTGAGGAAGGAAGGTTATGGTTTGGGAATTCTGGAACTTTCAGCAGGAAATCAGGTTCCTTGAAGTTCGGTGTATTAGTGGGGTTCGATTGAGCAGTGTGTTAACTTCTCCGCCAGTGGATAGGGGTTAGTGCCCTAAGTGGGGGAGAATTGGAAATTCTCGGATGAGCCGCTGGTTGTAGAAGGTTGTCTGACGGGGTTTGAATGTTGGTTATTGGGATGGTGCGATGAGGCGGTTCAGTCATAGTAAGGGCTTTGCAAGTGTCGAGGATCTTTGAACCAGAGGTTGGATAATGCGTAGGCATGTTTTCAGTCTCCTTGGAAGAGGAGGGGGATAGTGTCTCCAGATTGGAGGTTTGGACAAAGGAAGGCGAGATAGCAGGTTAGCAGACTCGGGAGCAGTCTGGATCGATGATGAGGACTGTACAGTCGTAGGTCAAGGACCTAGAGATTGTGTTAGGGAAGTATGAGTGGGTTATACTCAAGTGTGGCGAACCGGAGAGTTCGAGGGGGACGCAAGGACAAGGTCCTTGGTTCCGAGTATGGTTTTGGGTTTGAGTTATGTATGTGGAGGTATTCCAATCTGGGGTATTCCATCATGAGGATGACCGGACCCTATGATTTATTGGACCTGATGTGTTTGGTATTCCAACCCGAGGGTTGACTGGGCCAAACATGAGTAGGATGCGAGGGTATTCCATCCTAGGGATGAGCGGACCCGTCGTAGGCATGCCTGGTATTCCAGCCCTAGGCTGATTGGGCCAGGCGTGAGTGTTGGTTTCGGTAAGAGTATCGTTGTATGTTCGTTTGGGAATAAGCTAAAGAGGGAGCAAGTGTGGCCAACAGCAGAGTCTGACTTGTGGTCCTGTTTTCAGGATGGGAATTCAGGTTCCCACAGTGGAGTAGGTATCTCTTCGAGGAGGAGTGCCAGTGGGGCTGGTCTCCCTTAGTGGTCGTCACGCTTTAGGGGCGTGAATGTGCCTTTTGGAAGTTTGGGTAGCCAGAGTTGGCAATTGGCGATTTCGAGGACGAAATCATATTTAAGTGGGGGAGAATTGTAACGCCCCGTTCTAAGAGTAATTATTTATGGAATTCCCGAGATCAAGAGTAAGGGCGTTTCGGTCTTTTTATGGGCAATGGGTTTTATTCGAGAAGGCTTCGGGTCGGGGTGTGTTGCTAGAAGCGTAGGGCTTCTCGCCCCCTTTTTGTGGATATAAAGTTCGTCGGAAACGGACTTAGAATAATGGAGTTATGGCACTTTGAAGATATTGACACTTATGACACTTAATGGAAAAGTTGTCAAAGAAAGGCCATGCATGCTTGGGACACGCGTGGGTACGCCCAGCGTAGGCTGGGTTACGCCCAACGTAATAGAGTAAATGAAATGCGGAGTTCCTCGACGTACGCCCAGCGTACTGGATTTACGCCCAGCGTACGTCTAGTGTCCAGAAACCCTAATTTTAGGGCCAACCACTATATAAGGAACATTATGGTTCCAACCCTAGCCTCCATATCTGCCCTCTTACTCTCAGAAACCCTAAGTGGCCGTTTTCTTCCATGGTTGTGGATATTTGACCTTGGGGAGCTTGGTTTGGCAAAGGAGAGCCTAGGAGAAGAAAGAAGAAGTTGTCAAGGAAGGAGTTGGGTAGCTGGAGCTCGTAGATCTGGGAAGGCATCATCTTCTGGAGCCCTTTTGAGGTATAAAGCTTCTTGCTTGACATCTATTTTGTGTAGATCTATGTATGGTGAAGTTTTGACACCATTCTTGTCCCAAAAACCCACATCTTGATGCATGATGTGTTTTGGTTAAGATGAGCTGTCCTTTCAGACCATTGGAGAGGTCTTGAGTAAGAAAAATGAGGTCCCAATGGCTTATTGAATGATACATTTTTCCAAAATAAAAACTTAACCAAACATATTATATGCATTATTAAGTATAATTCTCGCTTATGTGCAATCGTCTCGCTAACTTTCGTTTTACTGTGAATGGTGACAGATGGCCGTGGACAGGTGATAATGGTGATATTTTCTCTGTTAAATCTCTTAGATATCTGATTGCTGTGAGATCGAACACTGGTAATTCTGAGGTTTTTATGTGGGTTAAGTGGATTCCAAAAAAGGTTAATTGCTTTATTTGGCGTTTATTTAAAGATCAAATTGTCACTGCTTCAAACCTAATTAAGAGGGGTATTATCGTCACTTCTACTTACTATCCGTTTTGTTGTGAGGTGGAGGAAGATATCGATCATTCGTTTTTCACTTGCAAGTCCTTCTCTGTGGTGTTATGAAGGTGGTTGTTGGACTGGTCTTCAATCCTTGTTAGCCAGCCATGTTCAAAGGTTGACCTATTGAAGATGACCAATTCGTGTACCAGCAGCAAAAAAATACAGAAACTTAGATTGTCTTTGGTGTACACCACTCTTTGGTTAATTTGGAAGGAGCGTAACGCGGTTGTCTTTAGGAACGTCAGACGTGCTACCATGGTCACAACGGATGATATTAGTTTATTTACTTTCAATTGGATTAAGCATTGATCTAAGTATACTTCTTTAGATTGGGCTGTTTGGAGCCCTTCTCCCATTCTAAACTGTTTCTTGTAATTTTGTTCGAGCTTCTTGCTTGAGTTGTTTCTTCTTTTTTTAATATTTTGCTTGCTGTTCAAAAAAAATAAAAAGTATTATAGCCTTTAAAAGATTTTTCAAAACCCACCGACATGTTATTTGATAAAAATTTTAAAAATTCTTTAATTATTATTTTATGGCTTTAATTCAAGGAACTTTAATGAGTTACGAGTATTTATTCGCAAAAGGGTATTAACGTAATTCATCCCTCTTTCCGATCTCGCGTGTGCTATTCATCTTCTCCCTGTTCCTTGCAACCTGGCTATCTTGTCTTGGAACGAAACCTTTACACACACAAAACTCAGTGGGAATCTGTGTTTTCATAGGATTTATCACCCAAAAACCTCGATTATTCAGAGCTTGTTGACAAAATTTGCACACTCATCCTTGTAATCGTCGAACCATCTGTTCATTGAACACATAATCTTTCTCTCTCACACACAAACACCTTCACTGTGTGTTTTATATCATCTAAACCCTATGGTGTTACTCTAGACATGGCCATGAACTTGAAGAAACTTGTTCCAATCTCGGATCAGTTCCCGTACTTTACATTTCCAAGAAAGAAGGTAGTTTCTAGATTTGGTTTAGGAGTTGTGTCATTCTCCATTGTTATCTGTGTTTTGTTCTTTAATGTTTCTTTCAAGAATCCCATTTCAAACAACTTTGTTTTTCAAGGGTTTAATGCTAATAATAAAACCTCTTTGATTCCTTGGTCCTTTTCTTTTAGTAGAACCCCTGCTCTCAATGCCACTGTTTCTTTGGAAAATAACCCTGGAAAATTAATCATTGATTCGGGAGATGCCCTTTCTAGTAATTTCACTCGGGATACTAAAAACGAAAGCGCTGGAAAAGTTTTTGATTTGAAGGGCACCCAATTGGATTTGAAAAATGGAAGTTTCAATGGAAATCCTGAAAACAATTTTGAGTTGGAGGGTACCCATTTTAATAATTTCACGAATGTTGTGAAGAATGGAAGCTCGGAAAAAGTTCTTGATTTGAAGGGCATCCAATCTGGGAATTTCACAGAGGGTGTGAAAAATGGAAGCCTTGATGGAAACCCGGAGAAAAAGTTTGATTTTGAGGGTACCCTTTCTAGTAATTTCACAAAAGATGCGAAAAATGGAAGCTCTGATGCAGTTTCTGTGAAACCCTTTGAGGGGAAGGTCTCAATAGGTGGAAAATGTGATATTTTTAATGGAAGATGGGTGAGAGATGATACAAAGCCTTTATATCCAGCGGGTTCTTGCCCTTTTATCGATCGAGATTTTGATTGTCATCTTAATAAGAGGCCAGATGATGAATACGTGAAATGGAAATGGCAGCCATTTGAGTGTGAAATCCCCAGGTAAAATGATAATTAATCTCAGTTTAACTTAAAGAATTTTATTTGATTCGAATATTAATTACTATATCTGTTTTGCGTTTGCATAATCTTGAATGGTCAACTGCTTAAACTTTAATTTTCCATATAAATTTGCTGGATTTTCTGATTGTAGTTTTGATCAAAGTATCCGATTAGATCTTTGTTTGACTTAGTATGCTTAGGGGGTGGTTCATGTGTGCGATTATAAGTACGACTCAGATAATTGAAATAAATGTGAAATGATCTGTTTATCCGTAGATGCATTGAATGAACATTCAAGGCAGATTTGACTTATTTAATGACTTTGATAGTTTGATGTAATTCTTATTTGTTAGTGACCTAATACTCAACAGAATTGCGTAAAAAGGCTGCCCCTCGAATTTCCAAAAAATGTGGTTAATGTTTGACTTTCTTTTAATAGCCAGTCTTGCTAAATACCGAAATTGACATAGATGTGAATATGTGATACATTTTTTTTGAATCAATAACTTTATTGATTTGTATGATACACAAAAAGGTTTGTTTTTCTAGGTTAAAAGCATACGAAGTCGAGTTTTAAAAGCACCACGTTTGAATCTCAATAGTCAAAGGTCGAATAAATATATGTTTGGCTATGTATATATATTCCAAATGAACACATACTACAATAACGTATCTCAATTTGAATTGAAAATCTACATTAAAGGACATTTTTTGCCTCTACATGTCAATTTAATTCAATCTAATTTTCCATTCATGTATACCAAACAACATATTTATTTACGTGCGTTTCAGTTTGAATGCAACCGATTTTCTCGAAAGGCTCAAAGGCAAGAAGCTGGTTTTTGTAGGGGACTCCTTAAACCGAAACATGTGGGAGTCTTTAGTTTGCATACTCCGAGAGTCTTTCATGGACAAAAATAGGGTTTATGAAATATCAGGAAAGACCGAATTCAAGAAGAAGGGATTTTATGCTTTCAGATTCGAGGCAAGTTTCCCAAACTTGTTAAATTCACAACATACTATTTATTTAAATTGATTATTAAACAAGTTTTTGATTTTTGTGTTACTAATTGTTTGTTTTAGGACTACAACTGTACAATCGATTTTGTGAGTTCACCATTTCTTGTCCAAGAATCGTCTTTTAATGGTAAAAATGGTTCGATTGAGACACTAAGATTGGATTTGATGGACAAAACAACTTCAATGTATCATGATGCTGACGTTTTGGTCTTCAACACTGGACATTGGTGGACCCACGAGAAAACCTCTCAAGGGTGAGAACAACTTTCTCTCTTTACCTTTTGGCAGATAATACATGACAGGACAAGTTGTACTGTGTTTGTTATGCATTGGACTAGGACTGACATGCATTGGACTGAAACCGACAGACTGTGACCAATGTCAATGAGACAAAAATTGTAATAATTTTGTCCCCCCTAAAAAAGTGTAACAAGGATGCACTCTTGATCCTCTGTCTCTTCAAAAGACGTGAATGCCCTTTTCACGTAACTCATTGTGTTTTTGTTGAAACTACAGGGAAGATTATTATCAAGAAGGAGACTATATCTACCCGAGGCTAAAGGTTCTTGATGCATACCGTAGGGCACTTGCTACATGGGCCCGATGGGTTGATACAAACATTGACAGCAATAAAACGCAAGTTATCTTCAGGGGATACTCGGTCACTCATTTTAAGTAAGTTTAATTCTTTCTTTTTTTGTTCACTTATTACTCGCGTAAAATGACCTATTCGCCCATCATCATCATCATCACTTAGCTTAGTCTATGTAGGTCCACAAAACTCCCACGTACTATCCTTATTCAAGGGGTATTTTAGATACTTTATACATAGTCAAATAATTTTGTAAAAGTTGTTGAGGTTGGGGTAGATAGATATATGGAAATTTCACATCTCTCTACTATTAAAATTTAGGGCCAAAGGCAAATCACACTTTGTCCCATATTATAGAAACCCTTTGGCTTATTTTTATAATTTTGTTACAGAGGAGGGCAATGGAATTCGGGAGGGAAATGTCACAAAGAAACCGAACCAATCTTCAATACAAGTCACCTAACTAAGTACCCTTCAAAAATGAGGGCTTTTGACAATGTGCTCAAAGAGATGAAAACTCCAATTGTGTATCTCAACATCAGCAGACTTACTGATTACAGAAAAGATGGTCATCCCTCAATTTACAGGATGTCATATAACTCCATTGAAGAACAAATTGCTGCAGAACATTCCCAAGATTGCAGCCATTGGTGTTTGCCTGGTGTGCCAGACACTTGGAATGAGTTGCTCTATGCATCTTTATTGAAGGCTGGAAGAGGATCTTGGAAGTTTTGATGCAAACATCAAGTAACAATTATAATATGGTTTGACTTTTCATGGGGTCGAAGTAATATGTTGATCTGACCATTTGTGAGTGTTGGAGTTGTTGACACTTGTTATATGAGTAAATATGTTAAAAGTAATTATATGAAAAAAAAAAAATCACTAAAAGTAGACTAAAGGTGAATTTTATATTTAACAACATAACCATCTTTGCTTTGATATCAAGTTATATTATAAGCCGTGATGTTGTATGCCAATCTCTCTTTGTTTAATATCGAATTCTATTTATTTATTTATAGAATGAGGTTGCATACAACAAAGGTTTGCAAGCATATTCCCCAATTTTACATATAACATCTACCACTTTGTCCAAAGATCCATGAATGATATTTATTTCTTACACAAGGAGAACTCACGTGAAATATTAGTTTTTTTGACAACATTCAATTTGAGTTATTAATGAACCATCCCTTTCTAGACCTTTAAAATCATAGACTTATGGAATCTAGTATCTTTAGAAATTCAAATCTTATTTTTCGCTTGATTCTTTTGTAGTAGTTCAAACCAACATTACAACTTAATCATTTGAATGTAACACAGTAGACATGTAAGATGGTTGGCCTACAACTCGTCATTACTTAACTAATAAGAATCATTAAGTTATTCCATGTCATTTTCATGATCTTCTAGCTACAAGTCATCTTTTTCTTAGTTGGATGACAACTCATCACTATTGCTTAAGTCGTCTTCTACATGGTTGTATTCTTAAACATATGGTAATATTCTAAGTGAGATTTACAAGTATCCATATTTGTTTCGTTGGATACTGGAAATTCCTTTCGAATACCATTAATTTAAGAATAAATGAAGACACTATAATATATCCTTCTATAAAATATTCTTGGAGAATATGCAATTTTCAGTTTATGGATATGAAAAATGAAGTTAAACACTTAAATAATTATTATGAGATAATAATACAAAGTTATTCGAATTGTAAACATCTTATTCAAAGAAAAAAAAAACATATACAAAATCTAATAATCATAAATATGATAGAAACATCAACGCAAAAATCTATTTCAAATGAAACCCAAACTTCTATGACTGTTTGTTCTTATACGTACAGTTTCTCATATCATGATCAACTAATCGATTGTAAATCTTACAATATCTCTTCATCTCCGCAACCTCGATTAGAAACATCTCTTTCTTATTTGTACAACTTTTTTCACGAAAGACACATTATTCTTTCCTAATATTAGCTGGTTTCTTGATTTTTGTAACCTTCTCATATTGTGCTTTACAGTTGACCATGATACATCATCAACTTTCCCTTTCATACTCTTCAATATAATTATGCTATATTACGGAAAATTAAATTATTATAAGAAGCATCCTTATAGGTAAGAATTTTAATTAACTCTTTAAGCAAGATTAAGTGATTAACACTAAAACTTATATCAGTGTCTTTCGAAAATATAAATTTATGACTTCTAGATGAACTAGAAGGGTATTTCAGTATTTTAGGTGATGGAGTATATGAGTCGAATCCCACCACTTTGTGGATGGAAAGTAGAAATCCTGCAAATGATAATGAAATTGAATTTTAATTCCGGTGGAATGTGGTGAACTTAACACACAACCTTTCCATTTTCAACACAGAAAAGAGGAATTTACAAAAAAGAGCGATAAACCACTTTGATATTACTGCAACATAATCAACACACATAACAAAATCTTATAAAAACATCATACCTATATAACTATATAAGCTTCGTTTTATTATATTCTCTCGTACAAACCGTTTTTCCAACTGCAACAACACTAATAACATAAAACAGATACAGTACATTAGCCTTAGCCATATATATATATATATAAGACTTAAACGAGTCTACTTTGCCGTTTTGTGACTTGCCGGTTTGTTTTGGCATTATCCATCAGATAAAATGGTTAATGCCATAATCAAACTATTTGAAATATGGAGGAGAAGAAAAGACATAACAAAGATAATCTGCTATCATCTCATCTTCTTGCACTCCTATTTGCCCCCAATGCACATTCCAATGGTTTTAGCATAGAAAAAGCTCAAGCGGGGTCTTTTAGGTTCTTTGCTTCTTGCTCTTATATAGAACCAAGAAATGGGAAAAGGGTATTCAAGACTTTTTTTTACTTTAGTAAAAAGAAACTACTCCAGAGCTCAAATGGTAAAATTTAGAGCAAGCATGCATTGATTTATACCCTGTCATGGAATGACAGTTACATATTATTCTGGATTTGGTAATTTCAACTTTAGAGAAAACTTACCCTTGATAATATGATATAAATCATTGCATAATTATCCAAAAGACACTCTTGCTTTTGCTTTTTGGTTTAATAACAAAAGTTGTTATGACCTGTCATTTAGGTTGATGATGTTAGGTATGTTTTAATCTTGAATGACTATTTTGTCCTTGACCTAATCCTGTGAATTGCAATATTTGATGGGAAACTACTATATAGATTTGCTAAATTAACTATACCAAATCAAGTGCCAAAATATTAAATATCTCTTCTGATAACTTTATATATAATATTATTAGTCGATGAATTCATTTATAAGAGCATGGGTGATGGGTTTCTTGTGATACGTTTGAGAAGGGTATTTTTGCCAATAGACAAGAGTTGACAAAACTTTATAACCAATGGTGGCGTTTCTCTCTGTTATGTGTGTTTTAGTGAATCCACCAAGCCATGCTCATCTAAAAACACTTCCCATAAAAGGTCCCACTAATGCCATATTAGGTATCATGCATGCCATTGTTAAGTTGCGCATTGGCATCACATTGCATGAATAGGATGAAAAACAATTTCAACTAAATTCAGGATTTGTAATTCACATGCACACACACAAGATAATGACTGAATGCTATATATATATATATATATATATATATATATATATATATATATATATATATATATATATATATATATATATATATATAACCGATTTCACCAGAAGTATTAGGGACTAAAACACAATTGGGCATGTGTACCCAATCGTTTAGTAGTATAGCTTTGGTAAGAACATATGTCGAACTCTAGGAAAATGTGTATGATTTAGTTTGGAAAATTTGATCATTATTATTTGGGAGGGTATGGCTTCAAAAGTGAATGGTGTTTCCTATAATATAACTGGATCAATAAATAGCTTGCATACCATGTTGATATATTTAAAAAAAAATCGAAAAAAACTCACTCCGTTTTGTTGTTTTTTCAATATTTAAGTTTATTTTTACCCAAAAACACTAATTATACCAAAAATTTCAATTTTTTTGTCCTCTAGCAACTAACATCAACATAGATTAAAAAAAACCCTCGATCAGTTCAGATTCACAATGTGAATCTGAATTGTAAATATTTCAATTTTAACATTCCAATGTGAATGTATATTGAAATTTCATTTTTTTTACATCAATATGAATCTATGTTTAAAGAGTATAAAAAAATATGAATTTTGATATATTTATTAATTTTTTTCGAGGAAAATAGACATTAGCTTTTCAAAAAACAAAGAAATGAAGTGAGTTTAAAAAAAACCATTTTTTTTATATCAATATGGATCTCTATGGAAAGAGGACGAAAAATCATGAACAATTGTATATTCGATTTTTTTTTGATAAAATACATGACCTAAAAAAATTAAACGAAAAAAAAGAAGTGAGTTTTGTTATAATCCGGTGCATGCACGTCAATTGTGAAAATTTACAACCAATCATTTTGTCGTTGATCGCTTTAAATTCTGACGCTTTAAATATGTATGAAATGTGTTTACGCTTAAGTACTACCTTATTTAATGGTAATAGTATATTTTCTTTTTCAAACCGTTATATCTTAAAGTTTTGAAGTTTGTAAGATTTGAACAAGAAACTCATTCCATTTTAACATCATTCAGATGACAATTTGTAACATCATTTACACAAATTTGCAGGATTTTTAGTTTAATTAATGTGGATTCTTTCATATTTTTAAAAGAGACCTAGCATATACAGATGGGAACTAAAGAAATATATAAAAAAACATCATATATAAGAATATACTAGATTTTGATTGGGTCCCCTTGACACAATGAGCGATCGATCTCCACCTTCAGGCATACACTCATCAGATCTTTTCTATATTTGATTTCTTTTCTTTTCTTTAGCTTTATTAATGATTGCAAAAGAACAACCACCACCACTACTCCATGTTTTCTTCCCACAATCTCTCATTTTTGTACCTTCCTTAGATCTTCATAGTACACATCATTATATATGTTGATTTGCAAGGTAGATTGGTTTAAGTTATACTTGATTTATAATAAATAAAATAAAATAAAAATGTTAATGAAAAATGGTTTAAAAATTCTATGGGTTAAAAGCCGTTTAATTGTTTTTAAGTTTTCATAGTATCTTAAACCATCTTACTCGACAAAAATAGATGATGTTATTATAATTAGATGGTTTTTATAAGGAAAATTGAGTAAACTAACCCTTATAAATGAACTATTTGAAAAAATGACCATTTTTTTTTGTTAAAATAACCATTTTATCCGGAATATAACATTTCGGAGAGGTCTCCGGAACACCGGATTAGGATTCCGGATAGTCCTTCTAGAATAGATTTTTTTATATGTGTAAAATGTGTTTTGTTCTTTTTGTTTAAGTTTTATTTTTATAAGATCTAAAATGCAAATGTAATCTTAAAGATCAACAAAAACCTAATAAATACATAAACTTAAGGGATTTGTTTAAAGTAATATTACAATGTTCAAATGTTCTTTATTCTTGTATCCCAAAAAAATTCCGCCAGTCGTTTACGACATGACATGGCCATTGACCGCTTTTACCCTCTATAAAATATAATTTTTCGGCGATCGACATCTCCAGGAACCAACACAAAAACACCCCACAATCCCCTCTACTGTCAATCTGATGGGGTACGTCTGTGGCCTTTTCGAGGGTCATGTTGAAACTCTCAAGTGGGATTGCATCGGTTGGTTCGGTACCCCAATAGTTGATACTCACTAGCAGTCTATGGATGCGATCTCGCATACCTATAAAACATTCATCTTCTTCTGAAAAATATCCGCTCTTCCGGTGACTATCATATATAGTCATTTTGAATGTCTTCAAATCCAAAGCACCAAAAAAACAGTGACCAACTGGTATATTGATTGGGATATAAAGCTACACAAAAGGATAAAAATAATTAATCATCAAATAACATTATATTATAAATTATTTTTACTTATGTAATGTAATCCAAACACAATTTTACCGTATCACAGTTTGGCCAAGCTGGGTAAACGGACTCCAATCAAATGCATTAGTGTTGAAAGCTGACAGCACAACCGTCCAACGAGCATCATCCGCTCTACACTAAATAATCAATGGTATCCACATCATGATGTGTTGACAATCAAAAAAAATTCAGTAAAGTAAGTATTGTTATTAGAATCGTAGTACGTAATGAGCACATAGTTATGTAAATTACATCGCATTCCAGCCAACCCGAGTGACTGTCCGCATATAAGCGCGTCCAAAATTCAATCGTTGCAATACCGTTCAAAAAACAGTGAGCAAACAACAGCGGACCATCCCGTTCTTTAAATTGGCTGTGTACGAAATGTTCTAAAAGATTGTCCAACAGTGCTGACAGTTGGCGTGCAACACCTTTTCTTTTCATTTGTATCCATGGGGACTTATACCATATGGACATAAATTTTTAGTGCATAGAACGCCTAAGAGGTGTTGCCGGTGGCGTTTTGTATTCATCCCGCAAAATCACTATTAAATCTGACGATTAAATACGTGGAGAAGGCTTCTCAGTGCCGTGATTCAACGGTTGTTCAGGTGTGCCTGACCCATAATCATGCTCCCACATGCCATTGTACTCTGTGGTACCAACATCTTGCATGATAAGTGGTTGTACGGTTCAGTAATGTTTAATTATAAATGATGCAAAAACATAAGGACCATAAAGTTAAATAAAAACTGTATGTGAGTGAAATAATTAACAATGTACATCCACCCCCTTCGATGTACTAACATCGTCTTCGAGAGTCTTATTGATAAGTTTTAGAAGCATGGATAAAGTTGCGTCATGATTTGCTAAATATTTTGTAATTGATGGACCTCGTTTTGTAAGCCAATAATAATTTGGTCCCTATCAGTTGATGGATCAACGATCGGTGGTGGTGGTAGTAGTGATGGCGGGTGACATGGAATATCTATATGTGCCTTCTTTTGTCGAGACTCATGGGTAGGGGGAGCGTTTGGGTGATGATGTTAGGAAAAATGCCCTGTGAACTTCAGGAAAATCAACGCGATCAATCCACACTGAGCTAACTATCCACCATTCAACTCGACTCTCAACTTCTATCGGCTCCAACTTCTATACAAGTCTATTATCCTGTTAACAAAATTATAAAAATATAAATAAACATAAATTATACATAAAAAAGAAAATCTTAAAATATATAAGTACCCATACATTGTCAGTTTTTTATAAACTAGTTGCACTGAGTCTTTTATAAAGGCATCAGTTTCGACCATGCAACAACCCAAGGGATCACATTCTCTTGTCGGGTACCAAACAAACTGCTCATAGGAAAAGTTTCAAGAATCCATATCTGAAAAAATCATTTATGAGAATGCTAGCAAACAAAAAAATAATATATTGTTAATCATGTACTTACCTTGAAAGCATATAAAAATCCGTTTATGGCGTAGGTCATTTTTTGAGGTTGTTTCTCTTCCAGTTCCATTGGATGTATATGCATGTCAACCTTATTGAATACAATAATTAGTTGTGAGTATAGTTGATCCGAAATTACCCTCCCTCATGGATATCTGTGACATAAAAATTTCTCAATTAAATTTCTAAAAAATATTAGTAATGATAATTAATTACCATTAATTATAATCCGTAATAAATTAACGACATGATACCTGTTGAATTCATCAAAGTTGGATACCAAAGCCAAATACTCCTCTAAAACATATTTGTTTACCCAACCGCCCATTGAACCCCTTCTATAACAGATATAGGAGACATACACGGACTCCATCCTCGTTCGATAAGTCATTAAACGAATGCCCAATCACATTCTTCACATTTTCTAATTTGATGGTGACATTCCCCGCGACCATAGGAAGCACATGGGAACGGAAGGCGATGCCGGATGGACGTAGGAAAATAATCTCCAAAATGGAAGTCGGTGACAATACAAAATTCTTTCTTATTGAAAGACAACTCGTAACCCCCAATCTCAAAAACCATTTCCTCTACTTCACTTCAGGGGTCCGTGATAATGTCGCGGCAAAAGACATAATGTAGAAGCAAAGGATCCCCATATATATTAGGAATGTCTAACCACCTCCCAAAACATGAATTCCGGAACATAGTCTCGCTTTTCGGTCTGTCTCTCAATGACGCAAAAATTTCCCCACCGATTTTGGGTTTACAGGACAATGTAATGGATGCATTAAAAACCCTATCATGCTGCAATGAAAAAGATGTTACAAACCAACCTTGGAACAAAAACTGTCGAATAATGTAGACTTGTTTGTAGTGTTTCAGACTTGTTCTTCATGTTCCGGACCTGTCCATCGCATTCCGGAGCGTTCCAGAATGCAATTTTTTGTTCCGAAACACTAGATTTCGATATATAATTACATAACATATTCAAGTACACTAGTTTTGGGTTGGTCCTAACGCAATGACATCTTATATTGCAACTCCGGAATGTTTTCAGTTCATTCCGAAGGTGTTATTCGAATTCCGAAATTCAATATTTTGTTCCGAAACAGTACATTTCGGTGAATAATCACATTATACAAACAAATAAACTAGGTTTGGGTTCGTCATAATGCAATGAAATCTTCTATTGCAACTTCGAAACATTGTTAATTCATTCCGGAGGATAAACAAAAATCTTAAGTTGGAGTAAAGAACTTACCCGTAAAATAACCGGGTCGGAAGTGAAATCACGGGTCGGAGATCAGATTCGGAAAGTTGGAGTAAGATCCGGAATGAAGTCGAGATCCATATTTTTTTCATAATATATTCCAGAATTTGAATTTTGAATCCCAGATTCAGAATATATATATAGATAGTTCATAATTGTTTCTGTGGGAAATGCAAATGGGCCGGCCTACACAAAATTGTTTCCGAAACAGCCCATTCCATTGAAAATGGTTATTTTGCGAAAAATAATTTAAATGGGTTATTTAAAAAAAACACACAAAAATTGGTTAGTTTACTCAATTTCCCTTTTTATAATTATATTTCATATATAATTATCATAAAATAGACACAATACTAATAGATCAACTCAACCGCTTAATATTATTGGCACATGGGGTTAATAGCTTAAAATAACTAATAGGAAATTGGCCTTTAATGACATGTAAGTAGGGCTGTAAACGAATTGAACGTACGGCGAACCGTTCGTGAACTGTTCGGCGGAAGTTCGTTTATGTTCGTTTATTTAATAACTGAACGAACATGAACAAAAATTTTCGTTCATTTAGTTAAACAAACAAACATGAACACTGATCTCGTTCGTTCGTTTACGTTCGTGAATGTTCGTTTAAGTTTTTTTATGTTTATATATGTTCAATTGTTTTTTATTACATTACTATATTATAGTTCGTTTATGTTCATATATGTTCAATTGTGTTTGTTTATCTTTGTTCGTTTATGTTCGTTTAGCTTGTTCACGAACATAAACGAACGAACATGAACAATGCAATTTGTTAAACGAACGAAAATGAAAAAGAAAACTCCGTTCATTTATCCGTTCGTATTCGTTTATTTGTTCGGCTAACTTAAACGAACGAACATGAACAAACCCTTGTTCGTGTTCGTTCGGTTCGTTTACAACCCTACATGTAAGTTATGATATACATTGTTTTTTTAGAATGGCTAAAACACACCCTTTAAATCATTATCCTAAACTACACATTTGTCTATTAACCAAATTATAAAAATCGGTTTTTCCTATTTTAAACGCGAAATTTGAACACTAAAACATTATTAAAATAAATACACAGTAATATGTTTGTGTTCTTCTCCATGATACATCTGTTTTGGTATATCCCACATCCAAAACGGGAGATGAACTCTTGAAATTAATCTTTAATGTGAGGGTATTGGAAAAAGTAAATAACGAAGGTTAATGAGTTTTTTAGTTCATCCCACAAGGTGGGAAAAGGAAAAAAAAGTTTATTTCTAAGTAAAAAAAGTTTCTAAGCCTGGTAAAACTTATAGCGCAAAGTCTCTCTTTCTTGCACGTCGGGAGAGAGATGTGTACCAAATTAGGTTGGGTTCATTAAACTTATATGTGAGCGTGCTACACGCGGGTCCAAATTTATTACCGGTTGACCATAAAAAGTCCAAGGATCATTTTACAACGGGAAATCTCCAGAAAAATCCTAAAATTTTACCCTAATTTATGAAAAAGTCCCAAACTAAAATTTGTTTACGAAAAAGCATGAATTACCGGTAAAAATGGCGATTTGACCCATTTTTCCCGGTTTACCGGTTTCATTACTTACCTATTTCATTAAAGTCTAATTATTTTACCATAATTTACGAATAAGTCCTAAACTAAAACTTAGTGATGATTTAACCCTTTTCTCCATCAAACGTACATTTTATCCGTTTCATTACAGATTTAGACACATAGTCATTAAATTAGTTGCTAAGATGGATACGATGGGTTATATAATATTATATTTACTGTAAAATTTGATATCCATCTCATCGGCTCATTTATGACTATTTATCTAGGTCAGCAGTGAAACCATTAAATGTAACGACCCAAAAATCAGAGGAAAAAATTTCATTTTTAATATAGCTGCAACATTGATACCATTTATTTCAAACATTCCAAATCATCATTAAGTAAAATAATTATCAAAGTTCATCCCAAAATCAATCATTGCGGAAATCATAGGTGTGTGCACTACGATCAATCCGAGCCCTTCATTTCCAAATCGATGAAACCTGAAACCAAAACTGTAAACCATAAGCACGAAGCTTAGTGAGTCCCCCAGAGCATACCCCACACACAATCCACATAACACATATCGTATTAGCTGTAAAAGCTATTTCTACCGTTATCACATATCAATCAGCTATAAAAGCTACTCTACCACGTATCACATATCAAATAGCTATAAAAGCTCTCTCTACCATTAGCACATATCAATAGCTATTTAAGCTACTTCTGCCACATATCACATATCAAATAACTATAAAATCCATCTCTACCATTGGCACATATCAATTAGTTATACAGGTTATCTCTACCGTTAGCCACAAAGGCTATCTCTACCACTAGCCGCAAGGCTATCTCTACCATCAGCCATAAAGACTGTCTCTACCATTAGCCACAAGGCTATCTCTACCATCAGCCATAAAGGTTGTCTCTACCATTAGCCACAAAGGCTATCTCTACCGCATATCACACATACATACATATCACACAACTCTACATAGCAAGTATACCAACTATCATAAAATGGGACGACCTTGGTTCCTTAGACCCATTGGTATGGTGAGAAGACTCACCTCTGAAATGCTGAACTGGTAAGCTGAAGTCAGATATATCCCACACGCTGTTCCTTCTCAATTGCCCATAATCATCAATAAATTAGCTTAACACAATCCCATAAATACTCTCTGGTCAACCCTGGATAAAGTCAAGGTCCACCGTCAAGGTCAGCAGTCCATGTTGACCTAAACTCGTCAAGTATAGCCAGCCACTCGTCGAGTTCTTGCTTAACTTGTCAACTCGCCGAGTCACTTGAGTGACTCGTCGAGTTCCCTAATGTTTACGGCCGTAAACCCTCAACCGCAAACCCCTGGCCGTAAACCCTTTGGCCGTAAACTCCTTGGCCGACTTCTTGGCCGTAAACCCTTTGGCCGACTCGCCGAGTTGATTAAAGAACTCGGCGAGTCCCTTTAGTCCTACTCGTTTTCGGCCTTTAAAGTGGAAACCAAAGCTCCAAATCACAGATCCAACCACTTATGGAGTAGTTACCACGTAAAGTTGCAAGCTTTACGTGTTATGCAAAACATCCAAGGCTAGAAACACTTAATAAAAGCTTGACAAGGGACTTAGAGCATAAAGGGGGCCAAGACTTGGTAAAGTTGGCAACTTTAAGTCCCCAAAGGCCCTGAGATATCCAGATCTAAAGCCATATGCTCATAACAAGCTCAAATCCAAGAATGATCCCAAACCATGCTAATAATGGCCATAAACTTCCATAGAAGGAAATCTAAGCAATGAAAAGCCAAGGTTTCGAATTTATTCCTCAAAGTAGTTGCAACACTGGAGGAAATCCCGGATCTATTGCCTTCCATTCAGTACAACCTCTTCAAGCTTCAAGTTCCTTCCAAAAGAGCACCAAGAATCACTCTCCAAGCTCACACACACACACACACACACACACACACACTTAAAGAGAGGGAGGGCACGAACTAGGGTTTCTCTGGACAAAGGGGAAATAAGGGAGGCTGCAAATGAAACATAAGTCCTTTAAATAGGGTACCAAGCCCAAAAATTTAGGGTTTCCTTTACAGCGCCTACTCGCCGAGTCGGAGCCTTTCGACTCGTCGAGTAGGGTCGAAATCCCACGATCCTTTAAATGACTCTACTCGTCGAGTTGGAGCTCCCAACTCGCCGAGTCCCGGCACCAAAACCCTAAGAACTTGCATCCATTAAGCAATTCCTGGAACAGGTGTTACATTAAAATGTGTGTTTCCGGGAGAAAATGGCAGGAAATGAGCTGATGTCTGATGTGATGGATATATTGGGTTACATAAGATTAGATAGACAATTTGAAATTTCTTATAAACGTAAAAAATAACGTAGTTGTTGCTAGTTTATTTAATTATTGCAGTCTTCGTCGGATGCATTTTATATTCCAAAAAAAATATACACTATATCAAGATATCAAGTTTTATGGTAAACATAACATTATATAACCCAACATATCTATCTCATTAGCTCATTTAATGATTAGACGTCCAGGTCAGCAATGAAACCGGTAAAATGTGGGAGAAAATGGTCAAATCATCAATAAATTTTAGTTTGGAACTTATTCGTAAATTAGTATAAAATAATGAGACTTTAATGAAACATGTAAGTAAAGAAACCGGTAAACCGGGAAAATAGGGTCAAATCGTCATTTTTACCGGTAATGCATGTTTTTTCGTAAACAAATTTTAGTTTGAGACTTTTTCGTAAATTAGGATAAAATTTTAATACTTTTATGGAGATTTTCTTATTTACAAAATTTATTTTCCATAACAGAAAATTTATGATAGTTTCCGTTACAATTTGTCCATTTATCATACAATTAATTCCAAACGCTCTTATGAACAATACCTGGTATTGAGCCAGCTCTAATACCAGCCTGTTTCAAGCCGATCGGATTTTGTTCTTCTTGACGCTTCAACCGCCTCAATATCTCCTCCTCTTTTTGCTCCACTGCCTCTGCTTTCTAATAGGTTTGCTCCACCTCTATAACACTTGCCAATATTCAACGAAAGCACCAGATCTAACCTAGATGTTGTATTTACTCTGTACAATCTCCGCTGCTTCTCTATATCGCTTCTCTCATGGATGTCCGTCGATTGCTTTTACTTCCTGATCCTTAAATGACCGTGATGTCCTCCATTTCCCGTCGCTAGCGTATGGTCTGTTGAACTCTTCAAAACCTTCAATTTCATCGATGCTTCCACAGTCGGTATGTGAAATCAACACTTCCACCATCAGTATATGAAATCGACACATCTAAAGAGTGATAAGTCGTCAGACCGATCACCACCACCATCGGACCATTCACTGTGTTCCGATTGTCGACGACCACTACCCAGGTTATAGAAAAGCGACGCATTTGTGGATGAGATCGAGCCATTTCCACTCTTTTAATGGTGTTTTCGATGTTTGTATTTAGGGTGAAATTGTGTAGTTTGGGCACGAATATGAGGATGAGTGAAGGAATATGTGATTACAGTTTAGGGAATGATGACGATGAGGCACCAAAAAAGATTGTAGCCTTAGGGTCAAGGATATCAGGTCATAATGCATTTCAGATTGAGTCTACCTCTAGGGGTCGTGGAAGTGGTGGTTCCAACTTCGGAGGTTCTGGAGGAAGTGGTAAGATTGTTCCCCGATGACGTATTTGGTTTGTTTCGAGACCGGATGTTACAACTTAAAGCAGTCACCCTCTATTTCACAAAGCAAACCTCATACTCTCCCTAATACGTACGTTTCATATTGAATCTCAATTTTTATATTGAATCGTACAGTGATACCTCCCAATTGTTTTATGTGGAAAGTTAGCATCTTTACAAATTAATGTATATTGGTTGAGGATTTCGCTTTAATTTAAACTGCTAATTGGTCTTACATGTTCAGATTATATCGTTTGATTTGACTATTCAATTTCTCCCTCTATTTCTCTCTCCAATAACAACCTCACCGATGCCATAAAGGAGTTACCTTATCTGTATCTCAAAAAACCACCACCACCTCTAACCCCATCTCTCTATCTATATATGTGTTTATATGTTATAGATCCTGAAATAGGTTGTTGAATTAACATTTTACTGATTATTGTGTTAGTTTTGTTTGGTTGCATGTTTAATGAAGGTTTCAATGATACAAGCTTCAATGAGTAAGTCTATTTTCTTAATCTCTCTTTGCGTTTATAGGTATATGACAATTTGCAGTTGTATTTGACTTTTGTTGCTAAGATCTGTGAAATATGTATTTTTTATGTCCAATATGGAATATGATTGTTGTTTGTGTGTAGGTCTGGAATATCTATATGTTCATGGTTTTCAGGCATTTGAAATTTTTGGAGCTTTCTTATATGATAGTTTAAAAAAATACTTTATCATATGTCAGGTTGAAAACTTAAAAGCATATTTTTGTGTATTCGTTTATGTTGTAATTTAAAGCCAAGTGTGTTGAACTATAATCTACTTTTTAGGATGAATGATATATATGGAAAGAAACCATGAGTTTATCATTAGTTTATTTTATATACAATTGTCAGGTTGTATTATTTATGAATGTAAAGCATGGGATCGGTAATGTCCTGAAAACAGACTATTTCATGTCTGTTTTCAGGACATTACTGGTCCATGCTTTACATGGCGTAAGACCCATCACTCGATAAATTAATTTGTTCATATACTAAATATTAGTAAAAAATATTTAAAGTTTAGTAATGCTTTTATCTAGGAAGCTTTTATCAGAATTTTGCAAGGCTGAATTCCCCATTTTAGTACAATATTGTTGCTAACCAAGATTGCAGTCATTCCAGCAGATATTCATTTTTAATCTTATAATGTGCCTAATATTTTAATCGATTTCCAGTCAAGGAAGATATTAATAGGTATCGTGGTTGATTTTGTTTCCAAAACGAAGTGCAAAAATGGAAAGGGAGATGTGACTAAGTTGCAATATTTCACAAAATGTAACATCAGCAAAAGATACTCCACAGAAAGCAAACATAAAGGGAGAGAAGTCATATCGCCATATATGGAAAGACAAAAAAAAAGCTCCTTGCCGGGAACCCTCTCCATTGGTTCATACAAACACTTCCCATAAAAAATATCATCACGTAATTATGTATATTATCCCCAAACCAACAAGGTATTGAAATAAAAATTACATAATATATTATTATATTAGGCTCTTTTTAGGATTGTAAAGTATGGAAAATAATGAACTGGAGTAGAGTAATCGAGTTGAACTTTGACTCATATACCCATATTTTTTGCTATATTAAATAATTGTATTCAATTAAAAAGAAACTAGATGGAGGACCCATGTCAATGGCTTATCAATATTCATTATGTAATTGAGCATAAGAAAGTACATTGCTTTGTTGGACAATACAGAAAACGCAAAAAAATAAAAATGGATTTTCTTTTCTTGCATTTAGCCTTGGATTTTAACATACTACACATCAACAAAAAAATTGACCCGTGTAACATATGGGCCTCTTTCTTAGTTAAATATAAATTTTGTTATGGAGGTTGTCAGTTACTGATTTTGGTGTATAAATACCCCATTCTTATAGACACACCGTCATCATAATTAACTATTATCCTCTTCTCCAGTCCTTGGACATTTTCCTGCTTCAAGGTAAACTTCAGGCCTTCTATAAGTTTGGGTCATCTCGAAGAACCACTTAAAGTTGTTGTATTAATTCGTACATTTTTGCAATATAATTTTCTTATAGTCCAATAACATTCTTTTTAGTATTTAAGCATTATTTCAAATACTTTTTTTTAATTTATTCAGTTTCTAAATTGAAAAAGGTCATATTTTCTTTAAAAAGAACGATCTTGAAGCCTAAGAACCTCGCCTTTTTATTACTATAAACTATTTTTATCATGTTATGCTAGTTTAATTTTGATTGTAATGGTGATTTAGTTGTCATGGCTAAATCACTTTAATTTCAATATTAGATTTTTTATTTAGATACTTTGGTTTGATGTATTATGTGAAATACGCTAGATTACTTTTGAATGTTTTGTTTATATAAAATCTTGTGTTTATTTCCAATTTTAAATCTGACATATATTAAAACAATAGTAAACCGTACCATCTAAGCGGCTCATGTTAACCCGCCCCAAGGCCCACAGGGGAGGTCATTGCGGAACACCACTGTTATTTTGGGTGTGCCAAGGTTTGAATAGTAACGCCCCAAAAATCATGACATAAAATTTTTTTGTTTTAAGATTAATAAATTGTTAATACATATTATTCCTATAAAACCAGGGTAACCAAGATTTAGCAAAATATCACCAAATCAGAGTAATTCACAGAATGCAGAAACATGAGGTGTGTGCACTGCAATCGTCCCGAGCTCTTTCATTTGAAAACTGGATTACCTGAAACATAAACTGAAAACCGTAAGCACAATGCTTAGTGAGTTCCCTAAAATACCACACAACATATAACCACAGATTATCATGTAACGCACATATAGTTGCCATGGGCTCCCCCATGGTCTTTATCTAATATGTCATGGGCTCCCCCATGGTCTTTATCTAGAATGCTATGGGCTTCCCCCATGGTCTGATATCCAATTGCCACGGGCTCCCCCCGAGGTCTTTCATGCAAGTATCACAGAGACAACTAGCATACCACATAACACGTAATGACCCGACATTGGTGCCTTCGACCCATGGATATAGTGAGAAGACTCACCTCGAATGCAAAAGCTCACTGAAAGAAATCCCTAGTTGCGGCCCTGACGACACCTCCGAACTATCAGGTCAAAATAACACCCAATTAGCAATTTGGTTCCATTCTAAGGCCCACCATCCATACTTGGATTAAAATGACCATTTTACCCCTGAACTAACATGAACCAAAACTGAGGTCCAATTCCAATAACCAAAAAGGCCCAAAACCAAAAGATCCACAAAGGACCACTAATGGCCCAATTTTCCAAATTGGGCCCAATCCCATATGAGCCTTATCTTAAGCCCATAATTTCCTTAGATACAATTCAGATTACCTCAAGCACCCCTTGGGACAAACTTGACCCAACACGCAGAGTTGACCAACCAACTCGCCGTGTTTCTCCATCAACTCAGAAACGAGGAAAACCAAAACAACACGCCGAGTTGACCAACCAACTCTCCGAGTTCGCCCGATACCCAACAGCTTAATACATTAAGCTGCCTTCATCGAATCCAAGAGCTCCAAAGCTCAGATCTCGACTAAAATGAGATCTAGAAGGGTAAAGTTTCCAACTTTACCCCTAGGAACCACCGAAATGGGTTCAAACCCAAACCCTAGACTTAAAAGAGTGAAGGCTTAACCATTAAGCACTTAATCTCCAAAGACAAATCCCCAAATTGCAGATCTGACACCCTGGAGCTGGAAGACCACGTAAAGTTACCAAATTTACATTCATGCATGCCTAAGAGAAGCTCAAAAGCTCAAGAAGGGATTAATAAGGGAGTTAATGCATACATGAAGTCCTTAAATCCATAAAGATGGCACCTTTATGCCAAAAGAGTCAATGACAACCCCAGATCTGAAAGGATAATGCTGTGGGACGTCCTAATCCCAACATATATCCAACCCATGGCTAAAGCATAACAATTTAACCCAAAAGAGAGATCTAAGCATCTAGCCATCAAGATAAGAACTTGATACCTCAAACTCCTTGCAAAATGGGTAGTGGTTCTGGATCCAAGACTTCTTTCTCCAAGTGTAGAACTTCAAGATCTTCTAACTCCTTCACAATGCACAAAATGAATACCAAACTTTCTTCCAATGCTCAAATGCTTTACAATGGAGGCTACAACTCGATTTAGGGTTTTGACAACAATGGAGGCTGATAAGGAGGCCAACCAAAGGAGCTTAAGGCCTTTAAATAGGGTGCAACACCCTAAAACTTAGGGTTTCCTTCCCAGCCACCAACTCACCCAGTTAAGGCATCTCAACTCGCCGTGTTGGTTCATTTAATCCCTGCGAATCTTCCATCCTAAACACGCTGAGTTGGTTCCTCCAACTCGCCAAGTTCAACTCGAATTAGGCTTATTCTCAACAATTTCTCCTCAAGATTTCGGGCGTTACAACTCTCCCCCACTTAAATTATATTTCGTCCTCGAAATCCGTCCTTACCTTTCTCAACACGCCAAATAATCTGAGCAGCACTACCACAACCCGAGAATACTACAGCCTTCTCAAGGCAACTGAAACGAACCCTAGCGGGACTCACCAAACCTGAAGAAGAACGAACCTTAAACCCTTGCAAAAAACCACCTCTACCTTTCATGAAACCCGAAATCTCAAATTAATCTGACTTCCCGACAGACCACCCACTCTGAACCACTAGAAACCAATTCCATAAGAAGACCAGACTAGACAAAATACTTTCAACCCAGATTATCTTGATGCTTTTATAGGAACAAAATCACCGATCATATACAGTTGCAGAACACTTACACTTGACAGAAGGCTCAGATAATCCTTCGAGTAGAAGATTCCTTCCTGAAACGGTTAGTCTCATACGAGAGTTGCGCAACAGGGTCTAATCAGCCACTCTGAGATTATTTAATCCAACTACAAATGACTTAACATATACCCCGAATAACAAGCGACTCCATACACGAATACCGAATCACTGAAACCACTCCGACTCATCTTGCTGCCTCCTAGCTGATTTCCAAAAGCAACCAAGACCTCCATGGTCCCACTTTTCTGCCAACTATCCGAAAACCGAACACCTACCCGATTGCTGAGCCAAAAGACAAACACACACTGTAGCCCCATGCGACTCCCGAAAGAAGATATCGAATGACAAAAACTACCCCAAAACACCTCGCCACCAAATCCACTTCTCCTGATTCCGAACGTTGTGGTTATTCCACAAATATAACCATCCGAAGACATAACATAATGGCTCGATCTGTCATCATACTACACCCATTCCTTACCATTGAACCCTACGCTTGATGCCTTTGGCATAAAGATACCCCAAATTCTTATTCCACTGAAACAAAACCCTGCATAAAACTTGCACTATACCCGACTCGAGATCTTACCCTAAACCAATTCGATACTCCACTCATAACCCAAGATCCACGAATCTGCATTTGCATTTCACACCACAACCTTCTGATTACCGATACCCCTCAACTGACCGATAAATAAATACTCTCAACCCATCTTTGAGACTACCAATCTCGCACCTGGTCCAACTACCAGGTTCCTAAGAGCCGGAAAATCCCTTTGCGTCACACACTGATCACCCACATGATCCTACAACTCAAGATCCAATCCCTTGACCCAACGGTCTCTACCAGGATTAACCTGAAATTCCATAATCACACGGGGCTCGACCACGGACCCCACTCATCAAGAGCCACTCGGGCCCAACTCCGCCTCGGACCCCAATGGTCCTCAACCTAGAACAGAAAATAATTTCCCAACCATCCAGGCCGGCGTGCCCAAGGTACGAACTGATTCTTCTTCCACGCTCGTGACCATTACATAAATAGTCTAGGCAAAAAAGCCCGTACCCATTTTGCAATGGGAATATTGTCAAGCCAGTCAAGATCATTCCCATTCACCTCATTTTGTAAGTTGTTCAAACACGCATAAAAATCAGACATATTCTACGCTTTGCATGTCTTCAAGAACAACTGCTCTACAACTGTATTGCTTCTGGTGGAAGCGCGTATTTTCTCAGCTATATGTTTACAACAATAGCCATGATATGAATCAGGGTAGACTCTCTGAACTGCAAAGTCTATGGAATCAGACATATGGCTTATGAAACTAACTTCCGTATGGTCGCCTAAACATTATTTAAGCCTCCTTATGAACCATAACCATGACTCGTCACAGTTTATGGTTCCCAAAGAAAACACTATGAGAAGGGGTTCATGATTTCCATCTAAAACAACTGCAATGTACATGGATGTTATGTACGTCCCAATTAGAGGTACGTGATCAACGAATATGATTGGTATAATAGACGTGAGAAACATATAAATATGCAAGTAAAGATAAGAATATTAGCCATATAACAACTTCAAATAAAAAAAATTACTATAAAGGATTACATACCACGCATCCCAATGCCACAAAACAAATTTGGAAACGAGTGTATGGATCTTTCTTAATGCATGTGAAGGTGTTAGGATTGGTTCTTTGCAGATTATGAAAAAAAATCGGTAGGTTGGAGAAACTTTTTTTGAATACCTCATTGATTGAACTCATTTTAACAACTTTCGACACCTTCTAAAAATGAAAATGGTTGTCCAATTTAAAAGGAATCTGTATTCATTATTTCGCAGAACTGAGTTATCAGGCCGCATAACTGACTTGTCAGTCTGCGTAATTGAGTTGGCAGTCCGCGTAACTGAGCTGGCAGACCGCATAACTGACTTGTTTGTCCTCGTAACTGAGTTATCAGTCCGCATAACTGACTGGGCAGTCCGTATAACTGACTTGGTAGACCGCATAACTGACTTGTCTATCCGCGTAACTGAGTTATCAGTCTGCATAACTAAGTTGTCAGTCCGCATAACTGACTTGACAGTCCGCGTAACTGACTTGGCAGTCTGCATAACTGACTTGGCAGACCGCATAACTGACTTGTCTATCCGCGTAACTGAGTTATCAGTCCGCGTAACTGAGTTGTCAGTCCGCATAACTGACTTGGCAGTCCGCGTAACTGACTTGGCAGACCGCATAACTGACTTGTCTATCCGTATAACTGAGTTATCAGTCCGCGTAACTGACTTGTCAGTCTGCATAACTATCTTATTATATAATAAAGCTTGTATCTATATGAAATTCACATCTTTAATTCACAAAAGGGATCCTTTCACAAAATGGCCTCCAATGTACCAACTTCTTCGAATGCAGCAAATCCGTCAAATGCGTCAGCTCCAACAAATGGTACATCTCCATGGATGACAACAGAGGTGTTGGTCCTAACACGATGCTGGATTACCGTTTATGAGGTTCTACCAGTAATGGCTCCCCCTCATTGCTTTGTTGGTGATGAATGGTCCCGCCTAATAGCTTTGTTCAACCATAAGGTGGGACAAGGACAAGAACGACTAAAACCCGATATTGTTAGTAAATGGATGGATTTAATGAATAAAGTCACATGGTTCAATCGATGCTACAATGATGAGAAAATACGACGCTATCATGCAGACGATGAAGAACTTCTTGAAGACGTGAACGGATATTACCTGTGCGAGTTTGATGGAAATGATTTCGAGTATACGTACGTTTGGAATTTGGTTAAAAATAAACATTTTTTCATGTAGATAACTCTTTTATTTGTAATGTTTATGTAATGTTTGTCAGTCGTACATCCTATTCGTAATGTTTTTTTTCTGTTTTTTTTTGTGTAATGTTTTTATGTTATTTGTAATGTTTTTTTTTGTTTGAATGTATCGTAATATTTGTTGGTGCATTATGTTTCAAAATATAAAGGATAAATAACCGTAACACCCGGAATCCAAAAGACCAATTAAGGAAAGAAAAACCCTAAGTCAAGAAGGTCTACTCGTCGAGTCCAAGGAGGGTAACTCGACGCGTAGAAGCAAGATTAGGATGCAGGTGGAAGGACCTACTCGACGAGTCGGGAGGACATACTCGACGAGTTGGTCTGGGTTTGAGAAACCCTAAATCCGGGTTTTGTACCCTATTTAAGCATCCTTAACCCACACCCCTGACCTTATTTACAGGCTCCATTGTCCAAACCCTAATCCACAGAATCCTAGAGCCTTGTGTGAGTTTATGAGCCATTTTGAGTGAACTTTGTGTGATTTGAAGCTTGTAGAAGAAGAAGAGGTTTGAGGACTCCAAGAGAAGATTGTAGATCCAGAAACAACATTCCATCATCTTCATTTTTCTGGTAATCAAGTCTCTAACTTGACCATTGGTTTCTTAGATCTATGTATTTCATCTTTATGAGGGTTTTTGTCCAAGAAGCTTGATCTATAGGACATGGACGTCCCAAGCAAGGATCTCTTCAGATCTGGAACCATTAAGGGTTGTTATGGCATAAAGGTGCAAACTTTATGCCATTAGAGCCCCATTCAAGCTTTGGAGATGTCATTTTGGCCCTTTTGAGCCCAAAGGGCCATGCATGGAGGAAAATGCAGAAGCTTTATGTGTCCAAACGATGTCTAAGGCCTAGATCTATGTGAGTATGCTTTAGTTTGGAATGCTATGGCTTTTGGATAAGAATCTATGTCTTAAGGAGTTAGAGTTTGAGATTAATCCTTTTAGGAAAGGTATTAATGGGTAAAGTTGGAAACTTTACCCCTCTAGTAGTATTTCCAGAGTGTATACGAAGTTTGGGGTTTAGGTATGAAGTATAGGGGCTTAAACTACTAAGATTCCCAATCAGACTGAGGGACTCGTCGAGTCCAGGGAGGGACTCGACGAGTTGAAGTGAGTTGTCCCGATTCTGATCACGGTAGAACTCGACAAGTCTGAGGATGACTCGACGAGTTGATTCGCTAAATCGCGACCATGAGTAGCCAGGGAACTCGGCGAGTCAGGGGGTGAATCGACGAGTTGGATCGTGATTTCAGGATTCTGATAGGAAGAACTCGGCGAGTTAATGGAGCAACTCGGCGAGTTGAGTCAACTCGGAGCGTTGACCTTGACCGTTGACTTTGACTTTGACCAAGGTTGACCTAGTTTGACTTTTGAGGTCATTTTGGACTAAGTGTCATTTTGGGTACTGATAGCTCGGGGAGCCGAAGGAGCAGCAGTTCGGGGAATTGCCAGTTAGCAGCCAGAAGAGTATCAACATGACTTCAGCAGTGCATGGTGAGTCTCCTCAGTGTGTGTATGGGTCTACGGCCATAATGCCGGCCCATTTAGTTTATGTATAGTAGGAAGACTCGGGGGTTAGCCCTAGGCATTGTATGATAGTATGTTTCTGGACCAAGGTCTGATGCCAATCGGGGCCCGAGGAATGATTATGTGTAGGATTTCCGAACTAAGGTCTGATGTCGGGGCAAGCCCGAGGAATGTTTGCATGTTAGATTATATTTGTTGTCTTTGTGATACTTGTATGTGCCTAGGTGAGTGTGGGTGAAGTCTTGTATCTCATCACTAGCTGAGTATGGACGGGGTTCCATATCTCATTATTATCAGAGCAGGGGCGGGGACCGTGATAGGAGAGAAGTTAGTGTGGGCGGGGGCCTGTATCTCACTACCAGCAGGAGTGTGGACGGGGTTCCATGACTCATCATTAGCAGACCAGGGGCGGGGCCCAAGTTAGGCGAGGCCTTAGAATAGGAAATACATTTAGTATGTTTTCTTTATGTTCTAGGATGTATATGTGATTGTATGTGTATAGCGGGTGAGGCCCAGAGATAGGCGGGGCTAAGAGAAACAGATCTGTATACCGAGCCGGGATCGATGCCAGGCGGGGCCTGATGCCGGGCGGGGCCCGATGCCCGAGCGATTCTGATGTCGTGCAAGTCCCGATGTAGGGGCGGGGGCCCAGTATGTGTGTCTATGTGTATGGCATGTGGTAGTATGGGGAACTCACTAAGTTTCGTGCTTACGGTTTTCAGTTTTGGTTTCAGGTACTTCCGGTAGCGGAGGAAAGAGCTCTGGATGACTGCATCGCACACGCCATAATGTTTTAGCCTGGGATGTTTTACTCTAATGTTTTGATACTCTGATTATAATGTTTTGAGATATTGATTATGTTTTGATGAAAAGATTTGATAACCATGGTTTTACTTAATGATTTAAAATGAAAATTTTGGACTGTATTTTTGGGATGTTTCAATAACAAAATAAAAACGCAAATAAAAACTCAATTATATTACATATAAATAAAGCAATACAAGCACAATACAATACGCAATACTAGTTAAAAATACGAGAGATTTTTCAAAATATTCCAAGGGGCTTCATAGTCGAAACTCTCTCCGTTGCTAATGGATTTGTATTCTTCTTTAGCTGCCTCCAAGATGTCTTCCTCGGTATCATTTACACGTGCATATTCAATCTTCTTATAACGATCGTTGAATAACACAATTTCTGTTTTCAATTCATACCATTTTGCTGCTATATCAAGCGTGTTGCGATGGTTTTCTATGGTGGTTTCAACGTCAGTGTTGAAGGTATTGGTTAAAAAGAGCCAAAACATTCTATCATCCAAACTACTGTTCTCGTAGACATTAACATATGCACAAGTTACAAGTAAATACTCCTCAGCCGTCCATGGTTTTGAACTCATTATAAAAGATACAAAGTAGATGAAGTGATATAGATTAGATGAAATGATACATATTTTTGAGTCGTTTTATAGTGAAATGACAGTCCGCGGAAGTGACTTGGCAGTCTATGAAACAAATATAATAACAAAAATAAATAAAACACATATTTGTATTAAACAAAATTACTAAAAACAGGTATTTCATATTAATATATTCAAAGTTCCTAGAGTCAAGTTATATAGTATCCCAAATAATATTTGTCATCCTATTTCTGTAGAGAAATCCCGCATCTCTACGTGGCTTATCAATCTTCACCGGTACACCCGAAACAATCATTTCCATAAACATGCATACGAATACTCCACAACCCCCTATATCAAGAATATATTCCTGTTGTGGCATGTCTACAATATCAATAAACTCCACAATTGTGTTGTCTTTGTGTCCATCGTGGAAATCGTTCCAGTACTCAATGACATCTAGCTCTGAGATAATACTATCCCCAAAACTTTTGAATTCTCCATCAATCAAGTACTTTGAGAAGAAATTCATAGATTGTGCTGAATTATAAATGTGTACTTTCCAGGTATTTAAATGTAGCACTGCCAAAAATCAATGGACACCAATAACGTTTATGGGGAATAGAACCTGCAAACAAAAAAAAAATTAAATAGTTGTAATTTTAGTAATATTATATATATAAATAAATCATTATTAAACTTAGCTAACCATATCCTCATCTTTCCATTTAGGATAGCGTCTAACACTATTTGCTACATTCCTAAAAAATGATTTTCCGGGTTGCAAATTGAGTTCTTGAGGGTATATCGTCCACCTTGCGTTCGCCGACCGTCTTTCCATGAGCAAGGCACTCCATATCGCAATATGTTGTACATTTTAAGATAAAAATGTTACAATTATTTATATAAATTATCATCTAAAAAAGTAGTTAAAATTTAAATTTAACGAATGTTACCGAAGAAATTAACCACCCAGAGTGAGTAACTGCAAGTAACCTTGACCAAAACTCCACATCCAGTGGGAGTATATGCAGCCTATGTGTAGTGTTAAGGTTGGAAGAGATTATATTCCATTCTTTCCAAAAACTCAACCTACTAGCAGCTTGAAGATTGTCCAACGGGAGATGATTTGAAACATCATTACTCTCTTCATTCACAATGTCTTCATTTGCTTTTTTAGGACTCTCCACTGCTTTTTTTCCTTGTTTTGGTGATTTTCTTCAATTTTGGTGTGGATTGCATCTAAAAAATTAAGATGTTAAATAATTATCATTAACGTAATATTTTATAAATACACCAAATTTAAAATATGAGTTTTGTACCAGTGTAAACGGCGTCCGCCAATACCATGCAACACCCCTCTTTCGTTGCGGCCTAACAATAGGAGTCACTGTTTTTTTTGTGATGTTCACTCACGTCCGGTGACGGCTCAACATGCGTAGGTGTACGCCCAACTTCCCCCTCCAAACCATGAGTAGATATATCATAATAGTCCAAGTGTGTACCATGGTAATATGTTTCTTCCTCCTCGTCATTTACCATCTCATCCTCCTCTCCAAACCCTGTATCCGGTTCATCTTTTTTCTGTAATACACGGTCTACTTTAAAAGTTAAGTCAGCCACAACGCCTGCTTCACTAATGCCTTTGTGCTCATCTTCTTCTTCTTTACCGACCTTGTTGATGTGTCGCTTGACATATAAGTTCTTTCTACTTCAGGCTGTTGCGAGGAAAAAACATTTGTGGGAAACTCAGTCGATGATGTTTTCGATTTGTACTTCTTTCTTTGAGGAAGCGACGCAACAACAAGTGGACTATGTGGTACCGGACTGTGTTGCCGTGGGGGAGACTCTTCATGGTTAAGAGTCCAATTGATGTAGCGAATATAAAACGGCAACATCAGCTCTATCGGGCTTGCCACGACAAAAATAGGTTGGTTGTTAGGCTGCAAAAATTAGATTGTTAGTTTAACATGAAAAAACATTGGAATTTGTAATTGTATATAATCCTTAATATAAAAAGCATACCACAGACACGTTGATTATTAGACAACATTGAAGCCAAGATAACGGTGTTTTACTTCTCCACGACCTCATCCGTTGCAATTCTTTCGGCGTGCATATATAATATTGGGTTTCCTCTGGGAACGTCTCCAAAATCCATATCTATGGGAAAAAGGTAAGTATCATGCTATTATAGTATAAAAATGAAAGTACAACGATATTATATAGCATAAACCGAAGTACAATGTTATTATCGTAAAAAAATGAAAGTATGATAACTATTTAAATTCATTAGAAACTAACCTTAAACGGAAGCATAAAACCGGCAATGGTATACTTGTGTACTTTCTTGGATTCGGGATTGGTCTGCTTGAATATTCTAAAATTTTCTATTTTCTCAGACATTCCACGCATCAACCCCGAAGTATAGGTCCAGAAATACGTACCCCATGCAAACCTACGATTTTCAATTTATTTATTATAATTATTATTGTATTTATACATAATCTTTAAATGTAATACCTGTTCCAATCATCTATATCATCAGCAAGCTTGTATACTGCCGCGGGAATGCCCGTTTTAACGTCCCGTCCGTGGAGACCTTTCAACATAAAAACAAGTTGGATAAGCATTACAGCATCTTCATCCTGAAGTGACAGATAATTTGGAGACATAATGTAGTCTTCTAAATCTTTCAGCCGCAAAAGTGCATCACTAATGTCTGGGAACAACTGAGCATGAAGATTTGAATTTGAACAGCCTCTTTCGTCATGGAGTAAATCCACATAAGGGCCAACTCTTAAACCACAAATCAAAATATATTCAGTTTCACCAATATCCAATTGCATCCCCTGTATCTCAAAAAGAAACCTCCCCATTTCAAACACTTGTTGAGACCTTACTTCATGCAACATCATCAAATGCACAAGTAATGGGTCACCATGGGGGACATGCATTCCTAAGAATCTTCCAAATGGCGAAGCTTCAAATAATACTCATTGTGATTGTGTTAGGCGCGGAAAATAATCTTTAATGATCGTACCCACCACGCCTTTTAAAGTTAAATATGCTTTTTGATTGAGATTTTAATTTAAAACGTTAGTAATTGAAAATAAAAAACAAGGTTTCAAAATTAGTTTTCTAATTCGGTTTATGAAATAAATAGCAATGTACTTTTTATATAATAAATAGTTGATATAAAAGGCAGGAAAAAAGGGGGGAAAAGCAATTTCAGGTCATTCCGCGGAAGCTAGAGGTCATTCCATGGAGACCCCTCTGCGGAGTGACCTAAACCTCCGCGGAGACACGTTTTCCGCGTTTTGGTTCATTCTGCAGAGGCAATACATCAATCGGCGGATGGCCCTCTGCGGAGTGACCTACCCCTCCGCGGAATGGATCTTCCCAAATCCGGTTGCCTGTTAATCCTAAAATCTACCAAATCTAAATCTAAATCTGTATATATTGATGGTTATGAATTGGATTTTCGTAACATTTGAATCTTAAATATATACAAAACGACATTAATCCAAAGAGGGGAAGGTGAGAAATACCCGGGAGTCGTATCTGTAACATCCCAAAAATCATGACCAAAAATTTCGTTTTTAAACCATTAAACAAACCATAGTTATCAAATCATTTCATCAAAGCATAGTCAAAATATCTCAAAACATTATTATCATAATATCAAAACATCAGAGTAAAACATCACAGGCTAAAACATCTTCGTGTGTGCAATGCAATCATCCCGAGCTTTTCTCTCTGCAACTGGAAATACCTTAAACCAAAACTAAAAACCGTAAGCACGAAGCTTAGTGAGTTCCCCAACCTACCACATAGCATACACATAATCGTATATACTGGGCCCCCGCCCCTACATTGGTGTAACACCGTAAATTTTCAGACAAAATTTTCATTTTTAAAACACATAATTCTCAATATCACATTCCAAAAACCACAAGTGTCAAATTGTCAAAACACAAATTTCATAAATCATTTGATAACATCCAGGATCCACAAAACATAAACTCCATCTCAAGCGTGTGTACAATCAAGCCGGCGCCTTCCTGCGATCCTGAGAAGTACCTGAAAAAAATATCACATAACACGGTAAGCATGAAGCTTAGTGAGTTCCCCAAAATACCACGCATAACTCAGTAGCCTCTCATGGCTATATCTCAAATGCGACCGTCCGGTCAATGTGTCTCAGTGGAACCCTCCGGTCCCACAGCTCGGGTGGACCCTCCGGTCCTAACTCAGTATAGCTCAGAATAATACACAACATAAATCACAAAGACATAATAAAGGATATCACAATACTCAATATAAGCATACAAGACCCTCCGGTCACACATAGTTACCACTCAAGCTAAGTATAGTGAGAAGACTCACCTCGTAAGCAAGCAACACGAATCACCGATCTAGCCTCCGCCTAACACATATGATAATTATCTCTAATTAACACTCAAATCACAACTCTAAATAAACCAAAGGCTATTCTCTCTCTCTCTCTCTAACTCTTGGAATGGGTAAAGACCATTCTACCCCTCCATGGTCTCAATAATCCCTGTCTTGACCAACCCTAAAGTCAACTTAAGTCAACAATCCATGTTGACCCGACTCGCCGAGTGCACCTATGTGACTCGTTGAGTCCCCTTGTTCCTTCAGAAAAGTCGCGAAAACCAAACCTAACTCGTCGAGTTGTCTCATCAATTCGCCGAGTTACTCATGTCCAGACTCATCGGGGAAAACCCTAGCCGACTTGTCGAGTTGACTCATCCACTCGGCGAGTCCCTTAAGCCTCCATTCTCATTCAGACGTTTTAAGGCAGATTCATAACCCCAAACTCTAGATCTAACCTCCCAAGGCTAACATATCACGTAAAGCTGTAAGCTTTACGTCCATGCATGACACTTAGGGCTTGAAATGCCAAAACAACTTCCATTTAGGGTCTTAATCATGAAATCTCTCCTATTAGTTGGATAAAGCTGGGACCTTTGGACTCTAGGGACCTCACATGGTGCAGATCTGAAGTCTCAATCACTTGGTACACTCAAAGCCTCAAGGAAGATGGAATTGAAGGGTTTTAAGCATTCTAACACTCCTATGGTGTACATGCAACCCTAGAAACCTTGGATCTATGTTTTTCTATGATACATGCAAATTTGTTTTTCCAAGGTTTATAACCTATCTAACATACATGGGGATCTTTTAAACATAAAAGATAGTGAGAAATACATACCATTAGTTGCTTGGATTCCTTGAGAACCTTGTGAGCCTAGCACCTCAAGTGTGATGCCTCAAATGTCTCACACAATACCAAATGCACTTGAAATAACTTAGAGAGAAATGAAGAACACTTAGAAATCGGCTAAACCTCACTTGTATTCCTTAGTGTCTGATTTTTGGTGAACATAAGGATGCTTATATAGTGTGTTACAATTAGGGTTAAACCATGTAAACCCTAATTGTCATGACTTTTCATTTCCATGACCCATGGGTTCTATAACCACCATGGAGCATCCATGGAGCGTCCTATGGGTTTAGCCCAACTTGATAAACCATGGAGCATTAGCCCACTATACAAGTATGGGTGATTTACACAATCAACCCATATATTTAATTAGTCTTCTTTTGATCACTTAATTAATTCCAAATTAATTCTTGATCAATACTAATTAAATAATATTATTAATATATTAGAACTTATAATATATTAATAAACCGTAAGTGTTATTTCTCTCATTTTAGCCTATCCAAATGCATGATGTCATGCAACCCAAATGGACCATGCTAATCGGGTCAAGTACATTCCAGAAATAGTTATGAACTTAGAAACCTCATCCAACAGTCTCCCACTTGGATAAGTCTAATAACTATAACTGCAAGAATGACTTCAGGAACCGGTCAGCAATCGTAGCTCTTTCAAGGTCTCACGGAACTGAGATGATGATGATACACCATTTAAGATAAGTGATCATATAATCCTCTGTTCTAGATATCAGCCGGACAAATACATGGAACAATGTCTTACTTATTGTCCAGCAGTTTGTTTCCCGATTTCCTATTTGTTTGACATAGAACTTAATTGAACACATCAACTTAGTTCTGACCGGGCCCGGTACATGGGTCAACACAAAATCATCGAGGGGCCCAGATATCGCTTCTAATCCAAGAAGGAACATATAAAATTCGACTCATATGCTTGTTCTACTACTTGTTGAATCATACACAAAGGCACGTTTTATAACATCGAGTTACCAATGCGTTTTTGTACAATCAATGTATAACCAACTCATAGGCAACAAGTCATATCTCTAGGTTTAAAGACGGATATGATATTACCGTCTCACGATCACTCAAGATAAATTCCATGAAGTGATACCAGTGAGCGTGGGTTGAATCCAATACTCAGAACTTATGAGCACTCATGAGTGTTATAGCCATGTCCAACATCTTAGACCTCTACAACCAACTCATGACAGTATTGATTCATACCTACTTCCAACATATGACCGACTATGGATGGTTTGAATAACTTAGTCATTCAGGAAGAGCGACTTAGTTATTCTGGAAGTCAAAACATGCAAAGTAAAACACAAGAATAATCGAATCCAATATGGTCTCAGAACTTATGAATATAAATAAAACATCTTTTATTTATCACCATATTGATTACCCATCATTCATTGCGTATTGTTTCAAATTATCAACTTTATACTTGAATTCAAAACAATAGTTGTCCCAAGCTCCAAGCATGTACACTATGTTTTTCAAACACTAGTCATGCCATACACCAAGTATGCACACTATGTTTTTCCAAACATTAGTTATGCCATACACCAAGTATGCACACTAAGTTTGTCTATGATCTTTACTCTGTGAAATAGATCGATTGAACATAATTCCAATGATACTCATTTCACAATCCCAAACCCTTACCGCAAATGCAAGAATTCCAAATTCCTGCCATTTACCTAAATCTGTTAGATTCTAAACTTATATGCATTGGTCCTCTTGTAATGATTATGCACAAAGTCACAAAGACTTGTCAACAGACATTACAGAGTATTCCAATGGAGATCAACTCCATGGAAACGAAGTCTCATATTCAAAATTCATTGCTTTGAACATTCTTCTTGCATTAAGTTTCCTAATCTTACACAGATTTAATGAATAACTTCCACCTATGGGAATATTTCCATATTCACATTTTGACTATTACTCCTGAACAAGAGTTGCCTCTTTTCAGAATATGTCAATATGGTCCTTCCAAATTAACATTATACTTCCAACTGTCCCTGAGCAACCAATCTTAGGTAAACCTTAGATTGTCCTCAACAATTGCTTAATCAAATTAGTCATATCTAGTTCTAGTACTTTTTCCCTCTTAATGCTCTGGGCATTTTGAAAAATTTAGAACAGATGAATATTATAGCACAAGCAATCGATCCTATATCTGAAGCATATGGGACACGATTCATAAAGACATGATACTAGACCAGTCTTTTGCTATAATATTTCTATTTCTATTTGCCAAGTTCTCATAATTCAGATTATGAAAAGGGATGCCATAATCATAATCGAATTTTAGAACGCAAATAATGGACCCATATATAGAATTTCCTTATGTTGAGCCATTCCAACATAAAATTCATATATATATATATATATATATATATATATATATATATATATATATATATATATATATATATCCTTGACTAAAGATGATTAAAACCTCAATCTAAGCTTTTAGAACTGAAATGAAGTATAATTTCCTCTCCCTTAATTATAGCAAAACAACTTTTTCCCAATTGAAACCTTTTGTTTTCTATAATTAACATTGCTAACTTGCAACACTTATTATAATTATCATGCTCCCACTTGCATGATGATTATTAGCATGAAGCTTATGCTCCCACTAGCTTTGACATGTACTCAGAAATCTGTTGGACTTCTAGAAATCAATACTTTATTGACCTTCTTACCAAAGTTCATATTTCTGATACGAAATCACCTTTCCCTAGATAGCACACATGTGTGTCTAAACAATTTCAGAACTATGAATAGGGATGTCGTAATCATAGTCTCAATTGTTTTGACCTTTGACATTCCTCACAAGTCCATGTTAGTGTGCCGGTTAACCACACACGCTCCACTAACGACTTTAAGAATGCAAATATCACACTTGCTATCTACCTAAAATCTACTTAGTGAAAGCGTTTCCTCACCATCATTTTCATGAATCGGAGAGAAACCTTATGGCACTTAGATTTTCTGGTGTATGTGTTCCTATCCATGTGAATTTTTCAAAACCATAATCACAAGACAAGGTTAGTGACAAATCCAAACTCTTATGGATTGAACTTGTGCAGTCTTAACTTCTTGCCACCTGGCAGCACAAGGGCCTGCTATTGCTTCCAAGTCGTTATGCAACCGATTGAGAACTCTCAGAACTCATATGTAAAGCTAACTTTCACTGGAATGGGCATAGAAATAGAAATATGTCAACACGATAGGTTATAAACCTCAAGTCGTGAGCTAGTGATAAACTATAGGTTTTTTTCTTCTTGATTATATCTAGAAGCTTTTTCAAGATCTTTAAGACTCCCACCGTCCTCTTGACATATAAGACTCACTTTCCAAATATTCAAGAGATAGTACGGATTCTTTATCAAGACAAACACTTCACACAATTGGCCTTAGTTGGTCTTTGTTTTATCCAAAACATCACAACTTACCGATTTCAAATGTACAAGAGTAGGATACATTTTAATCTTACATTTGACAAGTGTTATAAACCTTTCTTTAAGATATGTCAGCCAAGTTACAATCTTGGAGTATGACTCTAAGACTTGTTTTGGAACGAAGTATGACTCATCTTCTTGATTTAACCACTTCAACAATTCATGATTCCTCTTCTTAGCCATAAGAATGCACTAAGATGTCCTTAGAGGACCAATTGTGATATGGTTTCATAATCATTAAGATGATCACAAAACATGATACTAAAGTACTCTCCCATCTTTTCAGATTTGAGAAACTTTTATCTTTTTGCCTAATTTGATTCTTCTTATTCGTCCTGCAAAACATTGAAAATTTTTCAATGTTTCAGAATTATACTTAAACTGTTAAGTATAACCGTGTTTACTAAACTTTAGTAAATCATGGCGAATAATCTAATCGATCTTTTGTGGTGGACTTGACCAGTGCACAAGAATGTGTACTCGATCCCTTAGTCCTTCACTTGACTCACATATAAATGTGAACAAGGAAATAGTCTTAATTTTCCAAAGCTGAAAGTTCTCATTCATCATACTATACAACTTGCATGATTCCAAGTTTCGGTCCAATTGAAACCTTGGTTGATGAGAATATTCTTTATTTGGAAAATTTAGACTCTACCACACATGAAAGAATCAAATTCACATTTCCATTATTGCTAGAAACATATAAACATCAATTTTCCATAAAAGCCATTGCAAGGAGATATAAACTAAAATAAAATCAAAATTTTATTTTTTTATAAAATGCGGAAAAACTTTTTCCTTACAATGCAACTTTAAATGAAAACTATGCTATTACATATTTCCTAGCAATCTATCATAACTCTCTAAGTAGTAGCTCAAGAATCCGATCTTCGAACCATGCGATTGAAATCCATCTTCGCGATCAGATTCAGCATACTCTTTCTTTAAGTGTCCTCCCATTTGCTTGATTCTGAAGCAGAATCAAACTTTCTGACTAGACCTTCTCTCAGATCTCTCAGGTAGTTAGGGCAGCTTTGCAACCAATGCCCCTTCCTTTTTGGCAATAGAACCATATGGACCCTTTGAAAATGGTACAGAGGACTATCTCAGACTTAGCCTTTCTCTTTACCATTTGGTCAACCGAGTTGACTATGGCCGATCCCTTTCCATTGGGAAGAGAAAGCTTTCTGGATTTCCGATGTCACCAATTTGTCAATGTCCATGGTAGTTTGGGAAGTTGATCTACTAATCAACTTTGCTTTACCAGAGCTCCAAATCATTTCTGATTCAGCAGCACCAAGCAAATAGATAAGATCATTAAGGGTCATGTCATAGTCTTTTTCATAGTAGTCCCAAAGGACACTCACTATGTGACTTAGAAAGTGATTGACCAACCAACTTTCTCAAGACTTTGACACCCAACTCTCCCGGCTTGTCAATATGTGACTTCATCTCCAAGATGTGATCACACATAGACCTTGCTTGCCAATAGGGCTTGAGTGACCTTGAACTTGTGGAATAGGGAGAATAATTGGAGGAGGTGGAGGAATTGAAGTATGATTTCCATGTTCTAGTCACGAGACATCATCTTCATTAAGAAAGCCTATTCCAAGAGTTTTGGAAGATCATAAATGTCTGAACCAGACATCTTTTGGGAGATATTCAAGATAGCTGATTTAAAGTCCTTAATATAACACCCAATATGAAATATTAAGGCTAGGACCCAACACAATATTTTATAACTTGGAAGAGGGATACCGTAATCCAAGCTATAAAATATTTGAAGGTAGGTGAATGACGATTCACCAATTTCCACCATGAAAAACGAAATAATTTATTAGGTTTTAATTGGATTTAAAACTCCTAGATCTTTCAGATTTATTGAACTTTCAATGACATGTTTCAATCTCGAGTGTGCCCTTCAGGTTTTGTGACTGGGATGCCGAGGATCACAAAACAAGGTGTGAAGTAACCATGCAAATTACTTGGTACCCTTAATGTATTACCCCTCAATCGATGTGCCGGTTAACCACACGCGCTCCATCGATAATATGATAAACATTAAGTTACCCTTTGCCTACCTTGTTAAGTCCATCTAGTGTGCCGGTTAACCACACGCGCTCCACTAACCGACTTAAGCAAAGTGCAAAGTTTAATTTCATGGGTTAGCACCTTATTCACTTTTTCCTAAAGTAACTAAGATTGGGAATTATAAAAACATTTAGTTACTTTATATTCATCATTAATACTTTTAATGAAGGTTTTAAGTCCTTGTCTTACCCGTTCGGCTAACGACCCTCCATCGATCAAGGAAGTGGTGGGTGAGAGTGGACACCCATTAAGCTGCCATTTTATTGGCAACAACCTTATACCCCCCTTATAGATCGGCTTCGTGAATGAGGCCTACTAACGATAAAACAACTTTTTCTTATACATATATAATTATTATTAAACTTATAATATTATAAAGTATAAGGGTTGAATTTTAACTTTTAAAATTCTAGGGGTTGGAACTAAAGTTTTAGAGTGACTTTACATGTTCCAAAACTTGAGGGAAAGTTTTGTAACTTTCAAAACTTTTCATCTTTCATAACTTATGAGTTAAATGGTTTATTAAAATGATAGACTTTTCATTTTATGTAACCTATGTGTTTCTTTAATGGACTTTAAAAGAATGAATTTTGGTAATCCATAACTTGAGGACAAATTATGGATTCCATTAAAACACATAATGATCAAGAATTAAACTAACAAGCAAGTTACAAATAATTCCTATGATCTTCTAAACTCATAAGTTCATGCACATGCATATCAACAATTTCAAGAATCATAAATAAACCATACAAAGCTTGAAATTTTGATAATAACCTTTGAAATTGGATTAGCATCATCATTACCACATCAAAAACAGGTTTTAAGGTTCAAAAAACAGTTTAGGGTAATGATCCTCATCCAATACGAAGCAAAACCCCGAAATTCTGCATACAGGGGCGTCACCACGTCGTGGTAAAAACTGCCACGTCGTGGTGCACAGTCAGATGCAAAAAATGTAGAATTTCAACTTTTGGAAAAACATGTAGCATCAAGTATCAAGAAAACAAACATAGGCTTTGATACCACTGAAGGGTTTTAAGCAATCTAACACTCCTATGGTGTACATGCAACCCTAAAAACCTTGGATCTATGTTTTTCTATGATACATGCAAATTTGTTTTTCCAAGGTTTATAACCTATCTAACATACATGGGGATATTTTAAACATAAAAGATAGTGAGAAATACATACCATTAGTTGCTTGGATTCCTTGAGAACCTTGTGAGCCTAACACCTCAAGTGTGATGCCTCAAATGTCTCACACAACACCAAATGCACTTGAAATAACTTAGAGAGAAATGAAGAACACTTAGAAATCGGCTAGCCCTCACTTGTATTCCTTAGTGGCCGATTTTTGGTGAACATAAGGATGCTTATATAGTGTGTTACAATTAGGGTTAAACCATGTAAACCCTAATTGTCATGACTTTTCATTTCCATGACCCATGGGTTCTATAACCACCATGAAGCATCCATGGAGCATCCTATGGGTTTTAGCCGAACTTGATAATCCATGGAGCATTAGCCCACTATACAAGTATGGGTGATTTACACAATCAACCCATATATTTAATTAGTCTTCTTTTGATCACTTAATTAATTCCAAATTAATTCTTGATCAATACTAATTAAATAATATTATTAATATATTAGAACTTATAATATATTAATAAACCTTAAGTGTTATTTCTCTCATTTTAGCCTATCCAAATGCACGATGCCATGTAACCCAAATGGACCATGCTAATCGGGTCAAGTACATTCCAGAAATAGTTATGAACTTAGACACCTAATCCAACAGGAATAAGCCCCAAAACTCCATAAAATGAGATCTAATCAAACTAGTGAGCAAGGTAGAGACTTTTTACCTTCAACAGAAGCTCTAGATGAAATAACACCAGATCCCACAGCCTCTTCTCGTTCCTTGCTTGATACTCTTCTCTTCTTCTTCACAAAGTGCACCAAAATGCCCAAATATTACCTCTCTTTCTCTCTTAGCTCACTAAAAACGATTAGGGTTTCACACAGGGGGAGTAGGGTGGCTGATGAGGCGGAAATGAGGGCTTAAGGTCCTTTAAATAGGAACCAACCCCAGAGATTTAGGGTTTCCTCACACAGCGCCAACTCGGCGAGTCTGCTTTCTGACTCGTCGAGTTGGTCATTAAACCCACGTGGCCAATTCGACTCTACTCGACGAGTTGGCCATACAACTAGACGAGTCACTCAGTCAACCCCAACAATATAAATATATAAATATTATACCTGCGAGTCGGGATGTTACAATTCTCCCCCACTAGAATTAGACTTCGCCCTCGAAGTCATGCTCAGGAAACAACTCTGGGTACTACTCGCGCATCTCAGACTCCGGCTCCCAAGTCTACTCGGATCCCCTACGGTGCTCCCAATGCACCTTAACCAGTCGCACCTCCTTGTTCCTCAGGGTCTTAACTTTTCTATCCAAGATCGATGTCGGTCTCTCAATGTAGTTCAGGCTTGCATCAAACTGAATGTCCTCTAAGGGTACCACGGTCGTCTCATCGGCTACACACTTCCTCAACTTAGACACGTGGAAGGTGTTATGAATATGGCTCAACTCTGCAGGTAGCTCCAACCGATAGGCTACCTTCCCCACTCTGGCAGACACTCTGAAAGGACCGATATATCTAGGACCCAACTTTCCCCGCTTCCTGAATCAGATCACCCCTTTCCACGGGGATACCTTCAGGAGGACAAAATCTCCAACCTGGAACTCTAGCTCGGATCGTCGCCGATCTGCGTAACTCTTCTGGCGACTCTGGGCTGTCAGTAACCTCTGTCGGACCTGATGAATCTGCTCAGTCGTCTTGAGCACTATCTCAGTGCTACCCATCACTCTCTGCCCTACCTCTCCCCAACAGATGGGAGTTCGAAACCTCCTCCCATACAAGAGCTCAAAAGGAGGCATACCAATACTGGAATGATGGCTATTTTTATAAGAAAACGCAGCCAAGGGCAGATAGGTGTCCCAACTTCCTCCGAAGTCCATAACACATGCTCGCAGCATGTCCTCAAGCATCTTAATCGTCCGTTCACTCTGCCCGTCAGTCTGTGGGTGGTATGCGGTACTGAAGTGCAATCGGGTACCCAACTCCTCATGAAACTTCTTCCAGAACCTGGAAGTAAAACGCACATCCCGATTTGACACTATCGATGTCGGCACTCCATGTCGTGCCACCACCTCTCTCACACAAATCTCGGCCAATTTCTCTGCAGAAGAGCTCTCACTGATAGCAAGAAAATGAGCACTCTTCGTCAACCGATCCACAATCATCCATATCGCTTCGACACCTCGCGCGGTTCTCGGTAACTTGGTGATAAAATCCATAGAAATTTGTTCCCACTTCCACTGGGGAACCTCTAAACGCTGAAACAAACCATGTGGTCGCTGGTGCTCTACCTTGACCTGACGACAGGTCAAGCATCTCTCGACTACCCACGCCACATCTCTCTTCATACAGGGCCACCAATAATCCCTATTCAAGTCTAAATACATCTTGGTGGCTCGCGGATGGATCGAGAATCTCGATCTATGTGCCTCCTCCATCAGTATGCGCCGAGCTCCGCCTGTATAGGGCACCCAAATCCGCCCACGGAAAGTCATAATCCCCCGACTATCCGTCTCAAACTCGGAAACCTGACCGATCACTCGCTCTCTCTTGAGGTTCTCTGGCCTCACAGCCTCCACCTGAGACTCTCGGATGGTATCTAGGACTGGAGTCATCACCGTCATCCTCATACACACGTCTCGGATCGGAGCACTCTCCGCTCTACGACTCAAGGCATCGGCTACCATATTAGCCTTGCTTGGGTAATATAAGATCTCGCAGTCGTAGTCTTTCACTACATCCAACCACCTCCTCTGTCTCATATTCAGGTTGGACTGATCCATGAGGTACTTCAGACTCTTATGGTCCGTGTATATGGTGCACCAGACTCCATACATATAGTGGCGCCAGATCTTGAGGGCGAACACCACCATCCCCAACTCCAAATCATAGGTGGGATACCTCGTCTCATGAGGCTTCAACTGCCTCGATGCATATGCAATCACGTGTCCCCTCTGCATTAACACAACTCCCATCCCTGATATAGATGCATTACAGTAAACTACGAAGTCCTCCACTCCCTTGGGAAGGGCTAACACTGGAGCTTCGCACAATCTCTGGCGAAGAGTCTCGAATGAGGTCTGCTGCTCGGGCCCCCAGGCAAAAGTGACACCCTTCCGAGTCAATCTCGTAAGAGGAATGACAATTTTGGAGAAATCCCTGATAAATCTCCGGTAGTAACCTGCCATGCCAAGGAAACTCCTGATCTCGAATGGGGATCTCGGCACATCCCACCGCATAACTGCCTCAATCTTGCCCGGGTCAACCAAAATGTCATTCTGATTAACGAGGTGCCCCAGGAACTGGACCTCTCGTAAACAGAAATCACACTTGGAGAATTTGGCATAAAGCCTCTCCGTCCTCAATACTCCAAGAATCTCCCGAAGATGCTCCTCGTGCTGCTCTCTGGACCTCGAGTATACCAGAATATCATCAATGAACACGATCACCGACCGATCCAACATCGGCCTGCACACCCGGTTCATGAGATCCATGAACGTTGCCGGTGCGTTGGTGAGCTCGAAAGGCATCACCACAAACTCATAGTGCCCATAACGAGTTCTGAAGGCCGTCTTCTGGATATCCTCATCGCAAACCCTCATCTGATGATATCCAGATCTCAAATCAATCTTGGAAAACCAAGATGCTCCCTGCAGCTGATCGAATAAATCATCGATCCTCGGAAGTGGATAACGGTTCTTGACCGTCAGCTTGTTCAACTCCCGATAATCGATGCACATCCGGTGTGAACCATCCTTCTTCTTGACAAAAAGAATCGGAGCTCCCCACGGTGAGCTACTCGGTCTGATAAAACTTTTCCTCAGCAGCTCCTGAAGTTGTGAGGATAACTCCTGCATCTCAGGTGGCGCAAGACGATAAGGTGCCTTGGCAATAGGCGCTGCACCCGGAACCAAATCAATATGGAACTTCACCTGCCTCTCGAGAGGCACACCCGACAACTCCTCGGGAAAAACATCCGGAAAGTCGCACACTATCGGAACATCGGAGATAGAACTCGGCCTCTCTGTAGCAACCCACGTATCCATCACGTACGCTAAAAAGCTCACACAGCCCTGTTGTAAACTCTGTCTCGCTCTGGCAGCAGAGCAGAAAGCTGATCCAGATCTGGTACCCTCGCCATACACCGTAAGCACTCCCCCACTAGGGTCTTGTATGGTCACCATCTGACGCTCACAGTCGATCACAACTCTAAACCGACTCAACTAATCCATGCCCACTATGACACAGACATCACCCATCGCGATCGGTCCCAGGTCAATCGGGAACTCAACACCAAAAATCTCCAGTACACATCCTCAGAATACATCAGTGGCAAAAACGGCATGCTCTTCGGCTATAGAAACCTCAGAGGTCGACTCAACACCTCTCGCCTGACACTGATGTTACGACTAAAAGCTAAAGACACGAAGGATCGACTTGCACCCGAGTCAAATAACACCAAAGCAGGTACATAACTTACAAGAAAAGTACCTATATACAACACAGAATAAGCACAACATATCTCAAATAATATAAATAAAGAAATACATACCAACCACGACATCAGGTGTTGCGCGGACCTCCTCCGCTGTCAGCTAAAAAGCTCTCCCGCGAGCCTTCGATGCATCGACCTTCGCCGGTCGACTATCAGTAGCTCGCAAAGCAGCAGGAGCGGAACCCTAGGCTGATCCCTGAATGAGTTGAGGGCAATCAGCCTTCCGATGGCCGGTCTGGTTGCAGTGAAAGCAAACTGCAAACCCCTTGGGGCAATCCCTTGCCAGGTGCCCCTCTTTGCCACATTTGTAGCAAATCCCAGCCCGACACGATCCCTTGTGTCTCTTACCGCACTTGCCACAAGTGCGGCCCTTCTGGCCCCCAACTCTTGTATTATCGGGCTTTGCCCGCTTCGTCGCCGGTTGCGACTGCACTTGCCTCCGGTCTCTCCCCTGAGACCCCCTCCTCCCTAGCCTGTAACTCTAGCTCAATCTCCCCACGTCTGACATTGGTCTTAAGCTCAGCCAATGTCTGGTATGACGAGTTTGCCACGAACTCTCGTATATCCCTCCTCAGTATAGTCAGATATCGGCTCACACGTGCATGCTCGGTAGACACGTGCTCAGGGCAAAATAGCGCCCTCTCATGGAACATCCTCGTGATCTCGGTCACAGTTTCTGTCTTCTGCTTGAGAGACAGAAACTCCTAGGCCAACCGTTCCCTCTCCACCTGGGGAACATACTTATCTCGGAACAGCTGTGTAAACCTCTCCCATGTCACTGCAGCATGATCTGCAGAAGTAAAGCTGGCAGTCACAAACTTCCACCAGTCCTTCGCTCCCAAGCGAAGCTGGTTCAGTGCAAACTGAACTCTCAGGTGCTCAGGACATGAACACGTGTAAAAACATCCTCAATGTCGGAGATCCATCTCATAGCAGAAATCGGATCCTGTGTCCCATCAAACTCTGGTGGCTTCGTGTTGCTGAACTCTCGAAACAACAACGAGTCACCCCCCTGTGGTCTCGAAGCAGCTAGGGCTGTGGTGGCTGCGGCAGCAGCAGCCTCAGTAACAGCAGCATAGCGATCATCGAAGGTCTCAATCAACATGGTCTTAATAGACCCAAACATCTCTGGTATCGCCTCTCGGATAGCTGCGCCCACCTCAGCATGTATGATCCTGCGGATCTCCTCGTTACTAGTACCACTGGTGCCCTCGGGGTTGTGGCGTGTACCTACCATAATGTCTCTGAAACACAACACGAAAATCATCAGAGACTCGCTCGAGTATACTCACACTCGATTTCCCGCTCCTACATGCTCCTTAGTACCTTAAGGATTCTTACTTGAGCTGTATACAGATCCAGTGTTTTCAGTAGTACGGGCCCAATACCACCTTCCACACCAATCCTGTAATTATCCCAAGTCCTCCTCCTAGGATCCTAATTCACAGTACTCTATATGTCACGAATAACACACTACTCTCTCGGTAGACTACTCATCCAGGTATCTCTCCTAGATTATCCCTCGACTAAGAACTCTCTCTAAGCGATTCCTGCTAGATACTCCTACTCAGCACATACTCAAGGCAACAACAAATAACAGTATCTCCTAGGCTAAGGCATCACAAACCAGGCAACTCTAGCCCTAAATATGAAATACCTAGCCTATCATCTAGCATGCATCCCTAACATCTCATAAATATCTCATAAATAAGTAAGGGTATTTTGGGAAATCACCGTTCGGGCTCTGGCTGATTGTACACACTGCTACAACTCGTTTTTCTCTTAACTCTTTCTCATTTTTGGAAAAATCATTTCTTTTGAAAAAATTTCTCAAATCCTCAGTTTGAGTCTAGACACACCCGAAGGTACATCTGAATCCCTCAAACCAAGGCTCTGATACCAACTTGTAACACCGTAAATTTTCAGACAAATTTTTCATTTTTAAAATACATAATTCTCAATATCACATTCCAAAAACCACAAATGTCAAATTGTCTAAACACAAATTGCATAAATCGTTTGATAGCATCCAGGATCCACAAAACATAAACTCCATCTTAAGCGTGTGTACAATCAAGCCGGCACCTTCCCGCGATCCTGAGAACTACCTGAAACACTAATCACATAACACGGTAAGCACGAAGCTTAGTGAGTTCCCCAAAATACCACGCATAACACAGTAGCCTCTCATGGTTATATCTCTAATACGACCCTCCGGTCAATGTGTCTCAGTGGAACCCTCCGGTCCCACAGCTCGGGTGGACCCTCTGGTCCTAACTCAGTATAGCTCAGAATAATACACAGCATAAATCACAAAGACGTAATGCAGGATATCACAATACTCAATATAATCATACAAGACCCTCCGGTCACACATAGTCACCATTCAAGGTAAGTATAGTGAGAAGACTCACCTCGTAAGCAAGCAAATGAATCTCGTATACGAATCACCGATCTAGCCTCCGCCTAACACATATGATAATTATCTCTAATTAACATTCAAATCACAACTCTAAATAAACCAAAGGCTATTCTCTCTCTCTCTCTCTCTCTCTAAGTCTTGGAATGGGTAAAAGAGCATTCTACCCCTCCATGGTCTCAATAATCCCTGTCTTGACCAACCCTAAAGTCAACTGAAGTCAACACTTGAGTCAACAGTCCATGTTGACCCGACTCGTTGAGTGCACCTATGTGACTCGTCAACTCCCCTTGTTCCTTCAGAAAAGTCGCGAAAACCAAACCTAACTCGTCAAGTTGTCTCATCAACTCACCGAGTTACTCATGTCCAGACTTATCGGGGAAAACCCTAGCCGACTCGTCGAGTTGGCTCATCCACTCGGCGAGTCCCTTAAGTCTCCATTCTCATTCAGACGTTTTAAGGCAGATTCATAACTCCAAACTCTAGATCTAACCTCCCAAGGCTAATATATCACGTAAAGCTGCAAGCTTTACATCCATGCATGGCACTTAGGGCTTGAAATGCCAAAAAAACTTCCATTTAGGGTCTTAATCATGAAATCTCTCCTATTAGTTGGATAAAGCTGGGACCTTTGGACTCTAGGGACCTCACATGGTCCAGATCTGAAGTCTCAATCACTTGGTACACTCAAAGCCTCAAGGAAGATGGAATAAGCCCCAAAACTCCATAAAATGAGATCTAATCAAACTAGTGAGCAAGGTAGAGACTTTTTACCTTCAACAGAAGCTCTAGATGAAATAACACCAGATCCCACAGCCTCTTCTCGTTCCTTGCTTGATACTCTTATCTTCTTCTACACAAAGTGCACCAAAATGCCCAAAGATTAGCTCTCTTTCTCTCTTAGCTCACTAAAAACGATTAGGGTTTCACACAGGGGAGTAGGGTGGCTGATGAAGCGGAAATGAGGGCTTAAGATCCTTTAAATAGGACCCAACCCTGGAGATTTATGGTTTCCTGACACAGCGCCAACTCGGCGAGTCGGATCTCTGACTCGTCGAGTTGGTCATTAAACCCACGTGGCCAATCCGACTCTACTCGACGAGTTGGGCATACAACTCGACGAGTCACTCAGTCAACCCCAACAATAAAAATATATAAATATTATACCTGCGAGTCGGGATGTTACAATCGGGCCCCGCTCGGCATCGGACCATGTCCAGCATCAGGCCCCGCCTGGCATCGAGCCCCGCTCGGTATACATATATGTATCTTCCAGGCCCCGCCTGTCTCTGGGGCTCACCCAATAAAGATATACAAACAATATCATATAATCATACTAGCACATAAAGAATCATACACAATAGTATGTTCTCCAATCCTAAGGCCTCGCCTATCATGGGCCTCGTCCCTACTCCGCTAATAATGAGATATTGTGACATCCCCAAATTCACGGTCATTTTAAAAATTTTATTTATGCTTATTTGAAAATCAGAGTATCCATTTTAAAGAAATATGTTGCGGAATTTGTTCCCAGAAAAACATGATAATAACATTATCCAAGCATTTCTGAAGGAATGTATTTTGTTTATATTAAAACTTTGGGATGTCATCGTCAATATAGAAACATAAGCATAAACAGACCTTACATTCATTTACACTAGTGATTTACATCTCCTTTAATCTCTCAGTGTAATATAGCTTCGTATCGATACCTGTGATACAAATAAACCAAGTGGGTCAGGTTGGGAAACCTGGTGAGTACATAGGGATTTCAATCCCACAATGTTATATCATATATATATATATATATATATATATATATATATATATATATATTAGAGCTCACAAAATATACAATTTCATCATATATAAGCAACTCTTACCCCACCCCATCGATCCTCTCAACGACACGGTCCATACTCTCGGATCTAAAATTTACCTCTTTACTTAATCCATACTCTCGAATCTAAAACTAACTTCTTTACCTTATCCATACTCCCGAATCTGAAACTAACCTCTTTACCTGATCCATACTCCTGTATCTGAAACTAACCTCCTTACCTGATCCATACTCTCGGATCAGGTATGTCTGATCCATACTCCCGGATCAATAATTATGCCCATTCCATACTCTCAGATTAGAGACAATTTACTATGTCTAATCCATACTCTCGAATCAATGTCAAGTTCTAAAGTTATTCCCTCCATGTATATCTCACTTGTACTCATAAGGAGATACTACCCAATATTCCCCTTAATTAATTTAGGTTTACTCTGTATCCTAAATCATCATATATTATCAGGTATACTCTTTAACACTTATTTCAGGCAATATCAAATATTTCACACATAAACATATAATTTAATACTTTAATCAATACTTTTATTAAATCATGTTCATGAAAGGGACTATGCACTCACTTGTTAAGGTGGTGATTCCGAACTCAAACAACGCTTCACTTCTTAAAAATAATTTCCTTCGATGAAACCTAGTATTATTACCACTAGATTTTAGTCTAATATTTATTGCGACTAATTATTAGTCTAGATTCATCATTAACTCAGAGTCTACTTCATGATCTATAAAGTATGGAACAACCAGGTAGGATCATATCGGAGGTAGGGTCCGTTTGGTATACGAAGTATATTGTTTGGAAATCTCACTTTAAACACCTCACTAAATCACAGCCTAGACATAATCCCCGTAAGTAGATCAATCAGTATAATGACTTTGAATCACTGATAAATCTTATTTATAGGTTCATAATAACGATATTATATTTAAATATAAGCTATATTTAAAGTAGGGTAGGCGTATCTCACTTACAACGGGTTTTGCTAAAAACCGGGTTCCGCTGGAGCAGAGCTTCTAAGCCGAAAAACTCTTTTTCTCGGAGCCTTCGGGCACTTCGGGGCTTTCCTCTACCACCTTGAGGTTACTAGGGATTTAGAGGGGTTTAGTGAGTCTAGATAAAATTTAGAGAGAGAAAGAAAGGCTAATGGTGTGAAGAAAATATGAAGAATTCATCCTTTATTTATAGGGGTTTGATCATAGAGTAGGCCCTAAGTTTCGTCCGTATCTTCTGCGTACAAGATCTGTTTTCTACGTTCTTTATATCCACGCTTTGGTATTTACGAGTACTACAACTTTCATTTAGACCCCGTCGGCTAATTCTCATTCTATCTCCGATTTACAAAACTGTATCGAATTTATCGCGCTCGAAGAGTAGGGACTAAGTTTCGTCCATATCATTAACATACGAGCTCTATTATCGACATTCTTTATATCCACGCGTTGGTATTTACGAGTACTACAACTTTCATTTAGACCTCGTCAGCTAATTCTCATTCTATCTCAGATTTACAAAACTGTATCGAATTCGTCGCGCTCGAAGAGTGGGGACTAAGTTTCATCCATATCTTTCGCATAAGAGCTTCGTTTTTGGCTGTATTTTTATCGTTGAACTCCTATTTATGATATATTCATTTCTCGTTTAGATTATTTTGGCTAATAATCGACCGATCTAAAATTTGAATTCCGGGTTGCACACTGTTATGCCAAATCTTAGAAAATTCATAACTTCCTCATACGAAGTCAGATTTGGACGTTCTTTTTATGCACGCACTCGGTTTAACATATACTACAACTTTAATTTAGATCTCTAATGCTAAAAAGTAGTTTATCAAAAATTCACTTTATACGTTACGCGGTGCCGTGTCGGTTTAGCCGTAAAACTTCGACAGGTCATAACTTCTTCGTTATAACTCGGATTTCGGCGTTCTTTATATGTACGGAACCCTTGTGACATATACTATAACTTGGTTGAGATTATTTATTATAAATAATCTTCCATCAAAAAGTCATTTTGACTCTCATTGTCTCTAAATTGACTAGCCCAAATCTGCGGGCGTTACAGATATGGACCCCGTCCACACTCAGCTAGTGATGAGATACGGGACCCCGCCCACACTCACCTCCCTACCAATCACATACTAGTATCACTAAGACAACAAGTATAACTAAACATGCACACCTTCCTCGGGCCTTGCCCGACATCAGACCGTAGTCCGAAAACATACATATAAACATTTCTCGGGCACAGCCCGACATCGAGCCGTAATCCGGAAACATATTATCATACATGCATACATATACGGGCCGGCATTGGTGCCTTAGACCCGTTCACACAAAGGGAAACTCACCTCGATATTGAATCTCATAGATAATCCTCTGGCTGCTAGCTGGAAACTCCCCGAACTGCTGATCCTTCGGCTCCCCGAGCTGCTAGTCATCATATAAACTTAATTAAGTTTGGGACTCTCATAACTTAGCCATAAGTCCTCACTGGGGGTGAAAGACCATTCTACCCGTCACATACACTTGTCCAAATATGGACTTTACTCAACCCTTTTGAACCCATTTCATACTTCATAACCCTCCAGGGTCAACCTTGGTCAAATTCAAAGTCAGGGTCAAAGTCAACATCCAAATCAAAGTCAAAGTCAACACTCCCAGTTGACTCAATTCATCGAGTTTGCCCTTAAACTCGTCGAGTTCCCATGAATCACAGAACTATGAAATCGCGATCCAACTCATAGATTTCTTCCATGAACTCGTCGAGTTCTCCCCTTTAACAGAATCGGGATTCCTCGACCCAACTCGTCGGGTTCCTCTATGAACTCGTTGAGTTCTTCAGTCTGTTAGTGTGACAACCTGAATCTTTTTCCGTTGATATTAGCCCGATTCCGCTAATAAAATTTGAATTTTAATTAATTCCGTCAAATTCTTATGATTTGGAAAAAAAATCATCATTTAAGTTATATAATTGAATTTTCTTTTATGAGTCGGAACCAAAATCACGCGAAAACCCGAATTTCCTCTGAAAATCAACGAAAATCTGGCCTGACTGGTGTTCACGGCCGTGAACCCGATCACGGCCGTAAACCCGTTCACGGCTGGACCCCACCACCGACCATACTCCCAGGCTATATATACATGACTCCTACCCTCATTTGAACTTTTTTGGCCGCGAACACACTTTCTTTCTCTAAAAACTGTCACCCAAAAACACAAGAAAACTCAAGATTTCTCTTCATCTATCACTCTACCCGCCTTAGAGCTTGTTGGGGAGCATCAAAACATCAGTTTTTCGTCAAATCAAGTGTTGTTGTTCTTGATTTTACGGCCGTACACCCTTCAAATCTTCAAACCTTCAAGGGTCGCAAACCGTTTACGGCCGTACACCCTTCAAAAGTTCATATTTCCTTCAAGAACACCGTTCACGACCGTAAACCCTTCAAGGGGATGTTCACGGCCGAGAACAGTTCACGACCGTAATCCCCTTCACAGCCGCAAACCCTTCCTAAGTGGTGAACTTGGCTGAAAACCGGCTTTTCCGATTCAATCGAGTCCCGGTAACATTCCTAAACCAAAAACAAGTGTTTTTCTAACACTATAAATAATGGTTTCGCTAATAAGAATACATATATGTATTTAAATGTTATTAGGATTCCGTTAAGTGCCGCGTACATCAACCCGAGGGTCCTCATTTCCAGTTTCGTTGTCCTACATTTCACGCAATTAATGGTGAGTTCATACACCTATGCTTTTATGATTTTAATGTTTTCAGGGGGAGAATACAAGCCAAACACAAATGATTTTATGAATTTATACAAAAAGGACTTCAATACACTTAAAAGTGACACAACCTTACGTTTTCCCACGTTTTTATAAAATATTTATAGATATTTTATCCCTTTTGTAACATGCTGAGCATAAGAGACGTTTTCAACTTACAAGCGTAATTACATAGTTTTTCAGATCAATACATAAATCAAGTACATAACATGCATACAAACTATAATAGGTATAGTTTGGGAATTCAATACACGGTTTTACATATACAAGCATACAAACTATAATAGGTATAGTTTGGGAATTCAATACACGGTTTTACATATACAAGCATACAAACTATAATAGGTATAGTTTGGGAATTCAATACACGATTTTACATATACAAGCATATAAACTATTATAAGAATATAGTTTAGGGAACGAACATATCTTTTATAAACTTATCCGTTATTTATAAAAAGGGTTTTCCGTATTATTACTTGTAAAGTCATTAATCTAGTTTGAGAGACATGTATTTGGGTATAATTACATGTACTAGTGGAAGACTACCCTTATGAACCAGAGTCTCTTCTAGGGAGAGCGTGAGCTCGAGGGAGAGCGTGAGTTTGTGTATAGATCTATATGGGACTGAAAATCCCGCACCTTGCTATTAGCTATAGTAGGACCGGCAGGTTTACGGGTGACAAAGTCATAGAGGATATTGGTGTCCGATTCACGTCGTATCAGTTAGTATGGTCATAAAACTCGCAAGTAGATAACAACAATATATTTACGTAGTAATATACTTTACATGAACAATGCTTATTTAACATAAGTATGGAAAAATACATGGTTTTATTTTAAGTAATGAAACTACTATACGTACTGGTGATAGCCAGGGTTTTTTTTTCTTATATAAGAGATTTTACATCCAAAACAGTATTACACAATTCATCAGGTGGTAAACAGGCATTTGAACTAATACTTTATGGAACACTGTAGCAAACTCATATGTTAGAAAATATTGGATTTTCTTGGAAACATACAAACATTTTCACAGATTCATTAACAAGATTTCATTAGAAAAATATGCTTATGAACTCACCAGCTTTTATGTTGATATACTATTTCAAAATAACTTGTATTCTCAGGAAATCAGTAGACAGGTACCCCCGCAGCTTTTGAGAAGACGGAGCGTATAGAGTCACGTCTTTTATATTTTACTATACTTTTGATGTATACAATCTATGTATCAAACATATGTAAATATTCTACTTATTCAATGTAATGGTTGTGTTTACTTTGATTACTATGATGCAATTGTTATGATACTACACATGACGTCCTCCACCCCCAAACGTTTCCGCCGTTCCGGTTTGGGGGTGTGACAGTTAGCCTTTCTTAATGCATTAAGTCCTTATCCTTTAGATCTACACTCTATACTCTGAATCCAGACTGGAAATGCAACTAGAAGGGTAAAGTTTCCAACTTTACCCATTAATACCTTTCCTAATTGGATTAAGCTCAAACCTAATCCAAACCTCACCAAAATTGTAAGATAATCCATGGGGTCATAGATCTGGGCTATAGGGGCAAGAAGATCTCGTAAAGCTTCAAGCTTTATCCACATGCATGGCCCTTTGGAGCTAGAAAGGCCAAAATATAGGCTTAGAGGTTGCATGGGACTTCCATGTCCATAAAGTTGGCACCTTTATGCCATGAGAGTCCCTCTAGACACTAGATCTGAAGTGTTCTTCAGTTGGGACGTCCAAATCCCAAGAGTCATATCATTTGGACCAAAAACCACATAAAGATGATAATATGGAGATCTAATCAACTACTAGTCAAGTTTGAGACTTGATTACCAAAAATTGACAAAAATGGAGTGAGGTTTCTGGAGCTAGCAACTCTTATTTGTTCCTTCAAGCTTTCCTTCCTTCCAAGCACTTCAAGCACTCCCAAGAACACTCAAAATGGCTCACAATAGCATTAGGGTTTCGAGATCTAGGGTTTGGACAATGGAGTCTAGAAATGAGGCCAAACCCTAGGCCATAAAGTGTTTAAATAGGGTGCAAAATCCCGGATCTAGGGTTTCCCAAACCCCGTCCAACTCGTCGAGTTGGTCTTTAAATTCCTATGTGCCTAAATATTCATACTCGTCGAGTTCTCACCCTTGAATTCGACGAGTTGCCTTCTTGATTTGAGGTTTTTCTTTCCTTAATTGGCCTTCTGGATTCCGGGTCTTACATTATCCATCGACGAAAATATTAGGGAAATTTCCCTCCATCGGTGCCAGATTTTGCTGGTTCAAATCGATTTTGCCGGAAAATGACGTCGTTTGATGTCGTTTTCGCCGACTTTAAACTCCTTATCGCCGGAAAATCGGAATGGTGTATCGATGCGGAGAGACTGTCGAAGTGGAAGAGGAATCGGGGGACCAGTGGGGCACCAAAGAGGGGGACCATTTTTGTCAAAGAGGAGAGGGGTGAAATTACATAAATATCCCCTCTCCATGGAGGATTATGTTGGATTAGGTGTCTAAGCCGATAACTATAATTGATATAAACTTGAATTGATAGTAGCAATTGTTGGATTAGTGTCTAAGCCTGTAACTATATTTGGTAAGTACTTGACCCGGTTGTGCATGGTCCTTTTGGGTTGCCTTCACCATAGCAACTTGACAGGTTGATTTATATAGAGAGAAGAGATATTATTATATTAATATGTTATAAGAATAATATATTAAAGGAATAATAATATTATTTAATTAATATTAGTCATAAATTAATTAGGAATTAATTTGGTGACTAAAAGAGGTTAATTGAATAAAGGGGCTTAAACTGTCAAATGTGTGATAGTTGTGTTTTTGGGCTATGAATCCTTATGGATATTAGGGTGGCCGGATTTTAGGTTTAGGATATCTTAAATTCATCCAAGCCTCATATCTAGAAGGATCCTTGGATTACTTAGGGCCTAAGTTATTCAATTAGGGTTAAGGATGTAACCCTAGTAGCTCATAGTATAAATAGACCCTATGGGTGAGGGAAATCGGCCACTCTTGTAAGATTGAAACCCTAGAGCTTATTTTCTCATCTCTCCTCTCTCTCCAAATCATCCTCTTGCTAGTTGGTGTTTGTAAGCCATTAGAGGAGTGACAATTGTGACTCTAAACTCCAAGAACAAGAAGATTCAAGCAAGCAACTTAAGGTATTCTTCTAGATCTGATTTCATGTGTTATGATTCAATTGTTATCTCTAGATCTAGCATTGTAAGCCTTGGAAACATTGCATGTTCAATTAGAGAAACCTAGATCCAAGCATTAGGGTTTGCATGTGCACATAGGAAAGTTCTTATGGCTCAAACCCATCAGTGGTATCAGAGCCAGGTTGATTTCTATTGAATTGATGCTTTGGTTGATTGCTTTTTGCATAAAAACTCGTTTTTGTGCCCCTGACTGATGAACTCGGCGAGTCCAATTGTGGACTCGGCGAGTAGCACCAACTCGGCGAGTTCAAGCGTCAGTTAGAGTAGATTTCGGGATTTCTTGCTGTTTTGCTTGAGGATACATGCCTTAATTGTTTTGGGTCATTAAAATCCGAATTTTATCATATATTTGAGTATATCCTTGACCAAACAAAAGATAATTACCATTTGATTGAATAATAATTTCCTTATATGATAATAATTGATTATTTGAATTAAATTGGTAAATTGTCTTGCAAGTAATATTGACTAGGTCAAATTTAGATAATCATTAAATTAATTAGTTGATTTATATTATTTGCTATTTGATCCTTTATGTTTTGAAAAGTTCAAAACTTGCCCTCAAGTTTTGAAATTTAAGTTTTGTGATTAAAAGTTTAATTTGAATAATTTAAATTTCAAACCCTAGAATTTTACAAGTTTTAAAATTCAACCCTATACTTATAATATTATAAGATTAATATATATGTATAACTTAAATGCTAGTCTTACCGTTAGTAGGCCTCATTCACGAAGCCAATCTATAAGGGGGGTATAAGGTTATGGCCTATAAAATGGCCGTTTAATGGGTATCCATTCTCACCCACCGCTTCCTTGATTGGTGGAGGGTCGTTAGCCGAACGGGTAGGATCGGGCAAACCTTTCCTCATTAAAAGTATAATGAATCTATATTAAGTAACTAAATGTTTTTACAAAATTCCCAATCTTAGTTACTTTAGGCAAAAGTGAATTGATGCAATTCCATGAAATTACACTTTGTACCCTTGCTAAGACGTTAATGAAGCGTGTGTGGTTAACCGGCACATTAATTGGGTTCTAAGCAAAGGTGGAAAAGGGCGACTCGTTGTTTGTTATAGTTCAATGGAGCGTGTGTGGTTAACCAGCACATTGAATAGGTAACTGTAACAATGAGGGCACCATGTACATTTGCATGGTTATTCACACCCACTTTGTGATCCTCGGCATCCCAGTCACAAACGAGAGGGGCATATCGAGATTTAAACATGCCATTGAAAAGTTCAATGTATCTCAAAAGATCTAGGAGTTTTCAATACATTTAAAACCTAATTTCTTTTCCTTTTTCTAGGTGGAGAATTAGTGAATCGACATTCACTTGCCTTCAAGTTATTTACTTATTAGATTACGACATCCCTCTTCTAATTAGTGAATAATGTTGTTGGTTCCTAGCCCTAATTTTTCATTTGGGTGATTAATTTGGGAAATTAATTTCTAATCAACTTTGTTCTTTTTTCCATTTCAGATGTCGAACGCAAACAACAACGCTTCTGGGTCAAACTCCTCTGGTTCATTCTCACTCATGAACTTGTGTGGGAAAGTGATCTTTGATGGGACCAATTTCAGTAATTAGATCCGCAACATTCGCATGGTCACTCGCTACGAGGACAAAGAGTATGTCCTCGACGAGAAGCTTAAGGAGATTGACATTGAAACTGCTACTGCCGATGAGATCGCGGCCTACAAGGCCCACGAGCGTGATGCCATGAAAGTCCATTGCATCATGCTCGCAACTATGACTGCTGAACTTCAAAAGTCCTATGAGGACAAGTACCCCTACGAGATGCATCAGGATCTGCTGGAACGCTACCACCAGAGCGCCAGGCAAGAAAGGTATGAGATCATCACTTCGATGATCACTACCAAAATGGGAAATGGAGAGTCTCTTACTGCCCATCTGCAAAAGATGCAGAGATATGTTGATCTCCTGCTGAAGTTGAATGTGAAATTCGATGAAGAGCTAGCAATTGACATTATCCTTCACTCATTGCCTTCCTGCTATAGTCAGTTCCGCATGACCTATCACATGAATAAGGAAGAAGTATCCTTGAGCAAGCTTCAGGGCTTGTTGAGGACTGCTGAGAGAAACCTTAAGGATAAATCTGTTGCATCACCTCCCACTCCAGCTGCTGCCCCTGTCTTGGCAATAGGGCAAGGGAAGGGTAAGAAGAGGAAGGCCTCCTCAAGGAGCCACCACAAGGGAAAGTCTCAAGATGGCACCTATTCTAGTGGAACCAAAGTTGGTTCTGCTAAACCCAACTCAAACCCCAAGGAGGCAGAGTGCCACCACTGCCACAAGATAGGGCATTTGGAAGAGAAGCTGCCCAGAATATCTGCAGGCCGTCAAGAATGGAAAGATCAAGCCATCTTTCGCAGGTATTTACACAATTAAATCTAATAGTTTGTCACATGCTACTTCTTGGGTTCTTGATACAGGATGTGGTTTTCACATATGTTCTGATTTGCAGGGACTAAGAAGAAATAGGGATGTGGAGCGTGGAAGGATGAATCTGATCGTGGGAAACAGAAGATCGTCGCCTGTGACCAAGATTGGAGTTTATTCCTTAGTGCTTAGTAATGATTTAGATTTAAATTTGAATAATTGTTGCTATTCGCCAGATATGGCTAGAAACATCATTTCATTTCATGGTTTATATAAACAAGGCTTTAGATATTCATTTGATAATGAAAAGGGTTCTATTTATGCTTATTTTAATAATGTTTTATATTTTGAAGCATTGCCTTGTAATGGAATATATGAAACTGTGATGGTTGTAGACAACTTAGGAAATGATGTATTATGTGTGGATTCTTCCAATAGTATGGATAGAGCATGCTTATGGCATTGTCGTCTTGGACATGTCAATAAGAAACGCATAGCCCAACTCCAAAAGGATGGAATGTTGGAGTCATTCGACCTTAGGGACGATGACGTATGCGAGTCTTGTTTACTTGGAAAGATGACCAAGTCACCCTTCACTGGCACTTGTGCGAGGGGTGAGGGTTTATTGGATCTCATACATACAGATGTATGTGGAACCTTTAGAGCCACCACAAGGGACGCAAATCGCTTCTATGTGACTTTCACAGATGATTATAGCAGATATGGGTATATCTACTTGATCAAGCACAAGTCAGAAACCTTTGAAAAGTTCAAAGAGTTTAAACAAGAAGTAGAGTACCTAAGCCTTGAATTCCACGACTACCTCAAGGAATGTGGAATAGTTTCACAATTGACGCCACCTAGGACACCACAATTGAATGGTGTAGCTGAGAGGCGTAATCGAACCTTGCTAGACATGATTCGTTCCATGATCAGTCGTGCTTCACTACCTATCTCTTTCTGGGGGTATGCCTTAGAGACTGTCGGCCATATCCTTAACTTAGTACCTACGAAGAAGGTTGCCAAAACACCTCACGAGATGTGGACAGGGAAGGCTCCCTTGTTAGCACATATCAAGGTTTGGGGTTGCGAGGTTTTCGTAAGACGGGAAACTCATGACAAGCTCGAACCTCGTAGTGAGCGATATATTTTCATCGGCTACCCACAGAAATCCTTTGGATATCTCTTCTACAGACCGAGTGACAATGTTGTCTTCGTTGCGAGGAGAGGGGTTTTCCTAGAGCGAGAACTCATAAGCCAAGGAGACAGTGGGAGGCAGATCGATCTTGAAGAGCTTCAAGAATCGAGCGATGAAGGAACCTCTAACATTGGCGCTCAACCCGAGGAGGAAACTCCAGTTGAACCGATTGACGAATCCTTACCTCTTAGACGTTCCGAAAGAGTTAGTGTTCCACCCCAGTTTTATGGTTTTCATATTAGTATGGAAGGGGATACGTTCATTAGTGATAGTACACTAGTGAATATGGACGAACCTAACAGCTATAAAGAAGCCATGGCAGGCCCAGAGTCTGAAAAGTGGAAAGAGGCTATGGATAGCGAGATCCAATCCATGTATGACAACCAAGTTTGGAATTTGGTTGACAATGTACCAGGTCGTAAGACGGTCGGGTGCAAGTGGATCTTCAAGAAGAAGACTGACGTGGATGGAAACGTGCACACTTATAAGGCGCGATTGGTTGCGAAGGGTTTCACTCAAACTCCTAGAGTTGACTACGACGAAACATTCTCACCAGTTGCGAAGATAAAGTCTATCAGGGTGATGCTGGCCATTGCTGCATTTCATGACTATGAAATATGGCAAATGGATGTCAAAACCACTTTCCTTAATGGGAAGTTGGCTGAGGATGTTTACATGGCTCAGCCAGAGGGTTTTGTCAATGCGAAGCATCCCAATAGAGTGTGTAAGCTTGAGAAGTCTATTTATAGACTTAAGCAAGCGTCTCGCAGATGGAATCTTTGTTTCGACGAGAAGGTCAAAGAGTTTGGTTTTCTGCGAAGCGAAGATGAGTCTTGTGTATATGTCAAAGCCAGTGGGAGTGTAGTAAGCTTCCTCGTATTGTATGTCGATGACATACTACTCATAGGAAACGACATCCCGACACTGCAGGAGGTTAAGTCCTGGCTCGGGAAGTGCTTCGCTATGAAGGACCTCGGAGAGGCTTCCTATATTCTAGGAATAAGGATAGTGAGAGACAGAAGTAAGAGACTAATAGGACTTAGTCAGAACACTTACTTGGACAAGGTACTAAAATGTTTTAGTATGGAGAATTCAAAGAAAGGGGAGTTACCAATCCAAAGTAATGCCAAGTTGAGTAAGACTCAGAGTCCGAGTACTGAAGTCGAGATAGCAGAAATGAGCCGAGTACCTTACGCTTCCGCAGTCGGCTCGATCATGTACGCTATGACTTGCACTCGCCCTGATGTGGCCTTCGCTTTGAGCATGGTCAGTAGATATCAAGGGAACCCTGGCAGAGCGCATTGGATCGCAGTCAAGAACATTCTTAAGTACCTTCGGAGGACCAAGGAATGGTTTCTAGTCCTCGGTGGGAGTGATGACTTAAAGGTGCGAGGGTACAACGACGCCAGTTTTCAGACCGACAGGGACAACTATCGTTCGCAGTCGGGCTGGGTCTTTACCCTCAATGGAGGAGCAGTAACTTGGAAGAGTTCCAAGCAGGAAACTGTAGCTGATTCAACGTGTGAATCAGAGTACATTGCAGCAAGTGAAGCGTCAAAGGAGGCAATATGGTTGAAAAACTTCATTGGAGACCTTGGAGTTGTGCCAACCATAAAGGAGCCCATAGAGATTTTCTGTGATAATGAAGGAGCGGTTGCCTTGACCAAGGAACCAAGAGATCACGGTAGATCTCGACATATCGACAGAAAATATCACTTTATTCGACATCGGGTGGAAGAAGGACTCCTCGTAGTGAAGAGGGTATCGTCAGAAGATAACCCAGCAGATCCGCTTACGAAGGGACTGAGCAGGGTTAAACATTTACAACACGCTAGGAGCATTGGGCTAAACGACGATATTAGTTTAGATTAGATAGTTTGGAAACATGTAATAGATAAGTTGTTATTAACATTTGATGATTAAATAAAGGAGTATTATTTATTAGTAATGTTACTGTCTTATGTTAATATTTTACCTATTGTTTCAGTTTGCATGTTTTGACTTCCTGAATAATTAAGTTATTTGATAATAATCGAATTATTCGAATGGTCCACAGTCGTTCATATGTTGGAAGTAGATATGAATGAAGACTGTCATGAATTGGTGTGTAGATTGTCTAAAGTGTATTAGACATAGCAAAGGTTTGCTACAACGTTCGTGAGTGCTTATGAACTTGATTTGAGCATTGGAATAAACCCTCACTTGCTGAAATCACTTCATGGAATTTATCACGAGTGATCGCAAGATGGTAATATCATATGGTCTTAAAACCTAGATAGATGGTTTATTGTTTATTAATTGGTTATGCATTGATAATGCACAAACGCATCAGTAACTTGATGTTATAAAACGCATTGTTGTGTGTGATTTGATTAGTGGATAATAGATGCATATAAGTCGAAGTTTATCTGTTCCTTTTATCCTAAGAGGGTAAAAGCGATATCAGGGCCCATCGATGATTTGATTTGACTTATGTGTCGGGCCCGGTCAGGACTGAATTGATGTGTTCAATTAAGTTCTATGTCAAATGAATCTGAGATCGAGAAACCAATTGCAGGACAATAAGTATGACCATGTTCCATGTAATTGTCCGCACGATATCTAGAACAAAGGATTATACGATCCCTTATCTGAAGGACAGGATACTGATAAGATCAGAGTTTGACATCGTCTTTGAGAGCTACGATTGCTAATCGGATTGTGTTTGCATCTATAGTTACTAGACTTATCCAAGTGGGAGACTGTTGGATTAGTGTCTAAGCCCGTAACTATATTTGGTAAGTACTTGACCCGGTTGTGAATGGTCCTTTTGGGTTGCCTTCACCATAGCAACTTGACAGGTTGATTTATATAGAGAGAAGAGATATTATTCTATTAATATGTTATAAGAATAATATATTAAAGGAATAATAATATTATTTAATTAATATTAGTCATAAATTAATTAGGAATTAATTTGGTGACTAAAAGAGGTTAATTGAATAAAGGGGCTTAAACTGTCAAATGTGTGATAGTTGTGTTTTTGGGCTATGAATCCTTATGGATATTAGGGTGGCCGAATTTTAGGGTTACGATATCTTAACATTCGTCCAAGCCTCATATCTAGAAGGATCCTTGGATTACTTAGGGCCTAAGTTATTCAATTAGGGTTAAGGATGTAACCCTAGTAGCTCATAGTATAAATAGACCTATGGGTGAGGGAAATCGGCCACTCTTGTAAGATTAAAACCCTTGAGCCGATTTTCTCATCTCTCATCTCTCTCCAAATCATCCTCTTGCTAGTTGGTGTTTGTAAGCCATTAGAGGAGTGACAATTGTGACTCTAAACTCCAAGAACAAGAAGATTCAAGCAAGCAACTTAAGGTATTCTTCTAGATCTGATTTCATGTGTTATGATTCAATTGTTATCTCTAGATCTAGCATTGTAAGCCTTGGAAAAATTGCATGTTCAATTAGAGAAACCTAGATCCAAGAATTAGGGTTTGCATGTGCACATAGGAAAGTTCTTATGGCTCAAACCCATCAGCAATGCCCTTTTGGGTTGCCTTCAAACCTGGCAATGGAATATGATGATTGTTAGAGAGAGAATAATGATTTATTAATTTATTACTTGGTTGATAAATTAATTTGAAATCAAAATAAATGATTTAATTAATGTATTATGTGAATAATATATTAATTAGTAATCATATAGTTTAATTAATTTTTAATCAGAATTTAACATGGAGTTAATTTTGGGATTAAAGGAATTAACTGAAACTGCAGGGACTAAAGGTGACAATGTTCAATAGTTGAGCATTGAGCATTCTAAAACCTCCCTTAGAGGGGGGAAGGGAATCTAGATGCTCCTAGGATTTCCGTGGGCTCTAAGGGTGCCTTGGAAGCCTTAGGGAGAAAGCTAAGGGATTAGGGTTATCTAAGATACACCTGCCTTATCCTAAACCTTCCTTATCACCTATATAAACCCCTGTGGGGTTGGATTTCGTCCCATGCACTCCAAGAAAGGCTTAGAGCCGAATTTTCCACTCCCCTTCTCTCTCTCCATAGTAATCTTTGGTTGCTAGGTTTGTTTGTGAGCCATTAGAGGTGCGACACTTGTGGCGCTTGCTACCAGAGGTCTTTTAAGCAAGGTTTTTAGATTGTTATTACAATATAACAATCAAGGTTTGTATTTTAATCCCTATTGTGTGAATTTGATCATAATACATAGAACCTATGGTTTCTTCTTTTGTGTTCAAGTTGCATGTTCAATTAGAGAAAATCTAGATCCAATTCAATTAGGGTTGCATGCACACATAGGATTGTATGTTTTTCTCAAAACCCATCAGTGGTATCAGAGTCTAGGAATTGTTTTCTATTGTATTTGATGCAATTGGTTGAAATTGACAAAATTAGTGTTTATGGCAACTAAACCCTTGGCCTTGCAGTTTTCGCAAATTAGGGTTTTATAACCCTAGTTTTTCGATTTTATGGTTAGGGTTTTAACCCTTTCCTTTGGCCTCAAATTTCGAAAATTAAGGGTTTCCCAACCCTTAGAATTTTTGATAATACGGCAAGGGATGAAGCCCTTTCCTTCCTCCCCAAGTCTAGTGATTTTCGAATATTTAGGGATAAGGATATGATTCATATTTTTAGGAATTATCTTGTTAATTGTTTAACTAAGATAATTTTGTCCCTCCCTTTTTCGAAAATTAAGGGGTTGTGATTAGATTAAATTATCTTGATTAATTTAATGGATAATCTTCAATTGATTTAATTAATAGATAATTATTAAATCAGTTATTTTATTTTAATTTTTAACTTTAAATTAAATAGTTGAATTTTCGAAATTTAAAATTAAAATTAAAACCCTAGTATTTTTGAATAGTTTGAAAACACACCCTCATGGATTTTATTAATAAATTAATTAAATGTTTAATTAAAAGACAATTGATAAATCCATAGATAGGTTTAAATCTAATTAAATTAAAAGCCTAATTTATTAAAGGATTAAACCTTAGTATTTTAAAAGTTTAAAATACACCCTATACTTTATAAGATTAAAAGTTTAATTGTATATATATGTATAAGAAAAAGTCAGTCTTACCGTTAGTAGGTCTTATTCACGAAGCTGGTCTATAAGGGGTGTTTAAGGAAGCGGCCTGTAAAATGACCGCCATTGGGTATCCACTCTTACCCACCGCACTCTTGACTAGTGGAGGGTCGTTAGCCGAACGGGTAGGATAGGACACTAAATCCTCATTAAAAGTATAATCAATTATAAAGTAACTAAACCTTTTATAATTCTCAATCTTAGTTACTTTAGGAAAATGTGAATTTGATGCTAACCTATGAAATTGCACATTGCACCTTATTGGTCGTTAGTGGAGCGTGTGTGGTTAACCGACACACTAATATGAGACTAATGAAGGATGGCAATGGGTTTCTCGTAAATTATCGTTGATCAATGGAGCGTGTGTGGTTAACCGGAACATTGATTAGGTGATAAATGAGATCGATTGTACCAAGCTAATTTGCATGGTTATTCACACCTTGTTTGTGATCCTCGGTATCCCAGTCACAAACTTGAAGGGCATAATCGAGATTAAACATGCCATTGAAAATTTTCAATGAATCTCAAAAAGATCTAGGAGTTTCATTTAAAAACCTAATTCGTTTAAAATTTCGTTTTCGTGGTGGAATTGGTAAATCGTCATTTACCTACCAACAATTAATTTATAATTGGATTACGGCATCCCTCTTCCGAATTGTGAATTATTGTGTTGGGTCCTAGCCTTAATATTTCATTTGGGTGTTATATTAAGGATTAAATCAACTAACTAGAATTTCTCCCTTATAGATGTCTAGTTCTGACAACTATGGTCTTCCTTATCCTTTTGGAAAAAGCTTTTCTCATGAAGATGATATTCCACGTGACGATCGAGGTGAAAGATCAATCCCTTCTTCATGCTTTGGTGAAACTTCTCTTCCTCCACCTCCTCCAATAATTCTCCCTGACCCACGTGTTTGTCGACTTGAAAAGTTCAAGGTCACTCAAGCCCTATTGGCAAGCAAACACCAAGATGGAAAGTCTGTATGTGCTCACATCTTGGAGATGAAGTCTCACGTTGACAGACTGGGAATGTTGGGTATCGTTTTCTCGAGGAAGCTGGCTGTTGACTTGGTTATTCAATCACTTCCTAAGTCATATAGCGAGTTCATAAAAGACTATTAGATGACAGTTATTGATATGACATATTTGCTAATTACTGCTGAATCAGCAATGATTTGGCGCACTGGTAACGCAAATTTCAATGGAAGATCTACCTCCCAAACTTCCATGGACATTGACAATGGCGACAATGGAAGTCCAGAAAAGTTTTCTCTTCCCAATGGAAAGGGATCGGCCAAGGTCAAACCGTTTGACCGAATGGTAAAGAAAAAGGCTGAGTCTGAGATAGTCTCATGCACCATTCCGAAAGAGTCTGTTTGTTTCTATTGCCAAGAGAAAGGGCATTGGATGCGAAGCTGCCGTATCTACCTGAAGGATCACAAGGATGGTAAAGTCAAAATTAATGACTCTACTTCAGGTAAGTCCACTATCTAACTCTATTAAGTTCCTATTTATAGATTCTTAATACATGATGTGATAAGATTGCATTTTGATGTTTTGTAGGATCGAAGAAAAGAAAGGAAGCTTAAAGAAAGAGTAAGTTGAGTCTGATCGCGAAGAGATGGATTTCGATCGCATGGTTCGATGATCAGAATTTTGAGTTGCTGCTTAGGAGTTATGATAGATCGCTTAGGAATATTTAGAAACGTAGTTTTCATATGAATTTGCATTGTAAGGACAACTTTTCCGCATTTTATAAACAATGAAAAAAAATTGATTTTGTCTTATTTTATGTTTCCTTGCAATATTGAAAAATTGGCATTTGTGAAAAATTGGTGTTTATATATTGTTAGCAATATTGAAAATGGATTTGATTCTTAGTAATATCGTTTGTGGTAGTGAGAAATTTACCAAATAAGGAAAGATTCTCATCACCTAAGTTTCAATTTGACAGAAACTTGGAATCATACGACTTGTATTATGTGATGAATGAGAATTTTCATCTTTGGGAAATTAAGACTAAATCATTGTTCACATGTAGATATGAGTCAAGTGAAGGATTGAAGGATCTGGTACACATTGATGTGCATTGGTCAAGTCCGCCACAAAGAACGATAAGTCTATTCGTCATGATTTACTAAAAGTTTAGTAAATATGGTTATGCTTACAAAATTAAGTGTGATTCTGAATCATTGAAAAAGTTTCAATGTATAGCAGAACGAATAAGAAGAATCAACTAGGAAGAAAGATAAAAGTTTCTCCAATCTGAAAGGAAAGGAGAGTACTTGAGTATCGTGTTTTATGATCATCTTAGTGATTATGAAACCATGTCATAATTGATCCTCTAAGGAAACCTTAGTACATTTGTATGGCTAAGAAGAGGAATCGGAAATTGTTGAAATGGTTGAATAAAAAAGGGCGAGTCATACTTCGTTTCAAAATCGAGTCTTAGAGTCATACTCCAAGATTGCGCATTGAGTGACATATCTAAAGTAGGTTTATAACACCTCATGAAATATGGAGTAGAAATGTTTCTTACTCTTGCACATTCGAAGTTGGTAAGTTGTGATGTTTTGGATAAAACAAAGACCAACTAAGACCAATTGTATGAAGTGTTTTTTTTCTTGATAAGAATCCGCACTAACTCTTGAATGTTTGTTTGTCAAGAAATGTTCCTTAACAGAGAATCTTATATGTCAAGAGGTCAGTGGGAGTCTTAATGATCTTGAATAGTTTCAAGAACTAATCAATAATAAACCTATTGTTTATCACTAGCACACGGCATGAGGTTTGTAACCTATCGTGTTGACATATTCTTGTTTCTATGCCATTCCATTTAAGTTGACTATGCATGTGAGTTCTATGAGTTCTCATTTGATTGCATAAGACAAAGCACCTTAATCAATGAAAGTACATTAATCAGTATAGGTGAGCTGCTTAACAACTTGGAAACAATGGTAGGCCCTATACTACTAAATGGCAAGAAATTAAGATTGAACAAGTTCAGTCCATATGAGTTTGGATTTGTCACAAACCTTGTCTTGTGATTATGGTTATGAAAAATTCACATGGATAGGAATACATACATCATAAAATCTAAGTGGCAAAGGTTTCTCTCCGCTTCATAAAAGGATTGTGAGGAAACGCTTTCACTAACTAGATTTAAAGAGATAGCAGTTGTGTTAATTGCATTCTCAAATTCGATTATGATTACGGCATCCCTCTTCATAGTTCGAATTGTGAGAAATGGCAAATAGTCTAAACATTCGGGACTTACTGCTGTAAATTCTGAAATAATTTAGACACACATATGAGCTATCTAAGGAAAGGTGTATGAGTTTGAGAAGCCTAGATAAAGTCTTATCGAAGTATCTTGTATCAAAAATCTGAACTTTGGTAAGAAAGTCAATAAGTATTTATTTCTAGAAGTCCAGCTGATTTTTGGGTACATGTCAAAGCTAGTGGGAGCATAAGTGTTATGCTAGTAAGGACATAATTATTGTGCTAGTGGGAGCATAATCATTATGATAGGTGTTGCGAGTTAGCAATGCTATTTATAGGAAACAAAGTTTTGATTTGCAAAGTTGCAGAGTTTGAAAAGTTGTTTTGCTATAGTAAGGGAGAGGATACGTATCCTTTATTTTGAATCTAAAAGTTTAGATTGAAGTATTAATCGAACTTAGTCATGAGCATATATGAATAGCAAGTTGAAATGTTTCAACGTTGGAAATTCCATATATGGAAATATTATAACGAGAGATTGGTAAAGTATCATATCCTTATTATGAATTGTATCTCATATGCTTCCGGTATAGGATCGATTGCATATGTTATAATATTCGCCTATTTTGATTTTCCAAATGCCGAGGGAATTAAGAGGGAAAAAGTACCAGAACCGGATATGACTAAAGTAATTAAACAACTGTCAAGGACGATCTAAGGTTCGCTAAGGATTGGTCTCTTGTGGGCAGTTGAAAGTATAGTAATTTATGGACCATATTGACATAATCATGAATAGATGGGATTCTATTAAGAATGAATTGTCATATGGCAAACATGGAAATGTTTCCATAATGGGAGTTGGATATTAAGAATCTATGTGTAGAAATTTTTATGCAAGAAGGATGTTCAAAGGAATGTACTTTGAATATGAGACTTCGTATCTATGGAATTATCTTGTAACAATCTCCAATGGAATGTTTTGTAATCGGCAAAGTCACTGTGACTTTGGTGCCTAGACATTACAAAATGATCATTGCATGATAGCTTATAATCTAACACATTCTAATAATGGAAGAATTTGGTATTCTTAAACTTATGATAAGGATTTGGAATTGTGAAATGAGCATCATTGGAAATGTGTTCAATTGATCTATTTCACAAAGTAAGGACCATAGGTAAACATAGTGTGCATGCTTGGATCATGGGATAACTATTGTTTTAATTCAAGTATTAAGTTGATTAGTCGAAACATTATACAATGAATAATGTGTAATCAATATGGTGATTAAATAATAATTGTTTTATTTATATTCAAAAGTGTTGAGACCATATTGGATTAGATTATTCTTGTGTTTCACTTCGTATGTTTTACTTCCCGAATAATAAGATTATTCAAACATCCACAGTCAATCATACTTTGGAAGTAAGTAATGAGGTAAGGCTGTCATGAATTCGACTGTAGATTGTCTAAGTGTTTAGACATAGCACAAGTTTGCTACAGTGTTCATGAGTACTTCTGAAATAGGATTTGAGTATTGGATTAAACCCACCCTGACATGAATCACTTCGTGGATTTTATCACGAGTGATTGTGAGACGATAATATCTTATATTCTTGAAACAGAGATATATGAGTTGTTGTTTACGAATCGGTTGCACATTGATAATATGTAAACGCATCAGTAACTTGATGTTATAAAACGTATTGTTGTGTGTGATTTGATGAGTAAATAGTACAAGCATATGAGTCAAAGTTTATCCGTTCCTTTTACACAAAGTGGGATAAGAGCGATATCTGTGGGCCTCTCGATGATTTAGTGATGACACCCTAAGCGCTTGGCCAATCCTGGAATAAGTTGATGTGTTCAATTGTATTGTAGTCAGTCGTCATAAATCGGAAATCGGGAAACAACACATGGACAGAGAGAATGATTATAATCCATGTCTCATGTCCATACGATTGATGGGTTTTTAGCATTCTAACACTCCTATGGTGTACATGCAACCCTAGAAACCTTGGATCTATGTTTGATTAAGATACATGCAAATAATTATTTTTCCAAGGTTCTTATCCTAACTAGCATGGCATGGGGTACTTGAATCAAATAAAACTAGTAAAATTACTTACCTTGTAGTAGAAGTTGATTGCTTGGAGTTTGAGAGTCTAGCACCAATAATGTGGATGCCTCAAATGGAAGTCACAAATCACCACAAACTTGGAAACTTGAGAGAATAGTCACAAACTTCTTCAAATCGGCCCTCTTAGTTTACACACATCAACTAGTGTTATTTCAAGAACCAAAGCCTCCTTTATATAGTGTGGTGGATTAGGGTTACATCCATGTAAACCCTAATACCCATGTCTTTTCATTTCCATGAGATCCATGGGTTAAAGCTCCATGGAGTATCCATGGACTTTCCATGCAAGCCTAGCCCATTCCAAATAAGCATTAGCCCACACTATATAAATACAAGAGCCCATATTTAATTAGTCATACTTTTGATCTCTAAATTAATTCTAAATTAATTATATATCAATACTAATTAAATAATATGATTTTATATTAATATATTAGGACTTATAATATATTAATAAATCATAACTTATACTATTCTCAAACGATTATCCATAAATTGTTCGGGTGAAGTGCAACCCAAATGGACCATGCCGGGTCGGGTCAAGTACATACCAAATATAGTTATGGACTTAGACACTATATCCAACAGTCTCCCACTTGGATAAGTCTAATAACTATAGTTGCAAGTATGACTTCAGGAACCGATCAGCAATCGTAGCTCTTTAAACTCTGTTGAACTATGAAGCGCCATTTTAGATAAGTGATCATATAATCCTATGTTCTAGATATCAGCCGGACAAATACATGGAACATGGTCTTGCTTATTGTCCAACATTTGTTTCCCGATTTCCGATTTGTTTGACATAGAACTTAACTGAACACATCAATTTATTTCTGACCGGGCCCGGTACATAGGTCAAAACAAAATCATCGAGGGGCCCAGATATCGCTTCTAATCCTAGAAGGAACAGATAAACTTCGACTCATATGTTTGCTCTACTACTTGTTGAACTACACACAAAGGCACGGTTTATAACATTGAGTTACCAATGCGTTTTCGTGCAATCAATGCATAACCAACTTATAGGCAACAAATCATATCTCTAGGTTTGAAGACTTATATGATATTACCGTCTCACGATCACTCGAGATAAATTCCATGAAGTGATACAAGTGAGCGTGGGTTGAATCCAATACTCAGAACTTATGAGCACTCATGAGTGCTGTAGCCCCGCTTTGTCTAACATCTTAGACCTCTACAAGCCAACCCATGACAGTGTTGATTCATATCTACTTCCAACATATGACCGACTGTGGAGTGTTTGAATAATATGATATAAACCATAACATAATTATTCTAGAAGTCAAAACATGCAAAAAGAAATAATAGTAAACGATTGACAAGAGATAGCAACACTTTACTCATAAATAACAGCTTTTATTTATCATCAAATGTCAATTACATTTTACAAATTTCAAGATTATCTAACTACTAAAACTAATATCATCCTTCAGCCCTATGCTCCGAGCATGCTGGAGATGCTTAGCCCGAGTCAGTCCTTTCGTGAGGGGATCTGCTGGGTTCTCATCCGATGATACCCTCTTTGCCACGAGGATTCCTTCTTCTATTCGATGTCTGATGAAGTGATATTTTCTGTCAATGTGTCTGGATCTCCCATGATCTCTTGGTTCCTTGGCTAAGGCAACCGTACTATTGCTGTCACAGAAAATCTCCATTGGCTCCTTTATAGCTGGTACAACTCCAAGGTCTCCGATGAAGTTCTTTAGCCATATAGCCTCCTTTGCTGCCTCGCTTGCTGCTATATACTCTGATTCACAAGTGGAATCAGCCACTGTCTCCTGCTTGGAACTTTTCCAAGTAATTGCCCCTCCGTTTAGAGTAAAGAACCAGCCCGACTGAGAGCGGAAATTATCCCTGTTAGTCTGAAAGCTAGCATCACTGTACCCTACAACTCTCAAGTCCTCACTGCCACCGAGGGTAAGGACCCGATCCTTAGTCCTCCGTAGGTACTTGAAGATATTCTTTACCGCAGTCCAGTGTGCCTTGCCAGGGTTCCCCTGATACCTGCTAACCATGCTCAAAGCAAAGGATACATCAGGTCGAGTACACGTCATAGTATACATGATCGATCCTACAGCTAAAGCATAAGGTATTCGACTCATTTCTGCTATCTCAGCCTCATATTAGGGCTTTGTGTTTTACTCAATCTGGCGTTACTCTGGATGGGTAACTCTCCTTTCTTGGAGTTATGTATGTTGAACCTTTTCAACACTTTGTCCACATAGGTGCTTTGACTAAGTCCAATTAGTCTTTTACTCCTGTTTCTCAAAATCCTTATCCCTAGGATATAGGCAGCTTCTCCAAGGTCCTTCATAGCGAAACACTTCCCAAGCCAGGACTTTACTTCCTGCAGGGTTGGGATGTCATTTCCTATGAGTAGTATGTCATCCACATACAGTACCAAAAAGCTGACTATACTCCCACTAGCCTTGATATAGACACAAGATTCATCTTCACTCCTTGAAAAGCCAAATTCTTTGACTTTCTCATCAAAGCAAATATTCCATCTGCGAGGTGCCTGTTTTAATCCATAAATGGATTTCTCGAGCTTACACACTCTACTGGGGTACTCTGTACTGACAAAACCCTCTGGCTGAACCATGTAAACATCTTCAGCCAACTTTCCATTAAGGAAATCGGTTTTGACATCCATTTGCCATATTTCATAATCATGAAATGCAACAATGGCTAACAGAACCCTAATAGACTTAATCTTGGCCACTGGTGAAAAGGTCTCATCATAATCAACTCCCGGAGTTTGAGAATAACCCTTTGCAACCAGTCGTGCCTTATAAGTGTGTACATTACCATCTATGTCGGTATTCTTCTTGAAGATCCATTTGCACCCAACTATCTTACGATCAGGTACATTGTCAACCAAGTTCCAAACTTGATTGTCATACATGGACTGTATCTCGCTATCCATAGCCTCTTTCCATTTAGCAGCCTCAGGGCCTGCCATGGCTTCCGTGTAGCTATTAGGCTCATCCATATTTACCAGTGTGTTATCACTGATAAGTGTCTCACCTTCTGCAGTAATTTGAAAACCATAATAATGCTCAGGTGCATTCCTAACTCTGGTGGAACGCCTCAGAGGTATAGATTCTTCAGTCGGCTCAACAGGATTTTCCTCCTCAGGTTGAGGGCTAGGGTTTGAGGTTCCTTCACCAATTGAATCTTGAATTTCCTCAAGGTCAATTTGCCTCCTACTGTCTCCTTGGCTCATGAATTCTCTCTCTCTCTCGAAAGAATCCTCTTCTTGCTACAAAGACCACATTATCATTGGGTCTGTAGAAGATGTAACCAAAGGATTTCTGTGGGTAGCCGATGAAAATACACCTTTCGCTTCGGGGTTCGAGCTTATCTTGAGTCTCGCGTATCACGAAAGCCTTGCAACCCCAAATCTTGATGTGGTCTAGATTGGGAACTTTTCCAGTCCACACCTCGTGATGTGTTTTGGCAACCTTCTTTGTAGGGACTAGATTAAGGATATGGGCGGCAGTCTCTAAGGCATACCCCCAAAATGAGATTGGTAGCGAAGCTCGACTCATCATGGAACGAACCATGTCCAACAAGGTCCGATTACGCCTCTCAGCTACACCATTCAACTGTAGTGTCCTAGGAGGTGTCAATTGTGAGACAATCCCACATTCCTTAAGATAGTCAAGGAACTCAATACTAAGATACTCACCACCACGATCGGATCGAAGCATCTTAATGTTCCTGCCCAACTGATTCTCCACTTCTTGCTTAAACTCTTTGAATTTCTCAAAGGTTTCTGACTTATGCTTGATTAGGTAGACATATCCATATCTACTAAAATCATCAGTAAAAGTCACATAGAACCGATTAGCATCTCTTGTGGCGGTTCTGAAGGGTCCACACAAATCCATGTGTATGAGGTCCAACAAACCTTCACCCCTAGCACAAGTGCCAGTAAAAGGTGACTTTGTCATTTTACCAAGCAAACAAGATTCACAACTATCATCTGACTTTAGGTCAAATGACTCCAAGACTCCATCCTTTTGGAGTTGGCCTATGCGTTTATTGCTTACATGTCCAAGACGACAATGCCATAAGGATGCTTTATCTAAGCTAGTGGAAGAGTTAATACACAATACATTATTTCCTAGATTATCTACAACAGATACAGTTTCATACATGCCATCACAAGGTAATGCTTTAAAATAAAGAACATTATTAAAGAAAGCATCAATACTACCATTATTATTATCAAAATAAAAGGTAAAACCTTGTTTATACAATGCATGAAAGGAAATAACATTTCTTTCCATTTCTGGCGAATAATAACATTTATTCAAATCTAATGTAAACCCACTATTTAGCACTAAGGAATAAACTCCTATCTTGGTGACAGGTGAAGCTTTCCTGTTTCCCATGATCAAGTTTATCTTTCCCTGCTCCACATTCTCACTTCTTTTTAGTCCCTGCAAATCACAACATATGTGAATACCACAACCTGTATCAAGGACCCAAGACTTAGAATGATGTGAGTTATTAGACAATATAGTGTATATACCTGCATGGTTGGGTTTTACTTTCCCATCCTTCAAATCTTGCTGGTACTTTGGGCAGTTTCGCTTCCAGTGCGACTTTTCATGGCAATAGAAGCATTCAGCCTCATTAGGGTTAGCAGAAGGAGTGACAAAACCTTTCTTGCTTTTGCTTGAAGAGGAGCCTTCAAGGGTCTTACCCTTGGTACCCTTAGAAGGGTTCTTTCTCTTCTTCCCTTTGCCATGCCCGATTGCCAAGACATTGGCCGCAGTTGGAGTAGGAGTAGGAGTAGTAACAACTGACTTACCCTTTAGACCACTTTCGGCGGTCTTCAAGAGTCCTTGAAGTTTGCTGAGGGTGACTTCTTCCTTGTTCATGTGATATGTCATGCGGAATTGATCATAACACGATGGCAAAGAGTGCAAAATGATGTCTATTGCTAACTCCTCAGGGAAGTTCACATTCAGCTTCAGTAAACGGTCCACATACCTTTGCATTTTCTGCATGTGGCCCGTGATGGGTTCACCATCCTTCATTCGGGTTGTTATCATGGAGGAGATTATTTCATATCGCTCTTGACGAGCACTTTGATGGTAGCGGTCCATCAAGTCCTGGTGCATCTCGAAAGGATAATAGTCCTCATAGGACTTTTGGAGCTCGGCTGTCATGGTGGCCATCATGATGCATGCCACTTTTGTAGCATCTCTTTCATGTACCTCATATTTAGCAAGCTCTTCAGGAGTAGCAGTTGGCTCGGGTACCTTCAGCTCCTTGTCGAGAACATATTCTTTGTTCTCATACCGAGTGACCATCCTGATGTTTCTGATCCAATCTGTAAAGTTTGACCCATCAAAGATGACTCTCCCACAAAGATTCATGAGAGAGAAGGAGCTAGTAGGGTTTGAGCCAGAAGCATTGTTATTGGAAGACATCTAAAAAGAAGAGGGAATAGATTAGATTAGATATAGAGATAGTCCTTAACAAAACATCCAAATGTAATATTAAGGCTAGGACCCAACACAATATTTTATAACTTAGAAGAGGGATGCCGTAATCTAAGCTATAAGATATTTGAAGGTAGGTGAATGACGATTCACCAATTTCCACCATGAAAAACGAAATATTTAATTAGGTTTTAATTGGTTTAGAAACTCCTAGATTCTTTGAGATTCATTGAACTTTCTTCAATGGCATGTTTCAATCTCGAGTGTGCCCTTCAAGTTTTGTGACTGGGATGCCGAGGATCACAAAACAAGGTGTGAAGTAACCATGCAAATTACTTGGTACCCTTAATGTATTACCCCTCAATCGATGTGCCGGTTAACCACACACGCTTCATCGATACTATGATAAACATTAAGTCACCCTTTACCTACCTTGTTAAGTTCAAGTTAGTGTGCCGGTTAACCACACACGCTCCACTAACGACTTAAACAAAGTGTAAAGTGTAATTTCATGGATTAGCACCTTATTCACATTTTCCTAAAATAACTAAGATTGGGAATTCAATAAAGTCTAGTTACTTTAGTATTATCATTATACTTTTAATGAGAATTTATAAGTCCTTGTCCTACCCGTTCGGCTAACGACCCTCCATCGATCAAGGAAGCGGTGGGTGAGAGTGGACACCCATTAAGTTGCCATTTTATAGGCAACAACCTTATACCCCCCTTATAGACCGGCTTCGTGAATGAGGCGTACTAGCGGTAAGACGACTTGATCTTAGACATATATAAATATTATTAAAATTATAATATTATAAAGTATAAGGGTTGAATTTTAACTTTTAAAATTCTAGGGGTTGGAACTAAAGTTTTTAATATGACTTTACATGTTCCAAAACATGAGGGCAAGTTTTGTAAACTTTCAAAACTTTTCATTTCTCATAACTTATGAGTTAATGGTTATTAAAAATGAAGACTCTTCATTTTTTGTAACCTATGTGTTCTTTTAATGGTTATTTATAAATGTGACTTTTGGTTATCCATAACTTAAGAACTAGTTATGGACTCCATTAAAACACATAAAGATCAAGAAATAGTACAAGCATATGAGTCGAAGTTTATCTGTTCCTTTTACACAAAGTGGGATAAGAGCGATATCTGTGGGTCTCTCGATGATTTAGTGATGACACCCTAAGCGCTTGGCCAAGCCTGGAATAAGTTGATGTGTTCAATTGTAGTTTGTAGTCAGTCGTCATAAATCGGAAATCGGGAAACAACACATGGACAGAGAGAATGATTATAATCCATGTCTCATGTCCATACGATTGATGGGTTTTTAGCATTCTAACACTCCTATGGTGTACATGCAACCCTAGAAACCTTGGATCTATGTTTGACTAAGATAAATGCAAATAATTATTTTTCCAAGGTTCTTATCCTAACTAGCATGGCATGGGGTACTTGAATCAAATAAAACTAGTAGAATTACTTACCTTGTAGTAGAAGTTGATTGCTTGGAGTTTGAGATTCTAGCACCAATAATGTGGATGCCTCAAATGGAAGTCACAAATCACCACAAACTTGGAAACTTGAGAGAATAGTCACAAACTTCTTCAAATCGGCCCTCTTAGTTTACACACATCAACTAGTGTTATTTCAAGAACCAAAGCCTCCTTTATATAGTGTGGTGGATTAGGGTTACATCCATGTAAACCCTAATACCCATGTCTTTTCATTTCCATGAGATCCATGGGTTAAAGCTCCATGGAGTATCCATGGACTTTACATGCAAGCCTAGCCCATTCCAAATAAGCATTAGCCCACACTATATAAATACAAGAGCCCATATTTAATTAGTCATACTTTTGATCTCTAAATTAATTCTAAATTAATTATAGATCAACACTAATTAAATAATATGATTTTATATTAATATATTAGAACTTATAATATATTAATAAATCATAACTTATACTATTCTCAAAAGATTATTCGTAAATTGTTTGGGTGAAGTGCAACCCAAATGGACCATGCCGGGTCGGGTCAAGTACATACCAAATATAGTTATGGACTTAGACACTATCTCCAACAACGATATCTTGTAGAACGGAGGAATATTTGATCCCTTATCTAAGGACATGTCACTGACTGGGTCAGAGTTTGACTGCGGCTTTTGGTAGCTACAATTTGCTAATCAATTTGGTAATTATACTTGCAACTATAGTTATTAGACTTATCCAAGTGGGAGACTGTTGGATTAGGTGTCTAAGCCGATAACTACAATTGGTATAAACTTGAATTGATAGTAGGAATGTCCTTTTGGGTTGCCTTCAAACCTGGCAATGGAATGGGATGATGGTTAGAGAGAGAATAATGATTTATTAATTTATTACTTGGTTGATAAATTAATTTGAAATAAAAATAAATGATTTAATTAATGTATTATGTGAATAATATATTAATTAGTAATCATATAGTTTAATTAATTTTTAATCAGAAATTAACATGGAGTTAATTTTGGGATTAAAGGAATTAATTGAAACCGCAGGGACTAAAGGTGACAATGTTCAATAGTTGAGCATTGAGCATTCTAGAACCTCCCTTAGAGGGGGGGGGGGGGAACGAAATCTAGATGCTCCTGGGGTTTCCTTGGGCTCTAAGGGTGCCTTGGAAGCCTTAGGGAGAAACTGAAGGGATCAGGGTTATCTAAGATACACCTGCCTTATCCTAAACCTTCCTTTTCACCTATATAAACCCCTATAGGGTTGGATTTCGTCCCATGCACTCCAAGAAAGGCCTAGAGCCGAATTTTCCACTCCCCTTCTCTCTCTCCATAGTAATCTTTGGTTGCTAGGTTTGTTTGTGAGCCATTAGAGGCGCGACACTTATGGCGCTTGCTACCAGAGGTCTTTCAAGCAAGGTTTTTAGATTGTTATTACAATATAACAATCAAGGTATGTATTTTACTCCCTATTGTGTGAATTTGATTATAATACATAGAACCTAGGGTTTCTTCTTTTGTGTTCAAGTTGCATGTTCAATTAGAGAAAACCTAGATCCAATTCAATTAGGGTTGCATGCACACATAGGATTGTATGTTTTGCTCAAAACCCATCGAATTCTTCGTTTCGTGGAGCCCCACAGAGGGTCCTTCGTGGAATGCATGTCTATAGCCGGAAATGTCTCTTTTCATGACTAAATTTTGAAATTACCCCCCGAAAAATGACTATACCTGGTATTTTCCCAGAAAACATTGTCTAACCACATAACCACTTGCATAACCATTAGATTAAATTAAGACAAAAAGGGTACGCTGGTCAATAAATTTAATGTTCATCTATGAACATATGTTCATATATGAAAATGAACATAAATTCATGTTAACAATAAGCTAGTTAAAAAAAATTAAGTGCAATGTTTATAATACAAATCACCAAAAACTGATTATAATCTAAAAAAAATATCAAAACTTGATAATCCATAAAAATCTCAAAAATCGATTTTAATATACAAAAAACCTAAGTTATTCTATACAACCCTTAAGAAGTAGACCCATGACCTGATGCGTCATCTATATATGAACATATGTTCATAATTGAACATAAATTCATATGGGTTCATATCAAATGCAATATCCTCTATCTCCATTGTCGTGATTCTCCATATATATATATATATATATATATATATATATATATATATATATATATATATATATATATATATATATATATATATATATATATATATATTGTTTATTGCCACCATTATGTTTAACATACATCGACAACCTATCACCCAATCATTCTTCTTTGTACCATAAAATCTCACAAAAAGAAAACTCGTTTTCCTCTTTTAAATTCAAGCAATAAGATATACAGATCAGGGAAAATTTATTATAATCCATGAAATTTTCAAATAATTGAAACACTACAAGATGAAATAATCGAACTTGAATCAATAATATGCACTTCATGTTCATATAGGAACATATGTTCATAGATGAACGTATGTTCATAATTGAACATATGTTCATAATTGAACATATGTTTATATAAGAGCTGTAATTCCAGAAATTAAGAAGAAATGAGGGCAAGTCATAAACAAACTAAGAAATCCATAACGTATTCATATTAATATGGACATATGTTCATATATGAATATATGATTATATATGAAGATATGTTCATAAATGATGTTAACGTTACCATGAACGGTCACGTTAAATGTAATGGAAGGCTTAGACGGAGCGTTACCATGCTATTACCTTGGCCGAGGCCCAGTCTTTGCCCACGCGATTCAACACCGAGCTAACCGCTCACTTCCCATCACAAGGAAAGAACACTCCACGTGATCCCCTCATTCACCCACAACCAATCAGAAGGCGACGAAAAGCTCAGGTGACGCCCAGAACTGACGTCACCTGGTGGCTAGTTAGTGTGGGCAAATCTCCCAGTAAGAGGAGGCCACGTCTCATGCTCATTGCGTATGGTCACCACGATCCGTTAGTAACAGGTATAAAGGGATATTTTCAGTCTCAAGGAAGGGATCCATTCTCTATCACACAGAATCTCCCCTAAAAAAACTCTCTCTAAGAAAACTAACTTGATCGTCGGAGCGACGTCCCGGGAGAATACACGGTCGTCCTATAACGGTTCTTCTGTGATTGTGTTCTCAGGAAAGCTTCCAAGGCAGTTACATCATCAAGCATCCAAACCCCCTGAAGAGCATGTCACAACATTTGGGCGCCATCCGGACGTATCCTCAGAGTGATACAGCCAATTGACGACACTGGTTCTTCGCAAAACGGCGATCTAAGCCCAATAACACCTACGCCTGCAGTAGGAGATCTGTTTCAATGGCGATACCTAGAGGACACCACCACAAGTATACGTCACAGACCCCAATCTAGGTGCTCATGGCACATATCTCACCGGCTACGGGTCCAGTACTCCAGAGCAGTTTCCGATAGTTGTCATCGGACGGTTCATCGCCTCAGATGGCGATATCGTATTCCGATCTGCTGCAAGGACATCCGTATTCCGATCTGCTGCAAGTACTTACTATCTCTAATCCTCGTAAGAGAAACATGACTCATCAAGCAAGGGACGAAATAGAGGTACTCTTGAGAAATCTACTCAGTATCAATTTTTCGAGCAACGATCCCATACCATCGAACTGGGATCCGCGAGATCCGCTCCTCATATCTGGATTTATTCGTAACACGAAGATCCATCGAATATATATCGACAATGATAGTTGCTCTGATATAATCTACGAGCATTGTTTTAGACAATTACCGGATGCATGGAAGGAGGGGCTACAGCCCCCAACCGGTGGGCCGTTGATAGGGTTCACTGGACATAGTTTGTGGCCATTGGGCACAATTCGACTACCCTTAATGATGGCCAGTCACGACGAGATGGATCGAGTCACAAGAACAATCAAATTCTATATGATCCGATATCCGACAGAGCACAACATTCTACTCGGACGGTCGGCAATCTCCTCACTACACCTCGTGCCATCCACGATCCATGGCATAGTTAAATTTAGTACACGCCATGGATCAGCGACGATCCTCACCACAAACACCAGGGCATAGCAGTGTCACCAAATCATAGCCGCTGTCGAGCTTGTGCGAGCGCCAAAGAAGTCAAAAGTGGGATGTTCCACCGAGTAGCACTAAATAAACATGGAATATCCAGATCAACTCGTGTGAATTGGTGCTCACTTGTCAGATGAAACCAGGGCACGACTGGTGGAACTCCTAAAACAATACTCCACTGTCTTTTCCTGGAAACCAACCGATCTAACGGGCGTCGATCGACAAGTTATAGAACATAGCCTTAATATCGCACCAGGGAGCAACCCTTTTAAACAAAAGAAAAGGGGCCATGCAGCAGACCGGAACAGGGCTATAAACACAGAAGTGGCTGACCTGGTGAATGTTGGCATACTCCGGGTGGTCATGTTCCCGACGTGGAAAACAAATCCCGTCATGGTGAAGAAAGCCAATGGGTCATGGCGGATGTGCATTGATTATTCGGATCTTAATAACGCCTGCCTAAAGGATTGTTACCCTCTCCCGGAGATCGATCAGAAAGTCCAGTCGCTTGAAGGGTTTCGGCTCAAATGTTTCCTTGACGCGTACAAGGGTTATCATCAGGTACAGATGAAACGAGAAGATGAGGCGAAAACAGCCTTCCATACAGAAAAAGGCACTTTCTGCTACCAGAAAATGCCATTTGCGCTCAAAAATATGGGCGCTACTTAACAAAGGCTAATGTACAAGGTATTCGTTGATCAAATTGGTAGGAATCTCGAAGTCTACGTCAACGATATGGTAATCAAGATCCGCGATGAGGAAACATTACACCAAGATGTAGAAGAAACCTTCAGAACGCTAGTTAAAGCGCAGATGCAGTTAAACCCAGCTAAGTGCACCTTTGGAGTCGAGGAAGGGCAATTCTTTGGGTATCAGGTATCTAAAGAAGGGATTCTCCCTAATCCCACTAAAATACAGGAGTTCCTCAAATCGAAAACTCCCCACAATCTCAAAGGGGTACAGGAGATCAGCGGTAGGTTTACGGCGTTGGGAAGGTTCATTGCCAAATCTGCAGAGAAAGCATTTCCTCTATACCAGACACTCAAAGGATGTTTAGACAAAAAGCAGTTTAAGTGGACAGAAGAAGCAGACGCGGCATTGCAAAAACTGAAAGACGCACTACAACAACTCACGGCTCTCGCCTGCCCACTCCCAGGGGAGACACTATAGATGTACTTAGCATCGTCTGAAGAGGCCATCTCCTATGTACTAGCAGTGGAGAGAGAAGGCAAGCAGATCTCCATTCATTTTGTTAGGAGGGCCCTGCAAGGACCAAAATTCAATTACCCGGCCTCGGAAAAGCTGGTCCTCGCCCTGGTTTACGCAGTCAGGCGACTACGGAGATATTTCCAAGCCCACAAGGTGGATGTTCTGAACTAGTTACCCGATAAAGAAAGTGCTACTAAGGCCATAAAAGTTCGGGCGACTGGCCAAATGGTCCATAGAGTTGGGTGAACACGACTGGCCCCGGGCTCTTGCAGACTTCCTGGTCGAAATCCCATATACCATCAAGGGAGTACCAACAACAATCTCCACCGATCTATTCGAGACCGAAGTGTTGGGTTTTGAGCATTCTAACACTCCTAAGGTGTACATGCAACCCTAGAAACCTTGGATCTATGTTTTACTATGATACATGCAAAATTAATTTTCCAAGGTTCTTAACCTATCTAGCATACATGGGGAACTTTTAAACATAAAAAATAGTAAGAAATACATACCTTTAGTTGCTTGGACTCCTTGAGAACCTTGTGAGCCTAGCACCTCAAGTGTGATGCCTCAAATGTCTCACACAACACCAAATACACTTGGAATAACCTTGAGAGAAATAGAACACTTCTAAAATCAGCTATGCCCTCTTGTTCTCACTAGTGGCCGATTTTGGTTGCTCACATATTCCTATTATAGTGTGTCATAAGTAGGGTTACACCATGTAAACCCTAACTTGTTATGGCTCTTCATTTCCATGATCCATGGGTTCAAAGACACCATGGAGCATCCATGGAGCATCCTATGGGTTTTAGCCCAACTTGATAATCCATGGAGCATTAGCCCACTATACAAGTATGGGTGATTTACACAATCAACCCATATATTTAATTAGTCTTCTTTTGATCACTTAATTAATTCCAAATTAATTCTTGATCAATACTAATTAAATAATATTATTAATATATTAGAACTTATAATATATTAATAAACCTTAAGTGTTATTTCTCTCATTTTCGTCTATCCAAATGCATGATGCCATGCAACCCAAATGGACCATGCCAACCGGGTCAAGTACATCCAAGAAATAGTTATGAACTTAGACACCAAATCCAACACGAAGCCTGTAAGGAACCCTGGAAGCTGTACACTGATGACACGTCAAGTAAGGAAGGCTCAGGCGCAGGCATGATCCTTCAAAGCCCCAAAGGCGAAGATATCACTTATGCGTTGCGATTCAACATTCAAGTATCCAACAACGAGGCGGAGTACGAAGCACTCCTAGTAGGCCTGAGGCTCGCCAAGGAGGTTGGCGCAAAGCAACTAGCAGACCTCCGCGATTCATTGCCTATCACAAACCAGGTAAATGGAATGTACGAGGCTAAAGACTCAAGGATGCAGAAATACCTAGACGCAGTCCGAAGTCTAACCAGCACGTTCAAAAGCTTTTCCATAAAGCGAATCTCTCGGGGAAAGAATGCAAGGGTGGACGCTCTCAGCCAGTTAGCCTCAACTTCCTATGATCACTTAACAAAGAAAGTGCTAGTCGAAGTCCTCCCGGAGAGAAGTATCGATAACCAAAAGGTCAATACAGTATCGACTGCACCGAAATGGACCAAACCGTACGTCGATTACTTGCGCCATGGCATGCTACCAGATGACCCTGAGGAGGCGAAAAAAGTCAAGATCAGGGTGTCACATTTTTCAATCAGGGATAACCAACTATACCGAAGAGGGTATCTCAGTCCATGGCTAAAGTGCATCTCCAAGGAAGAGGGGTAGACGTTCCTAGAAGAAAGTCATTCGGGGGATGCGGCGACACATGAAGGCGCTCGAGCACTCACTGGCAAAATAATCCACCTAGGGGTATATTGGCCAGACGTGTACAACGACGTTGCGGCCCTAACCAAGAGATGCAAGGAGTGCCAGGCATTCGTTGCTTTCCAAAACCAACCGACCATGTCGTTGACCAGCATCACCAGCCCCTGGCCTTTCCACCAATGGGGGATTGACATAGTAGGACCTTTCCACCAGCGCCATGGGGTATGAAATTTTTGCTAGTGGCCGTGAATTATTTCACGAAGTGGATAGAAGCAGAACCACTGGCCACCGTCACTGGCAAACAAATGATAAAATTCATGACCAAGAACATATTGGCTTATTTTGGCACACCTAGAATCCTCATAAGCGATAACGCCACACAATTTGAAGGAAGTCCTTTCAAATAATTGTGCGATGACAAAAAAATTCATCGCCGGTTCACTTCAGTGGCGCACCCTCAGGCCAATGGGCAAACTGAAATATCAAACAAAACCATAGTTAATGGTTTAAAGAAAAGGCTACTCAGGTCAAAGTCCGTCTGGATGGATGAACTCCCGACAGTGATGTAGTCTTATCGTACCACAGCAAGGTCAAGCACGGGAGAAACGCCATTTAGTCTAACCTACGGGACGAAAGCAGTCCTCCCATTGGAAATAGTGGCCGGCTCCCTACGAATAGAGAGTTTCGAGGAAGCAGCCAACGAAGAAGGGTGACGCCAGGACCTGGACATGCTCGACGGAAAACGTGAGGCGTCACAGCTGCGCCAAGCACTTTACAAATCACGAACTGAGAACTATTACAACCGCCAAGTCCGGGTCAAAAACTTCAAAGTTGGAGAATGGGTGCTAAGAAAGAATGAGTCTTGCCATGCTGAACCATTGGGGAAACTCAGTATCACTTAGGAAGGACCGTACAAAATTGTGGAAGCCGATAATAACGGTGCTTATGTTCTGGAAACTCAGGACGGGCGTGCCATTCCAAGAACGTGGAATGCGCAGAGCCTGCGTCATTTTTACTCTTAAAATGAGTATGGGTCAATGCTAGCAAATGCATTTTTTATTAGTTTCGGCATATAAATGTAACCAGTAGAAATTACATTATGATTTTCAGTTTTATAACGCTCAAACAATAAAACTAGAAAGAGAGAGAGAGAGAGAGAGAGAGCAATTCAGATGCTTCTCATTTTTAAGCTTGAAAAATTAAGCAAAAGAGGCTGTGTGCATTTACCATGTGACAACAAGGACTGATCATCCAACGTCACACGAGCGAAATCATCACAAGGAGGCAGCCAGGGGGTTTTATCAAAAGAGGCTCATAACCTTTCCCCCAAAACATGTTCGTCAATTATATTACAGTATACATATGAAAGAACATGTGAGATAAGTGTAGAAGAGTCATAACCTTCCACTAATAAAAAAAAAACAAAACTGGGTGAGCCTCAAGATGACGATCTTGGCAACACCCAGGGTCTTTAAGCAGCAAATTAAAACAAATTTCTCAAAGACCAGCTTCAGTAAAGCATAAAGAGTTCACTAGTAAAAGAACTCAGGTGAGGTGTAAATAGACCCTGCATCAATACCATGTGATGGCCAACATAAACCATACATGAAGCAACCAAACAAAAAGAATATGTGTGGAAATATCAAACGTTCATACCCACAAATATAAAGAAAATTTTGTCATAGTTGTCGGACACCCGTACTTTCAAATGGCCACCGAGGGCAGAGAAGACCATAAAAAAACAAAGGAAAAGAAAATATTGTTCAAGAAAATCACATCGGAACAAGTCGCAAAACAGGGCTACTTATCGCCAGGAGCAGAGATTGGGCCGGAGCCTGACCCATCGCACTGAGCTTCTTGACAGAGACTACGGAGCCCAACCATGTCCAGAATGCCCAGGCGAAGGTGGTTGGCAAAGTCTGTTTCAGTGAAAGCCACCAGAGCATCTTCCATTTCTTGAGTCCTGACAGCCACATTCTCCTCAGACTTTGGGCAGACTCCCCGGCGGTTACCTGCTCCCAGATATTCCTTTTACCCTGTTCTACACCTGCAGCAACACAAGCCTTCAGCACATGTACCAAGCCTTGGAGAAATTGAGGGCTCTCGATCAATCGGTTCACCACCCTGATGAGCCCCTCGCTAAGGATCCATAAAACATCCTTCTCCAGCGCCCCTTTTGCAGTGCCCTCAGTAACCAGATCAACCTCCAATTTTGTTGTCCGCTCGCTCAGCCCCACATTCTCCAAACTCAAAACCCCTATACGGTCATCCAGACGCCTCGCCTCTTCCTCCAGCTTTGCTAATTGATCATCCAAGCTTGCTTTCTCGCGCAACACCATCTCCCGCTCGGCTTCCCAACTGCACTTGTCAGATTCTATCTTCGCCAACTGGGCCCTCAACTCTTCTCATTCAATACTCTTCCGGTCAGAATCAGTCTGGAGAGTCTCCATATCAGAGATACGTTCAGCTGCTGTGACCAAATAATATGACACCTGGGCGGCGGCATAGCGCAAGCCGTCAGCCATGTATTCATCTGATAGAACCGTTAGGGCCTCAATGGTAGCGGGAGGAAACGCGTGCCGACACCACTCAAGAGCGGCGTCATGATCGGAGACAAGGTCTTTGGCAGTTAGCTTCCAAGACGGCTTATAGGCATCCAGACAAGAACCCGCAAGAAGGGGGATGGTTTTGGTCTTATCAAAAGAAGCTGATGCAAGACCATGCGAAAGGGGAAGACCCAGTCTTCGCCTTGGCTCCTCCAGTGGTGAGAACGGGGTTGGCCTTGTCGACGTTTCCCTCTACTATGCGACCTGGCGGTTCAGTTGCCCGATTGAGTGCCCCCTCCGACAGTTTCGAAGGACCCTCATCGGGGGCACGAGTGGAGCTCCTGGAACCCTCAAGCAAGAAATGCAGATTATGTTTCTTGCGAAGGGGGGGCTCGGAGCTAGCGATCTTGGCAAGACCGTCGGCAGAGGCTTCCAGAACAGCGAAGCGCCTCTTGACACGACGAAGACTCCTTGGAGACCTAGAAGGGGTAGGATCCTTCTGGGAAGCACCAACAACAACGACGTCTTGGAAATCCGACTCATCGTCACCACCAGCACCATCACCAGCGGCACCGCCTGCACCGGCGGGAGACTCGTGTGTAGCCCCGATTCCTTAACCAGAAATAGGAGGTGGAAGAGCTTCCACAAGGTCGACTTTGCGGCATTGGATTTCACCCTCAAACAGACCCTGAAGAGCCCTCTCCAAGGATATAATTTCCTCCTCACCTGGAAACAAAACGAAAGCAACGACGGTTAGCCAAAACCCTGATTTCAACGCTTTTTGCCAAAAAAGAAAAAAAAAGGGGGGGAGGACAAGGGAAAAAGAGTGTTATAGCTTCCTTCTTGACAAAGAACTCAGGCATCTTCCCATGAGCCCTCCAAGAGGCGCTCATTCCACCGGCGGCCAAAAAGCAATCGAGCCAATCATCGACGTTGATGTTGATCTTCTCCAAGTCGTCAGCCAGCTCCTTGTCAGCACCAAAAAGCGTGGAAGCACGGTCCACATACGCCTTAACCCTTGGGTAGCCAAGCACCACAAGATCATTATACACCCACAAGAACTTTTCTTGCCAGTTCTTCGTGGACTTTTGGTCGTGAATAAGGGTAGGGACTCCCCGCCGACGAGAAAGGGTTCGGGTCCCAGACTGAGTGGAAGCGTTGAAGAAGTGCTTGAATGTCGGAACAGTCGGTTGACGACCTAGAGCGCGGCAGAGGAGCTCGAAGCCTACTATCTTGTTTATAGCAATTGGAGTCAGCTCCCTCAATTAAAACCCGTATTCACGGATGATCCGATTAAAGAAATCAGTGGTAGGCAAACGAAAACCTGCCTCGAATAAGGCGATCGGAATCCTGACTTTGCCCTCAGGCGGGCTATAAAGTGACGCGTCGGAGAGGGGAATTTGTACGCCGTGTTCGGGAACAAACCCGAATCGGAATTGAAAAGATTCCCACTCTTCAGCAGTGAGTTTTCTCCCTAGAGAACGAGAGGAAGCCATGAAAGAGTTCGAAGGAAAATACGAAAAGGTTTCTTTCGAATAAGAACTTAAAGAAAGAAAGATAGCACGTGAAGAGGATGTGCCAGTATAAGCAGAGGTTTTAATGCCATCAATGGGGCAGCGAACCGTTTTCATGATGAAACCACCGAACAACGGCGATTTCGCCCTGCCAACTGCACAAGCTGCCAGTAGCAGCCCACCACGTGTCTGCGAGTAGACTAGAACAACTCCGCTACGTCATGAACACAAGATTCTACTGGCCTAAGGGACTTGTTAACGTTACCATGAACGGTCACGTTAAATGTAACGGAAGGCTTGGACGGAGCGTTACCATGCTAGTACCTTGGCCGAGGCCCGTTCTTGGCCCACGCGATCCAGCACCGGGCTGACAGCTCACTTCCCATCACAAGGAAAGAATATTCCACGTGATCCCCTCATTCACTCACAGCCAATCAGAAGGCGACGAATAGCCCAGGTGACGCCCATAACTGACGTCACCTGGCGGTTAGTTAGTGTGGGCAAATCTCCTAGTAAAAAGAGGCCACGTCTCACGGTCATAGTGTAAGGTCCCCACGATCCGCTAGTAACATGTATAAAAGGATCTTTTCTGTCTCAAGGAGGGGATCCATTCTCTCTCACACAGAATCTACCCTTAAAAAAATCTCTTTAAGAAAACTAACTTGATCGTCGGTGTAACACCGTAATTTTTCAAACAGATATTTCATTTTAAAATCGCATACTTTTCATAACATATTGTATGGAAATCTCGTTTATTCAAATTACAAAACACAAGTCCATTAAAAATCCAGGATCCTCAAAACACAACTCTTTCTTTGGTGTGTACAATCAAACCGGTGCCTTCCCGCGATTCCTGAGAACACCCTGAAACACATAACACATAACACGGTAAGCACGAAGCTTAGTGAGTTCCCCAAAATACCACATATAACACATAGTAGCCACTCGAGGCTATAACTCTGTGGGCCCTCTGGCCCTAACTCTGTGGACCCTCTGGTCCTAACTCTGTGGACCTTCCGGTCCTAACTCTGTAAATTCTGGAATACACACAGCATAAATCACATAGAAATAATGCGGTGCAACACATCACATACATAGCATACAAGATACTCTGTCACATAACTCTAATTACCACTCAAGGTAAAGTATAATGAGAAGACTCACCTGACAAGCAGCAAGTAAATACCCTCGCACCCGAAACTCGAACTAGCCTCCGCCTAGCACAAAAGATGAATATCTCTAATCAATACTCTTCACACGACCCCAATAAATGAGGGCTATTCTTCTTTCTCTAACTCTTGAATTGGGTAAAAGACCATTTTACCCCTCCATGGTCTCCATTACTCATGTTGACCAAACCCCAGAGTCAACAGAAGTCAAACTCGAGTCAACAGTCCATGTCTGACCCGACTCGCCGAGTGCACCCTTACGACTCGTCGAGTCCACTTACTTTCCTCAGAAATCTCGTGACAGTCCAGCTCAGCTCGTCGAGTTGACCCTCAACTCGTCGAGCTATCGCATGCTCAAGCTCATCGGGAAAAACCCTTACTGACTCGTCGAGTCAACTCATGGACTCGACGAGTCCCCTCGGTCTGATTCCTCATTCAGACGTCCAAAGTCAGATCTCTCATTCCAAACCCTAGATCTAGCCCTTTAATACACCAGAGACACATAAAGTCTCGACCTTTACGTTCATACATGGCATAAATGCCTCAAAATGCCAAAACAAGCCCTTCTTAAGGTGTTAAGCACACCAACCCTCATTTGGATGAATAAAGTTGGGACCTTTGGACTCTAAGGACCTCACAAGGTCCAGATCTGAGGACTAGGCTTCTAGCTAATCCATTTTACTCAAAGTCCAAAACCAAAGGTGGTAAAAGCCCTAGAACTCCAAACACATGAGATCTAACCAAAATAATGAGAAAGGTGCAGACTTTTACCTTCCTCAGAAGCTCTGGACGATCTATCACTGGATCCAACTTTCCCCCTCTTTTGCTTGATCTCCTTCTCTTCTTCTCAAATGACGCACTAAAAATCCCAAGATAGCTTCTCTCTCACTTTCTAGCTCAGTGCATATAAGTTTAAAATCTAAACAAATTTCGATAAATGATAGGAATTTGAAATTCTCACATTTTTCGATAAGGATTTGGGAGTGTGAAATTAGAATCATTGAAATTATGTTCAATTGGTTTATTTCACAAAGTAAGGATCATAGACAAACATAGAGTGCATACTTGGTGTATGGCAAAGCTATTGTTTAAGAAAAACATAGTGTACATGCTTGGAGCATGGGACAACTAGTGTTTTTAATTCAAGTATAAAGTTGATAAAACCGAAACAATGAATAATGAGTAATCAGTATGGTGATAAATAAAAGTGTTTATTTATATTCATAGGGTTTGATACCATATTTGATTCATTTATTCTTGTGTTTCACTTTGCATGTTTGGACTTCCAGAATAACTAAGTCGCTCTTCCTGAATGATTAAGTTATTCAAACCATCCACAGTCGGTCATATGTTGGAAGTAGATATGAATCAAGACTGTCATGGGTTGGTTTGTAGAGGTCCAAGTTGGTGGACAAAGTGGTGCTACAACACTCATGAGTGCTCATAAGTTCTGAGTATTGGATTCAACCCACGCTCATTTGAATCACTTCATGGATTTTATCATGAGTGATCATGAGACGATAATATCTTATATTCTTCAAACCTAGAGATATGAGTTGTTACTATGAGTTGGTTGTACATTGATTGCACGAAAACGCATTCGGTAACTCGATGTTATAAAACGTGCCTTTGTGTATGATTCAACAAGTAGTAGAACAAACCATATGAGTCGAAGTTTATCCATTCCTTTTACCTTTGGGATAAAAGCGATATCTGTGGGCCCCTCGATGATTTAAAGATGATACATGTGAGTGCTTGGCCAAGCCAGGACTAATTTGATTTGTTCAATCAGTCAGTCATCATGAATCGGAAATCGGGAAACAACAAATGGACAGAGAGAATGATTGATAATCCATGTCTCAGTCCATATGATATCTAGAATGGAGGAATATATGATCCCTTATCTAATGGACAAGTCATTGACAAAGGTCAGAGTTCATCGACAAGGTCAGAGTTCGACAGAAGCTTTTGAGAGCTACGATTGCTGATCGGTTCCTGAAGTCATACGCAATAATAGTTTTAGACTTATCCAAGTGGGAGACTGTTGGATTAATGTCTAAGTCCATAACTATAATTGGTAAGACTTGACCCGACCCGACATGGTCCATTTGGGTTGCATGGCATCATGCATTTGGATAGACTATAATGAGATAAATAACACTTAAGGTTGATTAATATATTATAAGTTCTAATATATTAATAAGGTTATTTAATTAGTATTGATCAAGAATTAATTTGGAATTAATTAAGTGATCAAAAGGAGACTAATTAAATATATGGGTTGATTGTGTAAATCATTCATTCTTATATATGTGGGCTTGTGATCCAAGATTTCTTATGTTGGACTAAGTCCATGGGGTGACCCATGGATACTCCATGGAGGTTAAAATCCATGAAGCATAAGGAATGGGTAAAGTTATGAGTTACATAGTGTAACCCTAATAGCCACCATATAAAAGAATCCCATGGCTCAAGAAATCGTGACTAATGTGTGAATATGAGGGCTAGACGATTTCAAGGAGTGTTCCATTTCTCTCAAGTCATTCCATGTGCATTTGGTGTTGTGTGAACCATTTGACGTGTCACACTTGGGGCACTAGGCACTCAAGCTTCATGGAGACAAGCTACATCAAACAAAGGTATGTATTCTATCCATTTGATTACCCAAGTATCAAGTATTGTATGCTAGATAGGGTAATACCTTGGAAAGTTCATAATTGCATGTATAATAGAGAAAACATAGATCCAAGGTATTTAGGGTTGTATGTGCACCATAGGATGTTGTAGTATACTAAAACCCAACAGTGGTATCAGAGCCAAGGCTTGTTTTCTTGTTATACTTGCAAAATTAGCTGAAAAATCGAATTGTATTAGTTTAAAAGTTATGCTAATTACTTGAAAAAAAAAATTGATGTGAATTATCTTTGTTCATATGAGTTTATTAGATTAATAGAAAAGTTAATTGATTATGTGTTTTCAATCCATTTTAATCTAAGAGTTGATTCTAAAATGTGTTTTTGTAACTTGTCCTCAAGTTATATGAAAAGTCACATTTAAGAATCATAAAACTCATAAAAGTTGGCAAATGTTACAAAATGAAGAGTCTAGTTCTAATTAAATGGTTTTATGACTCCATAACTTGTCCTCAAGTTATGGAGGTTCAAGAGTCTCTTCATTAAATTAAAAAAAAAGTGTAACCTTAATTAGTTCCATAAGTTACAAAATAAAGAAAAGTTACATTCTTTTATTAGTTTAAAGTCTTCCATAACTTGTCCTCAAGTTATGGAACTTGAAGAGTTTTTTTTAATTAAAACTACTTTTAAACACATAAGTTATGGAATTAATTAGTTTTGAATATTTTCAAAACTTGCCATCAAGTTTGGAATTTGTAAAGTTTTCCCCATGAATACTTTAATTCCAAGTTAGCCCTTAGAATTTTAAAAGTTAAAATTCAACCCTTATACTTTATAGTATTATAAGTTAATAATAAATATATGTATAAGAGCAAGTCAGTCTTACCGTTAGTAGGCCTCATTCACGAAGCCGGTCTATAAGGGGGGTATAAGGTTACTGCCTATAAAATGGCAGTTTAATGGGTGTCCACTCTCACACACGGCTTCCTTGACTGGTGGAGGGTCGTTAGCCGAACGGGTAGGACAAGGACTATAATTCTCCTTTCATTAAAAGTATTAATGATAAATACTAAGTAACTAAACTCTTATTAATACCCAATCTTAGTTACTTAGGAAAATGTGAATTTGGTGCTAACCCATGAAATTACACTTTGCACTATGCTTAAGTCGTTAGTGGAGCGTGTGTGGTTAACCGACACACTAACCTGGACTTAACAAGGTAGGCAAAGGGTAACTTAATATTTATCATAGTATCGGTGGAGCGTGTGTGGTTAACCGACACACTGATTAAGGGGTAAATATTAAGGGTACCAAGTATATTTGCATGGTTATTCACACCTTGTTTTGTGATCCTCGGCATCCCAGTCACAAAACCTGAAGGGCACACTCGAGATTGAAACATGCCATTGAAAAGTTCAATGAATCTCAAAAGAATCTAGGAGTTTCAAAACCAATTAAAACCTAATAATACATTTCGTTTATCTTGGTGGAAATTGGTGAATCGTCATTCACCTACCTTCAAATATTTTATAGCTTGGATTACGGCATCCCTCTTCCAAGTTATAAAATAGTTTGTTGGGTCCTAGCCTTAATATATCATATTGGGTGTTATATTAAGGACTTAAATCAACTTTACGTGAATTTCTCCCATTGTTGATGTCTGGTTTAGACAACAATGATCTTCCCAAACCAAGCTTTCCTAATGAATATGACTTCCCGAGTTTGGCTCATGGAAGTCATACTTCTCTTCCTCCACCTCCTCCAATTATTCTCCCTAACCCACAAGTTCAAGGTCACTCAAGCCCTAATGGCAAGCAAGGTCTATGTGTGATCACATCTTAGAGATGAAGTCACATATTGACAAGCCGGGAGAGTTGGGTGTCAAAGTCTTGAGAAAGTTGGATGTTCAATCACTTTCTAAGTCACATAGTAAGTTCCTTTGGGACTACTATGAAACAGACTATGACATGAACCTTAATGATCATATCTATTTGCTTGGTGCTACTGAATCAACAATGATTTGGAGGACCAGTAAAGCAAATTTGATTAGAAGATCAACTTCCCAAACTTCTATGGACTTTGAAAATGGTAACATTGGATATCCAGAAAATCTTTCGCTTCCCAATGGAAAGGGATTGGCCATAGTCAACTCGGTTGACCAAATGGTAAAGAGAAAGGCAAGTCTGTGATAGTCCACTACACCATTCCCAAAGAGTCCATATGTTTCTCTTTCCAAAGGAAGGGGCATTGATTGCGAAGCTGCCTATTTACCTGAAAGATCATAAGGTTGATCAATTCAAGAAGTTTGACTCTTCTTCAGGTAAAAGTCCATTATCTAACTCTGTTAAGTTTCTATTATGAGATTCTCATTACATGATGTGATTGGGTCACATGTTGATGCTTTAAGAATCAAAGAAAAGTGAAGAAACTTAAAGGAAGTACATGCTGATTCTGATCACGAAGATGGATTTCGATCGCATGGTTTGGTGATCAGAATTTTTGAAGCTGTTACTTAGGAGTTATGATATATTGCTTAGGAATAGATAACAACAAGTTTTTCATATGCATTTGCATTGTAAGGATAAGTTTTTCCGGAAGTTTTAAAATAAAAAACAGTTTTGATTTATTTATTTTAAGTATCCTTACAATGGCATTTGTGAAAAATTGTTGTTTACATGTTTCCATTGATAGGAATATTGGAAAATGGATTTGATTCTTTCATTTGTGGTAGTGTCATAATTTACCAAATAAGGAAAGATTCTCATTCCCAAGGCTTCAGTTGGATAGAAACTTGGAATCATGCAAGTTGAATAGTATGATGAATGAGAACTTTCAAGCATTGGAAAATTAAGACTTGTTCACATGGATATGTGAGTCAAGTTAAGGACTAAAGGGATCAAGTACACATTCTTGTGCACTGGTCAAGTCCACCACAAAGCTCGTTAAGACTATTCGTCATGATTTACTAAATTTTAGTAAATATGGTTATACTTACAAGTTTAAGTATAATTCTGAAACATTGGAAAAGTCTCAATGTATGGCAGAACGAATGGGAAGAATCAAATTAGGCAGACAGATAAAAGTTTCTCAAATCTGAAAAGATGGGAGAGTACTTTAGTATCATGCTTTGTAATCATCTTAATGATTAAAGAATCATATCACAATTAGTCCTCTAAAGGTCATCTTAGTGCATTCTTATGACTAAGAAGAGGAGTCATGAATTGTTGAAATGGTTAGATTAGGAAGATGAGTCATACTTCGTTCCAAAACAATTCTTAGAGTCATACTCCAAGATTGTAACTTGAGTGACATATCTTAAAGAAAGGTTTAAAACACTTGTCAAATGTAAGAGTAAAAGTGTCCTACTCTTGTACATTTGAAATTGGTAAGTTGTGATGTTTTGGATAAAACAAAAACCAACTAAGGCCAATTGTGTGAAGTGTTTGTATTGATAAAGAATCTGCACTATCCCTTGAATATTTGACAAGAGAGTCTTATATGTCAAGAGGACAGTGGGAGTCTTAAAGGTCTTGAAAGTCTCAAGAACTAATCAAGAGTAAAACCTGAGGTTCTTCACTAGCACACGACTTGAGGTTTATAACCTATCGTGTTGACATACTTCTATTTTTGTGCCCATTCCAGTTAAAGTTGGTTTTGCATATGAGTTCTTAGAGTTCTCAATTGGTTGCATAACAACTTGGAAGCAATGGCAGGCCCTTGTACTGCCAGGTGGCAAGAAATTAAGATTTAGTTCAGTCCATATGAGTTTGGATTTGTCACTAACCTTGTCTTGTGATTATGGTTTTGACAGATTCACATGGATAAGAACACATACACCATAAAATCTAATGGTCATAAGGTTTCTCTCTGATTCATGAAAATGATGGTGAGGAAACACTTCCACCAAGTAGATTTGAAGCAGATGGCAAAAGGTCTAAACAATTGAGACTATGATTACGGCATCCCTTTTCATAGTTCTGAAATTGTTTAGACACACATGCATGCTATCTAAGGAAAGGTGTATGATTTTGATAAAGTTTTATCAAAGCATCTCGTATCAGAAATCTGAACTTTGGTAAGAAAGTCAATAAAGTATTGATTTCTAGAAGTCCAGCTGATTTCTGAGTACATGTCAAAACTAGTGGGAGCATAAGTGTTATGCTAATAATCATCATGTTAGTGGGAGCATGATAATTATTGTTAGTGTTGCAAGTTAGCAATGTTAATTATAGAAAACAAAAGTTTCAATTCGTGAGGCTGCAGGGATTGAAAAAGTTGTTTTGCTATAATTAAGGGAGAGGATATACTTCATTTCAGTTCTAAAGGCTTAGATTGAGACCTTAATCATCTTTAGTCAAGAATATATATATGAATTTCATGTTGGATTGGTTCAACTTAAGGAAATTCTATATATTGCGTTCTCAAAATTCGATTATGATTACGGCATCCCTCTTCATAGTCAAATTTTGAAAACATGGCAAATAAAAATATTGTAGCAAAAGACTGGTCTAGAATCATGTCTTTATGTGAGACATCATGAATCGTGTACCATTTGCTTTGGGTACAGGATCGATTGCATGTGCTATAATATTTGTCATTTCTAAATTTTTCCAAATGCCCAGAGGCATTAAAAAGGGAAATGGTCTAGAATTGGATATGACTAAAATGATTAAGCAATTGTCCAGGACAATCTGAGGTTTACCAAAGATTGGTTGCTCAGGGACAGTTGGAAGTATAGTGCTAATTTTGGAAGGACCATATTGACATATTCTGAAAAGAGGCATCTCTTATTCAGAAGTGATAGTCAAAATGAGAATATGGAGTTGTCTCCATAGGTGGAAGTTATCTGTGTAAGATTAGAAAACTTAATGCAAGAAGCATGTCCAAAGCAATGTACTTTGAATATGAGACTTAGTTTCCATGGAGTTGATCTCCATTGGAATACCTTATAATGACTGTTGACCAGTCTTTGTGACTTTGTACATATTCATTACAGGAGGGTCAGTGCATATAAGTTTAAAATCTAAACAGATTTTGATAAATGATATGAATTTGAAATTCTCACATTTTTCGATAAGGATTTGGGAGTGTGAAATTAGAATCATTGAAATTATGTTCAATTGGTTTATTTCACAAAGTAAGGATCATAGACAAACATAGAGTGCATACTTGGTGTATGGCAAAGCTATTGTTTAAGAAAAACATAGTGTACATGCTTGGAGCATGGGACAACTAGTGTTTTTAATTCAAGTATAAAGTTGATAAAACCGAAACAATGAATAATGAGTAATCAGTATGGTGATAAATAAAAGTGTTTATTTATATTCATAGGGTTTGATACCATATTTGATTCATTTATTCTTGTGTTTCACTTTGCATGTTTGGACTTCCAGAATAACTAAGTCGCTCTTCCTGAATGATTAAGTTATTCAAACCATCCACAGTCGGTCATATGTTGGAAGTAGATATGAATCAAGACTGTCATGGGTTGGTTTGTAGAGGTCCAAGTTGGTGGACAAAGTGGTGCTACAACACTCATGAGTGCTCATAAGTTCTGAGTATTGGATTCAACCCACGCTCATTTGAATCACTTCATGGGTTTTATCACGAGTGATCATGAGACGATAATATCTTATATTCTTCAAACCTAGAGATATGAGTTGTTACTATGAGTTGGTTGTACATTGATTGCACGAAAACGCATTCGGTAACTCGATGTTATAAAACGTGCCTTTGTGTATGATTCAACAAGTAGTAGAACAAGCCATATGAGTCGAAGTTTATCCATTCCTTTTACCTTCGGGATAAAAGCGATATCTGTGGGCCCCTCGATGATTTAAAGATGATACATGTGAGTGCTTGGCCAAGCCAGGACTAATTTGATTTGTTCAATCAGTCAGTCATCATGAATCGGAAATCGGGAAACAACAAATGGACAGAGAGAATGATTGATAATCCATGTCTCAGTCTATATGATATCTAGAATGGAGGAATATATGATCCCTTATCTAATGGACAAGTCATTGACAAAGGTCAGAGTTCATCGACAAGGTCAGAGTTCGACAGAAGCTTTTGAGAGCTACGATTGCTGATCGGTTCCTGAAGTCATACGCAATAATAGTTTTAGACTTATCCAAGTGGGAGACTGTTGGATTAATGTCTAAGTCGATAACTATAATTGGTAAGACTTGACCCAACCCGGCATGGTCCATTTGGGTTGCATGGCATCATGCATTTGGATAGACTATAATGAGAGAAATAACACTTAAGGTTGGTTAATATATTATAAGTTCTAATATATTAATAAGGTTATTTAATTAGTATTGATCAAGAATTAATTTGGAATTAATTAAGTGATCAAAAGGAGACTAATTAAATATATGGGTTGATTGTGTAAATCATTCATTCTTATATATGTGGGCTTGTGATCCAAGATTTCTTATGTTGGACTAAGTCCATGGGGTGACCCATGGATACTCCATGGAGGTTAAAATCCATGGAGCATAAGGAATGGGTAAAGTTATGAGTTACATGGTGTAACCCTAATAGCCACCATATAAAAGAATCCCATGGCTCAAGAAATCGTGACTAATGTGTGAATATGAGGGCTAGACGATTTCAAGGAGTGTTCCATTTCTCTCAAGTCATTCCATGTGCATTTGGTGTTGTGTGAACCATTTGAGGTGTCACACTTGGGGCACTAGGCACTCAAGCTTCATGGAGACAAGCTACATCAAACAAAGGTATGTATTCTATCCATTTGATTACCCAAGTATCAAGTATTGTATGCTAGATAGGGTAATACCTTGGAAAGTTCATAATTGCATGTATAATAGAGAAAACATAGATCCAAGGTATTTAGGGTTGTATGTGCACCATAGGATGTTGTAGTATACTAAAACCCAACATAACCTACACCATAATACCTCTAAAAATCCGGATGTTACAATTCTCCCCCACTTGAATTAGATTTCGCCCTCGAAATCACTCCTTAACCACTCACATAATGAAATCATCAATCCAAAAGGCACCACCGAGAGGATCTCATACTACCCCGATATCTTCCTCTATGGACACCTGAAACCACACAAAACTCCCAAGACCAGAACTGAACCAACTCTTCCGTCGCTAATATACTCCTCCCCACTATCCGGAAGCTCTAGTGGCCTGACCCGCCGCCAGACCGCCTACTCAAGCGATCACCATGATATTCGCTCCTCGAATATCAAACCCTGATAACTCACTGATCCTCTGATTCTCACAAGACCAAATCCAACAATCGGCTACCGCTCAGTCATAGCAACATGCTAATGATCCAAATCTCGCCCCAAGAAACGGAAAGGTCCACACCCCACCAGGGATCATACACTAAACTGCTATCAGAACCCATCCGAACAAAGAATCCTCAACACTCTACCCTTCAGACACAAGAGAATAACCAGGCTCGCTCAGAAGTGTCCTCAGACATCACAATCACAAGTCCCAGCTTCGTTCCTCATACCCCTTTTTAATACTGAGCACTAGGTCAACTTCTGAGTCCACAGTTGAACCTCCAAAGGTCACCCATAACATATCCCGAAATGTCTTACTGACTTCCTTCTCATAACAACTATCTCGGCCCAGTGACACCCAAGTCACGAAGTTCTCTTTACCCCAACGGATTCCACAATCCTACAAAATTGTTTCACCCTCGACCCCCGTCGAACACTACTCTCTAGATACGAGCGCCTCGCGGTACCTCCCGCACCAACGAACTGACCCACTCCGGTCCAAAACATCTGATGACAAACAATATTCCTCAAAATGGAACCCATCTCAGAATCCGGAGTCTCATTTCGCCTACTCAATGCACCACTAGAGTCAAACTTAATATCGAGAGTCTGGTCCCATCCAAAATTGGAACCACTCATCCCAATGAACCACTCAACACATGACTCATGACCTGCAACCCATGCGTACCTCACTGATTCACTTCCCTTGGCCACAAAAACCACTACTCCATTCGGAATATCACGACTTCCGACAAACATGGAGACCCCAGTCTCGCCCCTGGTTCGACCCCAGGCTTCCACAAGTCAAATATTAGGGCTACCCAAGACTAAAACTCTTCTGCGTCAAGCTCTGATCAAAGATCACTTCATCACAACATTCTTTCACTGACTAGTGGGTACTACAGCTTCACGTAGTATCACAACGACCTCTCACTGAATAGTGAGTACTACGGCTCCCCGTAGCATCACCACACCCCTCACTGAATAGTGAGTACTACGGCTCCCCGTAGCATCACCACAACCTCTCGCTGAATAGTGAGTACTACGGCTCCCCGTAGCATCACCACACCCCTCACTGAATAGTGAGTACTACGGCTCCCCGTAGCATCACCACAACCTATCGCTGAATAGTGAGTACTACGGCTCCCCGTAGCATCACCACACCCCTCACTGAATAGTGAGTACTACGGCTCCCCGTAGCATCACAACACCCCTCACTGAATAGTGAGTACTATGGCTCCCCGTAGCATCACCACAACCTCTCTGCACTGACTCATTGAAACTGTAGCTCCCCGCAGTCTTACCGCATTTACTCTTACCACTTCACAATCTCATCCTCAGGTTGACACCACACTGCGATCATTAACTCATGATCTACGGCCCAGCATAGATAGGTACACACACACCCATCCAAGCTAAGCATCACTACTTCGGACAATCACCGTCGCGACAAAACCTCTTTTCCTCGATGCAATTCACCTTCTCAAGTAAATCCATTTGATGTCAATTAGCTGAAGGGCCCCCACCGGAACCATAGACACTTGATTCACCACTCATCCTCTCAAACTCAAAGCTCAAAATAATCCGAGATTTAGGACATTAAACTCGGATACCCCGTAATACCATCATAACGCCTCGCAGTGTCTTGACTCCACCACTGATCTCATACTCATGGCATCATACTCAGATATCGCATTGCTTCCTCGGAACCCCGGAATACTCCATCTTCCAAATTAAAACACGGAGAAATTGCCAACGACTCAGAACACGAAGATGACAATCCGAAACTTCCTCCTCTAATGCTCAAAACTCATGCAAGAATACTCATAACGACCCTGAAGTTGGTTGCCCAATCAACTTCTTCCCTTCCCATACTGCATATAATAGCCCATACTCTGAACCAGAAATTCTCAACCGCCGAACTAACCTTGCAAGCCAACCACCTCGAATTCACCATTTTAACCTTGAAGGATTCCTAACCACCACAAGGTTTCCGGCCAACGGCCACTTGCCGTGGAGACACTCACCCTTTCTCAAACACGTACCACATGTACTATCTCGATCTGCACCTCTCCTTGACCACCAATAACCCTGGTCTCAGGAATTCGCACCGCAGGCCTCTCTATCCAGTTCTCTAACCGCTCTTGAACAATTCTCTGATCTCCTCAAAAGTACCCGGTTCTCCCCCACTCAGGGCTCGAACCATCACCAATTGGTTCGCCAACAATCTAACCCACATACTGTTTTTACCAATAACATCGCACCTACTCTTGGAAGGTGATACGCAATGCTCGATGATCTCCCTGATGGAGGTCAAGCAATTCCAAATACTCCAAATCTTCGATGAAATCCTCAGAAACTTCTCATCATGACTACCTCTAGTCATTCAGAATCTCGCACCATCCCACTACCAGACATCTGAACTGTCCATTCGTAAGCCTAACTCTCAGTCTGAAAATAACGAACTAACATATTCCTCATCCTCGACTCTTCAACCAACGTTCCATCACGTGGGTTGTAATAAGATTGGATTCATCGTTACCACACTCGATACTCATCATAGACAATAAGAGTTACCGCCCTGATACACTCCTCTTGATTGTCCGGCGCTGCGGCTAACACATGCCCTATTATACTCACATAGGGTGTATCATGGTCCTTGATCATCTCAATTCCCGCTGACTCCCTGCTCAAGCTATATCATTACCTCGCGGCAGACCTACTGCCAGATACTCTGATTGAAGATCATCATCAATGAAATCCCACAGGGCTCACCCCCAAACTCAGAAACCGAAATTTCAACACCTCTTACGTCTTCCACAGGAAACAGAAATAGCACCGCTCAGGTCACAGAAAATGACATCTCCACCATCGGCTGATTGCTCAACTCATGCCGCAATCCTCCATAACCGCCATCTTTACTCATTCCTGAGTCTTGCGACTCCAATTGGCATCTCACCAACAATCCCTCGGTTTTTAATGGATGCTCCACTAAAACTCGTTCATCATGGCCCTCTTGCCCCATACTCTTTCACATCTGATCTCGGTCTAACCAATCACCACGGAATAACTGGTAGAACCAATAACACTAACTGCCACGGGTCATGATACTCGAACCATGTGGCCACCTCTCGATCTGCTATGAATCATGGTACCCGAACCATGTTATCTCTTCTCAATCCGCTACGAATCATGGTACTCGAACCATGACATCACCTCTCGATCTGCTACAAATCATGGTACTCGAACCATGGAATCACCTCTCGATCTGCTACAAATCATGGTACACGAACCATGAAATCACCTCTCGATCTGCTGCAAATCATGGTACCCGAACCATGAAATCACCTCTCGATCTGCTGCAAATCATGGTACCCGAACCATGAAATCACCTCTCGATCTGCTGCAAATCATGGTACCCGAACCATGAAATCACCTCTCGATCTGCTGCAAATCATGGTACTCGAACCATGGAATCACCTCTCGATCTGCTACTTCAAACCTCCGGAATGTTCTCTGTATCGAGTATGGGTCCTCTGCTTTGAGTAGTACGTGCCCATACTACCTGCCACATCTACCCATACTTTCCACACAGACCATCCCCGAGTCCCTAAGTAGCTGCTCGACCTTCTCAATCACCAACCCCGTCATGCATGTTCGCTCCTCTGCGGATTATCCAACTCTGTCAGTGTACTCATCTGACTAGGGTCACCCTTTCCTAGGCTCTTCCTAGGTTCTCACACCTCTCTGCCATCAGTTGCTAAAGAACTCCTAATGATGCCAGCCATCTACCTCCTGAATATCGTCATATTCACTTGGTAGCTAACTCCCATCATCGAGAGTTCCACAAAGCACGAAGCAAGCAGCATTTGGGCATCGAATATCCTCATAAAACCTCTCTAGGCTATTATCCTACTTGCCCTCCTCATACTCGTAGGATATCACTGAACTCAAGCAACTTCACTCCACGCGGGCCTATGACTACCCTCTCAGAGGATTCCACGAATGCTCATCCAGGTATCTCTCCTAGATTACTCTTCTACTCAATCCCTCTCTCAAAAGGATTCCCTCTGGATACTCTTACTCAACACATACTCGAAAGCATATCACAGATAACCGCAACTCCTAGGCTAAGGCATCACAAATCAGGCACTCTAGTCCTAAAATTTGAAATACCTAGCCTATCTCTAGCATGCATAATATCTCATAGAATATCTCATAACACAAAATAAGGGTATTTTGGGAAATCACCGTTCGGGCTCTGGCTGATTATACACACTGCTCCTTCTCGTTTTCTCTTAGAAACTCTTGTTTGCTTTAGAAAAATCATTTCTTTGAAATTTTTTCTCAAATCCTCAGTTTGAGTCCAGATTTACCCGAAGACGCATCCGGATCCCTCAAACCAAGGCTCTGATACCAACTTGTAACACCGTAATTTTTCAAACAGATTTTTCATTTTAAAATCGCATACTTTTCATAACATATTGTATGGAAATCTCGTTTATTCAAATTACAAAACACAAGTCCATTAAAAATCCAGGATCCTCAAAACACAACTCTTTCTCTGGTGTGTACAATCAAACCGGTGCCTTCCCGCGATTCCTGAGAACAACCTGAAACACATAACACATAACACGGTAAGCACGAAGCTTAGTGAGTTCCCCAAAATACCACATATAACACATAGTAGCCACTCGAGGCTATAACTCTGTGGGCCCTCTGGCCCTAACTCTGTGGACCCTCTGGTCCTAACTCTGTGGACCTTCCGGTCCTAACTCTGTAAATTCTGGAATACACACAACATAAATCACATAGAAATAATGCGGTGCAACACATCACATACATAGCATACAAGATACTCTGTCACATAACTCTAATTACCACTCAAGGTAAAGTATAGTGAGAAGACTCACCTGACAAGCAGCAAGTAAATACCCTCGCACCCGAAACTCGAACTAGCCTCCGCCTAGCACAAAAGATGAATATCTCTAATCAATACTCTTCACACGACCCCAATAAATGAGGGCTATTCTTCTTTCTCTAACTCTTGAATTGGGTAAAAGACCATTTTACCCCTCCATGGTCTCCATTACTCATGTTGACCAAACCCCAGAGTCAACAGAAGTCAAACTCGAGTCAACAGTCCATGTCTGACCCGACTCGCCGAGTGCACCCTTACGACTCGTCGAGTCCACTTATTTTCCTCAGAAATCTCGTGACAGTCCAGCTCAACTCGTCGAGTTGACCCCCAACTCGTCGAGCTATCGCATGCTCAAGCTCATCGGGACAAACCCTTACTGACTCGTCGAGTCAACTCATGGACTCGACGAGTCCCCTCGGTCTGATTCCTCATTCAGATGTCCAAAGTCAGATCTCTCATTCCAAACCCTAGATCTAGCCCTTTAATACACCAGATACACATAAAGTCTCGACCTTTACGTTCATACATGGCATAAATGCCTCAAAATGCCAAAACAAGCCCTTCTTAAGGTGTTAAGCACACCAACCCTCATTTGGATGAATAAAGTTGGGACCTTTGGACTCTAAGGACCTCACAAGGTCTAGATCTGAGGACTAGGCTTCTAGCTAATCCATTTTACTCAAAGTCCCAAACCAAAGGTGGTAAAAGCCCTAGAACTCCAAACACATGAGATCTAACCAAAATAATGAGAAAGGTGTAGACTTTTACCTTCCTCAGAAGCTCTGGACGATCTATCACTGGATCCAACTTTCCCCCTCTTGATCCTTGCTTGATCTCCTTCTCTTCTTCTCAAATGACGCACTAAAAATCCCAAGATAGCTTCTCTCTCACTTTCTAGCTCAAATGACCTTTAGGGTTTGCCTCCAGGGAAAGGGTGGCCGCAAATGAGGCTATAAGTGCCTTTAAATAGGTCCCAAACCCCGGAAATTAGGGTTTCTCTAAGCAGCGCCTACTCTGCGAGTCCCTCTCCTCGGACTCGTCGAGTCCACTCATTAAATCCACAGGAGAAACCCGACTCGACTCGGCGAGTTGGACCCTCAACTCGTCGAGTCTCTCCTTTAATCACAAGCTTAACCTACACCATAATACCTCTAAAAATCCGGATGTTACAGTCGGAGCGACGCCTCGGGAGAATACTCGATCGTCCTCTAACGGTTCTTCTGTGATTATGTTCTCAGGAAAGATCCCAAGGCAGTTACATCATCAAGCATCCAAACCCCCTGACGAGCATGTCACAACAAATGAACATATATGTTATTTAAGAACTATAATTCCAAATTTGAAAAGAAATGAGGGCAAGTCATAAACCAACTAAGAAAAGCCATAATTATAGCACTTGCAAACTACTTGTGATGATTTTTAGTACAAAGAATCAAATACACTTTATGTTCTTATATGGACATATGTTCATAAATGAACATATGTAATGCTTTTTGAACCATATCTCTTTCTTTTGAATAATTCTTCAATAGTTTATCATATAATTGACCAGATCTTACAATATATGTTTATTGGGATTGAATAATGCTACCGTGAAGCCAACTTAATTCATATTGTTTATCAAATAAAGCTAAAGTATTTTCTACTTTGAAACAATCACTCTAATTAGGAATGTGATGAGTTGTGAACTCTTACACCTATTTATAAATATATCATGGAAATTAAAGTGATAGAAGCTTAGTTTCAAAGGCTCTTAAATGTAGCAACATAGAAAGTGATGAATGAGAAAATTTTGTGAATAGTTTACCTGAATTCTTAGCGCTCCAGTTATCCAACTTGTATGGAGTAGATTTGGGATTGCAATTTAGTCTTTAATCTATGAAAAAAGGTGTACATTAATAAGAGAATGAGATGAAAACCGAGTATAATCCACAGTAAAATAGTCAAGATACACACAACTCAAGAAAATGGTAGTAATGTGCAACGAATAGAAGTTATAAGGAAGAGCATGACACATACCATAATAATGTTCTTTTAAAAGCTAAACCAAGTATTAACTTTACATGTTCTGCATTACATAAGGGCCCTATACCAACACAAGGCTTGGAATTAATAATAATCTGCAATTGTTAAACCAAACATAAAAAGCATGTCAAAACAATAAAATAAGAAGCAACCAAGTTATAGATAAACATATTGGTTACTCAGTAACTACTTATGCAATTTAAGTAACTTCATTGATGGAATCTTTGTATTTTTAGTATAAATTTATGGATGTTGCATATACAAGGAGTCTAATATCAACAAGTTGGATATGTAAATTTAAAAGGGGGAGGGGGTGAAGAGGAGAAAGAGTTTTAAGCAAATTTTAGCAATGGAAGAAACATCATATGATATACTAAAAGCACTACAAAAAGCTTGAAATATGGAATGATAAGTAGATTGTATAAAAAATTATGATAATGATACGCTAATTTTTATATCACATCTAACATGTAACAAACTCGGACAAGGACACAAACTTATACCTTAAGCACTGGAGATTTAAACTCTCTATCATCTTAACCAAGAGGTCGATCAGATGGTAGTGTGTTCGTGGTGCTCTTTCGTGGTGGAAACGACAACAGTAGATGGCGGAGTAGGGAAAGAGTGGTGGTCGACAGATTTATTAAAAGTGAAGGTGCGGATTAGGGCTTTGAGTGTCGGGAGTGTCTCGAATGAACCTGAGTTTTAGTTGTCTCATTCACGATTATTCAGATAAGTTCCACATATTTCGATGAATTGAGGATTCTAGCAATTTACAACCCTAGCCATGGTGAAATCGACGATCAAATCAATTTATTGTAATGATTTCACAGAGCATCGACCACTAAGCCACGCCATTTCAATTGACGAAATTGAATCGAGTTTTTAGGAGAAGTGTTTCCGATGGAGCGTGCATGCGACATGTGCAGCCAAAGTTGCTGGTGGAAGGGGTGAGGTCCGACTGTGACACATGTGGTGCTGAAGAATGGTACATATAGCTCCGTCAAGGCAGTGCAGTGGCGGAGACTCGGTGAATAGAGCGTGAAGGTGGCCGGCGGAGGGAAGGGGATTTTCTGACAAGGTTTAGTGGGAGAAGAGTATAGTTGAGTGAGAATGGAAGTCAATGATCGGTACAAGATTGGAGTTCTAGGGTTGAAAATGTCTATTATGCCATTGAGACAACTCGAACTTCTAACTTACTACAAAAAGTTTCTCTCATCGTATAGTTTTAAACATAATGCAATTTTTTATCGGACCACGAATAAACATGATTGGGTTGGTCTTATTTTATTTTATTTTATTTTATTTTCTGGAACGGCAATTTGGTTAGTCTTGATTTGAAAACGACATGCCTAAAATGTTAAAATTAAGTTATTTCAAATTTGAAAATAATAATAATTATAAACAGGTTGGTACTTGTTTTTAAACATATCGAAAACCCATTTTAGAAATATGTTTGAAACTAAAAAACAAAACAAAAATGTCCAGAGCCCAGGCCACGTTTCATAAAAAGATAAGACAATAGGTCAATAGCCCACAGATGTAAACAAAATATGCCAAGTTTATTTAGGAAGAGTTTATGTTGGTTATTTTGCATTCTAATTTGGGCCGTGTTTATAAAGATATCCCAAGTTATTACGGTTGATATTTGGTTTATATTTGAGGCAGGAGCTGAAAAATTATCAAGTTAAGTTGTAGTTTTAAAGCTAGCAGATAAAAAATAATGTCGGGTAAAACTAGATGATAAACTAGCTAAAATATATAAAATGATATAAATAGACATTTAAAAAATAAGTTTTTTTAGAATTAGTTAAAGATATACATGGAAAAAAATTAAAAAAAAAACTCCTAAACAACAAATCCAAGTAGTTTTTTTAAAAAGCCAGATTATAAACTACATTTTTGCTTGTCAAACACGACTTAAAAATGTTCAAAAATTAAACTAGCTTATAAACTAGATGTAGTGCGGCAAACACAACCTTCATAGTTTATACATTTCAGTAGGCGCACTTTATGTTGTTTGATTAATTAATACATTTGTTTTGTGCATTTTAAGCACAACTAGGATTTTTGCAGCAACGTGGATCCGTTTTGTATGTTGAATTTTGATGATTATGTTGAAAAAGTTAGATACAGTTCCATTTGTTGGTAGATAAATATACAAAGTTCGTACTGTTGACTAAGTCCAATATATATCGTCGAATGAAAACGTATTATATATGATCAAATTCATACATATGAAACATATGTAAAAATAAGAATGAAAACGTAAATAAACTGAAATTTATACTGACACGTACATAAAAATAAGTAAATAAGATTTTTTTTTAAAGTTAACGAATGCAGCTTTAATTAATCAAAAAACTATTATATACGTAGGAATATACATAAAAATAAGCATGAAAAAATAAAAAATAAATTATGTTGAAACATAGATAAAATACACGAAAAGAAAATTGTAGGACACATACATTAAAGAAAAATAAGCTTCTTATTTTTAAATTAACGAACGGGAGTTCTACATTTATATCGAAATACATATAAAGTTTACAAATAAAATGAAATTGATGTTTTATAAAATTGACAATGGAGATAGTAAAAAAAAATATTTTAAAAAGTAGAAGGGGATACATTTTACTAAATATTTTAAAAAGTAGATAGGTAAAAGAAATATGTAATCGTTGAAAATATATAGTAGAAAGAGGATATCATCTTATTAAGTATTTTAAGAACGACAAATAAAATGAAATTGATGTTTTATAAAATTGAAAATGGAGATAGTAAAAAACATTTTAAAAAGTAGAAGGGGATACATTTTACTAAATATTTTAAAAAGTAGATAGGTAAAAAAAAATATAATTGTTGAAAATATATAGTAGAAAGAGGATATCATCTTACTAAATATTTTAAAAACTAGATATGTAAAAAAAATATAATTGTTGTACTAAGTATTTTAAAAACTAGATATGTAATAAGTTATAATTGTTGAAAATATAGTAGACATGGAAACTTCTACGACATTAGTAATTGATGTAAATAAATATTTTTTTACTTTGGAAACTTCTAAATATTATAATATTTATTCTCTAAATATTATCAATCTTTACTAGAACGTAGTGAAACAACGTGAGGTTCAATAAGTTTCCATATTCAACGAGTATCATAGGTATTTAAACATTAGTTACAACACGGGTGGAATGAGAAAAAATATATGTAATTATAGATATATTTTTGTGAACACAAACTTCTAAACTATTCTTTAATTTCACATGTGTTTACGGCGAGATTTGAATCTTTGATCTCAAAGAGGGTAGTGACATCTAATACCATTAGGTTAGAATCTCTTTGGTAATTATAAATTATAAATTATAAATATATAATAATAATATAAATCACGATGAAGACATTTCACCTTATTTATTAGATTTTAGGGTTAACTTAATTTAAGTAATGTTGGTCACGTTTGGTCACTTTACTTTTGGTTTGTGTGCTCATTTGGTCTTAAAAGATCATTTAACTTGATATTTTTGTCTAAAATTTTCATAATGACCGGTTATTTCTGATTCCATATATATTGCAGCTGACATAACTTATTGGAATGTCGTCATTTGAGACAGTTTCAAAAAACATTAAACAATACTTTTCTCTCTTCGACAACACTTAGAATTTCCAATATTGAAAGGTAAATTCATCAATGAGGGTTGGAAGAGAGGTACACAATTTTTCTAAATAGCCTCATTGACCTCCTATTTTGAAGTATTAAGTGTTGATTTGTTAATATTGACAAGCATATATTAAGGTAGTGTTTGTTTTTTCTCTGCAGATCTGCGTGACCTCTTCTGTCTGCGCCGCGCAGATCACGCGCAGACATTAGCCTTCGCAGACTGTTTGTTTTTTTGAAGACTGCAGACCTAAAAATGTATGTGCGCCCTCTTCTTGGCGCAGATGTGGACCAGAGTCTTCTAACATCTTCAGACATCTTCTAGCCTAAAAAACATATATATCTTTACTTTTTTTAAGTTTTTTTTTTAATTTATATTTTTTCCAACTTTATTAATGATAAACAATTTGAAAAAAAATTACAAAACTTAAAAAAAAAAAAAACTTTCGACGATACAAACATGATATTTTTAAAGATTTATTACAATAATAGTCGTTGAAGTTGTTTATATAAATATGAAAAAAAAAATCATAATATATTCTTATATTTTTTTGCCAAATTTTGTAAAATATTATTTAATACAGTATCGTCAATTTCTAGAGAAAGTATTTATGGTATGTTTTTAATGGATTTAATTGAAAAAATCAAAGTTTATTTCCATCCATTTATGTATCAAATTCTTTGATCACTAATTATAATCTTTAGTTATAACTTTGCAACCAAAATTGTTGGTTTTTATCAAATATATAAGTTAATTCATACCATTTTTATTTTTATTTTTTATATAATAATACATAAAGTTGATCTAGATTCGTTAATTATTTATAACAAAGTCATAAAAATATTAAAAAATCACTTTGAAGTTTAAAAAAATCACTTTATTTAGATTTCAGTTTATTTTAATAGCCCGCAGATGTTAAAAAAACAAACAGTCTTCTTTTTTCAGACTGCAGACGTTTGGTCCACCTCTTCTACTGCGGAGGTCTACAGATGTGGTCCGCAGACTGCAGACATTTTGCCTGAAAAAAAACAAACAGCACCTAAGTGTTGAAGTTAACTAAAATGAGGGTTTTGTGTCAAATCATTCACAATATGTGGATGGTGCATGTAACGATTAATGTGGATTACAAACAAATGGAATACCCTGACTTAATACAGTACCTTGGTAGTTTGACCAATTGCTTAGTCAAAAATCTATATTACTCGGTTGGAAATCAAGCATCGATAAGAAGCTTAAAGTTATTAATTGTGATTTAGATTTCAAACAGTGTATGGTTGATGGATATAATAATGTTGGTTGCATTTTTATATTCACTGAACATTGTGACGAGGAAATACATGATTTGATTACAAAGAAATTATCATCTTGGTGATGAAATTTATATGAGTGGTCGATCTAAGATGGTGATAGTGAGTATGAAGATAATGAAGATGGTGAGTTTTTTTTTTGGTTATTTTCCTAATGGAACATGACATTGATGAGGAAAAATATCAACCTAAGACTAGCCACGATGATTCATTCATGAATGTGTTGTCTACAAATAACAATGTTGTAAATGCAGAAAAATAAAGTTTCCTACACATGACCTCATATTATATTGAAAGATATTGATACAAATTTTGGCATACATTGTGAAGACATTTATCAATTAAGAAACTTGCATACGAATTACTCCGTTGGAAACGGATGTGATTTTCATTGTAAGCCCAATGCAAAATGTCAAGTAGTTATGTATTTTGGGAGATAAAAAAAAGGTAAAAACTTGCCCATTTCTCTTCCAGACATCATTGATGACCAATGAAAGAAGTTTTCAGATTAAGACTTTGAAAGCATGTAATAACCCAAAAATTCTTTCTGTTAACGATGTTAGTTTTCCATAACTCGAATATTAATTGTTGTAAAGTTATTTTGCTTTTAAGAGTATAAAATGAAATAAATTAAATAAAATGATGTTAATTAATATTTAATAGAATTAACCAAAAAATATTAAAAAAACTATAATCTAATTAAATGATTTTGTGTGTAAATATAACTCATTTGAAAGGTATAAATGAAATAAAGGGATAAATTGTAATGAAACTTAAGATGTTTAATTATTAAGGTTAGGGGTGTTTGGAATTTAATCATGGAAGTATGGGGTTTTGAAAAATCGCATTAAACCCCATATGTTACCTCAATTGGATTTAAGTGTGGAAGGGGTCCAATCGTTTTCTTCATTGGCCTCTATGAACACATCAAGACCGACCCTATTTCATCCTTGGACTGTTGCACGTTCTTAGAAAAAAAAATGTAACGTCCCAAAGACATACATAAAATTTTCATTTTTAATTCATCAAGTCACGTAGTATTTGTCCAAAACGCATCATAGTAACAAATGTATCATAATCATCAGAATACAATAATACTCATCAATGCAGAAAATCATTATGGGAATAATGTTGTGCGGTCAAGACGGGCTTGTCCCTTTAGAATTGGAAGTACCAGGAAATATTCAAACCATAAAACCATAAGCAAAAAGTTTAGTGAGTTCCCCAAAATACCACATATCATATAAATAGGCCCATCCCAACATACATACAAATGGGCCCAACCCAACATACATGGAAATTAGCCCAACCCACTATGCAAATGGGCCCAACCCAACATACATAAAATGGGCCCAATATAATATACATAAAAATGGGGCCATCCCAATATGCATAAAAACAGGCCAATTAATATACAAATGCAAGAGTCACAAAGACAGCTAACATCCTACACATTATACTGAGAAGACTCACTTGTCTCACGAAATCAGCTAAGAACACAGCTCACTACCACGTGAACGATGCTATGACCAACCTATTGAATCAAACAAGGTCTCACCTTAGTCTAACCTCTAAAACTAGTCATTTGACCGAAAGTAAAACTAGGTCAACGGTCAACTCTTCCATTAGTTGACCCTCACGTGGTGACCAGCTTATGGTCACGTCATGGGAAACGTGATAGAATTTAGGTAAAAACAAATAAACTTAAAACCCTTATGTTTGCATGCAACCTAAATAGGATCTACGTTTTCTTTATTGAACCTATAACTAATAACATCAAATAAGAAACCCTATGTTATTTTCGAAAATTACAAATTAAGGTTTAGGATTACATACCTTAAATGTTATTGTATTAAATAACAATGATTCCTTCTTGTAGATCTCTTGGAAGCAGGCCCCAGAAGTGTCGTGCCTCTAATGGTTCACACCCAAGCTAGCAAGAAGACGACTTAAGAGAGAGGAGAGAGACAATCTTCATCCAAACCTTAGGGAAGAGAGGAGTGGACGAAATATGGGGCTAGGGATGGCCTTATATAGTTGATGAATATTGGGACCAGAGCTAAGGTTTAAAGGATAAGCCCTAGATTGATTTACTTGGTGACCAAGCAACCCAATCTCCTTATCCAAGAAGCCTTGGATGAAATCTTCTAGGCTTGCCCTAGAGGATTTTCGTCCACCTCATCCTAAGAGGTTCTAGAGCCTTCCTTCTCCAACTTTCAATAAATAACCAAACAGTCCCTATACTTTTAATTAATCCAATTAATTCCAATTAAATTCTGATTAGTTATTAATTAAATAATACTTTTTCTAATTAATATATTATTTCCATAATACATTAATAAACTATTTATTTCAATTTATTAATCACATAATAAATTAATCTCTCTCTCTCTCTCTATCTCTCTCTCTCTATCTCTCTCTCTCTCTAAAAGTCATCATGTCTAATTGCTAGGTTTGAGGGCAACCCAAAAGGATTGTGCTACTATCAATTCATGTATATACCAATTTTAGTTATGAGCATAGACACATAATCCAAAAGTTGTTGCTGAACTCTGACCTAATCAGTTACGTGTCCTAAGATAAGTGATCATATAATCCTCTATTCAACTAGATATCATTCGGACATGAGACATGGAATAGAATCAATCTCATTGTTCAAGACTTTGTATCCCGATTTTCGAATTGTGATGATATAGGACTTCTAACTGAACACATTAATTTAGTCCTGGCTGGGCCCAACACTATAAGTCAACACCAAATCACCGAGGGGCCCAAAGATATTGCTTTCCCCGTTAGAGAAAAAGGAACGAATAAACTTTGACTCATATGCTTGCATCTTTTACTCATCAAATCATGCATGACAATACGTTTTATAACATCAAGTTACTGATGCGTTTACGAATTACCAATGTACAACCGACTTGTAAATTACAACTCATATATCTCTATTTCAAGATCATAAGATATTATCATCTCAGAATTACTCGTGATAAATTCCATGAAGTAATTCTATGAGTGTGGGTTTATCTAATACTGAAATCTCCATCTCAAAGCACTCATGAACATTGCAGCAATTCTATTGCTATGTCTAACTCCCTTAGACAATCTACAATCCAGTTCATGATAGTCTTAATTCACTACTTACTTCCAAAATTACGAGCTACTGTGGAATTTCGAATAATCAAATCATACAGGAAGTAAAACATGCAAAGTGAAACACAATAATAAACTAATTAACTATGGTCTCAAACCAATTGAAACTAAATAATCTCTATTATTTAATCACCATAATGATTACGACTTTATTCATTGTATAATGTTTCGAGTAATCAACTAACCACTTGATTTAAATAACATCAGTTATGCCATGTTATGAACATGCATACTATGCCTCTCTATGGTCCTTCCTTTGTGAACAAATCGACTCGACACTATTCCAATGATGCTCATTTCTTACTTCCAAATTCTTGTCACCATCTAAAATGTATTGGAATTATAACGTTACATTCATTGACCTTCTGTGATGTCGACGCTTCAAAGTCACAGAGACTGAGCTAAGGATATTAGAGAATGTTTCATTGAAAATTTGTTACTAGAAACAATTCCATGGTAATGAAGGTTCAAGTGCAAGGTATACTCCTTGAACACTTCTCTCGCATTAAAGTTTCCAACTCACATGTAGATTTAAAAATCAACTCCTATTATGGAAACATTTCCACATTCCTATATGACCATCAATTCTGATCAAGAATCATCTCAATCCATAATCATGTCACTATGGTCCATCCAAATTAATACCATACTTCCAACTATCCACGAGCAACCAATCTTCAGTAAACCTCATAATATTCTTGACAGTTGTTTATCAACTCTAGTCACACAAAAATTCTAATCCTTTTTCCTCTGAATGCTCAAGGAATTTGGAAAACATTAGAATAAGTGAATATTATAGCATATGTAATCGATCCTATACTCGAAGTATAAGGGACTCGATTCATTATGTCTTACATAAGGATCTGATATATGTTTTGTCTCTTGCTATAATATTTCCATATATCGAATTTCTTATGTTGAACCATGTCAACATGATATTCATATATGTCTATGACTAAGTTCTATTCAATTATGCGATCTAAACTTTATATTCGAAACAAAGTATGAATGTCCTCTCCCATAAGTCTATCATAGTGAAACAATTCCCAAACCTTGTAATTTGCAAATTGAAAACTTTGTTCCCTATGAACAGTATATGCAATACTATCATAATAGTTATGCTCTCACTAGCTTTGACATGTACCCAGAAATCAACTGGACTTCTAGAAATCAATACTCTTTACTTCGTTACTGAAGTATAGATTTCTATTATGCGATGCTTTGATAAGTTTCCAACTAGACTTCTTAAGCTTATACACCTTCATTGGATAGCTTATGTGTGTTTAAACCCGTTCAAAACTTATAGATATATGTCTTGAAAGTTCAAACAATTCATTTCCATTCCCCACAATTCGAAATAAAAAATGGATGCCGTAATCTTATTATGAATTTGAGAATGAAATTAACACAACCAATATCCATGTTGATCTATATCATATCTTTAAAATCTAGTAGAGAAAGTGATTCCTCATAATCATTTTCATGAATTAGAGCGCATCTTTACCACATATATTTCAAGGTGCATACGTTCCCATCCATGTGAATCTATTATTTGGAACCTATAATCATAAGAAAAACCAAATTCAAAATTAGCTTTCCTTCATTAATTTAACTTTGCAATTCTAAATTTCTTGTCCTCTGGTAGCTGAAGGTCCTACCATTGCTTCCATGTTGTTAGGAGATTGCCCATATTGATCAATGTTCATTCACTGACCAACGTGCCTTTTGCTTTTGCAGTTAAATGAAAACACAAAACTCATAAGCATTTCCAACTTAACTAGAAATGCACAGAAATAAGAACGTGTCAACCAAACATGATAGGTTATCAACCTCATGTCGCGTGCTAGTGATAACTAAAAGGTTTATTATCGATTGAATCTTGAAAGTCTCAACATCAATATGACTCCCACTGACTTCTTGATATGTGAGTTGTCTCTCAAGGAACATTCCTTGATGAGCTAAAACAAATATTCAAAAGTTAATGTGGATTATCAACAAGAAAACACTTCATAGAATAGATCTTAGTTTATCATTTGTTTCTCGATTAACGAAAACATCACAACTCCAATTCTATATGTGCTAGAGTAAGAAAACATCTTTACTCCACATATTTCAAGGTGTTTTAAACCTTCTTAGTTAGAAATGAGTTTCAAGATATGATTTGTAGTTACTAGAGTATGACTCTAAAAGTTGATTGGAACAAAGTATGACTCATCTTTGATCGAACTATTTCCAAAAATTGTTTGATTCCTCTTCTTAGTCATACAATTTCACTAAGATTTTCTTGGAGGAGTCAATTGTGATACAATTTCACAATTACTAAAATGATCATAAAACATGATACTAAAGTATTCTCCTTTCCTTTCAGAATAGAGAAACTTTTATCTTTCTGCCTAATAGATTCTTCTTATTCCTTCTGCTACTCTTTGAATTTTTTCAAAGTATCAGAATTATGCTTAATCTTATAAACACAAACACATTTACTGAAACATCAGTAAATCATGAAGAATAGAGTTATCGTCCTTTGTGGTGGATCTGAAGAGCCCATATCAATATGTACTAGATCCATTAGTCCTTCATTTGACTCATATAAACATGTGATCAATGAATTAGTCATAATTTTCCAATGAACAAGATTCTCATATACTATACAATACGACTTGTACAATACCAGGTATTTGTCCAGTTGGTGATGAGATTTCTTGTCACTTTGTCAATTATGACAATACCACAAGGAAATATAAATAAAATGAGGCAACTAGATAAACCAAAATTTCACTTTTGTTAAAAATAAACGAAAAATTGGAACTTGTACTTACAATGCGTAAAATGAAAAGTTATGTTTCTAGACATGTCATAAGAGTAATAGAAATCTATTAAATTATCCTAACTCCTTAGTATTAGATCGAAATTCTGATCTTCGAACCATGTGACGAAAGTCCATTTCTCATGATCAGATTTAACTCACTCTGCTTAAGCTTCCATCTTTCTCTTAAAACCTACAATAACATCAAAATGTGATTATCACATCATGTATTAAGATTCTATGAATATGAACTTTTTAAAACAATAGAGTTAGATAATGGATGTACCTGAAGTAGATTCAGACAACTTCACTTTACTATCTTTGAGATCTTTCAGGTACTTTGGACAACTACGTGACCAATTGTCACACCCCGAACCGATAAAACGGCGGAAATGTCCGAGGGTGGATGACGTCATGTACAGTATCATAACAATTTCATAATAGAGATCAAAGAATTACAACCATTATATTGATAAAAAGTATTTACATTGTATTTGAATCATTGTTTGACTCCAAAAGCATACAACAAAATATAAGATGTAACACTTGTAACATCCGGACTCCCAGGCATATTATTTATATATTTATTTTTGGGGTTTCTTGAGTAACTCGGCGAGTTGGTGCTAAAACTCACCGAGTAGAGTCGTGTTTGGCCACGTGGGATTAGTAACCTACTCGACGAGTCAGAGAGTCGACTCGCCGAGTAGACGCTGAGTAATGAAACCCTAAATCCCCGGATTTAGGGCCTATTTAAGGACACTTATAGCCTCATTTACGGCTCACCAGCTTCCCAACTTCACTGAGAGAAAACCCTAATCGGCCATTGAGCCAAAAGAGAGTATTTGAGCTAACTTTGAGTGTTTGGTGCACCTTTTGAAGAGAAAGGAAGGATTCCAAGCCAAGGGACGAGATGAGGCTGTTAGATTCGTGGCTATTTCATCCAGGAGCTTCTATAAAAGGTAAAAAGTCCACACATTTCTCATTTTATTGGGTAGATCTCATATTATTTGGAGTTTAGGGCTTTTTCCATCTAATATTGGGACTTTGAGTGTACTGAGTTCATATAGAGATTTGGACATCAGATCTGGACCTTGAGAGGTCCCTAGAGTGCAAAGGTCCCTGATTTATTCAGCCATAGTAGAGATTTTGTGTGAAAACCCCTTTTTGGAGCTTGTATTGGCATTATGGAGCAAATACGCCATGCATGAACGTAAAGATCGAAGCTTTACGTGACATTCGAGCCTTGGGGGACTAGATCTAGAGTTTAGAGTGATAGATCTGCCTTAAAATGTCTGAATGAGAATACAAACTGAATGGACTCGACGAGTCAATGAGCTGACTCGACGAGTCGGCTAGGGTTTTCGCGATGAGATTGAACATGCGATAACTCGGCGAGTTGACGGGTCAACTCGGCGAGTTGAGTTCGACCTTCACGAGACTTCTGAGGAAAAGAGTAGACTCGACGAGTCACATGGGTGCACTTGGCGAGTCAGGTCAAACATGGACTGTTGACTCGAGTTTGACTTCTGTTGACTTTAGGGTTTGGTCAACATGAGTAATGGAAAGCCATAGAGGGGTAAAATGGTCTTTTACCCATTCTAAGAGTTTGAGAGAAAGAGAAATAGCCTTTGGTTTATTTAGAGTCATGAATAGAGTATTAATTAGAGATATTTATCGTATGTGTTAGGCGGAGGCTAGACCGGTGATTCGAGTTTGAGGTTGTCCGAGTTCTTATATGGTAAGTCTTCTCACTATTCTTACCATGAGTGGTATCTTTGTGTGACCGAGGTGTCTTATGTGCTTATATTGAGAATTGTGATATCCTGCATTATGTCTATGTGATTTATGTTGTGTATTATTCAGAGCTTGTTGAGTTAGGACTCGAGGGTCCACCCGAGTTGTGGAACCGGAGGGTCCCACTGAGACACATTGACCGGAGGGTCTTATCTGAGTATAGCCATGAGAGGCTAACGGGATATGTGTGGTATTTTGGGGAACTCACTAAGCTTCGTGTTTACCGTGATATGTGATATGTGTTTCAGGTTCTCCTCAGGATCGCGGGAGCGCGCCGGTTCGATTGTACACACCAGAGAAAGAGTTATGTTTTGAGGATCCTAGATTATTAATCAAACAATTATGGAGTTGTGTTTTGTAAATTAAATAAATGGGATTTTGTGAAACGGGTTATGAGAATTATGTGATTTTAAATTGAAAATTTTGTTTGAAAATTTATGGTGTTACAACACTGCTATGCTCCGTCTTCCCAAAACCTGTGTAGGTACCTGTCTACTGATTCCCTGAGAATACAAGTGGTTTTGAAAAGAGTGTCAACAATTACGTTAGGGGTTAATAAGCATTTTTTATGAGAAAAGTATGTCTTTGTTCCTTGAAAATAATAGTGTGTTCCTCCAGAAAATCCAATATTTTCTTTTAAATGTAATATAGTCTTAAACACTCTAAAACTGAAAATGTATAAGTATTGTTGTACTATGAAGTAGTATAATGTAGTTTTATATCTTTATAAAACCATTTGAATGCATATTTCCAGAAGTGTGAACTGTATTGTACTGGATAATAATGTTCTGTAATCGTATCTGTGTAACACCATTTGATTGTATGTTTCTAGAAATGTAAACTGTATTGTACTGGAAAATAGTGTAATGTAGTTTTATATAAATAAAACCATTTGAAGACATGTATGTATTCGTAAACCAAACATATTGTTAATACCCCTTGTGAGTTATTATAACCATACTTAGCGACTGTTGGCCTGTTACGACGTTCTTCAGGTGTCGGAATGTTACGACATTTGTCACCCCAGACCTGTCGGTCCAACTGTAGCTAACAGTTTAGGTGCGGGATTGTCAGTCCCGTATAGATCTATACACAATTGTCACGCTCTCCCTCCACGAGACTCTAGTTATAAAAACAAGACTTTTGTTGGTACTTAGGAAAGTACTTGAAGACGTGTCTCACAAAGCTATATTGACTGTTTACGTGTAGTATGATGAAAATTCATTTTACTTGTAAATATATGTATCACCCTTTTATAGTGGTTACATTGTATAAAATAAGTATACTTTGAAATAATTATTTTATATTGTATCTTGAAAAGGTAGAATAGTGTGTATGTCTCATAAAATATACCTATTATAGTTTATAAATTTTTTTTACTGAAATGATGAATCCTCTGTATGCTATTATCAATTTATCATGATAATAAAATGAAATGAAATAATAATTATATATATGTTTATATAATTATACCCTTTTGCTCAACATATTACAAAAGGGTTAACGTCTTATAATCTATAATTATATAGTTTATTTATTGAGATCCATTTGTACCTGTTTCATATATATATATATATATATATATATATATATATATATATATATATATATATATATAAGAAAACCGTAGCGTATTTGTACGAAAACCTTGTATGTATACTTTCCTGAATTTGGAGATAACGATGTTTCATGTAATTTAGCATTCTCGTATAAAATATAAGAAAGCATATATATATATATATATATATATATATATATATATATATATATATATATATATATATATATATATATATATAACGATTTGTATTTTAACACAAGTTTGCTTGTGTTTTACTTGTATTCCCCCCTAAAACATATATAAATCGTGAAAACTGTAGTGGTATAAACTCACATTGGGTGTGTTCTTGGTTGGATAACGAAGTGATAGGGACGATCTTCGAGCTAAAACACGTGAATATAGTCGTATCCTAATTTGTTTTAAACACGTAATACATGTGAAAATTAGATAACTAACAATTAAAGTATTCGTACGAAAACCTTGTATGTATACGTAATACATGTGCAAACACGTAATTGATAGTAGCACAGTTCTTTTAGGCTACCGTCAAACCTCGCAATTGAATAGGATAGCTTTTAGAGAGAGAGAGAGAGAGAGAGAGAGAGAGAGAGAGAGACTGGTTTATTAATTTATTACTTGGTTAATAAATTAATTAGAAATCAAAATAAATAATTTTTTAATATATTATGAGAATAATATATTAATTTTAAATAGTATTATTTAATTAAGAATTAATCATAAATTATTTGGAATTAATTTTGGGAATAATTGGATTAATTAAAAGTATAGGGTTTGTTTGGTTATTTATTGAAAGTTGAGGAAAGGAGCCCATGGACCTCATTAGATGAGGTGGACGAAAATTGCTTGGGAAAGCCCAAGGGATTTCTTCAAAGCCCCTTGAAAGAGGGGAATGGGCTGCTTGGTCACCAAGCAAGGGATTAGGGTTTCCTCTTTAAACCCTAGCTTTGGCACCAAGTTACCTTAGCCATATAAGGACCCTTAGGCTTAGAATTTCGACCATGACATTCATTTAGAGGCTTAGGGCCAAAATTCTACCTCTCTCCTCTCTCTATTAAAGTTACTTGGTTGCTAGGGTTTGGGTGTGAACCATTAGAGGCGCGACACTTGTGGCGCTTGCTTCCAAGAGTCTTTCAAGGAGGAATCGAAGATTGTTTGCAATAACAATCTTAAAGGTTAGTTTTCTTGTCTTATGAATTATTTTGTTCATAGAATAGTTTTTTAGATTATCCATTCATAGTATGTTGTTATATGTGAAAGACATAGATCCAATTAGGTTGCATGTGTCCTAATCAATTGAATTGTTTTATTGTTTTTCCGCTTAAGGCATTGTAGTTGTAACCCCAAAAACCCATCATAACTAGAATTTATCTTTACCATACTATCAAACTATTTGACCTTGGGTATGATCAATTAGGATCACGTCGATGTTTATCATATGAAAGTTCTCAATGAACTGTTCGTATGACTTTGGAAGCGAAAGAAGAGCCAAATTTCCATCTTGATATCTACATGCCAATAGGGCTTGCCTAGTTTCGTATCTTTCAACTCGAAGAAAACACAACAATGGGAGAGTCAGTGGAGGAGAAGGTGGAAGATTTGAAGAAGCATGATGTCCAATTCCACCATTTCCCAAAGAAGAGAAAACATTTTCACCTTGATTAGAAAGTGGAATATCATCTTCATAAGGAATAGGAAAACATTTTCCAAAGGAACGAGGAAGACCATTATTGTCTTAACTTGACATCTATATTGGGAGAAAATAGAATTCAAGTTAGTTGATTTTAATCCTTAATTATTAACCCATAAATTTAAATTAAGGCTAGGATCCATATTTTCGATTCGAACTTTGAAGAGGGATGTCGTAAACAAATTCGAATCTATTTTTGGTAGGTAAGGCTTTTACCATATTCAGTCTTATGAATCTTAGATCCTTTGAGTTTCATTAAATCTTATCAATGACATGTTTAATCTTGGATTATGCTCTCACTTTTGTGACTGGGATGTCGAGGATCACAAACGAGATGTGAATAACCATGCAAACTCGCTTGACAATCTTGAAGTCATTTATCATCTCACATTGATGTGTTGGTTAACCACACACGCTCCATCAACAATGATAATTCTCGAGATGCCCATCATATCTCTTTATAGTCCCTATTAGTGTGTCGGTTAACCACACACGCTCCACTAACGACATATAAAACATGATGTGTGTTTTCATGGATTAGCATACTTTTCACATTTTTTCTAAAGTAACTAGATTTGGGATTTAAAATGTTCTAGTACTTTTAATAGCATTATACTTTTAATGAGAATTAGTGTCTTATCAAATCCGTTCAGCTAACGACCCTCCACCATACAAGAGAGCAGTGGGTAAGAATGGTTACATAATGGCGGTCATTTTATAGGCCACTTCCTTAAACTCCCATTATAGTATGGCTTCGTGAATGGGGTGTACTAGCGATTTGACTGACTTATTCTTATACATATATTGTTTATTAAACTTTTAATTTTACATATAGTATAAGATGTATTTTAAACTTTTCAAAATACTAGGTTTATAATTTAAATTTCGAAATTAATAAACAATTAATTTAAATTTAAAATAAACCAAATGATTTAATATTTATCCATTAATTTAAAATTAACTAATTATACTAAATCAAATAAGGATTAACTAATTAAATTAATCAAATAATTTAATCATAATCCTTACCCTCTATTTTTCGAAAATTAGGGTATGGTATTTATTCCAATTTTAATTATTTCCTTTAGGCAAGTAAAATAATAATTACCAAATTTTGGAAACCCTAATATCCTAGCCATCTTCGAAAACTTGGGGAGAAAGGCTAAGGATTCAAAACCCTAGCCCTAAATTTCAAAATCAAGGGAGGGGCTAGGGTTTCGATAAATCCTAACCCTAGTCGAAATTCTTGGCTTTTAGGTTTTAATTTCTATAAACCCTAATTTGATCAGGTTCAATTATTATAGCAATTCAATTGAAAACAAACCAAACGCTTTAATACCACTAATAGAATTTAGGTAAAACAAATAAACTTAAACCCTTAAGTTTGCATGTAACCTAAATAGGATCTATGTTTTCTCAATTGAACCTATAACTAAGAACATCAAATAAGAAACCCTAGGTTATTTTCCAAATTTACAAATTAGGGTTTAGGATTACATATCTTAATTGTTATTGTAGTAAATAACAATGATTCCTTCTTGTAGATCTCTTGGAAGCAAACACCACGAGTGGCATGCCTCTAATGGTTCACACCCAAGCTAGCAAGAAGATGACTTAAGAGAGAGGAGAGAGAGACAATTTTTGTCCAACCCTTAGGGAAGAGAGGAGTGGACGCAATATGGGGGTAGGGATGGCCTTATATCGTTGAGTAATCTAGGGACCAAAGCTAAGGTTTAAGGGATAAGCCCCGGATTGATTTACTTGGTGACCAAGCAGTCCAATCTCCTTATCCAAGGAGCCTTATATGAAATCCTCTAGGCTTGCCCTAGAGGAATTTTCGTCCACCTCATCCCATAAGGTTCTAGAGCCTTCCTTCTTCAACTTTCAAAAAATAACCAAACAATCCTTGTACTTTTAATTAATCCCAAAATTAATTCCAATTAATTTCTGATCAATTATTAATTAAATAATACATTTTCTAATTAATATATTATTTCCATAATACATTAATAAACTATTTATTTCAAATTATTAATCACATAATAAATTAATCTCTCTTTCTAAAAGTCATCATGTCCAATTGCTAGGTTTGAGGGCAACCCAAAAGGGCTGTGCTACAATCAATTCAAGTATATACCAATTTCAGTTATGAGCTTAGACATCTAGTCCAACAAAACGAACCTGACCCGGTTCCAACTCAGTCACGATTCAACTCGTTTCTCAGCTCAACCTAGTCTCGATCCAACCCTTCTTCACATCGTGATGTACGGGTCATCACGTCATGACGGAAGTCGATCCAAAATGATCATGGAAAACCCTAGTCCTCACATCGTGACAGTAAAGGTATCACATTGTGAATATTGGTTATCTAAGTTTAAGGGATTAAGCCATTTTCCATTTATTTCATGAGCTCCAAAGCTCAAATCTAATTTGACCCAAGGTCTAAATGTATAAAGTTTCCAACTTTATCCATTAAGACATCACTCTAAGACAAGATCCCAAGTCCAAGGTCCTTAATAGCAACTTTAATGCATTAAATCACCCCTTAAGCACTTAATTCTTAAAGTGTTCAATGCAAAACTTCTAGAATGGCTTTAGGGGCCCTAATGATCCCTAAAAATGCAAAATTTACGGACATGCATTCCCTATGCATGTACTTTCCTAAATTTAGGTCAAAAGATGCAAAATGACCTAAGATTCAAGCAAAGTCTTCAAACCACCACCAATTCCTAGATCTATAAGATATGATGGTCAATGGACATAGAGAATCCATAAAGTTGCAAACTTTATCTCTTCAAACCATACCAACCACATCAAATGGACCAAATCATGACATAAGACCTAGATCTAAAGAGAAAATGAAACATCCCAAAAATACGGTCCAAAAATTTCGTTTTAAAATCAGTATTTAAACCACAAATAATCCATCGTCATAATAAAACAAGAACCATGTATCTCAAAAACATCATGTCAAATATTGTATCAAATCAAATAGGTAATCATCAGAGTCTAAAACAAATCAAATCCCAGGCTGGAACTGTGGTGTGTACCATGCGATCATCCTGAGCCCTTCCCTTTGCTAGTGGAAGTACTTGAAACCAAAACTGAAACTATAAGCACAAAGCTTAGTGAGTCTCCCCAATTTACCACATACTATACATACAATCACATATTGGGCCTAGCCCACTGCATCGGGCCCCGCCCGGCATCGGACAAGTCCGGCATCGGGCCCCGCCCCGCATCGGACCGAAGTCCAGTATACATATCATGAGCATAACATAATCGTATATATAAACATAAGTGTAACAAGAAATCTAACATTCCTCGGGCTTGCCCCGACATTGGACCAAGTCCGGAACACCTAATCACACTCATGCAAGAATCACGAAGACATCAAGCATACTAACTGCATCGGGCCCCGCCCGGCATCAGACCGAGGTCTGGAACATAAAACCTACATCGGGCTAACCCCGGCATATACAATCACACATAAACGGGCCGGCCTTGGTGCCTTAGACCCGTTCCTATAGGAGAAAACTCACCTCGCAAGACTGACTGATGAAAATCGAGCGAGGAATCCCTGTTTGCTGCTCCGGCGACTCTCCGGGTATTAATTCCATAATAACACTTAATCAGAATCTGCTAATCCTCTCTTAGGGTAAAATGACCATTTTACCCCTGGTCAAATTCAAAGTCAAAGTCAAAGTCAAGGTCAACTCCCAGTCAACCCAACTCGTCGAGTTATTTCCTAACTCGGCGAGTTCCTGAACACTTAAACTCGTGGTCAACTGAGTCAACTCGTCGAGTCCCTTAACAGACTCGTCGAATTCTTGCTGTCATAAAATCGAGACAACACGATACGACTCGTCGAGTTCCCCTATGGACTAGACGAGTCCTTCTGTCTGTTTGGCCATCTTAACAGATTAAGCCCCTAAAGTCCTAGATCTAAGGTTCTTAGCTCGTTTGTCCACTGGAAATGCCCTCCTAAGGGTAAAGTTTCCAACTTTACCCATTCATAGCTCTTCTAAAAGGGTTTAGACAAAACCCTAATTCCTATAAAACATGAATATTGTCCAAAAGGCCATATAATCTCAAATCCACGCATACAAACCTACATCTAAGGTCTTAGCATCAGTTGGACACATAAAGCTTCGAACTTTCCTTCCATGCATGGTCTTTTAGGGCTAAAAAGACCATAAACTTGCTCATATGCTTGCATGGGGCTTCCATGGTCATAAAGTTTGCACCTTTATGCCGTGGAACCCTTTCTAGATCCTAGATCTGAGATATAAGTCACTTGGGACGTCCCAACCCCAAGGACTAAGGTTATTGACCCAAAACTTTCATAATATGGGGTTAACTAGATATAAGATAAGAATGATCAAGTTGGAAGCTTAATTACCATAAAATGCAGTAAATGAAGTGTAGTTCCTGGATCTACTCCTTCTCTCTTGAGTCTTCAATCCTCTACTTCTTCTACAAGCTTCACAATGCACAAAAACACTCAAAAATCGTAAGAACTAGCTCAAGATCACTTATGGCGGATTAGGGTTTCGATAATAGGGTTTGGAGATGATGGAGGCTGGGGTGGAGGCCAGATATGATGCTTAAATAGGGTGCAAACCCTGAAAATTAGGGTTTCTTCCTGATGGACCTACTCGCCGAGTCCAGGCTCGGACTCATCGAGTAGACCATTTAAATCCCGCGACCAAGCTGGCACCTACTTGCCGATTCAGGGCTACCAACTCGTCGAGTAGCTCTTACAAAAATAATATTTTAATAAATTAAATGCGTACCAAGAACGGGGCGTTACAGAAAAGCATTAAAAGATGGAAAGTTGAGGACTTACAAAGAGTCCAGAAGATGCACACAAGTGAGGGAAATGTTGCTTTGCTGAACCTAAGCATCAACTCTTCTTCTCTTTCCTTCAAACCCACGAAAATCTTGAAAAATGAGCACACAAGCTTCAAATGAACTAGGGTTTATCCAAGGGTCATTTTGGAGGTGACGGTGCTTCCCTCATGGCGTGACCCTCCCATAACTCATATTTACATAACATTTTCATACCTCAAGGATCTTGTAATGCCCCGTTCCTGGTACGCATTTAATATATTAAAGTATTCATTTTGTAAGAGCGACTCGACGAGTTGGTAGCCCTAACTCGTTGAGTAGATGCCGGCTTGGTCGCGCGGTTTAAATAGTCTACTAGACGAGTCGAAGCCTGGACTCGACGAGTAGGTCCATCGAGAGGAAACCCTAATCTTCAGGGTTTGCACCGTATTTAAACATCATATATGGCCTCCACCCCAGCCTCTATCACCTCCAAACCCTAATCTCGAAACCCTAATCCACCTTGAGTGATTTTGAGCTAGTTCTTGCCATTTTGAGTGTTATTGTTCCTTTTGAAGCTTGTGGAAGAAGAAGAAGATAGAAGGCTCAAAGAGGAAGAAGTAGATCCAAGAGCTACACTCCATTTACTGCATTTTCTGGTAATCAAGTCCCTAACTTGATCCTTCTTCTATTAGATCTATTTGTTTACATTTTATGAAGGAATTGGTTCAAGAACCTTAGCCCTTGAGATTGTGACGTCCCAAGTGATGTACATCTCAGATCTGGGGTCTAGGAAGGGTTCCATGGCATAAAGGTGCAAACTTTATGATCATGGAGACCCCATGCAAGCTTATATGCAAGAACATGGCCTTTTTAGCCCTAAAAGACCATGCATGGGAGGAAAGCTTGGGACTTTACGTGTCCCACAGATGATAAGAGCCTAGATCTAGTATATTGTGCTTTGGTTTATGGTATTATGGCTTGTGGACCAAGTTTTATGTCTTAAAGAAGTTAGGGTTTGGGTTAAACCCATTAGGAAGGACTAAGGACGGGTAAAGTTGGAAACTTTACCCTTAAGAGTGCATTTACAGTATGTAGATGAAGTTTGGAACATAGATATGAATGGTAGGAGCTTAATCCATTGAGATGGCTCATCTAAAAGATCTTTCATACTGTTCCCAATCCCAAAATTGGTTATATACATATGCCCAACAATAAGAAAAAGAAATGCAATAGCTAAATGATGATGAGCCATATCAGTCAGCCATAAACTTTGGGTTTGTGGATGGAATCCCCCGAGAAGGGTTAAAATGGCAGTTCCTGCTCCTTGGGAGGTATCAAATAAATGACTACCTGAATCGGGATTTTGAGCATAAAGATTCCACTAACCTGTAAAAAGTGGACCACTATTCGAAATCTTAGTGAAACACTGGATTTGTTATCTCATGTCTGCTTTTCGTGAAAAAATACCAATTGAAGTTGAGGGTTTTTTCAAAAAACAAGGTGCTGGGTCAACTATTAAATCAAATGATATTGAGCATGTTTCCCATCTCTTCTCGAGAAACAAGTCGGCTATTTCTTTGCAATATTGTGCTCAATTTCATATGTGGCAATTCCGCCAAGATCTCTTCGTTAGTTGGGGTAAGAATCCGCACGAATCGGATCTTTTGAGGAACGTATCGAGAGAGAATTTGATATGGTTAGACAATGTGTGGTTGGTAAACAAGGATCGATTTTTTCGCAAGGTACAGAATGTATCGTCAAATATTCAATATGATTCCACAAGATCTAGTTTCGTTCAAGTAAGGGATTCTAGCCAATTGAAAGGATCTTCTAATCAATCCAGAGATCATTTTGATTCCATTAGTAATGAGGATTCGGAATATCACACGTTGATCAATCAAAGAGATATTCAACAACTAAAAGAAAGATCGATTCTTTGGGATCCTTCCTTTCTTCAAACGGAAGGGACATAGATAGAATCAAACCGATTCCCGAAATGCCTTTCTGGATATTGCTCAATGTCCCGGCTATTCACGGAACGTGAAAAGCAGATGATTAATCACCTGCTTCCAGAAGAAATCGAAAATTCTTGGGAATCCTACAAGATCCGTTCGTTCTTTTTTCTCTGACAGATGGTCAGAATTTCATCTGGGTTCGAATCCTACTGAGAGGTCCACTAGAGATCAGAAATTGTTGAAGAAACAACAAGATCTTTCTTTTCTCAGGCGATTGGAAAATAAATAAATGGTTAATCTATTCAAGATAATTATGTATTTACAAAATACCGTCTCAATTCATCCTATTTCATCAGATTCGGGATGTGATATGGTTCCGAAGGATGAACCGGATATGGACAGTTCCAACAAGATTTCATTCTAGAACAAAAATCCATTTTTTGATTTATTTCATCTATTTCATGACCGGAACAGGGGAGGATACACGTTACACCACGATTTTGAATCAGAATAGAGATTTCAAGAACTGGCAGATTTATTCACTCTATCAATAACCGAGCCGGATCAAGTGTATCATAAGAGATTTGCCTTTTCTATTGATTCCTATGGATTGGATCCAAAACAATTCTTGAATGGGGTATTCAACTCCAGGTATGAATGGAAAACGACATCTTTATTGGTTTTATTGGTTCTACTTCCTATTTTTTATGAAGGGAATGAATCTTTTTCTTAGATGGAACATAAAGTATAGAACTAATTTTGGGATTAGGCACAGTATGAAAGATCTTTTATGTCTTAAAGAAGTTAGGATTTGGGTTAAACCCATTAGGAAGGACTAAGGACGGGTAAAGTTGGAAACTTTACCCTTAAGAGTGCATTTCCAGTATGTAGATGAAGTTTGGAACATAGATCTGAATGGTAGGAGCTTAATCCATTGAGATGGCTCAATCAGACAGGGGAACTCGCCAAGTCTAGGGAAGGACTCGACGAGTTGAAGCGGGTTGTCCCGATTATTATGACAGCAAGAACTCGACGAGTCTGTTAAGGGACTCGACGGGTTGACTCAGTTGACCACGAGTTTAAGCATTCAGGGACTCGCCGAGTTGGGTGATAACTCGACGAGTTGGGTTGACTGGGAGTTGACCTTGACTTTGACTATGACTTTGACCAGGGGTAAAATGGTCATTTTACCCGAAGAGAGGATTAGCAGATTCTGATTAAGTGTTATTATGGAATTGATAGCCGGAGAGTCACCGGAGCAGCAGACAGGGATTCCTCACTCGAGTTTTCAGCAGTCAGTCTTGCGAGGTGAGTTTCCTTCAGTAGGAACGGGTCTACGATACCAAGGCCGGCCCGTATATGTGATATGTTAGTAGCTGAGTGTGGGCAGGGCCCGAATCTCGTAGCAGACTAGAGTGGGCGGGGCCCGATTCTCATAATATTATTTGAGTATAGATATGTGATTGTTTGGTAGATATACTTGTTGTTTGTGTGATACTTGTGTGCATGTTAGTAGTGGAGTGTGGGCGGGGCCCGAATCTCCTAGACAGCGGAGTGTGGGCGGGGCCCAAATCTCCTAGACAACAGAGTGTGGGAGGGGCCTGAATCTCTTAGACAGCGGAGTGTGGGCAGGGCCCGAATCTCCATGAGAGTGGGTGGGGCCCGTATCTCCTAGTTGTATGATATTTGTATGGTATGTGGTAGTTTGGGGAACTCACTAAGCTTTGTGCTTACAATTTTCAGTTTTGGTTTCAGGTACTTCCACTAGTAAGGGGAAGGGCTCGGGATGATCGCATGGCACACACTACAGCTTCAGCCTGGGATGTTTAGACTCTGATATTTTGATATGATTTTGATACAATATTTTGACACGATGATTTGAGATACACGTTTTATGGTTTTCTATATGATGATGGGTGACTTATGGTTTTAATATAAATGATTTTAAAAAAGAAATTTTTGGTCTGTATTTTTGGGATATTTCAAGTTGGTATCAAAGCCTTGGTTTGAGGGATTCAAGCACGCTCTCGGGTATGTCAGAACTCAAACTAAGGAATTGGTATGAAATTTTTCAAAAGAAAATCATTTTTATAAAAAGAACTTTGAGAAAAAGAAAAGAATTTTGAAAAGAGAAAAGAACTTTGAAAAAATAAAAGGGTGTGGTGCATGCAATCAACCGAGCTCAAGTAAGTACTCCCAATTACCCATACAAGTTTATGTTATGTTATGATTATCAGCTTTATGAGAACAACATGCTAGTTTAGGACTAAGGATCTAGGAAGGATGTCTTATGTGCCTGTTATATGTATCTCAGCTTTATAAACTACATGCTAGTACAGATTAGTCAGGGATAGCCTGAAAGAGATATGCTTGATTATGTTTACTCGATGCTCGAATGCTGCTTGCTTTGTGCTTTTAGGAGTTCTAGTTATCTTTTACTAACTAGTAAACAAATATGTTAAGTTACATATTGCGAGGACTAAATAATTTCAGAAGGTTAGGTTTAGCCTTATTTCGTAACTCTCGTTTGAGTCTAACCGTTGTAGGGTAGAACCTCTCATTCGAAGAATTATCTAGTCTTAGTGATATGTAATAGTATTTGCGAGCTAGTTAGGGGGAGATAGCAGGGACTTCTTATGAAGTTGATGGCGGAGAGTGGGTTGGTGATTACCTTAGAGCAAGCCTAGGAAGAGTTTAGTATGAGATCATCAGTAGTAGTAGAATGGACTTGGTGGAGTCAAGGCAGTTCTTGAGGAAAGTACGGATAGATGTGGAAGGTAGTATGGGCCCGTACTACTAAAAGCAGAGGATTCGTACTCGAATCAAGGAAGGCGGAGATTAATCCAGGAAACTTGTAGTACGTTAGATCCCTCAAGATTTTATGAGTATACTGATGTTTGTTATGGTGTATTTTCAGTATGGTGGTTCTACGCCCTAGGCCGACTGACACTTCAGGCACTGGTGAGGGATCAGGCTCGGGCTCTGGATCCGAGCAGATGGATGAGCAGACGAGGGAGTTCATTTTGTCTGAGGTTACACGCAACATTATAGAGCAGACTCCTGTGATCTTTGCATCGGTCAAGGAGGGTATCTTAGAGCTTCTGTATGAGAAGTTGAGCGCTTTTCGCACTGAGATAGCGGCCATGATGGGGTCGTGTACAATGACTTTCAGGGAGTTCAGAGCATATGGAACTCTCGACTATCATGGGGCTTGGGACCCAATTGCTAGCAGCAGGTGGTTGGCTGATGTCGCCAACGTGTTCCGCACCAGCAGATGTCTCGAGGGGGACAAGGTTAGGCTTGTGTCCTGTCTTCTGAAGGACAGGGCATGTGACTGGTGGGAGGAGGTTGGGAGAGCTATTGGTGATGATACAATGTTGGATCCGATGACCTGGGGTGATTTCATGACCAGGTTCAGGGCCGAGTTCGCATCTGTTATTGAGGTGCAACAGCTTGCTAGGGATTTCCAGGATCTCCGACAGACAACTGAGACAGTGGCGGAGATTACCGCCAAGTTCAGGGAGAGGGCCCTTCTCGTTCCGCAGTACGTGGCCGACGAGGAGATGAAAAAGGCCCGATACCATGAGATGCTGAGGAGTGATATCAGACAGTTTGTGAGCCGGTCCAGCTGCAAGACACTGGAGGATATGATAGCGAGGGCTCGTGAGAAAGATATTGATTTGGAGATGGAGAGGAAGAGGAAGCCAGAGGCAGTGTCTGGCACGAAGGGATCGGGAAAAAAGCCGAAGGTAGATTCTCGAGGGAAGGGCCAGCAGGGCCGAGGCCGCTGTGGAAAGTGCGGCAGGGGGCATGAGGGGCCGTGTAGGGCGGGTAGTTCGGGCTGCTTCAAGTGCGGCCGAACTGGACATGTCAGCAGGGATTGTACTGCTACTACCACCACCACCACAACATCTGATCTGATTTGCTTTCATTGCAATCAGAGGGGACACAAGAAGTTCCAGTGTCCGAGTCTAGCATCAGTAGGACAGGTGGTGGCACCCGCTCCTACCACTATGAAAATTACAGACAGCCACCAGGGCCGGGCAGAGGCGCCAGCGGCGAAGATCAGAGCCTTCCAGTTGACAAAAGAGGAGGCACGTGCAGCCCCTGATGTGGTTACGGGTATGTATCTTCTCCATTATCTCTTTATTATTTCTGATTATTACTCATGTTTGTGTGTTTGTTTATAGGATCGTTCTTAGTGAACGGTATATCAGCTATGGTACTGTTTGATTCGGGGGATACCCGATCTTTTGTGACGCTCGCACTTAGCAAGCGATTTAGTAGAGCTCCGGGGGAGCTGGATTGCCCACTTGATGTAGAGATAGCCGATGATAGGACCGTCAGGGTTGCGAGGGTTCATAGAGGATGTACGCTACAGTTATTCGATCAACAGTTTTCAGTGGATCTGGTTCCTATTCCCCTGCGTGGGAATAAGGTTATAGTGGGTATGGATTGGTTGAGCTCCAATGGGCAGTGATTGACTGTGAGCAACAACTAGTGAGAGTTCGTACTCCTAGTGGGGTAGAGCTAGTGATTCAGGGTGAGAGACCACGACGCGGACCGATTTTATGTTCAGCGGCAAGGGCGAGGCGCCACCTTCAGCAGGGTTGCACAGGATACGTCGCCTATGTCATGGATACCCGGGATAAGGGTAAGGCGACCATTGATGATGTACCGGTAGTGTGAGAGTACCCGTAGGATTTACCTGGGGTACCTCTGGAGAGACACGTTAAGTTTAGGATTGATCTGGTCCGTGGTGCGGCTCTGATAGCCAAGGCACCATATCGGTTGGCTCCTCCCGAGATGCAGGAGTTGTCTACGCAGCTGCAAGAGCTGCTAGACAAGGGTTTCATCAGGTCAAGCAGTTCACCATGGGGAGCCCGGATCCTGTTTGTGAAGAAGAAGGACGGGTCACATCGTATGTGCATAGACTACCGAGAGCTGAACAAGGTAACACTGAAGAACCGTTACCCACTTCCAAGGATATATGATTTGTTTGACCAGCTTCAGGGAGCATCTTGGTTCTCCGAGATTGATCTACGGTCACGATATCACCAGATGCGAGTCAGGGATGATGATGTGCAGCAGACAGCTTTTAGGACTCGCTATGGTCATTATGAGTTTGTGGTGATGCCGTTTGCGCTCACCAATGCTCCAGCCGCGTTCATGGACCTCATGAACCGCGTGTGCAGACCGATGCTGGATCAGTCTGTAATAGTTTTCATTGATGACATCTTGTTTTACTCCAAGACTCAGGAGCAGCATGAGGAGCACCTGAGGGAGGTGATGGAGACACTGAGGAGGGAGAGACTTTTTGCGAAGTTCTCCAACTGTGAGTTCTGGTTGCGCGAGGTGCAGTTCCTTGGGCATCTTGTCAACCAGAAGTGTGACAACCCATTAATTCTTTTTAATAAATTTCTAAACTATAATTGTGTTATTCAACATATAAGCATGATTATGGGGAAACTGGGTTGAAATAGGGTAGTATAACCTTCATACTTAACATAAAATCACATGTGATTAGGTCTAACATGCACTAGTTCAAAGTTAAGGGACTATCCTTGGGATTAATTCAAAGTTAATTCAACAAAATACTCCTTAAAGGAGTTCACGGCCTAAGAACACCCCAAAAGGGTGTTCACGGCCCAAAAAGGTGAACTCCCATTCAAATCTTCAAATCTTCATAATTTCCTTCAAGAATATTCATATCCACCTTCAAATCTTCAAGCAACATTCAAATCTTCATAAATATTCAAGAACCAACTGTAAACTCATTCCCTTCCAACCGTAAACCCCTTTTCAACCATAAACTCCATTTTCAACAACTTTTCAACTAATTCCCATATTCCCAAATTAATTTTGTAAGTCCCTTTTACTTAATTAATTTATTATCTAACCTTTATTTAAATTAATATATTATTAATTTAAATGCGACGTCAAATATAATTAATTTAGGGCAAAGGGTTCATTTTATTCTACACTTAATCGTCAGTATAGCATTTTGTGAGTGAGCGTCTTCGCGTACTTACCTAAGTACTAACAAAAGTCCTGAGATTATAACCAAGGTCTCCTAGAGGGAGAGCGTGAGTTTGTGTATAGATCTATACGGGATTGACAATCCCGCACCACAACTGTTAGCAACAGTTAGGCCGGCAGGCTTGGATCACAAATTCATTTCGATTCCGACGCCTGAAGAACGTCGTTCAGGCAATTCAATGGTTAAGTATGGTTATAATAACTCATAAATTTGGTACTAAATAATACGATTAATGTATGAATGGTAAACAACATCACTTAGTTTTATTATAAATAAAACTACAACAATGCATAAAACCACAACAAGGTATTTTTACAAACAGCTGGTGTTACCAGGGAATTACAAATTACAGAGTCTTTATCCATATACATATGCATCATACTATCTTGAGATACAAAAAATACCTTTACAGAAAATATAGGATTTTCTGGGTAAAACACATGAACATCTTTTACAAGGAAATAACTTACAGATTTCTACCTACAAGCATACTTATGAACTCACCAACTTAAATATTGATACACTTTCAAAATCACTAGTATTCTCAGGGAACCAATAAGACAGGTACACCCGCAGCTTTTTGAGAAGACAGAGCTTTTAGGGTCGTGTCTCTTATACTTTTGTTATACCTTTTGATGTCATACAAACTATGTTATGAATATATGTAAATACTATATTTTATGAATGTAATAGTTGTGTTTGCTTCATTAATATTATAAAATTGTTGTGATACCGTACATGACGTCCTCCGCCACCGAACGTTTCCGCCGTCTTGGTTTGGGGGTGTGAAAGATTGGTATCAGAGCTTTGTTTATAGTGAATTAAGTATATCAAACTGATATTGCCATATTTATACATGTTTTTAGGCAATATTTACTTATATTTTTATACATATTTTGGTTATTTGCATTGAATAATGATACTTATAAGTTTTAATTGTACTTTGTAGCCAAATGATACTTGGGGGACTTTTGGCTAACTTGGAGAGTTCCTGGAGACGAAATTCAGAGGGAGAAGAGGGTTGGAATTGGCTTTCAACACCAAGGAAGAAGGAAGAGTTCATTATTAGCTTTATAGTTTGGTACATTTAGCATGCTTTTGAATATGACTTGTGCTTGTTTATTTGCTAGGATGTCCAGCTAAATCTAGCTGCTTCTGTTAGCTAGATGAAGCTGGAACTCATGGTTATAATACTTTAGCTTTGACTTACTTGTTGGTTATGACTTGTGTTTGATTGATTATACCTAGCATGCTTGTTTTGAAATTTGATTGCTTTAAATTCTTGGTCTATGTAGTTAGTGATTATTAATTTGCATGAATTGGAATACCTGGTAATTTAGTGAACATTAGATTATTAGAGTTAAGATCAAACCAATCTTAGATAAGCAATTGAATTATTGAATTTAGACTGTGCTAGAGAACTCATGTTATGACCATAATTTGTGTTTGATAAATCAATCTTAAGTTTCAATATTTTGTTGGCACATTTACATATCTCGCGAGTTCAAGATCCAAGTTCCTATTTAGAAGAAGTCCATATTCAAGATGCACATTTCATCCACACGATTGGAGTTCGATCACGCCACCACTATCCCAGAGGAGTCTGTTCCTTTTTCTCCCTTTTATTGCTTTTATATTGTTTTATGCATACAATGAAGGCATTGTATGTAATAAGTGTGGGGTAGGAGGGTCGAAAAAGTGAATTGCTAGAAAATTTAGATAATTTAAAAAATTTAGAAAAAATAATAATTCATCTAATAATTCATCTAGTAATAATAATTTGAACTTAAGTTGCTAGTGTTGTATGGGATAATTCGATGAGAGCTCAAATGTTTAGTTGAGCCAATATACGTTATAGTGCATTTGTGGCCCCCTTTATTCTAGTGAAATCATGGGACAAAAACACAACCTCACTTAGTTTAAGGATCACAATATGTTTAGCATCGTGTACCAGAAATGTATCCAGGAAAGCTTATGTAGTCATTACACATAGGCTAATACCTTAACCAATAAAGGTTGAAGTTAAGCACCCCTGCTTAAGCATGTAGGTTTTTGAGTAAGGAAAGTGAGATACATGTGAAAAAAAAAGAGAGAGAGAGAAATTACTGTAAAGTGAAAAGTTGAAGAATTTTTGGAGCATTCAAGTATAAAGTATGAAGATCAAAAGATCAAAAGATCAAAAATTCTGAAGAAATTCAAAAGTTGAAGATACCAAAATCACACAAAAGGTGGTGAATTCAAAGAAATTAAAGATCAAATATTCAAGAAGTTAAGAATTCCAAGAGCTCCATTGTGGTATCAAAAATTGTAATTTCTAGATTATTTATGCTTGGGTAGCTTTACAAAAATACCTTGAGGTTAGAAAGTTTTTTGCGGATGGATTCAGAGGGATGCACAAAATGAGCGTTGCTCAAAAGAAGTGAGCGAGTGTTTATGAGGATTGTGAGTATTTAGAATTAGGGGGGGCTTTAGGAAAATTTTAGACACAAATGCATGCGTTGTGGTCTTAGCATAATGGTTGAGTTTAAATTGGATTGTTCTATGTGATGTTAGTGATAAGAGTTTGAGTTTAAATAATTAGATTTGCTTGAGGGCAAGCAAAGAATAAGTGTGGGGTATTTTGATATTGCCATATTTATACATGTTTTTAGGCAATATTTACTTATATTTTTATACATATTTTGGTTATTTGCATTAAATAATGATACTTATAAGTTTTAATTGTACTTTGCAGCCAAATAGAATCATTTTTGGAGAAAAGGACTAAAATCGACAAAGATTGGAACTTTGGAGGCTTGGAGAGTAAAAGAGAAGGAAACCCACGTAATCAACTACATTCACGACGTGAGGCTTTTAGATTCACGACGTGAGTATGAATGTTCCAGAAGATAAATATCGCGAAGAGGAGTCCTTGTCCAACACGGATATCTACTGTATTCACATCGTGAGACATAATTATTCACGATGTGAGAGCGAATTTCATGATAAATATATATCCTCTTGATCATTATGATTTGGGGGACTTTTGGCTAACTTGGAGAGTTCCTGGAGATGAAATTCAGAGGGAGAAGAGGACTGGAATTGGCTGTCAACACCGAGGAAGAAGGAAGAGTTCATTATTAGCTTTATAGTTTGGTACATTTAGCATGCTTTTGAATATGACTTGTGCTTGTTTATTTTCTAGGATGTCCAACTAAATCTAGTTGCTTCTGTTAGCTAGATGAAGCTGGAACTCATGGTTATAATACTTTATCTTTGACTTACTTGTTGGTTATGACTTGTGTTTGATTGATTATACCTAGCATGCTTGTTTTGAAATTTGATTGCTTTGACTTGTGCTTGTTTATTTTCTAGGATGTCCAACTAAATCTAGTTGCTTCTGTTAGCTAGATGAAGCTGGAACTCATGGTTATAATACTTTATCTTTGACTTACTTGTTGGTTATGACTTGTGTTTGATTGATTATACCTAGCATGCTTGTTTTGAAATTTGATTGCTTTAAATTCTTGTTCTATGTAGTTAGTGATTATTAATCTGCATGAATTGGAATACCTGGTAATTTAGTGAACATTAGATTATTAGAGCTAAGATCAAACCAATCTTAGATAAGCAATTGAATTATTGAATTTAGACTGTGCTAGAGAACTCATGTTATGACCATAATTTGTGTTTGATAAATCAATCTTACATAGCTCCAATTCTATTTAATAATTGATTATGTGTTAACTTATGTGTGACCATACATAGACCTACATGAATTAATTGATAATTAGTAAATTTAGAACTAAATTGCTAATAATGTTTTAATTGGTACCCAACAGTAATTGTCATAACTAATTTATAAACCATTGAGGGAAAGTGGATTCGAACTAACAGAAGTGTTTGTTAATTGATTGAATTTTTTGTTAAGAATTAAGTTCTTCTAAACTTGAAAAATTAGATAAAACCCCTTCCTTTATTAGAAATTAGGTTAATTTAATAGTAGGTAGATTAATTAGTTAAAACCATTCCCTGTGATCGACACCCGACTTACCCAAGCTATTCTATAATTTGACTAGGTACACTACCTAGGTGCATTTTAGTTAGTTAAGTAGTTAGGTTATAAATTTAAAACTAGTAGGTACTTTTGTGCACATCACAAACCTTACATGGTAGACAACTATAAACACTAAGGGGCCGAAGCGCTCTGAACTAAAAGTATACTTTTAAAATCTAAGTATTTTATAAGAAGTATACTAACACTACATACATACCAGAAACAGAGTCACAAGAAGAACAAAACAAAAGTATTTATATGTTGAACATTACGGTTAAACCTGGGCAGTTATGTAATCATATCTGGGATAAATATAGCCTGATAAACTATATTTATTTGAGATACGACCAACATGTGTTTAGGAGTAATAGTAGTGTGGCAATAAGTCTAAAACTTACCAAACTCTAAACAAAGAAAACACTAGAACCGAACATACATATAAAATGCTATAGGAGTATTTTGTAGCGCTATAACCCTAGATCCAAACACGTGAAAACAAAGAACTCCTACTGATAGATCTATAATTGCTAAGTGTATACATGTAAGTTATATATAAGTAAGATTTCATAGACTTAGAGTAGGTGGTTTAACTTTACTTCCTGTTTCTTGTTTGGTTGTGGACTTAGAGTAAGATCACTTAGTAAAAGGTCTATTTGATTTTTGTTATATATAAATTGTGTACGCTATGTGAGTATAGGGAGATCAGACACTAGCCATATTTCACAAATTCATTACAAGTGTTGCTATTAATTCCATGGCGATTGTTTGCTTGTATTAGTAGACTTCCTTTGTAAAATCGCTTAGTAGAACACTCTAACTATCAGGTTTAAATGTATCTCGTTCATTATCACCTGACTCATAACCCTTATAGAGGACTTACCATCATTTTCTCTTGAATCATTTTAGAGAAATATGGCTCCTAAGAAGTCCACCAAGAAGAAAAACAACACTTTGACAAATCCACCGCCACCACCACCCCAATTTGATCCTGCTGTCTTCCAAGCAGCAGTACCTGCCGCTGTGGCTGCCGCCATGTCACATATCAATTCTAGCGGCACTAGCAGATCGGGTAGTGGTACCAATCCCCTTAACCTCGATGGTAGCCAGGGACACCCGAAGGAGTGTTCCTACAAGGATTTCATGAATGCGAAGCCCAAGTCCTTCGACGACAATGGAGGTGTCATTGCTCTAACTCGTTGGTTCGAGAAAATCGAATCAATCTTCGAGATCTGTGCGTGCCCCGAGGCAAGCAAGGTGAAATTTGCCGCATGCACCTTCACCGATAGATCACTAACTTGGTGGAAGAGCCAAGTCAAATTCTTAACTCTTCTGGTAGCCAATGCTATGAGTTTGGTTGATTTGAAGGAGTTAATGCTAGCTGAATACTGCCCTAAGGGCGAAATGCAAAAGCTGGAGCAGGAGCTCTGGAACCTGAAGATGAAGGGTTTCGACATTGCTGCATACACTGCTAGATTCAGCGATCTGGCTCTACTTTGTCCCTGGATGGTCACCCCGGAGAGCAAGAAAGTGGAGAGATATATTTGGGGACTGACTCCCCCAACTCAAGGGAATGTTCTAGCTGCCAAACCACTCATATTTGATAGCGCCAAACGTCTGGTGTAGACACTGATAGATCATGGGGGTCATCAAGATGTCATGACAGTTATTCCAGAACAGCCCAAGGAGAGCAGTTGTGGGAAGAAAAAGTTATGGAACAAACGCAAGGGCCAGTCATCGCAGGAGCCCTCCAAGAAACAACAAACAGTGGCAGTCCATGCTGCTACCATTCCTGCTGCTGTTCCCACTACTCCAACAACTCCCATCCGATATGCTGGAAACCTACCCCTGTGTAGCAAATGCAACTTCCATCACTTGGGAGTTTGTAGAGAAATGTAATGCAAGACTTGCAACAGAAAGGGGCACATTGCCCGTTTCTGTAAGACTCCAGTGCAGCCAACCAACCAAACACCTACCGGAGGAGTGAGCCAAGCCTGCTATGGGTGCGGCAAGTCAGGGCACTACAAAAGGGATTTCCCTAAGGCAAGAAATGCTGACAATGCAGGAAGAGTGTTGGCGACGGGTCAAGAAGAGGTTGTAACGGACCCTACCGTAGTCACGGGTACATTTCTTCTCGATGACTCTTATGCATGCATACTCTTTGATTCTGGTGTGGAGAGGAGTTTTGTCAGTCATAAGTTTAAACATCTACTCAAGCACAAATCACAACCTTTAACTGAAACATTCACTGTCGAGATGGCTACCGGAAAGAAATAAAACACTAACGACATATTCATAGGTTGTACCCTCACTCTAAACGACTATTCCTTTTCTATCGACCTTATGCCAGTCTCCATAAAAAGCTTCGATGTCATCATCGGCATGGATTGGTTGATCCCCAATCATGCTGATATCCTTTGTTATGAAAAAGCCATTCGCCTCAATCTGCCAGATGGCGAAGCCCTCGTTATCTACGGCGACAAACTCAGCACGAACCTTCGCATTATTTCTTGTATTAAAGCCCAAAAATACCTGTGAAAGGAGTGTCACACATTCCTAGCCCATGTAGTTAACGAAAAACAAGAAGTTAAAGACCTCGAGAGCATCCCCAAAGTTTGTAACTTCCCTGATATTTTCCTCGAGGATCTTCCAGGAGTTCTCCCCGAACGCCAAGTCGAGTTCCGAATTGACTTGATACCTGGAGCTACCCCCGTAGCCAAATCCCCGTATCGTCTAGCTCCAGTGGAAATGCAGGAACTATCCAGCCAACTTAACAAACTGCTTAGCAAGGGATTCATTAGACCAAGCTTCTCCCCCTGGGGAGCACTGGTCTTGTTCGTTAAGAAGAAGGATGGATCTTTCCGGATGTGTATAGACTACCGTGAGCTCAACAAACTCACCATCAAGAATCGCTACCCATTACTCAGAATAGACAACCTCTTCGATCAACTCCAAGGAGCTAGCTACTTTTCCAAGATAGACCTAAGATCGGGATACCATCAGCAACGAGTCCAGGAGAGTGATGTTCCTAAGACAGGTTTCTGAACTTGATATGGTCACTACGAGTTTGTAGTGATGCCCTTTGGTCTAACCAATGCACCCGCCGTATTCATGGACCTGATGAATAGGGTGTGCTGCCCCTTCCTAGACAAGTTCATGATAGTATTCATAGACGATATACTTATCTAATCACGAAGCGAGGAAGAACACAGCCAACACTTAAGACAAGTTCTAGAAACACTGAGGGAAGAAAAGCTTTACGCGAAATTCTCTAAATGCGAGTTTTAGATTAGGAAGGTAACTTTCTTGCGTCACGTGGTTAGCAAAGAAGGCATGCATGTGGACCCATCCAAAATAAAGGCAATAGAGAATTGGTCAGCCCCAAGAACACCCACAGAAATCCGTCAATTCTTGGGTCTTGCTGGCTATTATCGTAGGTTTATACAAAACTTCTCTAGAATTTCTAAACCGCTTACTACCCTGACTCAGAAGGGAGTAACCTTTAGTTGGGGAGAAAAACAAGACACTGCGTTCCAGACACTGAAGCAAGCCCTGTGCAGCGCACCTATCTTGTCCCTTCCAGAAGGGACAGATGATTTCGTTGTATACTGTGATGCATCTAACCAGGGACTTGGTTGTGTGCTTATGAAACGAGGAAAAGTTATGGCTTATGCCTCAAGGCAGCTTAAGGCGCACGAGGTCAACTACAATACTCACGACCTAGAGTTGGGAGTAGTGGTATTCGCACTAAAAATCTGAAGACATTACCTCTATGGTACCAAGTGCACAATCTTCACCGACCACAAAAGCCTCCAACATATCTTTGATCAGAAGGGGCTCAACATGAGACAGCGGCGATGGGTAGAGCTACTCAATGATTACGAGTGCGAAATTCGCTATCATCCAAGGAAAGAAAATGTAGTAGCTGACGCCCATAGCCGGAAGGAATAATCAGGTCGTAAGGTGAAGGCACTAACCATGAAAATCCATTCCCACTTGTACAGATAAATTAAAGAGGCTCAGCTAGAAGCTTTAAAACCAGAACATGTGGCAGTAGAAGCCTTGAGAGGAATGGAGAAGAACTTCGAGATCAAGGGAGACGGAGTCCGTTACTTCATGAACCAGATCTGGACCCCAAAGTTTGGTGGTTACAGAGATATAGTCATGAACGAAGCGCATAAGACTCGATACTCTGTTCACCCAGGTTCAGATAAGATGTATCTGGATCTAAAGAAACTCTATTGGTGGCCAAACATGAAAGCAGAGATTGCTACCTACGTGGGCAAGTGCCTAACTTGTGCCAAGGTCAAGGTAGAATATCAAAAGCCCTCAGGTTTACTCCAGCAGCCAGAGATACATGAGTGGAAGTGGGAGCGGATCACAATGGATTTCATTACCAAGTTGCCCAAGACGCCGGGTGGTCATGACACTATCTGGGTAATCGTTGACAGATTGACCAATTCCGCCCACTTCCTGCCAATCCAAGAGACAGACAAAATGGAGAAGCTAACTAGAACCTACATCCGAGAGGTAGTACGGCTGCACGGTGTGCCTATATCTATCATCTCGGACAGAGATAGTAGGTTCACCTCGCGATCTTGGCAGTCACTACAGAAGGCTCTTGGAACTAAGTTGGACATGAGCACAGCTTATCATCCTCAAACTGACGGGCAGAGTGAGAGAACCATTCAAACTCTAGAAGACATGCTTAGAGCCTGTGTGATCGACTTCGGTAAAGCATGGGACACCCATTTGCCACTAGTCGAGTTTTCATATAACAACAACTATCACACTAGCGTAAAAGATGCTCCATTCGAATCCCTCTATGGCCGTAAGTGCAGATCCCCTCTGTGATGAGCTGAGGTGGGTGACACGCAGCTAGCTAAAGGAAAAGTTCCTGAAAGCACTCTCACTGGCCTCGAAATCATTCGAGAAACCACGGAAAAGATATTACAAATCCGAGAACGGTTGAAAGCTTTAAGAGATAGGTAAAAGAGTTACGCAGACAGAAGGCGAAAACCTTTGGAATTACAGGTTGGTGACCAAGTTGTACTGAAGGTCTCACCCTGGAAGGGCATGATACGCTTCGGAAAGCATGGAAAGCTCAATCCTAGGTACATTGGGCCATTCGAGATCCTCGCTAGGATCGGCCCCGTAGCTTACAAACTTCGTTTACCACAAGAGCTTAACAACGTGCACCCAATCTTTCACGTGTCAAATTTAAAGAAATGTCTATTTGACGACACTCTTGTGATTCCACTTGAGGAAATCGAGATAAATGAGAGTCTTAACTTCGTGGAAGAACCAGTAGAGATCATGGATAGGGAAGTCAAACGAACAAAACAAAGTCGCATACCGATAGTGAAGGTTCGCTGGAATGCCAAGCGGGGACCTGAATTCACTTAGGAGTGAGAGGATCAAATGCAAAAAAAGTATCCGCACCTTTTCCCTAGTCCGTGATGTAATCATTATAGAAAGAATTTTGGGACGAAATTCCCTCTAACGGGGGGGATGATGTGACAACCCGTTAATTCTTTTTAATAAAATTTTAAACTATAAGTGTGTTATTCAACATATAAGCATGATTATGGGGAAACCAGGTTGAAATAGGGTAGTATAACCTTCATACTTAACATAAAATCACATGTGATTAGGTCTAACATGCACTAGTTCAAATTTAAGGGACTATCCTTGGGATTAATTCAAAGTTAATTCAACAAAATACTCCTTAAAGGAGTTCACGGCCCAAAAAGGTGAACTCCCATGGAATTCACGGTCCAACCAAGGGGTGGTGAAGTTGTTTACGGCCAAATCAACAGGAGAACATGTGTTCACGGTCCAATTCATCCGTAAACATCCCCCCTTAATGGGATAATATCCATTTCAAGCCCAATTGTAAACCGTAAACACCTTAGGCCCAATGTCAATTCATCTGTAAACACTCCCTATATATATGTGTTTACACCCTGATCAATTCATTTCACTCACTTCCAGCCGTAAATACCCTTAAAAGTCTCTTAATTTTCAGTCGTGAACAGTCTCAAATCCTCTCAATCTTCAAGTGTTTACGCCTTCAAATCTTCAAATATTCATCATTTCCTTTAAGAACATTCATATCCACCTTCAAATCTTCGAGCAACATTAAAATCTTCATAAATATTCAAGATCCAACTGTAAACCCCTTTTCAACCATAAACTCCATTTTCAACAACTTTTCAACTAATTCTCATATTCCCAAATTAATTTTGTAAGTCCCTTTTAATTAATTAATTTATTATCTAACCTTTATTTAAATTAATATATTATTAATTTAAATGTGACGTCAAATATAATTAATTTAGGGCAACGTTATTAACGCGTATGCTTACCCGAGGGATCGTCACTACAACTCGCTAATTCCGACTAACGCGCATACGAGGTGAGTTCATACCCCTACATTTTTTTCCAGTTTTTAATGTTTTTAGGGGGGAATACAAGTACCACAAAAATACATTCTTGAAACATATCAGTATTTTTTAAACGTCTTCAAAACTACCATATACTGTTTTAAATTATCCTAATTTAATTTGACATAAATCAATCATTGTTTTCAATGAGACATATTTTATACAATCATAATTATATGAACCTTTGTAACATGCAGAGCAAAGGAACACTTTCAGAATACTTATTTTACAAATGGAATACACACTTATAAACTATAATATGTATAGTTTATGGAAAAATTACATTATCAATGCACGAAACATCGATACAATGCGAATAAACATATAAACTAAAATAGGTATAGTTTATGGATCTTACAACCAGTCATTTAAATTCAAAGGATTCATTTTATTCTACACTTAATCGTCAGTATATCATTTTGTGAGTGAGCAGCTTCGCGTACTTACCTAAGTACTAACAAAAGTCCTGAGATTATAACCAGAGTCTCCTGGAGGGAGAGCGTGAGTTTGTGTATAGATCTATATAGGACTTACAATCCCGCACCGCAACTGTTAGCTACAGTTAGGCCGACAGGCTTGGGTGACAAAGTCATTTTGATTCTGACGCCTGAAGAACGTCGTTCAGGCAATTCAATGGTTAAGTATGGTTATAACAACTCATAAATTTGGTACTAAATAATACGATTAATGTATGAATGGTAAACAACTTCACTTAGTTTTATTATAAATAAAACTACAACAATGCATAAAACCACAACAAGGTATTTTTACAAACATCTGGTGTTACCAAGGAATTACAAATTACAGAGTCTTTATCCATATACATATGCATCATACTATCTTAAGATACAAAAAATACCGTTACAGAAAATATAGGATTTTCTGGGTAAAACACATGAACATCTTTTACAAGGAAACAACTTACAGATTTCTACCTACAAGCATACTTAAGAACTCATCAACTTAAGTGTTGATACACTTTCAAAATCACTTGAATTCTCAGGGAACCAATAAAACAGGTACACCCGCATCTTTTTGAGAAGACGGAGCTTTTAGGGTCGCGTCTCTTATACTTTTGTTATACCTTTTGATGTCATACAAACTATGTTATGAACATATGTAAATACTATATTTTATCAATCTAATGTTTGTGTTTGCTTGATTACTATTATACAATTGTTGTGATATTCTAACGCCCGCAGATCCGGGCTAGTCAATTTAGAGATAATAGGGGTCGAAAATGACTTTTTTTGACGAAAGATAATTTAGAATAAATAATCTTAACCAAGTTGTAGAATATGTTTCAAGGGTTCCGTACATATAAAGAACACCGAAATCCGAGTTATAACGAAGAAGTTATGTCCCGTCGAAGTTTTACGTCAAAACCGGCACGACACCGGAAGACGTAAATAGTGAATTTACGATAGATGACGTTTTAGCCTTAGTGATCTAAACAAAAGTTGTAGTATATGTTAAACCGAGAACATACAAAAAAAGAACTCCCAAAGTCTGACTTCGTATGAGGAAGTTATGATTTTTCTAAGATTTGGCATAGCAGTGCACGACCCGAAATTCGAATTTTAGTTCGAGCGGTTTTTGGCTTACACAGCCTTAATGAGAGTTGAAGATCTCATTAATAGGAACTCAACGGTAAACAGACAGATGAAAACGGAGTCCGTATGAAGGAGTTACGAATTCTTCGTGGTCATTTAACAGTCTAATCTCCTCCTACTGTTAAATTTAGGATCGGTCGAGAATTAACCGACGGAGTCCAAATGAAAGTTGTAGATCTTGTTTTGACCTACGCGTGGTAAAAACGAACGTCGAAAACGGAGCTCGTATGCGAATGTTACAGGGTTTAGAAGTCGACAGGGTGCTGCTGCAAAAGGGGTGACGTGGCTGAATATGGGCCAATGCTTTCTCCCCAAGAAAAGCCATCAATGAACCGACTCGGCGAGTCCATCAGGAATTCAGCCTATAAATAGAGGTGCCGGGTTCCATTCATTTTCACACCTTTCCTCTTCCACTTTCTCTCTCTACTTTCTCTCTCTAGCCTCCCTAACCCCCCTAAAGTCTAGGTAAACCCCCTAGCACCCGAAGGAAGCTCCAAGGCTCCCGAAGCCTCGAGAAAAGAGCTTTTCAGCTCGGAAACGCTGCTCCAACGAAGCCCGGTTTTCGAGAAAACCCGCTGTAAGTGAGCCATGCCTACCCTATCTTTAGTATAGCTTATGTTTCAATATAGTAATGTTATTAGGACCTTATAAGGAGTATTTGGGCTATTATTATGGGTTATATAAGTATTGTTTAACGCTTATATAATAGTAATAATAGCCAGACTATTAATTAGTCTCGGCGAATATTAGACTAAACTCTAGTGGTAATGATACTAGGGTTTTGTCCGAGGAAAATTGTGTTGAGAGTAACGAAGTGCTGTTCGAGTGCCAAGTCACCACCTTTTCAAGTGAGTGCATAGTCCCTTTCATCTTACACATATATATGAAGTATATAATATAAATTACATGCTATGTGTGCATATTGTCTGTATACTTGCTGTTTATGCTGGGTGAAAGATTTTTATACATGCTTTAAATGATTTAAAATGTATATATATTTTATATCTACAAAAATATGTTGGGTAAAACATGGGTAGATGAAATATGAGTCGGATGATGAGGTGGGAGGTGAAATAGACCATGAGGTGAGGGTGAGAGGTGGACGATGTGATAAGCCTTGTACCCAAATGCTGGCCCCGTCATCTAGCAGAGTATAGATGACAACCATGGACCATTCTAGACAGTCCAGTGGAACAGTAGCATGCTCGCAACCTGTAGGTGTTGTGAACGATGTGTTCACCGGTGTACTCTAAAAACCCATTGACATGTATTGCGAGTGGATTCTCGGAAACGATACTGTTGATAAACGAAATAGCCCTGGCAACTATGGATTTAGTGCCTGCTGAGTAAACCCTGGCAACTATGGATTTAGTGCCTGTTGAGCAAACTCTGGCAACTATGGATTTAGTGCCCGTTGAGTAAACCCTGGCAACGATGGATTTTGTGCCTATTCCTTAGGATGATCCTTAGGAATGAATGAACGAGGAATAGCTGAATATTAGGGTAGATCCTTAAGAGTAAAGAAGATAATGGGGATGGGTAATTGGGTTGATTGTTTGATGTTTAACATAATAATTATATTATTGTGGGTTGAAAACCCTGTGTACTCACCAGGTTTCCCAACCTGACACACTCCAGCTTATTTGTATCACAGGTGTCGATACGAAGTTACATTACACTGAGAGATTAAAGAGATGTAGATCACTAGTGTAGATGAATGTAAGTTCTGTTTATGCTTATGTTTCTGTATTGACGATGACATCCTAAATGTTTTAAAATGAATAAAAATACATTTCTTCGGAAATGCTTTGATAACGTATTTATCATGTTTTACTGGGAACAAATTCCGCAACATTTTCACTAAAAGAGGTACTCTGATTTTTATAAAGCATAAACAAAATCGGTATTTTCTGGCCGTGAAAATGGGGATGTCACAGTTGGTATCAGAGCATTAGTTTAAGCGAACTGGGAATAAGGATTTATTTCTAGACTTAAACTTAGAATGCTAAGCGATGATTGTGAGGAGTGTGTCCAATATATTTTAGGTGGTACACCTGAATAGACACAAGCACTAGCTTAATTAGGGAAGATGCCTAAAATGCTTTTATGTGCTAAATGATTTATGATGCTTTATGCTATTATTTGATCGGATCTATGGTTTGTTGCCGACCGGATCTGGAAATTTTATGTGTTTAGATTTCTAAACGTTTAAATACGGTATTAGAACTGACATGTAACTTTTCGGAGTAATTAGGAGGATTACACGCCTAAGCCTCCTCTATCTATATTCTCGTCTCGATACATCGAACGCCTACTTTGGTGTGCAAAACATCATGGTGAAGACTCGTAGTGAATTGAGTAAATGGAGGAAATGAGAAGGCTTACGATAATGAATGATACATATCAGAAGATATCGTAAGAGTGATATCTTGCCTTTAGAATGCGTCTAATAAATAATACGTCTAGTACAGGAGAAGTACACTTTCGATTAGCAAAAAGAAAGATTTTTGGTATAATCCATGAATTTATCCCATTGTCTGACAACCGAGCAGAAGCAGAATTGATGATTGAAGATACACATGGAGGAAGTCCTAGTAGAGTCTAGGGAAAATTTATGATTGTTTGGGCACATTTTTATGTGTAATTTTTTTTTTGTGATAATAACTTCGAAAACTGCAAGATAATACTTGGGACGAGTATGAGTAGGTGTGAATGGTAGTAGAGGCCTATACTACCGGAAGCACAAGACTCACACTTTGATCAGGGAAAGTCACAAGGTTACCAAGAAGCTAGTAATTGATACCATTTTATTCAAGTATGTCGTTACCATTCTTTCGGTAATGACTAAGAAGATTGTTGTTATTCCGACCCTAGTGGTCACATCGAATTGAGTCCGACTAAGACGAGTATGTTACATGGTTCAGAGAACCAAGTCCGATGTAGCACCTAACTTAAGCCAGAAGAATTAATCAAAGCGATCAGTAGAGGTATCGCGACGGTTGCTTGTAACTAGAAATGCTACCTTTTAAGATGAGATTAGAACATGAAGGAAAGTATAGTCTGTTCTGGAAGACTCTACGAGACCTGAGTCTAAGCGTTGCAACATACGATGATAGGTCATTAGAATATGACACATCGTTCTATTGTAGTAATAAAAGAACTTATCTTAAGTTTGTTAAGAAGGAGTCTCCAATAAGGATCGGGAGTGTGAATCAAAGGTCATGATTAAAGGTCTAACATGAGACAGAGAGCGAGAGCGAGATCGAGCGCCGCTTGCAGTCAAGGAGTCCAAGAGTTAGATACTCATTCGAAGGAACAAAGAAGTTACGATTATTACCTAGGATGAATAGATAACGTATGGAGTCATTATACTGCCCTGTTTCGTTGATGATTCCGGGACGTAATCATCTTAAGGGGGAGATAATTGTAACGCCCGCAGATCCGGGCTAGTCAATTTAGAGATAATAGGGAGCGAAAATGACTTTTTTTTACGAAAGATTATTTAGAATAAATAATCTTAACTAAGTTGTAGAATATGTCTCAAGGGTTCCGTACATATAAAGAACGCCGAAATCCGAGTTATAACGAAGAACTTATGGCCCGTCGAAGTTTTACGTCAAAACCGGCACGACACCGGGAGTCGTAAATAGTGAATTTACGATAGAGGACTTTTTAGCCTTAGTGATCTAAACAAAAGTTGAAGTATATGTTAAACCGAGAACATACAAAAAAAGAACGCCCAAATCTGACTTCGTATGAGGAAGTTATGATTTTTCTAAGATTTGGCATAGCAGTGCACGGCCCGAAACTCGAATTTTAGTTCGAGCGGTTTTTGGCTTACACAGCCTTAATGAGAGTTGAAGATCTCATTAATAGGAACTCAACGGTAAACAGACAGACGAAAACGGAGTCCGTATGAAGGAGTTACGAATTCTTCGTGGTCATTTAACAGTCTAATCTCCTCCTACTGTTAAATTTAGGATCGGTCGAGAATTAACCGACGGAGTCCAAATGAAAGTTGTAGATCTTGTTTCGACCTACGCGTGGTAAAAAAGAACGTCGAAAACGGAGCTCGTATGCGAACGTTACAGGGTTTAGAAGTCGGCAGGGTGCTGCTGCAAAAGGGGTGACGTGGCTGAATATGGGCCAAGGCTTTCTCCCCAAGAAAAGCCATCAATGAACCGACTCGGCGAGTCCATCAGGAATTCAGCCTATAAATAGAGGTGCCGGGTTCCATTCATTTTCACACCTTTCCTCTTCCACTTTCTCTCTCTACTTTCTCTCTCTAGCCTCCCTAACCCCCCTAAAGTCTAGGTAAACCCCCTAGCACCCGAAGGAAGCTCCAAGGCTCCCGAAGCCTCGAGAAAAGAGCTTTTCAGCTCGGAAACGCTGCTCCAACGAAGCCCGGTTTTCGAGAAAACCCGCTGTAAGTGAGCCATGCCTACCCTATCTTTAGTATAGATTAAGTTTCAATATAGTAATGTTATTAGGACCTTATAAGGAGTATTTGGGCTATTATTATGGGTTATATAAGTATTGTTTAACGCTTATATAATAGTAATAATAGCCAGACTATTAATTAGTCTCGGCGAATATTAGACTAAACTCTAGTGGTAATGATACTAGGGTTTTGTCCGAGGAAAATTGTGTTGAGAGTAACGAAGTGCTGTTCGAGTGCCAAGTCACCACCTTTTCAAGTGAGTGCATAGTCCCTTTCATCTTACACATATATATGAAGTATATAATATAAATTACATGCTATGTGTGCATATTGTCTGTATACTTGCTGTTTATGCTGGGTGAAAGATTTTTATACATGCTTTAAATGATTTAAAATGTATATATATTTTATATCTACAAAATATGTTGGGTAAAACATGGGTAGATGAAATATGAGTCGGATGATGAGGTGAGAGATGAAATAGACCATGAGGTGAGGGTGAGAGGTGGACGATGTAATAAGCCTTGTACCCAAATGCTGGCCCCGTCATCTAGCAGAGTATAGATGACAACCACAGACCATTCTAGACAGTCCAGTGGAACACTAGCAGGCTCGCAACCTGTAGGTGTTGTGAACGATGTGTTCACCGGTGTACTCTAAAAACCCATTGACATGTATTGCGAGTGGATTCTAGGAAACAATACTGTTGATAAACGAAATAGCCCTGACAACTATGGATTTAGTGCCTGCTGAGTAAACCCTGGCAACTATGGATTTAGTGCCTGTTGAGCAAACCCTGGCAACTATGGATTTAGTGCCCGTTGAGTAAACCCTGGCAACGATGGATTTTGTGCCTATTCCTTAGGATGATCCTTAGGAATGAATGAACGAGGAATAGCTGAATATTAGGGTAGATCCTTAAGAGTAAAGAAGATAATGGGGATGGGTAATTGGGTTGATTGTTTGATGTTTAACATAATAATTATATTATTGTGGGTTGAAAACCCTGTGTACTCACCAGGTTTCCCAACCTGACCCACTCCAGCTTATTTGTATCACAGGTGTCGATACGAAGTTACATTACACTAAGAGATTAAAGAGATGTAGATCACTAGTGTAAATGAATGTAAGTTCTGTTTATGCTTATGTTTCTGTATTGACGATGACATCCCAAATGTTTTAAAATGAATAAAAATACATTTCTTCGAAAATGCTTTGATAACATATTTATCATGTTTTACTGGGAACAAATTCCGCAACATTTTCACTAAAACAGGTACTCTGATTTTTATAAAGCATAAACAAAATCGGTATTTTCTGGCCGTGAAAATGGGGATGTCACAGATACTGTACATGACGTCCTCCGACCCCAAACGTTTCCGCCGTCTCGATTTGGGGGTGTGACAAGAAGGGTATTCTCGTCGATCCGGCCAAGATAGAGGTCGTGATGTAGTGGGAGATTCTGAGGTCTCTAACTGAGATTCGGAGTTTCCTGGGTCTGGCAGGGTATTACAGGAGATTTATTCAGGAATTCTCCAAGATTGTAGTTCCGTTGACCCGACTGACGAGGAAGTCGGTAGTTTTTCGTTGGGGATCTGAGCAGTAGACAGCCTTTGAGACGCTCAGGCAACGATTGTGCGAGGCTCCGATTCTCACTCTGCCAGAGGGTGTAGATAACTTCGTAGTTTACTGTGATGCTTCGGTCACAGGCATGGGAGCAGTATTGATGCAGCGGGGTCATGTGATAGCTTATGACTCGAGACAGCTGAAGCCTCACGAGGCTAACTATCTGACACACGATTTAGAGTTAGGCGTTGTGGTGTTCGCCCTCAAGATTTGGCGGCATTACCTCTATGGGGTCCGTTGTACCATTTACATGGATCACAAGAGTTTGAGATACCTCATCGATCAGCCGAATCTGAACATGAGGCGTCGTCAGTGGTTAGATGTGGTTAAGGATTACGATTGTGAGATCCTTTACCACCCGGGCAAGGCCAACGTAGTGGCCAACGCCCTGAGCTGCAAGGCGGTAGCAGCCCCGATCCGAGACATCTGTTTGAGGATGACAGTGATTACTCCACCATTGGAGCAGATTAGAGAGGCGCGGGTTGAGGGCGTGAAGGAGGAGCGTCAGAAGTGCGAGAGGATTGTGGGCGGGTGGCCTCGTTTGATTATGACAGCCGAGGGTTGTTGACCCTGCAAGGGAGGGTCTAGGTTCCATACTTGGGTGGAGTACGGCAGGTTCTGATGGATGAAGCCCATAATTCGAGGTTCTCTATCTATCTCGAGGCGGCGAAGATGTACAGAGATCTTCGAACCGATTACTGGTGGCCCTACAAGAAGCGGGATGTAGCTTGGTACGTAGAGAGATGCCTGACCTGCAGGAAGGTCAAGGCAGAGCACCAGAGGCCTCACGTCAGGATGCAGCCGTTAGACATCCCTATGTGGAAGTGGGAGGACATTACTATGGATTTCATAACTAAGTTCCCCAGGACCGCACGTGGGGTTGATGCGATTTGGGTCATCGTGGATTGGTTGACCAAGAGTGCCCACTTCATACCAATCCAGGAGAGCATCTCGGCCGACAAGTTGGTCGAGATTTATGTTCGAGAGGTAGTGACACGTCATGGAGTGCCTGTCTCGGTGGTGCCAGACCGAGATGTTCGTTTTACTTCCACATTTTGGAAGCGGTTTCATGACGAGATGGGTACTCGTCTCCACTTCAGCACCACTTTCCACCCCCAGATGGACGGACATAGCGAGAGAACGATTCAGACTCTCGAGGACATGCTTCGCGCATGTTTTTTGGATTTCGGTGGCAGTTGGGATACGTAACTTCCGTTAGCGGAATTTTCGTATAACAACAGTTACCACGCCAGTATACCGGCCTCCCTTCGAGATGCTCTACGGGAAGAAGTGTAGGACCCCAATCTGTTGGGGTGAGTCCGGTCAGAGGGTCATGGGGAGTACGAAGGTAGTACTCAAGACCACCGAGCAGATCCAGCAGGTTCGGAGCAGGCTCCAGACCGCTCAGAGTCGGTAGAAGAGTTACGTCGACAAGCGGTGTTCAGATTTGGAGTTTCGGGAGGGCGAAATGGTTCTCCTGAAGGTGTCGTCCTGGAAGGGTGTCATACGATTCCGGAAACGGGGCAAGTTAGGCCCCAGGTATATCGGCCCCTTCCGAGTCATAGCCCGGGTGGGCAAGGTAGCGTACAGACAAGATCTTCCCGCCGAGCTCAGCCAGATCCACAGCACGTTCCATGTTACCCAGTTACGGAAGTGCTTGGTGGATGATTCAGCAGTGGTACCCCTTGAGGATATTCAGGTTGATGACAGCCTGAACTACATTGAGAGACCAGTGGCGATTATGGATCGCACCCGCTCCTACCACTATGAGGATTATAGACGGCCGTCAGGGCCGGGTAGAGGCGCCAGCGGCGAAGAGCAGAGCCTTTTCGTTGACAGCAGAGGAGGCACGTGCATCCCCTAATGTGGTTACGGGTATGTATCTTCTCCATTATCTCATTATTATTTCTAATTATTACTCATGTTTGTGTGTTTATCTATAGGATCGTTCTTAGTGAATGACATATCAGCTATGGTACTATTTGATTCGGGGGCTACCCGATCTTTTGTGTCGCTCGCATTTAGCAAGCGATTTAGTAGAGCTCCGGGGGAGCTGGATTGCCCACTTGATGTAGAGATAGCCGATGATAGAACCGTCAGGGTTGCGAGGGTTCATAGAGGATGTACGCTACAGTTATGCGATCAACAATTTTCAGTGGATCTGGTTCCTTTTCCCATGCGTGGGAATAAGGTTATAGTGGGTATGGATTGGTTGAGCTCCAATGGGGTAGTGATTGACTGTGAGCAGCAACTAGTGAGAGTTCGTACTCCTAGTGGGGGAGAGCTAGTGATTCAGGTTGAGAGGCCACAGCGTGGACTGATTTTATGTTCAGTGGCGAGGGCGAGGCGCCACCTTCAGCAGGGTTGCACAAGATACGTCGCCTATGTCATGGATACCCTGGATAAGGGTAAGGCGACCGTTGATGACATACCGGTAGTGCGAGAGTACCCGTACGTATTCCCGGAGGATTTACCTGGGGTACCTCCGGAGAGACAGGTTGATTTTAGGCATGATCTGGTCTGTGGTGCGGCTCTGATAGCCAGGGCACCATATCGGTTTGCTCCTCCCGAGATGCAGGAGTTGTCTACGCAGCTGCAAGAGCTGCTGGACAAGGGTTTCATCAGGTCGAGCAGTTCGCCATGGGGAGTCTCGATCCTGTTTGTGAAGAAGAAGGACGGGTCACATCGTATGTGCATAGACTATCGGGAGCTGAACAAGGTAACGGTGAAGAACCGTTACCCACTTCCGAGGATAGATGATTTGTTTGACCAGCTTCAGGGAGCATCTTGGTTCTCCAAGATTGATCTACGGTCAGGATATCACCAGATGCGAGTCGGGGATGATGATGTGCAGAAGACAGCTTTTAGGACTCGCTATGGTCATTATGAGTTTGTGGTGATGCCGTTTGGGCTCACCAATGCTCCAGCCGCGTTCATGGACCTCATGAACCGCGTGTGCAGACCGATATTGGATCAGTCTGTAATAGTTTTCATTGATGACATCTTGGTTTACTCCAAGACTCAGGAGTAGCATGAGGAGCACCTGAGGGAGGTGCTGGAGACACTGAGGAGGGAGAGACTTTTTGCGAAGTTCTCCAAGTGTGAGTCTGGTTGCGCGAGGTGCAGTTCCTTGGGCATCTTGTCAACCAGAAGGGTATTCTAGTCGATCCGGCCAAGATAGAGGCCTTGATGTAGTGGGAGATTCCGATGTCTCCAACTGAGATTTAGAGTGTCCTGGGTCTGGCAGGGTATTACAGGAGAATTATTCAGGACTTCTCCAAGATTGCTGTTTCGTTGATCCGACCGACCAAGAAGTCGGTAGTTTTTCGTTGGGGACCTGAGCAGCAGATAGCCTTTGAGATGCTCAGGCAACGATTGTGCGAGGCCCTGATTATCACTCTACCAGAGGGTGTAGATGACTTCGTAGTTTACTGTGATGCTTCGATCATAGACATGGGAGCAGTATTGATGCAGCAGGGTCATGTGGTAGCTTATGCCTCGAGACAGCTGAAGCCTCACGAGATTAACTATCCGACGCACGATTTAGAGTTGGGGGTTGTGGTGTTCGCCCTTAAGATTTGGCGGTATTACCTCCATGGGGTCCGTTGTACCATAAACACGGATTACAAGAGTTTGAGATACCTCATGGATCATCCGAATCTGAACATGAGGCAGCGTCGGTGGTTAGATGTGGTTAAGGATTACGATTGTGAGATCCTTTACCACCCGGGCAAGGCCAACGTAGTGGCCGACGCCCTGAGCCGCAAGGCGGTAGCGGCCCCAATCCAAGACATTTGTCTGAGGATGATAGTGATTACTCCACTATTGGAGCAGACTAGAGAGGCGCGGGTTGAGGGTCTGAAGGAGGAGCGTCAGAAGTGCGAGAAGATTATGGGCCTGGTGGCCTCGTTTGATTATGACAGCCGAGGGTTGTTGACCCTGCATGGGAGGGTCTGGGTTCCATACGGAGGCGGAGTATGGTAGGTTCTGATGGATGAGGCCCATAAGTCGAGGTTCTCCATCCATTCCGGGGCGACGAAGATGTACAGAGATCTTCGACCCGATTACTGGTGGCACTGCATGAAGCGGGTTGTAGCTTGGTACGTAGAGCACCAGAGGCCTCACGGCAGGATGCAGCCGTTAGACATCCCTGTGTGAAAGTGGGAGGACATTACTATGGATTTCATCACTAAGCTCCCCAGGACCGCACGTGGGGTTGATGCGATTTGGGTCATCGTGGATCGGTTGACCAAGAGCGCCCACTTCATACCGATCCAGGAGAGCATCTCGACCGAGAAGTTAGCCGAGATTTATGTTCGAGAGGTAGTGGCACGTCATGGAGTGCCTGTCTCGGTGGTGTCAGACCGAGATCTTCGTTTTACTTCCAGATTTTGGAAGCGGTTTCATGACGAGATGGGTACTCGTCTCCACTTCAGCACCAGTTTCCACCCCCAGACGTATGGACAAAGCGAGAGACCGATTCAAACTCTCGAGGAAATGTTTCGCGCATGTGTTTTGGATTTCGGTGGCAGTTGGGATACGTATCTTCCGTTAGCGGAATTTTCGTATGACAACAGTTACCACGCCAGTATAGACCGGCCTCCCTTCGAGATGCTCTACGGGAGGAAGTGTAGGACCCCAATCTGTTGGGGTGAGGTCGTTCAGAGGGTCATGGAGGCGTACGGAGGTAGTACTCAAGACCACCGAGCGGATCCAGCAGGTTCGGAGCAGGCTCCAGACCGCTCAGAGTCGGCAGAAGAGTTACGCCGACAAGCGGCAAGACTTGGAGTTTCGGGAGGGCGACATGCTTCTCCTGAGGGTGGCGCCCTGGAATGGTGTCATACGATTCCGGAAACGGGGAAAGCTAGGCCCTAGGTATATCGGTCTAATGCCCGTGTTTCTAGGCTAGGCATTAATATTGACATTATAGTCTAGGTTAACCTTTATAACTCATTTTGAAGAAATGAAAAGGAATTATGTGAATATTATGTGAATTATGTGTTTTATGCTTAATTATTAGGGTTTAATTAATTAAGAATAAAAATGAGCGTCAAAAATTAAATTTTAGATAAAGCCGATATCTATTAAGAAACTTGTAGTGGGCGTGACAAGGATTACGGATATATAAAGAATGCCGAAATCCGAGTTATAACGAAGAAGTTATGACCTGTCGAAGTTTCGCGACAAACCGGCACGGGGCCGAATGTCGTAAAAAGTGAGTTTTCGATAAACTACTTTTTAGCCTTAGTGATCTAAACGAAACTCGTAGTGTTCGTTAAACCGAGAAGTTCGATAAAAATAACGCCCAAATCTGACTTCGTATGAAGAAGTTATGATTTTTTGAAGTTTCAGCTTAGCAGTATACAGCTAAAAACTCGAATTTTAGATCAAGTGATTTTTAGCCGACACGACCTAAACGAGAATCTAAGGTCTCGTCATTAGTAGCACAACGGTAAAAAGTCTGACGAAAACGAACGTCGGATGAAGAAGTTATGAATTTTTAACGGATTTCCTGTCCCGGTCTGTTAAAAATAACAATATAAAAATTAAAGTCAAAATTAGCCAACGAAGTCTAAACGAAAGTTGTAGAGCGTAATTTTACCTACGCGTGCATATAAAGAACGTCAAAAACGGAGCTCGTATGCGAAAGTTATGGATTTTAGAAGTTTTTGCACAAAAATCGAGAAAATTCGCATAGTCACGTTTTTGCCACGTCACCCTCGCTTAGATCGTGCCACGTGTCCGAAATTGGTGATTCATGTGAGCCACGTGTCCTCGCCTCGCATGTGCCACATGTCCAAAATGAGGCTGAGTCATCCGAGCTGCTGAGCGGTCCAATGCATGTCCGACGCGTGTCCTCCTTCACATGTCCGAAGCCATCGCAAGAAGCCACAGAACCCTACTTCGGACCAGTAGACCTCGGTCCAATCAGGAGAGGACAGTGAGGCCTTCGCACGTGCAGCCACCTGTGTACCCTTGCCTGTGGACCCCACCACCAGAACCGACTTCGGGCCCCTATAAATAGAAGGGTCCTGCGAGCCTTCTCGGGTACTTTTGGGATTTCACCATCTTTCACCCCTTTCTTCATATTTTCTTCATCTTAACATTCCCCAAAGCCCCGGTATCGATTATAACCCCCGGAATACGCCACGAAGAGCCCGAGAAGCCCGGAAAATTTATCTTTTCGGTTTCGAAGCCCGACCCTCGCAGAGCCCGGTTTCTGAATAAAACTCCCGGTTTTATTAGAAACGAACGTTTTAGGAAACGAATTGCTGCCCGATTTTCATCAAAACATGTGAGTGTATAGTCACTTTCATTTGACACATAGATATGAAGTATTTACCTTATAATACGTGCTATGTGCAAATATATTAATTGTTTATTTGAGGTGACTGTTGAGTTGATGTTTTATACAAGTTTTAAACTGTATAAGTATTTTTATCTACAAATATGTTGGGTAGAACATGGGTAGATAGTGATGTGTGATAAAATAAAAGTAATGAGAGGCCTCGATGTGATTTGTGATCCAGTCATCTAGCGGAGTTTGGATGACGACCACAGACTTTCTAGACAGTCCAGTGGGAAACATTAGCAGGTCCGCAACCTGTAGGTGTTAATGAACTAGAGTGTTCATTCGCTGTACTCCATCCCCCTCATGGTTGCCTTTAGGACATGTATGGCTGAGGAAACCCCTTAGCAGTAGTGTCCATCCCGATGATATTCTTTAGGCTAGGTCCCTTGTGAAAAGTGTTTAGGGACGTAAAGTGAGGATAACTGGAACGGGTAATCAGGGTTATTGTTGATTGGTGAACTTAATAAGTTTATTATTACTGTGGGTTGAAAACTCTATATGCTCACCAGGCTCCCAAGCCTGACCCACTCAGCTTTTTATGTTACAGGTAGTGGACCCCGAGCATAGTCGGAGGACGATGAGAGATTTTTGGATTATAGACCAATAGTTGTAAATAACTGTTGAAAGGCTTATAATGTCTTGTTTATGCTTTTGATCTGTATCGGAACATGACATCCCGAGGTGTTGATATGAAATGAAATTATATATTTCTTAAAGAACGGTTTTGACAAACTTTTATCATATTTGTTTTGGGGACCAATTCCGCAACATCTTTTAAAAAGATTTCTCTGATTTTAGTTTAAAAAGCATAAATTAAATCGGTCTTTTCTGGTCGAGAAATTAGGGGATGTCACAGTTGGTATCAGAGCATTAGTTTAAGCGAACTAAGAAATTATAGGATTTCTAGACTTAAACTTAGAATGCTAAGTGATGATTGTGAGATGAGTGTCTACCATATTTTAGACACGAGCACTAGTTTATTTTAGGAAAGATGCCTAAAATGCCATTATGTGCTAAATGCTATGTGTTTGCCATATATGCCATTATTTGTTCGGATCTATGGTCTGTTGCCGACCGGATCTGGAAACCTTATGTGTGTAGGATTCTAACCGTACGATTACGAGATTAGAACTAACATGTAAACGTTTCGGAGTGATAAGGGAATTGAAATGTATAACAAGGATAAACACCTAAATTCGCCTTATTCGGTATATAGATTGTAATGGCAAGAACTCGTAGTGGAGTTGCAAATGCAAACGGAAACAGGGATCAACAGCCTCAACCTCAAGTAGTTGAGCAAGTACCTGTTGTAGGAGATGCGTATGAGCCAATGACGATGGCTGGGGTACAAGCAATGATGCAGATGATGTTAGATCGCCAGATGGAGGAGACAAGGCGATTACTACAACAACATAGGGAAGAGACTACGATACCTGTTGAACAGCCCGTATTGAATGAAGGGCAATCAGTAGGAGGGAACTATAGTGGGACTCTTGGTCAAGCCAACCCACCGATAGCTAGACAAAACAACCAGGATGGAGGAGCTGATGGACGCGGGTGCAAATATAAAGATTTCATGGCATCTAAACCACCATGTCTATCTGGGAGTCCGACACCGGTGGAAATCATGAATTGGATCTCCGAAATGGAGACGATGTTTGAAAGTTGTGAGTGCAGCGACAAACAAAAGACCGCACTTGCAATTCCTCGGTTAAAGTCTGGTGTGTTGAGCTGGTGGAAGTTACTAGCTGATTCGATGCCCAAGGGAGAAGCTAGTAAGATGTCTTGGGAAGACTTTGTGCTACAACTGAAATTGCAGTACTGCTCTGAGCAGGACCTTCTGGAAATTAATAATGAGTTCCAGAATTTAAAGAAGGGAAAGATGAGCGTTACTGAATACGCTGCTAGTTTTATAGAAAAGCTGAAGTTTGTTCCTTATCTAGTTCCAACTGAACTCTCTAAGGTTAACAAGTTTGCCCTCGGATTACCAGCGGACTTTGGTCCGATGGTAAAACAAGCAACCACTTTGAAAGCAGCCATCCGAGCTGCTAAGAATGTTGAGGTTCAGATCAGAGAGAAGGGTCTGGAGAGGGCAGATGTTGGTGAAAAGAGAAAATTTGAAGGAACTTCAGGTTCCAACAAGAGAAGCAAATTTTCAATGTCCAAGAAGTTTGGAGGAGGAGGTGAAGTGAAATGGTGTGAGAAGTGCAAGAAAAAGCACTCTGGGAAATGTAGTGAGGAGGTGACTTGCTTCAAATGTGGAAAGACTGGGCATTATGCCAACGTGTGTCCGTCCGACAAGAGGGTATGTTTTGAGTGCCATGAAGTAGGGCATGTTTTGAAAGACTATCCAAAGAGGAAGGATGAAGCAAAGCCCAATCTACCACCAAAGCCGAAGGCGAGAGCCTTTCAGATGACACTTGAAGCCGCGAAAGAAGAAACCGATGTCGCTTCAGGTACCTTTCTCGTAAATGAATTGCCTGCCCAAATTTTGTTTGATTCTGGAGCCAATTACTCCTTTATATCGCATGAATTTGGTAGAAAACTAGCTTTGCCTGTAGATAGACTAGTTAATGCCTTATTAGTCGAGATTGCTAGTGGCAAGTTTGTACCTGTTAGCCATCGTATGAAAAATATCCTCATTGACTTGGATGGGAATAAGTTCCACGAGGATTTATTGCCTATCGAGTTAAATAGATTCGACATAGTTTTAGGAATGGATTGGCTTAGCGCCAATGATGCCGAGATATTATGTAGGAAGAAGATAGTAAAAGTAAACCCGCCAGGGAGAGAGTCGTTTATGGTGTATGCAGACAAACGCAGAGTAAACTCTGGAATCATTTCCCTAATGAAAGCCAGAAAGTGTTTGGCAAAGGGGTGTACATCATATTTAGCGTTCGTGATCGATGCTAAGAAGGAAAATAAGGAGGTGCAGGATATTCCGGTGGTGTGTGATTATCCGGAAGTCTTTCCCGAAGATCTTCCCTGATTGCCCCCTGATCGACAAGTTGAGTTTCGTATCGACTTGTTACCAGGAACGACGCCGATAGCAAAAGCACCGTATCGATTAGCGCCAACCGAAATGAAATAACTTATGACACAACTTCAGGAGTTATTGGACAAAGGTTTCATTCGACCTAGTTCATCACCTTGGGGAGCCCCTGTGTTGTTTGTAAAGAAGAAAGACGGGAGCATGAGAATGTGCATCGATTACAGAGAGCTGAATAAAGCGACGATAAAGAACAAGTACCCGTTACCGAGGATCGATGACCTGTTCGACCAGTTGCAAGGTTCGAGCTATTTTTCAAAGATCGATCTTAGGTCGGGATACCATCAACTAAAGGTGAGGGAGCAGGATATCAAGAAGACTGCGTTCAGAACAAGATATGGACACTATGAATTTTTGGTTATGTCGTTCGGATTAACCAATGCCCCAGCAGCTTTCATGGATTTGATGAACAGGGTTTGTAAACCATACCTTGATAAATCCGTGATAGTATTCATAGACGATATCTTGATCTATTCGAAAAGCAAGCAGGAGCATGAGAAGCATCTGCGTGAAGTGTTGGAAGTTTTGAAAAAGGAGAAGCTATATGCCAAGTTCTCCAAATGTGAATTTTGTATTCAAGAAGTCCAATTTTTAGGTCATGTGGTTAACCAAGAAGGAATAATGGTTGACCCAGCAAAGATTGAAGCTGTGATGAAGTGGGAACAACCAAAAAGTCCTATGGAGATTAGAAGCTTTCTAGGATTAGTTGGATATTATCGAAGATTTATCCAAGGCTTTTCTTCGATCGCTACTCCATTAACAGCTTTGACCCACAAAGGAGCTACTTATGCTTGGAATGAAAAGCATAAGGAAGCCTTTGAGAAGTTGAAGAAGAGATTGTGTGAAGCATCGATTCTTTCGTTACCTGAAGGAGTTGATGACTTCGCAGTCTATAGTGATGCCTCTGGAGTTGGGTTAGGTTGTTTTCTGACCCAAAGGGATAAAGTGATAGCGTATGCCTCGAGGCAATTGAAAGAGCATGAAAAGAACTACCCCACTCATGATCTGGAGTTGGCAGCGGTAGTATTCGCCTTAAAGATATGGAGGCATTATCTTTATGGTACTAAGTGTAAACTTTTCACTGATCATAAGAGTCTTCAATATCTCTTTAATCAGAAGGAATTTAACATGAGACAGCGGCGCTGGCTGGAACTACTCAAGGACTACGACTGTGAGATACTTTACCACCCTGGTAAAGCAAATGTTGTTGCTGATGCTCTCAGTCGGAAGGTAAATCTTGAAAAGAGAAGGCCAAGAGCGTTGAGAATTGAAGTCGTTTCGACAATTGTGGAAAGTATAAAGAAAGCTCAGGAGGAAGCTTTAGAAAAGAATGACCGAAAGGAGGAACGTTTGGGCAAAACGTTGGTGTTTGATACAAACGGTCAAGGATTGAAGGTATTCAAAGATAGGATTTGGGTAAATAAGACGGGAGGAGTAAGAGGTCTTCTGATGGAAGAAGCTCACAAAACCATGTACTCGATTCATCCCGACAGTACGAAAATGTATAGGGACCTAAAACCCTATTACTGGTGGCCGACGATGAAGCTCGATGTTGCTAAGTATGTGGCCGAGTGTGTAACTTGTGCTAGGGTTAAGGCACAACATCAGAAACCGTATGGGAGTTTAGAACCTTTACCTGTACCCATGGATAAATGGGAAGATATCACTATGGATTTTGTGACTAAACTGCCCAGAACAAGGAACGGTCACGACATGATTTGGGTGGTCGTTGATCGCTTCACTAAGAGTGCGCATTTCATAGCCGCTAACGAGAAATGGTCTATGGATAAACTTGCGAATTCTTATGTGAAGGAAATTGTGAGGCTACACGGTGTTCCGTTAACGATTGTATCCGATCGTGACAGTCGTTTTACCTCAAGGTTTTGGAGAAGTCTACAAGAGGAATTGGGTACCAATTTGTGTTTGAGTACAGCTTACCATCCGCAAATTGATGGTCAGAGCGAACGAACGATTCAAACATTAGAGGATATGCTGAGAGCATGTACCCTAGAATTCCAAGGTAACTGGGATGAACATTTACCTCTAGTAGAATTTTCCTATAATAATAGTTTCCACTCAAGCATCAAGATGGCACCTTATCACGCTTTGTATGGAGAAAAGTGTCGAACGCCGTCATGCTGGCTGGAAGCTGGGGAAAATCAGTTTATGGGACCTGAGATAGTCCATCAAACTACTGAAAAGTTAAAAGTGATAAGGGAAAGGATGTTAGCTGCTCAAGATCGACAAAAAGAAAAGACAACCGATATCCTTCGAAGTTGGAGATTCGGTTTTACTTAAAGTCTCGTCGTGGAAGGGACTTATAAGATTTGATAAGAGAGGAAAGTTGAGTCCAAGGTTTATTGGACCATTTAAAGTTCTTCAGAGGATCGGGAATCATGCTTACAAGCTAGAATTACCGGAAGAACTGGAGGGTATTAATAACACATTTCATGTGTGTTATTTGAGAAAGTTCACGGGAGATGTGCCCGACATAATTCCCATTTCTGAATTAAGGTTGGATGAAAACAAGAGGTTGATTGAAGAACCTGAGGCAATCATTGACCGTAAGACTAAGAAGCTGAGACGCAAGATGGTCGATTTAGTGCTCATGCGTTGGAAACATACGAATGGGCCAAATCTCACTTGGGAAACGGAGAGTGACATGATGAGTCGCTACCCGCATTTGTTTGCGGATGTATGATTCCGGGGACGGAATCATCCTAAGGCGGAGAGAATTGTAATGCCCGTGTTTCTTGGCTAGGCATTAATATTGACATTATAGTCTAGGTTAACCTTTGTAACTTATTTTGAAGAAATAAAAAGGAATTATGTGAATATTATGTGAATTATGTGTTTTATGCTTAATTATTAGGGTTTAATTAATTAAGAATAAAAATGAGCGTCAAAAATTAAATTTTAGATAAAGCCGATATCTATTAAGAAACTTGTAGTGGGCGTGACAAGGATTACGGATATATAAAGAATGCCGAAATCCGAGTTATAACGAAGAAGTTATGACCTGTCGAAGTTTCGCGACAAACCGGCACGGGGCCGAATGTCGTAAAAAGTGAGTTTTCGATAAACTACTTTTTAGCCTTAGTGATCTAAACGAAACTCGTAGTGTTCGTTGAACGAAGAAGTTGATAAAAAGAACGCCCAAATCTCACTTCGTATGAGGAAGTTATGATTTTTCGAAGTTTCAGCTTAGCAGTAGACAGCTAAAAACTCGAATTTTAGATTGAGTGATTTTTAGCCGACACAACCTAAATGAGAATCGAAGGTCTCGTCATTAGTAGCACAACGGTAAAAAGTCTGACGAAAACGGACGTCGGATGAAGAAGTTATGAATTTTTAACGGATTTCCTGTCCCGGTCTGTTAAAAATAATAATATAAAAATTAAATCCAAAATTAGCCGACGAAATCTAAACGAAAGTGGTAGAGCGTAATTTTACCTACGCGTGCATATAAAGAACGTCAAAAACGGAGCTCGTATGCGAAAGTTATGGATTGTAGAAGTTTTTGCACAAAAATCGAGAAAATTCGCATAGTCACGTTTTTGCCACGTCACCCTCGCTTAGATCGTGCCACGTGTCCGAAATTGGTGAGTCATGTGAGCCACGTGTCCTCGCCTCGCATGTGCCACTTGTCCAAAATGAGGCTGACTCATCCGAGCTGCTGAGCGGTCCAATGCATGTCCGACGCGTGTTCTCCTTCACATGTCTGAAGCCCTCGCAAGAAGCCACGGAACCCTACTTCGGACCAGTAGACCTCGGTCCAATCAGGAGAGGACAGCGAGGCCTTCGCACGTGCAGCCACCTGCGCACCCTCGCCTGCGGACCCCACCACCAGAACCGACTTCAGACCCCTATAAATAGAAGGGTCCTGCGAGCCTTCTCGGGTACTTTTGGGATTTCACCATCTTTCACCCCTTTCTTCATATTTTCTTCATCTTAACATTCCCCAAAGCCCCGGTATCGATTATAACCCCCGGAATACGCCACGAAGAGCCCGAGAAGCCCGAAAAATTTATGTTTTCGGTTTCGAATCCCGACCCTCGCAGAGCCCGGTTTCTGAATAAAACTCCCGGTTTTATTAGAAACGAACGTTTTAGGAAACGAATTGCTGCCCGATTTTCATCAAAACATATGAGTGTATAGTCACTTTCATTTTACACATAGATATGAATTATTTACCTTATAATACGTGCTATGTGCAAATATATTAATTGTTTATTTGAGGTGACTGTTGAGTTGATGTTTTATACAAGTTTTAAACTGTATAAGTATTTTTATCTACAAATATGTTGGGTAGAACATGGGTAGATAGTGATGTGTGATAAAATAAAAGTAATGAGAGGCCTCGATGTGATTTGTGATTCATTCATCTAGCGGAGTTTGGATGACGACCACAGACTTTCTAGACAGTCCAGTGGGAAACATTAGCAGGTCCGCAACCTGTAGGTGTTAATGAACTAGAGTGTTCATTCGCTGTACTCCATCCCCCTCATGGTTGCCTTTAGGACATGTATGGCTGAGGAAACCCCTTAGCATTAGTGTCCATCCCGATGGTATTCTTTAGGCTAGGTCCCTTGTGAAAAGTGTTTAGGGACGTAAAGTGAGGATAACGGGAACGGGTAATCAGGGTTATTGTTGATTGGTGAACTTAATAAGTTTATTATTACTGTGGGTTGAAAACCCTATATGCTCACCAGGCTCCCAAGCCTGACCCACTCAGATTTTTATGTTACAGGTAGTGGACCCCGAGCATAGTCGGAGAACGATGAGAGATTTTTGGATTATAGACCAGTAGTTGTAAATAACTGTTGAAAGGCTTATAATATCTTGTTTATGCTTTTGATCTGTATCGGAACATGACATCCTGAGGTTTTGATATGAAATGAAATTATATATTTCTTAAAGAAAGGTTTTGACAAACTTTTATCATATTTTGTTTTGGGGACCAATTCCGCAACATCTTTTAAAAAGATTTCTCTGATTTTAATTTAAAAAGCATAAATTAAATCTGTCTTTTCTGGCCGAGAAATTTGGGGATGTCACAATCGGCCCCTTCCGATTAATAGCCCGGGTGGACAAGGTAGCATACAGACTGGATCTTCCCGCCGAGCTCAGCCAGATCCACAACACTTTCCATGTTTCCCAGTTATGGAAGTGTTTGGTGGATGATTCAGCAGTGGTACCCCTTGAGGATATTCAGGTTGATGACAGCCTGAACTACATTGACAGACCAGTGGCAATTCTGGATCGCAAGACGAAGGAGCTAAGGAACAAGCGGGTTAAGTTAGTGAAGGTGCAGTTGCAACACCGTAAGGGTTCATAGTGGACATGGGAGCCTGAGGAGGATATGAGGGAGCACTACCCATAGTTGTTTTCAGATGCAGCAGACTTCGAGGACGAAGTCTAAAACAAGTGGCGGAGAATTGTAAGGCCTCGTTCCTGGTACGTATTTAATCTATTAAAGTATTAATTTTGTAAGAGCTACTCGACAAGTTGGTAGCCCTAACTCGCCGAGTAGATTCCAGCTTGGTCGCGGGGTTTAAATGGTCTACTCGACGAGTCGAAGCCTGGGCTCAACGAGTAGGTCCGTCAGGAGGAAAACCTAATCTTCAGGGTTTGCACCCTATTTAAACATCATATCTTGCCATTTTTAGTGTTATTGTGCCTTTTGAAGCTTGTGGAAGAAAAAGAAGATAGAAGGCTCAAAGAGGAAGAAGTAGATCCAGGAGCTACACTCCATTTACTACATTTTCTGGTAATCAAGTCCCTAACTTGATCCTTCTTCTCTTAGATCTATTTGTTTACATTTTATGAAGGAATTGGTTCAAGATCCTTAGCCTTTGGGATTGGGACGTCCTAAGTGATGTACATCTCAGATCTGGGGTCTTGGAAGGGTTCCATGGCATAAAGGTGAAAACTTTATGACCATGGAGACCCCATGCAAGCTAATATGCAAGAACATGGCCTTTTTAGCCCTAAAATACCATGCATGGGAGGAAAGCTCGGGACTTTAAGTGTCCCACAGATGATAAGAGCCTAGATCTAGTAGATTGTGCTTTGGTTTATGGTATTATGGCTTGTGGACCAAGTTTTATGTCTTAAAGAAGTTAGGGTTTGGGTTAAACCCACTAGGAAGGACTAAGGACGGGTAAAGTTGGAAACTTTACCCTTAAGAGTGCATTTCCAGTATGTAGATGAAGTTTGGAACATAGTCTGAATAGTAGGAGCTTAATCCATTGAGATGGCTCAATGAGACAGGGGAACTCACCGAGTCCAGGGAAGGACTCGATGAGGTGAAGCGGGTTGTCACGATTTTTATGAAAGCAAGAACTCGACGAGTCTGTTAAGGGACTCGACGAGTTGATTAAGTTGACCACGAGTTTAAACATTCAGGGACTCGCTGAGTTGGGAGATAACTCGACGAGTTGGGTTGACTGGGAGTTGACCTTGAATTTTGTAACATCCGGATTTCCAGGTATGTTATTTTAATTATTTATTTTTGAGAATCATTGATCTACTCGACGAGTTGGTGCTATAACTCGTCGAGTAGAAGCGAGGTGGCCACGTAAGTTTAATGAACTACTCGACGAGTCCAAGAGTAGACTCGCCGAGTAGGCGCTGTAAGCGGAAACCCTAGATCCCTGGGTTTGGGACCTATTCAAAGGCACTTATATCCTCATTTGCGGCCACACCTCACAGAGAAGAAACCCGAATCGCCCCTTGAGCTTGTGAGAGAGTCTTGAGCCTTTCTTGAGAATTGTGAGTGCATTTTTGGTGAAGTAAAGGAAGATTCTAAGCTAGGATTGAGAAGAGGCTGATAGATCTACTGCTTATTCGTCCAAGAGCTTCTATTAGAGGTATCAAGTTCGAACCTTTCCCTTTTATTTGATTATATCTCTCATTTTGAAGATTAGGGCTTCTTTTCCTTTCATTTTGGGACTTTGAGGATTTGGGGTTCATGAGGAGGCTTGAACTCCAGATCTGGACCTTAGGAGGTCTCTAACACCCAAAGGTTCCTGCTTTATTCAGCCTTGATGGTATTTATGAGTGAAAACCCCATCTAGATCATGTTCTTGGCATTTCATGCCCAAAATTCCATGCATGGACGTAAAGTTTATGACTTTACGTGGTAAGTGAGCCCTTAGAGTATGGATCTGGAGTTTGAGAAAGTATTCCACCTTAAAATCGTCTGAATGCAAGCTGAGTCTTAACAGACTCGCCGAGTTGATGAGCCGACTCGACGAGTAGCTTAGGGTTTGTCCCAATGAGTTGAATCCTGCGATAGCTCGACGAGTTAGGGGTTAACTCGAAGAGCTGGGTCTTCCTGAGTTCACCGAGAATCGATGGGACTCGACGAGTCGCACGAGTGCACTCGGCGAGTCTGGTCAGAGTTGGACCGTTGACTGGAGTTGACTTTCGTTGACTTTTAGGGTTGGTCAGCATTTGGATAATTGGACCATTGGAGGGGTAAAATGGTCTTTTTCCCTTCTGGGAGATTATAGGAAGGGATTAGTCTAGCCTATGAGAATCGTTGTTAATTATAGATAAATTACTTTATGTGATTAGAGACGGAGGCTAGATCGGGGATATCGAGCACAAGAGTTTACTAGACATCATACAAGGTGAGTCTTCTCACCATACCTTACCTAGAGTGGTAATTATGTGTGACCGGAAGGTCGTATGTGCTGTGACGAGTATGTGATATATGTTTCTATGTGATATGTGTATGTTATGGATGTTATGAGTAGCATGGTATGGACCGGAAGGTCAGTATGGTATGGACTGGAAGGTCAACAGGGTATGGACCGGAAGGTCAACATGGTATGGACCGGAAGGTCTACTCCATGAGTGGGACCGGAAGGCCCTTGAGACACATTGACCGGAAGGTCTCGTAGAGTTATAGCCTCGAGTGGCTAGTTGTATGTGCGTGGTATTTTGGGGAACTCACTAAGCATTTATGCTTACCGTGTTATGTGATATGTGTTTCCGATACCAGCGAGGATCACGGGAAGGCGCCGGCATGATTGTACACATACTATGTTTTGGGAAGAGTTGCTGTGGATCCTGGATTTTATGAGATGATTTGGAAACATTGTTAAATGAATGTTTGATGTTGAACAAGATAATATATGTTTTTATGAATTAAAAATGAAAAAAATTTGGTTTGAATTTTCACGATGTTACAAGTTGGTATCAGAGCCTTAGTTTGAGGGATTCGGATACACCTTCGGGTACATCTGAACTCAAACTAAGGATTTGAGAAAAGTTTTCAAAAGAAGCAATTTTCTGAGTTAAGTAAAAGATTTTCAAGAAGCGGAAAAGAGCAGTGTGTACAATCAGTCAGCGCCCGAACGGTGATTTCCCAAAATACCCTTACATTATGTGTTATGAGATATTATGTGATATGCTCTGCTTGCTAGAGTAGGCTAGGTATTCATAATTAGGACTAGAGTGGGCCTTATTTGTGATGCCTTAGCCTAGGAGTTACTGCTGCTATGAGATACTTCGAGAGTGAGTAGGTAGCAGCGAGGAGATTATGAGTGGTCTACCGAAGGGTAGCCTGTGTTTAGCGAGATATAGAGTACCTGTGATCTGGAATCCTAGGAGGAGGCCTTGGGGTGAATATCGATGCGTTGTGGAAGGTAGTATAGGGTCTGTACTACTGGAAACACCGGATCGGTGAGCAGTCCAAGTAAGAATCCTTAGGGTACTAAAGAACAAGTAGGGTTGAGTATCGAGTGCGGGTATACTCGAGCGAATCTCTGATTTCTTTTGTGTTGTATTTCAGAGACATCATGGTTGGGACGCACCACAACCCAGGAGGCAGTGGTACCAGTGATGAGGAGATCCGTAGGCTGATTCACGAGGAGGTGGCCGCAGCCATACGAGCGGAGATTCCTGAGATGTTTGGGTCTATCAAGACCACCTTGATTGAGACGTTTGACGAGCGGTATGCTTCTCTTACAGAGGCTGCTGTTGCTGCAGCCACCGCAGCTGTTGTCGCTGCTAGGCCACAGGAGGGTGACTGGTTGCTGTACCGAGAGTTTAGCAACACGAAGCCACCAGATTTTGATGGGACACAGGATCCGATAGCCGCGATGAGGTGGATCTCTGATGTCGAGGGATGTTTCTACACTTGTTCCTATCTGGAACATCTGAGGGTACGGTTCGCGCTGAACCAGCTTCGCTTGGGAGCGAAGGACCGGTGGAAATTTGTGACGGTAGATTTTACCCCTGCAGAGCTTACCGCGGTGACCTGGGAGAGGTTCACCACTATATTCAAAGACGAGTATGTTCCCCCGGTGGAGAGGGAACGTTTGGCCCAGGATTTCTTGTCCCTCAAGCAGGGGACGGAGTCTGTGACGGTGATCACACGGATGTTTCATGAGAGGGCGTTGTTTTGCCCTGAGAACGTGTCTACCGAGCAGGCACGCATGAGTCGATATTTGAGCATACTGAGGAGAGACATTCGGGAGTTCGTGGTGAACTCGACGTACCGAACATTTGCCGAGCTCCATTCAAATGCTCGGAAGAGAGAGATTGAGCTAGAGACTCAGGCCAAGAAGGAGGCCGAGTCTCAGAGGAGGGACAGGCAGCCGGTGTAGTCTCAGCCGGCAGCCAAGCGGGCTAAGCCCGCCGATACGAGATCTGGAGGCCATAAGGGCCGCACGTATGGGAAGTGCGGTAAGGGACATGATGGAGTTTGTCGAGCAGGTGTTTGCTACAAATGTGGCAAGGAGGGGCATATCGCCAAGGATTTCCCCAAGGGATTCATGGTTTGCTTTCACTGCAACCAGACTGGCCATCGGAAGGCCGAGTGCCCGCAGTTACATCAGGGATCAGCACATGGATCTGCACCTGCTTCTAGAGCTACCGAGGTTCGGCCAGCGAAGGCCGAGGCACCGAAGGCTCGCGGCAGAGCCTTCCAGTTGACAGCGGAGGAGGTCCACGTAGCGCCCGATGTCGTGGCTAGTATGTATTCTCTTACTTACTTATTTTGAGATTGATATTTATTGTTTATATTGTGGTATGCATAGGTACTTTTCTTGTGAGTTCTATACCTGCTTTGGTGTTATTTGACTCGGGTGCAAGTCGATCTTTCGTGTCATTAGCATTTAGTCAGCACATCAGTGTCCGACGAGAGGCGTTGAGTCGACCTCTACGAGTTTCTATAGCCGACGAGCGAGCGGTGTATGCTACTGATGTGATTCGAGGATGTGTACTTGAGATCTTCATTGTTGAGTTTCCGATAGATCTGGTCCCGATTCCGATGGGGGATGTTTGTGTCATTGTGGGCATGGATTGGTTGAGCCGATTTGGAGCTGTCATAGACTGCGAGCGTCAGATGGGGACGATACGAGACCCTAGTGGGGGAGTACTAACAGTATATGGCGAGGGTACCCGGTCTGGGTCAGTATTTTGTTCAGCTGCCAGAGCGAGATAGAGTCTACAGCAGGGCTGTAGAGGGTTAGTAGCATATGTGATGGATACATGAGTGGCCGCAGGGAGGCCGAGTTCTGTTGAGGATGTTCCGATAATGCGCGAGTTCCCGGATGTTTTTCCCGAGGAGTTGTCGGGTGTGCCTCCCGAGAGGCAGGTGGAGTTCCGCATTGATTTGATACCGGGGGCAGCGCCTATCGCCAAGGCACCCTATCGCCTTGCGCCGCCATAGATGCAGGAGTTATCCTCACAGCTTCAGGAGCTGTTGGGGAAAGGATTTATCCGACCGAGTAGCTCGCCCTGGGGAGCGTCGATCCTTTTTGTTAAGAAGAAGGATGGTTCACACCGGATGTGCATTGATTACCGGGAGTTGAACAAGTTAACGGTCAAGAACCGTTATCCATTGCCGAGGATCGACGATTTGTTCGATCAGTTGCAGGGTGCATCTTGGTTTTCCAAGATAGATTTGAGGTCTGGATATCACCAGATGAGGGTGCGTGACGAGGATATCCAGAAGACGGCATTCAGGACTCGTTATGGGCATTACGAGTTCGTGGTGATGCCTTTTGGGCTCACCAATGCACCAGCAGCGTTCATGGACCTCATGAACCGAGTATGTATGCCGATGTTGGATCGATCGGTGATTGTATTCATCGACGACATTCTAGTGTATTCGAGGACCAGAGAGCAGCATGAGGAGCACCTGAGGGAGATCCTCGGGGTATTGAGATCGGAGAGGCTTTACGCCAAATTCTCCAAGTGTGATTTCTGGTTACGTGAGGTCCAGTTCTTGGGACATCTCGTTAATCAGAATGGGATACTGGTGGATCCGGCCAAGATTAAGTCTGTGATGAGTTGGTTGGTGCCGAGATCCCCCACCGAGATCAGGAGTTTTCTGGGGTTGGCCGGCTACTACCGAAGATTTATCCGGGATTTCTCCAAGATTGTCGTTCCCCTCACCAGATTGACCCGGAAGGGCGTTGCTTTTTCTTCGGGTCCAGAGCAGCAGACCTCGTTTGAGACCCTTCGCCAGAGACTATGTGAAGCACCGGTGTTAGCCCTTCTGGAGGGAATGGAGGATTTCGTGGTGTATTGTGATGCGTATATATCGGGGTTGGGTGCGGTGCTCATGCAGAGGGGGCACGTGATAGCATACGCATCGAGGCAGCTGAAGCCTCATGAGACGAGGTATCCCACCCACGATTTGGAGTTGGGGGCAGTAGTGTTCGCCCTCAATATATGGCGCCATTATCTGTATGGGATTCGATGTACCATATACATGGACCACAAGAGTCTGAAGTATCTGATGGATCTGCCCAAACTGAACATGCGTCAGAGGAGATGGTTGGATGTGGTAAAGGATTATGACTGTGAGATCCTGTACCACCCGGGCAAGGCTAACATGGTAGCCGATGCTCTGAGCCGCAGGGCGGAGAGTGCCCCGATTCGAGACATATGTATGAGGATGACGGTGATGACTCCGGTGTTGGATACTATTCGAGAGGCCCAGGCCGAGGCTGTGAGATCGGAGAACCGCAAAAGGGAGTGGGTGATTGGACAGGTGTCCGAGTTCGTGACGGATAGCCGGGGGCTCATGACTTTTCGTGGTCGGATTTGGGTGTCGTATACGGGCGGGACACGTAGCACTCTGATGGAGGAGGTGCATAGATCGAGATTCTCGATCCATCCCGGGGCCACTAAGATGTATTTGGACCTGAAGAGAGACTATTGGTGGCCCTGTATGAAGAGGGATGTTGCATGGGTAGTAGAGAGGTGCTTGACCTGTCGCCGGGTTGACGCAATTGCAGCCAATAGAGGTTCCACAGTGGAAGTGGGAACAGATTTCTATGGATTTTATCACCAAATTGCCGAGAACCACGAGGGGTGTTGACGCAATTTGGGTGATTCTGGATCGGCTGACGAAGAGCGCTCACTTCCTTGCTATCAGTGAGAGCTCTTCCGCAGAGAGGCTGACAGAGATGTATGTGAGAGAGGTGGTGTCGCGGCATGGAGTGCCGATCTCGATTGTGTCAGACCGAGATGTACGTTTCACTTTCAGGTTTTGGAAGACGTTCCATGAGGAGTTGGGTACGAGATTGCACTTCAGTACTGCTTACCACCCACAGACGGACGGGCAGAGTGAGCGGACGATACAGACGCTCGAGGACATGCTTTGAGCATGTGTTATGGACTTCGGAGGAAGTTTGGATACATACCTACCTTTGGCTGAGTTTTCCTACAACAACAGCCACCATTAGAGTATTGGTATGCCTCCCTTTGAGCTTTTATATGGGAGGAGGTGTCGGACTCCCATCTGTTGGGGAGAGGTAGGGCAGCGAGTGATGGGTAGCACTGAGATAGTGCTAAAGACGACTGAGCATATATAGCAGGTCAGACAGAGGTTGCTGACAGCCCAGAGCCGCCAAAAGAGCTATGTGGATAGACGGCGATCCGAGCTCGAGTTCCCGGTTGGAGATTTTGTACTCCTGAAGGTATCTCCTTGGAACGGAGTGATCCGGTTCAGGAAGAGGGGCAAGCTGGGGCCCCGATACATTGGTCCATTCAGGGTGATCGCGAGGGTGGGTAAGGTAGCATACCGTCTGGAGCTACCCGAGGAGTTGAGTCAGATCCATGATAGCTTCCATGTATCCCAATTAAGGAAGTGTATAGCCGATGAGACGGCAGTAGTGCCGTTAGGGGATATTCAGGTGGATGCGAGCCTAAATTATGTTGAGAGGCCGATTGCGATCTTGGATCGGAAGATCAAGGTTCTGAGGAACACGGAAGTGCCCCTGGTTCAGGTCCAGTGGTAACACCGAAGGGGATCCGATTTGACTTGGGAGCCGGAGTCAGAGATGCAGGAGCAGCATCCAGAATTATTTGCGGAGCGAGACTTCGAGGGGGAAGTCTGATTCTAGTGGGGGAGAATTGTAACATCCGGATTTCCAGGTATGTTATTTTAATTATTTATTTTTGAGAATCATTGATCTACTCGACGAGTTGGTGCTATAACTCGTCGAGTAGAAGCGGGGTGGCCACGTAAGTTTAATGAAATACTCGACGAGTCCAAGAGTAGACTCGTAGAGTAGGCGCTGTAAGCGGAAACCCTAGATCCCTGGGTTTGGGACCTATTTAAAGGCACTTATAGCCTCATTTGTGGCCAAACCTCATAGAGAAGAAACCCTAGTCGCCCCTTGAGCTTGTGAGAGAGTCTTGAGCCTTTCTTGAGAATTGTGAGTGCATTTTTGGTGAAGGAAAGGAAGATTCTAAGCTAGGATTGAGAAGAGGCTGATAGATCTACTGCTTATTCGTCCAAGAGCTTCTATTAGAGGTATCAAGTTCGAACCTTTCCCTTTTATTTGAGTAGATCTCTCATTTTGAAGATTAGGGCTTATTTTCCTTTTATTTTGGGACTTTGAGGATTTGGGGTTCATGAGGAGGCTTGAACTCCAGATCTGGACCTTAGGAGGTCTCTAACACCCAAAGGTTCCTGCTTTATTCAGCCTTGATGGTATTTATGAATGAAAACCCCATCTAGATCATGTTCTTGGCATTTCATGCCCAAAATGCCATGCATGGATGTAAAATTTATGACTTTACGTGGTAAGTGAGCCCTTAGAGTATGGATCTGGAGTTTGAGAAAGTATTCCACCTTAAAATTGTCTGAATGCAAGCTGAGTCTTAACAGACTCACCGAGTTGATGAGCCGACTCGGCGAGTAGCTTAGGGTATGTCCCAATGAGTTGAATCATGCGATAGCTCGATGAGTTAGGGGTTAACTCGACAAGCTGGGTCTTCCTGAGTTCACTGAGAATCGATGGGACTCGACGAGTCGCACGAGTGCACTCGGCGAGTCTGGTCAGAGTTGGACCGTTGACTGGAGTTGACTTTCGTTGACTTTTAGGGTTGGTCAGCATTTGGATAATTGGACCATTGGAGGGGTAAAATGGTCTTTTTCCCTTCTGGGAGATTATAGGAAGGGATTAGTCTAGCCTATGAGAATTGTTGTTAATTATAGATAAATTACTTTATGTGATTAGAGACGGAGGTTAGATCGGGGATATCAAGCACGAGAGTTTACTAGACATCATACGAGGTGAGTCTTCTCACCATACCTTACCTAGAGTGGTAATTATGTGTGACCGGAAGGTCTTATGTGCTGTGACGAGTATGTGATATATGTTTCTATGTGATATGCGTATGTTATGGATGTTATGAGTAGCATGGTATGGACCGGAAGGTCAGTATGGTATGGACCGGAAGGTCAACAGGGTATGGACCGGAAGGTCAGCAGTGTATGGACCGGAAGGTCAACATGGTATGGACCGGAAGGTCTACTTCATGAGTGGGGCCGGAAGGCCCCTGAGACACATTGACCGGAAGGTCTCGTAGAGTTATAGCCTTGAGTGGCTAGTTGTATGTGCGTGGTATTTTGGGGAACTCACTAAGCATTTATGCTTACCGTGTTATGTGATATGTGTTTCAGGTACCAGCGAGGATCGCGGGAAGGCGTCGGCATGAATGTACACACACTATGTTTTGGGAAGAGCTGTTGTGGATCCTGGATTTTATGAGATGATTTGGAAACTTTGTTAAATGAATGTTTGATGTTGAACAAGATAATATATGTTTTTAAGAATTAAAAAGGAAAAAAATTTGGTTTGAATTTTCACGATGTTACAAATTTGACTTTGACTTTGACCAGGGGTAAAATGGTCATTTTACCCTAAGAGAGGATTAGCAGATTCTGATTAAGTGTTATTATAGAATTGATAGTCGGAGAGTCGCCAGAGTAGTAGACAGGGATTCCTCACTCGAGTTTTCAGCAGTTAGTCTTGCGAGGTGAGTTTCCTTCAGTAGGAACGGGTCTACGGCACCAAGGCTGGCCCGTATATGTGATATGTTAGTAGCTAAGTGTGGGCGGGGCCCGAATCTCGTAGCGGCCTAGAGTGGGAATGGCCTGATTCTCATAGTATTATTTGAGTATAGATATGTGATTGTTTGGTAGATATACTTGTTATATGTGTGATACTTGTATGCATGTTAGTAGTGGAGTGTGGGCGGGGCCCGAATCTCCTAGACAACAGAGTGTAGGCGGGGCCCGAATCTCCTAGACAGCGGAGTGTGGGCAGGGCCCGAATCTCCATGAGAATGGGCGGGGACCATATCTCCTAGTTGTATGATATTTGTATGGTATGTGGTAGTTTGGGGAACTCACTAAGCTTCGTGCTTACAATTTTCAGTTTTGGTTTCAGGTACTTCCACTAGCAAGGGGAAGGGCTCGGGATGATCGCATGGCACACACTACAGCTTCAACCTGGGATGTTTAGACTCTGATATTTTCATATGATTTTGATACAATATTTTGACATGATGTTTTGAGATACACGATTTATGGTTTTCTATATGATGATGGATGACTTATGGTTTTAATATAAATGATTTTAAAAAGAAATTTTCGGTCTGTATTTTTGGGATGTTTCAAGTTGGTATCAGAGCCTTGGTTTGAGGGATTCAGACACACTCTCGGGTGTGTCTGAACTCAAACTAAGGAATTGGTATGAAAATTTTCAAAAGAAAATCATTTTTATAAAAAGAACTTTGAGAAAAAGAAAAGAATTTTGAAAAGAGAAAAGAACTTTGAAAAAATAAAGGGTGTGGTGCATGCAATCAACCGAGCTCAAGTTAGTACTCCCAATTACCCATACCAATTTATGTTATGTTATGATTATCAGCTTTATGAGAACAGCACGCTAGTTTAGGACTAAGGATCTAGGAAGGATGCCTTATGTGCCTGTTATATGTATCTCAACTTTATGAACTACATGCTAGTACAGATTAGTCAGGGATAGCCTGAAAGAGATATGCTTGATTATGTTTACTCGATGCTCGAATGCTGCTTGTTCTGTGTGCTTTTAGGAGTTCTAGTTATCTTTTACTAACTAGTAAACAAATATGTTAAGTTACATATTGTGAGGACTAAATAATTTCAGAAGGTTAGGTTTAGCCTTATTTCGCAGCTCTCGTTTGAGTCTAACCGTTGTAGGGTAGAACCTCTCATTCGAAGATTTATCTAGTCTTAGTGATATGTAATAGTATTTGAGAGCTAGTTAGGGGGAGATAGCAGGGACTTCCTATGCACCTGATAACGGAGAGTGGGTTGGTGATTACCCTAGAGCAAGCGTAGGAAGATTTTTGTATGAGATCAGCAGTAGTAGTAGAAGGGAATTGGTGGAGTCAAGGCAGTTCTTAAGGAAAGTACGGATAGATGTGGAAGGTAGTATGGGCCCGTACTACTGAAAGCAGAGGATCCATACTCGAATTAAGGAAGGATGAGATGAATCCAGGAAACTTGTAGTACGTTAGATCCCTCGAGATTTGATGAGTACACTGATGTTTGTTATGGTGTACTTTCACTATGGTGGTTCTACGCCCTAGGCCGACTGGCACTTCAGGCACTGGTGAGGGATCAAGCTCGGGCTTTGGATCTGAGCAGATGGATGAGCAGACGAGGGAGTTCATTTCGTCTGAGGTTACATGCAAGAGCAGACTCCTGTGATCTTTGGATCGGTCAAGGAGGGTATTTTAGAGCTTCTGGATGAGAAGCTGAGCGCTTTTCGCACTGAGATATCGGCCATGATGGGGTCGCGCACACTGACTTTCATGGAGTTCAGAGCATGTGGAGCTCCCGACTATCATTGGGCTCGGGACCCCATTGCTAGCAGCAGGTGGTTGGCTGATGTCGCCAACGCGTTCCGCACCAGCAGATGTCCCGAGGGGGACAAGGTTAGGCTTGAATCTTGTCTTCTGAAGGACAGGGCACGTGACTGGTGGGAGGAGGTTGGGAGAGCTATTAGTGATGATACAATGTTGGATGCGATGACCTGGGTGATTTCATGACCAGGTTCAGGGCCGACTTCGCACCTGTTATTGAGGTGCAGCAGCTTGCTAGGGATTTCCAGGATCTCCGACAACCAACTGAGACAGTGGCGGAGATTACCGCCAAGTTCAGGGAGAGGGCCCTTCTCGTTCCGCAGTACGTGGGGGACGAGGAGATGAAAAAGGCTCGATACAATGAGATGCTGAGGAGTGATATCAGAAATTTTATGAGCCGTTCCAGCTGCAAGACGTTAGAGGATATGATAGCGAGGGCTCGTGAGAGGGAGATTGATTTGGAGATGGAGAGGAAAGGGAACCAGAGGTTGTGTCTGGGACGGAGGGCTCGGGAAAAAAGCCCAAGGTAGATTCCCGAGGGAAGGGCCAGCAGGGCCTACGCCATTGTTGCAAGTGCGGCAGGGGGCATGAGGGGTCGTGAAGGGTGGGTAGTTCGGGTTGCTTCAAGTGCGGCCGAACTGGACATGTTAGCATGGATTGTACTGCTACTACCACCACCACCACAACATCTGATCTGATTTGCTTTCATTGCAACCAGAAGGGACACAAGAAGTCCCAGTGTCCGAGTCTAGCATCAGTAGGACAGGTGGTGGCACCCGCTCCTACCACTATGAGGATTACAGACGGCCGTCAGGGCCGGGTAGAGGCGCTAGCGGTGAAGAGTAGAGCATTCCAGTTGATAGTAGAGTAGGCACGTGCAACCCCTGATGTGGTTACAGGTATGTATCTTCTCCATTATCTCTTTATTATTTCTGATTATTACTCATGTTTATGTGTTTGTCTATAAGATCATTCTTAGTGAACGACATATCAACTATGGTACTGTTTGATTCGGGGGCTACCCGATCTTTTGTGTCGCTCGCACTTAGCAAGCGATTTAGTAGAGCTCCATGGGAGCTGGATTGCCCACTTGATGTAGAGATAGCCGATGATAGGACCGCCAGGGTTGCGAGGGTTCATAGAGGATGTTCGCTATAGTTATTCGATCAACAATTTTCAGTGGATCTGGTTCCTATTCCCCTGCGTGGGAATAAGGTTATAGTGCGTATGGATTGGTTGAGCTCCAATGGGGCAGTGATTGATTGTGAGCAGAAACTAGTGAGAGTTCGTACTCCTAGTGGGGGAGAGCTAGTGATTCAGGGTGAGAGGCCACAGAGCGGACCGATTTTATGTTCAGCGGCGAGGGCGAGGCGCCACCTTCAGCAGGGTTGCACAGGATACGTTGCCTATGTCATGGATACCCAGGATAAGGGTAAGGCGACCGTTGATGATGTACCGGTAGTGAGAGAGTACCCGGACGTATTCCCGAAGGATTTACCAGGGGTACCTCCGGAGAGACAGGTTGAGTTTAGGATTGATCTGGTCCCTGGTGCGGCTCTGATAGCCAAGGCACCATATCGGTTGGCTCCTCCCGAGACGCAGGAGTTGTCTACGCAACTGCAAGAGCTGCTAGACAAGGGTTTCATCAGGCCGAGCAGTTCACCATGGGGAGCCCCGATCCTGTTTGTGAAGAAGAAGGACGGGACACTGCACCTTCACCAAACCCACTTCCTTGTTCTGCATGATCTTCGTCTTCTTGTTGAGAATCGCAACCGGTCTCTCAATATAATTGAGGTGCTCATCAACCTGAATTTTGTCAAGGGGTACCACCTGTAACACCCAGTTTTGAAAGTGCTCGATTGTATCTTCGGAGGCCAAGGGTATAAGCCTAATCTGACGATTTGGTCTTTTATGGATCTCGGGTTTTATTCGAAAAGTTTTAAGGATTGGGGTGTAGCTAGGAGCGTAGGGCTTCTTGCCACCTTTTCGTGGATATAAAGTTCGTCGGAAACAGACTTAAAATGAAGAAGTTATAGTACTTTGAAGTTTTTGGCAGAATTGGTCCCTAAATGGAAAAGCTTGCATTTCAGCCCATGCATGCAAGGTGGCCGCCAGGTGAGTAAGCCCAATGTAAGCTGGGGTACACCCAGCGTAATGCTGGATAATGAAACGCAGATGTTGAAGACATACGCCCAGCGTACGGGGATTACGCCCAGCGTACGTCCTGGATCTCTAAAACCCTAATTTTTAGGGTTGGCTCACTATTTAAGCACCTTAGGTCCGAAGGGGTGCGCCTCCCTTTCTTTCTCAGAGCCTTAAACCCTAATTTCGAGTGGTATCTTCAATTAAGAGTGTTGTGAGCTTTGTGGGTGCATTTTGGGTGGTTTTGGTGCATTTCAAGAAGTTTGAACTTGTTGCAAAGATGGGAATCAAGGAGGAGCTTGTGGATCTAGCATTTGGGACTCATTCTCAGCTTGATGAAGGTATAAAGCTTTGATCTTGACCATTCATCTCTTAGATCTACCATTGTGAGTTTTAGTTCATTTTGGTCCCAAGGATGGAACTTTATGGTTGAAATCTGATTCTTAGACTTAGAGTTGCCACTCTCAGTGTTAATGAGTCCCTAAGGCAGAAAGTTGCCATCTTGGAGGTCTTTATGGGTTCATGCATGAGTTAAGACCATTATCATGGAACTAGTTTATCATTTTTGGAGTTTGAGCTTATGTGGGTCATGCAAAGCCATCAAGTAAGCAAATTTATGGTTTTAGACGTTGGAGAGGACTTGGATCTGTAATTATAGCTTCTGGAGTAAAGTATTAAGCACTTAATGGAAAAGTGGCTTAACAGAGGAGTACGATGGGCAAACATGCAGGTACGCGCAGCGTACACCATCCTCATCCAGTACGCTTAGCGTACAAGGGAGTACGTCCCGCATACTCATCAGTTATGGGCTTGGAGTGTTTTGGGCCTCGGGTTGGGCCAGGCAGTGGACTTTGGGCCTTTGGGCCTTTGTTGATCATTAGAAATCCGATGTTTTGGGCCAGGAATATGTTTTGGCTTAAGGTAAGGCCCATTAGAGGGTTTGGGCCCAATTTGGTAAATTGGGCCATTAGTGGGCTTGGAAAGCCTACTTAGTGTTGGGCTTTTGTTTTGGGATTGGGCCTTAGTTTTGGATCGTTCTGGGCCAGGGTTAGAATGGTCATTTTACCCCATGCATGGATTAAGGATTATGGTATGGGACCCAATTGCTAATTGGCTATATTGTTTGGTAGTGACAACTCGGGAAGCTGGCGGGGCAGCAGCTAAGGAATTCATGCGGGAAGCTTCTGCAGTGCGAGGTGAGTCTTCTCACCATACCAATGGGTCTAAGGCACCAAGGCCGGCGCATTTTATGTGATGTGGTACACTAGCTGTAGTAGAGATATGTAGTATGATAGTTAGCTTTATGCTAAGTGGTATGCTAGTGATTATATGATATGTGGTATGCTAGTTGTCTTCGTGATACTTGCATGGAAGACCATGTGGGGTAGCCCATGGCACAATGGTATAAGACCCTGGGGGAGCCCACGTCATCCTTATAGGTTTACGTACGTGTTATGTGTAGATACTTATGTGATACATGATATGCTATTTGATTATTTATGATATTGGCAGGGAAGACCCCGGGGGGAGCCCGTGGCATTGAATTTAAGACCATGTGGGGTAGCCCATGGCATTCATATGTAAAGACCATGTGGGGTAGCCCATGTAATTGGATGTAAGACCATGTGGGGTAGGCCATGGCATTCCTAGGTAAAGACCATGTGGGGTAGCCCATGGCACTATGGTATAAGACCTTGGGGGGAGCCCACAGCATCCTTACAGGTTTATGTATGCATGGCTTATGTGGTATGTGTAGCTTTATAGCTTATGTGGTATGTATAGCTTTATAGCTAATATGATATGTGTTATGTGGATTGTGTGGGATATGCTCTGGGAAACTCACTAAGCTTCGTGCTTACAGGTTTGTTTATGGTTTCAAGTATCATCGTTCTGGAAAGGAAGGGCTCGGACTGATCGCAGTGCACACACCTATGATTTATGAAATGAATGATTTTGGGGTAAACTCTTATAAATGTTTTACTTATGGATGATTTGAAATGTTTGAGATAAATGGTATCAATGTTTTAGCTATACTAAAAATGAAGTTTTTACCCTTGGTTTTTGGGTCGTTACACCACCACATAATCATCAACCAAACATTTATGTAGCTAAGAAACGTGGAAAGTGTTGTGGATCTGGCTAAGCTCATCAGGCGGATCCAACTGATACTCCACCTTGCCCACTTGAGCAATAATCCTGAAAATGACCAATTTAACTGGGGCCCAATTTTCCCCGCTTACTGAACTGGATGACACATTTCCAAGGTGACACCTTCAGAAGCACAAAATCTCCAACCTGAAACTCAAGGTCTGAACGTCGACGGTCGGCATAGCTCTATTGGCGGCTCTGTGTGGTCTGCAGCTGATCGTGCACCTGCTAGATCATCTCAGTGGTATTGAGTACCACCTTAGTACTCTCCATGACTCGATGCCCGACCTCACCCCAATAAAATGGGGTCCGACATTTCCACCCGTAGAGCATCTCAAAGGGAGGTTGATCAATACTGGCATGATAAGTGTTGTTATAGGAGAACTCGACCAATGGAAGGTAAGTATCCTAACTCCCGCCAAAATCTAGCTCACATACCCTCAAAATATCCTCGAGTGTTGAATGGTCCACTTACTCTTCCCTTCAGTCTGAGGGTGGTAAGCGGTGCTGAAATGTAGTTGAGTACCCAACTCCTCATGAAATTTCCTCTAGAACCTGGAGGTGAAGCGAACATATCGATAAGAAACCAACAAAACTGACACCCCGTATCGAATCACTACCTACGTGATGTAGATGTCAGCCAATTTCTCGGCGAAGATGCTCTCAGCAATGGCTATGAAATGAGCACTCTTGGTCAATCTATCAACAATCACCCAGATAGAATCAACCCCTCTGCCGTCCTAGGTAACTTCATGATAAAAGCCATAGTGATCTCTTCCCACTTCCACATGGGAATGGATAACAGTTGTTTATTTTTCGTGGGGTCTCTAATGTTTGTCCATGACCTTCCGGCAAGTCAACCACTGTTCCACAAACCATGCTATTTCCTTTTTCATACATGGCCACCAGTAACTTAATCTCAGGTCTTTGTACATCTTTGTGGATCCCAGATGAATCGAAAACTTTGACTTGTGAGCTTCCTCTAATAACATCTTCCTGATCCCACCAGCAACCAGGACCCGTACTCTGCCGCACTAGGCTAATAATTCATGACTATCTCTGACAAACAACGAAATTGGACCCCTGATCCTCTCTTCCTTCTAATTTTCCCTCTTACACCCCTCCAATTATCTTTCTTGATCAAATCCAATAGTGGTGAGACAATGGCCATCCTCAGACATAAGTCTCCAATCAGTGTACTCGTCTCCTTGCGGCTCAAGGCATCAGCCACAATATTTTCCTTCCCCGGTTGGTACAAGATCTTGCAATCGTAATCTTTCACCACAGCCAACCATCTGTGTTGCCTCATGTTCAAATTTGGTTTATCCTTCAGATACATCAGACTCTTTTGATCAATATAAATAGTGCACCTGACCCCCATATAAATAATGTCTTTAGATCTTGAGGGCGACAACCAGATCCCTCAACTCCAAATCATATGTAGGGTACTTCGCCTTGTGAGGCTTCCGTTGCCCTGATGCATACACAATCATATGACCCATCTACATAAGAACTACACCCATACCCATAATTGACGAATCGAAATACACCACAAAGTCATCCATGCCCTTAGGGAGAGTCAAAATCAGAGCCTCGCACAATTTCTTCCTCAAAGTCTCAAAAGCTTCGTGTTGCTCAGGCCCCCACCAAAAAGAGACGTTCTTCTTCATCAAACGTATCAATAGAACAAAAATATTGGAGAAATTCTAAATAAATCTCCGATAATAACCTACTAACCCAAGGAAGCTCCTAATCTCAGATGGCGTTCTCGGAACCTCCAACTGCATCATTGCCTCTATTTTGGCCGGTTCGACCAGTATACCCTTTTGGCTGACGATGTGCCCTAAAAACGAGTCATAAAGACAACAAGCACATACAAGCATAGCAGTAAGTGTCACAAAGACAACTATCATCCTACAAACATAATCTAGTGGGTCAAGATTGGCTCATTCGGCCCACGAGTACAGTGAAGGAACTCACCTCTCAAACGATAATCAACGGCTGCTGCTGCTCTAACTTCTAGTCAAGAAAAGTGCTAAATCACACCTAGATAGTAATACAAGGTAATTCTTATTCTACCTTCCAAAGCTAAGGGGTTGGCCAAAAGTCAACCCAAATCAAAGTCGAAGTCAAACACAGGTGGCCTCCACGTTGTGGCCAACCTTAACCATATCGTGGTCTATGGGTCTAAACCCGATCCATACCCAAGTCAAAGAGTCAATGAGCCATTAACTAGTTCTCCACGTCGTGGTCTTCCTTGGCCACGGTGTGGGCATGAGATGACAAAACAATCGACTGATCCTTACTCTCCACGTCGTGGCGGCTTAGTTTCATGCCGTGGTGAGCAGTCTGATTAGCTTAATCGAGTTAAGTTGCTTTTAACTCAAAATTAAAGGCTCAAAATCTAGATCTACTCCTTCTTAATGTCTTAATGGGTAAATTTTCCAATTTTATCCATTAAGACACTTCAATAATACAATATCTCCAAACCAAGTTCTAATAAGGTCAAAACTCATGACATGGTAAACCGTTAAGCACTTTTCCTTAGAGTCCATAGCCAAAACAACTCCAGAAGGGTTTCAAATATTAGATCTAGCATAAATTTGTGTGCTTTATAGACATGCATGTCTAGATTCCATTTTATGTCAAAATGAGCAAAAAGGTGACCAAAACACATGCAAGGCTAAATATCTCAACCAAAATCTTGATCCATAAGATATATTGCTCATGGTACTCAGGAGAGTCATAAAGTTGAAACCTTTATCACAGCAAATCAACTAAAAAGCACTTATGGACCAAAATAAGCTAATAAAGCTAGATCTACAACCAAAGAATCATCAAAAGGGAGACTTAAGGACATACAAATGGTCCAGAGAGTGATTCCAAGGATGGGGAGGAGTTGTTGGTTGATCTTTGGGCTAGCACCTTCTTCTCCTTCCTTGAAAATGCCACCAAACACCTCAAAAAGCTCAACATCACACAAGGGAGTCTAAGGTTATGATTTCAGGTCTTGAAAGGGTGATGGAGGCTAAAACCTTAGCCATAAAGTCCTTTATATAGGGCCCAAAGCCCAGGGATTAGGGTTTCTCCAAAATCGGTTGCCACGCCGTGGCGAGTCAATTTAAACCACAGTCAATAAAATAATGTCACATCATGGTGAAACCCAACCACGCCATGGAAGCCGAAGAATAAATTTCTGAAATTTAAATGCATAGATACATACCTGAAACGAGTGTTACAAATCTCCCCCAATTAATTCGGAATTCATCCTCGAAGTCTGCTGTTGAAAACAACTCATACCTCATTTCCTCCTCAGGCTCCCATGTCCACTCTAAACCATTGCGGTGTTGCCATTGCACTTTCACCAACCTCATAACCTTGCTACGCAAGGTCTTCTTCTTCTTGTCGAGGATGGAAATCGGTCTCTCTATATACTTCAGGCGCTCGTCTACCTGAATGTCTTCCAAAGGAACCACTGTAGAATCAACAACCAAACACTTCCGCAACTGAGAGAAGTGAAAAGTACTGTGGATCTGACTTAGTTCCTCGGGCAGATCCAAACGATACATAACCCTATCCACCTAGGCAACCACCCTGAAAGGTCCAATATACATGGGGCCCAACTTTCCCATCTTCATGGGGCCCAACTTGCCCCTCTTCCTGAATCAGATGACACCTTTCCACGGTGATACCTTCAGGAGTACCATATCCTCAACCTGAAACTTTAAATATAACTATCGCCTATCTGTATAACTTTTTCGGCGTCTATGTGCGGTCTACAACCTACCGCGCATCTACTGGATCAACTCAGTACTCCGTAGCACCACCTCCATGCCACCAATGACTCGCTGATCGACCTAGCCCCACCAAATCGTGGTCCGAAAATTCCTCCCGTAGAGCATCTTAAAAGGATGTCAATTAATATTGGCGTGGTAGTTGTTGTTGTAAGAAAACTCAGTCAGTGGAAGATATGTATCCCATCTACCACCGAAATCAAACACACACGCCCGCAACATATCCTATAAAGTTTGGATAGTCCGCTCACTCTGACCATCAGTCTGCGGATGAAAAGTCGTGCTGAAGTGCCGACGAGTACCCAACTCCTCATAAAATCTCTTCCAAAATCTAGAAGTAAAGCGTACATCCCGATCCAAGACTACTGATACCAGAACTTCATGCCGTGGCACAACCTCTCGGATATAAATGTCGGTCAACTTCTTTGCAGAGACGCTCTCCTGAATGGGAATAAAATACACACTCTTGGTCAACCGATCTACGATGACCCAAATCGAATCCACCCCCTGTGCTGTTTGTGGCAACTTCATGATGAGTCCATCGTGATCTTTTCCCATTTCCAAACGGGAATACTCAGCGGCTCCATCTTGTCGTGAGGTTGCTGATGCTCGACCTCGACTTTCCCACAATTCAAGCACCTCTCCACATACCAAGCCACATCCCGCTTCACGCATGGCCACCAATAATTGATTCGGAGGTCTCTGTAGATTTTTGTCACACCTGGATGAATAGAAAATCTCAACTTGTGTGCCTCCTCCATTAGTACCTTCCATACACCACCCCAATACGGAACCCAAATCCTCCGATGCAAGGTCAACAATACCCTACTGTTGTAATTGAAAGAACACACGTGACCCACAATGCTCTCACTCTTGCAATATTCCTCTTTCATGGCCTCCACCTGAGCCTCGCGAATCTGCTCTAATAATGGAGTAATCATCGTCATCCTCAAACATATGTCTTCAATAGATGTGCTCGTCACCTTGCGACTGTGCGCATCGGCCACCACGTTGGCATTCCCGGGGTGATAAATGATCTCACAACTATAATCTTTCACTACATCCAATCACATGTGTTGCCTCATATTCAGATTTAGTTGATCCATCAAGTACCTCAAGATTTTGTGATCCACGTAAATGGTATACCAGACCCAATATAGGTAATGTCGCCAAATCTTGAGGGTGAAAACCACCGCCCCCAACTCCAAATCATGAGTGGGATAGTTCACCTCATGAGGCTTCAGCTGCCTCGAAGCGTAAGCAATAATCCAACCCCTCTACAGCAGAACCACACCCAAACTTGTGATCAACGCATCACGGTATACCAAGAAATCATCCACACCCTCTGGAACGGTCAAAATCGGAGCCTCACACAACCTCTATATCAAAGTCTCAAATGTCGCCTGCTGCATAGGCCCCCAGTGGAAACTGACTGTCTTCTTCGTCGGCCCGGTCAACAGAATTGTGATCCTGGAGAAGTTCGCGATAAACCTCCAATAACACCTTACTAAACCCAAGAAGCTATGAATCTCAGATGGAGACTTCGGGACCTCCTACTGCATTACAGCCTCGATCTTGGCAGGATCAACCAATATCCCCTTCTCATTAACAAGGTGCCCCAAAAATTGCACCTCACATAACCTGAACTAGCACTTGGAGAACTTGGTGTAAAGTCTCTCCCTCCTCAGAGTCTCTAGAACCTCTTGCAGATGATCCTCATGCTGCTCCTTGGACTTAGAATAGACCAAGATATCATCAATAAATACAATAACAGACCGATCCAACATCGTTTTGCACACGCGATTCATGAGATCCATGAACGCGGCTGGGGCATTGGTGAGCCTGAAAGGCATCACCACAAACTCGTAATGAACATAAAGAGTTCTGAAAGCAGTATTATGGAAATCCTCATCTTTGACTCTCATCTGGTGGTTGCCTGAATGCATATCGATCTTGGAGAACCAAGACGCACCCTGCAGCTGGTCGTACAAATCATCAATCCTCGGAAGTAAACAACGGTTCTTCACCGTAACCTTTTTCAGATCTCAATAATCGATGCACACCCTGCAGGAGCCGTCCTTCGTCTTTAAAAACAAAATCGGTGCTCATCAGGGTGAACTACTCGGCCTGATAAAACCTTTTTCTAAGAGATCTTGTAGCTGTGTAGACAACTCCTACATCTCTGGCGGTACTAACCAATGGGGTGCCTTGGCTATCGGTGCCGCACCTGGAACCAAATCTATACGAAAATCCACCTGTCTCTCCGGAGGCAATCCAGGAAATCCCTCTGGGAATACATGTGAATACTCTCAAACTACCAATATATCCTTGATCTTCGTCTGTATCCCCAACCTGGTGTTCGATACATAAGCCACAAACCCGAACAACCCTGCTACAGATATCTCCTAGCCCTCGCAGCTGAACAGAGAACCGGTCTGCACGAAGCATCCTTGCCCTGAATAAATAGTTCTCCCCCAATTGCAGTTCGAACCCGCACTAATTGGTGCCCACAATTGATCATCTCCTTATTAGGGCTCAACCATTCCATCCCCACAGTGACCTTGCTCTCGTGCAAAGGAATATGAACCAAATCAATCGGGTACCTCTCTCGGAATAACTCTAGAGTATAACCTCTATGAACCCTCGATACTCTCACTGAACGATCATCGGTGATCTTTACCTCCAAAGGGTAATCATGCTCCCCAGGATCATCACAAAACCTCTTGATGAATGCAAGAGATACAAAAGATCGGGTAGCACCCGAATCAAAAAGAACCAGAGCTGGAAATCCATTCACTGAAAACGTCCATAAACATCACAACATGAAATATAAGCAATAACAATAATGAAAGCGCATAAATGAATGAAAAACATACCTGTAACCACGTCAAGAGTCGCACGCGCCTCCTCGACCGTCAGTTGAAAATCTCTGCTCCTCACTATAGGGGCCGCCTGCTTGCCCTCCCGGCCATCAGTGACCCTCAACGTCGTCAAAGCGGGTGCTTCAATCGCTCCTCCATCTAAAATCGGGCAATCGGCCTTCTTGTGGCCCCTCAGACTGCAATGAAAACATATCAGACCTGAAACATGGGTGGTGGTGGTGGCAGTGCAATCCCTGTTTAGGTGCCCTGTCTTGGCGCACTTAGAGCAACCCGAACCACCCGCCCTGCAAACCCTGTCATGCATCCTTCCGCACTTGCCACAACAGCCCTGGCCCTGCTGGCACCTTGTGACAACCCGAAAATTTTTGCTTTGTAAAGTCCAGCCATACAATTCAACTGAATGTCAGACTCGTTTTTGCTATCTTTTAGCATTGTTTAGAGTCTGTTTGAGCGTTTTAAGTCTAGTTCATTCAAGGAAGGAGTGTTAGGATATAGCTACTGAAGTTCAAACCATCAAACAAAGCCATAAACTCCATCATGTGGAGTTTACGGCTGTAAACATGGAGTTTACGGCCGTAAACTCACCCCTATATATGAAACACTTAGCCATTTTTCTCATTCTTTCCTTTCCTTGGCCGAAATCTCTTCAAACTCTCTCAAGTATCATCGATTTCTTCATCTAGATCTTCACATATATCTTCAAGACCCTCAAGAACATCAAGAATGCAAGAACAAAAGGAGTTTACGGCTAAGCAATCTCCCGTGGCCGTAAACCCCTATAAGTGTGCCATTTTGGCCGAAAACACCCTCCTTTACCTTCTAAATTGTAAGTACCCTCTTCTATACTTACTATCTAGTTGAAAGGTCTTATTTTGTGGTTTGGGCTAGGCAATTGTATGTATTGATGTTATAGGGCTTTTGTGGTTGTTATAGGTCTTAGTTTGTGTTTACGGTTTGTTGTGACCATAAACCTGTTTACGGTCTGCCTGACCGTAATCAGGTTTACGGTCTGTCCTCCTATATATATAGCTTGTCAGAGTCTGTTAGGACGTTGTTGTCAGGTTGTCAGTCAGTCGAGTTTACGGTCATCAAGTTGTAACTGACGTTTTTCAGTTATTAACGTATGCAAGCTTGATCCTTATTCTTCTTCTTCTACTCATTTCTTACTTTATTTTGATTGTTTGATTGATCACTGGTTAAGATCCTTGTATTGAGGACCTTACAATTGGTATCAGATCACAAACCAGTGTTAACTCACTTCTTTTCACGATTACGATCTCAATAGGTTTGTGTTCGTCTGCATTTGAAGCTTGGTTTATTGTTTTCATAGCGTGGGGAATCAATTCAGCTTTAAAATATGTGCTTTTGTCGAAATCTGGGTGTTTACGGTCAAATTAGTTACAACCGTGAACTCTACTTCAACCGTAATCTCAAGATCTTCAGAAACCGTATACAACAAATCTTCAGAAACCGTAAACAGTTAATCTTCTTCAACCGTGAACTTCAACCGTAAACTCAACCGTTAACCTCCAACCGTAAACTCCAAGCTGTGAAAGTTGACCGTAAACTCGTGTTTACGGTCATAATCATTTGATCTCAAAGTATTTCTTTTGGCATTTTAGTTAGTTTTCCAAGTCATTTTTCAAGTCATTAAAATGGATTCTCAAAGTCAAACACTTCATCATGAGTTGGATTCTATTATGGGAACAACTACTCGCATTCCCCGATTGTTGTCTACAGAAAGGTTCCCAGAATGGAAGTACAGAATCGAAAAATACATCAAAATGAAAGACTTCAAGTTTTGGAGAAGCATTCTAAAAGGACCAATCAGAATAACTACAAATCTTCCAACTGGACAAGTAATTGACAAGCCATACACTGATTACACCGAAGATGACTTCAAAAAGGTTGAAGAACAAGAAAGAGCATTGGCCACCTTGACCATGGCTCTATCGCCCGACATTGCACAAGGTTTCAGAGAATACACTTCAGCAAAAGCACTGTGGGAAGCATTGATAGAGGTTTACGAGGGAAATGAGGGTATGAAAGAAAGCCTTCAGGATATGTTAAGGCAAAAGTTCAACATGTTCAATTATGTAGTTGGAGAAACACTGGAAGCTCAGTTGCAAAGATTTACTGCTCTTACTACTGAGATGAGTACAGCTGGCATTTACTTGATTAGGTCAGAGATAAACAAGAAATTGCTGAACTCACTTCCAAAATCATGGGACATGAATATGGCTGTTATCAAAAAGACAAAATATTTAAATCGTCTTAGTCTTGCTGAAACAATGGCAATCATCAAAGCATGTGATCTTGATGACAAGCAACGAGAGATGAACCATGTGAATTCTTACTCAACTGCGAACCTTGGAATTTCCTCAAACAATGCTTTTTCATCCTATATCTCTTCATCCAGTCAAGCTTTTGCTGTTCAACAGCCTCAAAATTAAACATTTATCACTCCATCAGTTACACCATAAGTCACCTCAGCATCTGTCTCCCATCCACATGTTGCTTCATCATCTGTTTCTCATCAACAAAGTCAATCTTCTGTTGTTCCTCAAAATGTTTCTTTCTCAAGTGCATCAGCTATGGCTCCAGCTCCCCATTCCAAAGAAAATGATGAGAACTTAGCTCTTGCTACTGGACTCATAAATTGTTACAATGCCTTTGTAGCTGGAGAGCTCCCACCTCAACTCTCACTTGCTGACTTGGATCAAATTCATCCATAGGATGTGGAGGAAATGGACATCACTTGGCAAATTGCTATGGCTGTGTTCACGGCTAAGCAATTTGCTAATAAAACAGGAAAGAATAACTGGGGAATGAATGCGGATAAGAAAGTAGGGTTTAACAAGGGAAAGTTGCGCTGCTACAACTGTCACGAGCCGGGTCATTTTGCTCGTGAGTGTCCCAAACCAGATAGAAGAGTAAACAGTGATCGAACATTGGTTCCAGTGGGAAACGGTTGTGGAAATGTTGCCGTCAACAGTGAGACTGCTAACTTAGCAGTGGTTGCTCAGTCTTTTGACTGGGAGGACCAGATTCAGGCACTGAATATTTCAGGACCTGAAAATGCTCACTTGGCTCAAATCAATGATACTCCTATGGAAGAAGCTGAAGTTGATCCTGAAGAAGAAATGATGGACTTGCAGTTTGCTTTCATGCTATCCTCCAAGTCAGAACCTGAAAAGAATGAGGTAAGTCAGTCATGTTGTTCTCAAACTTGCATTGATAAATTTAAAAATCTTCTTGAGCGTATGGATATATTAAGTAGAGAGAACGAGGACTTGAAATATGAAAAGTATGAACTTAGAAAGGGACAAAAACCCCTGAGATCTGAATTAGAAGCTAAAACGAAAGATTTTAGAAAACTTCAGGAGGAATATAGCATTAAAAGCACACATTATAGATATGTGACTGAACAACTCACTGAGGTAACTGCAGAGCTTGACAAATTAAAAAACAAATTTGAAAATGCAGATTTTACATTTAGAAATTTTGATTTGTCAAGCGAAGTTGTTGCATCAATGATTGAAAACAATTTGAAATTCAAGGAAAATCAGTCCAAGGGGTTAGGATATGATAAGGTGCCTCCTCCTTTTAATCATACCTACACTAATGTTCCTTTGTCAAAAACAGAAATAGACAGAGAGCCATTTCTCAAGTATGGTTTTGTGTCAAGTGGTATCATGAATGTTGAAAATACTAATCTTTTCACTTCCCATGCAGATCAATTGTTAATTCATTCAAAGCAAGAAGCTGCAGGATCTGTTTCTGAAAATAAATATGTTTCTGAACCTGATGTTTTCGTTTCAAAAAATGACTCTTTTGTTTCTGATGTTAATGTCCATGATATATCTTGTGATACTTCTGCATCGAATCATGTTGATTTAAATTTCTTTGACATATTTGATGATTTGTTTGATAACTCTGGTGTTCCTGTTTCAACCACATCCACTTCACCAATCACACAACTGGATTCACCCTCACCTATCACACAATCTGATACTTGCACATGTTCTTGTGATTCAAGTAAGAGTGTCAATAAAAAGAGCAAATCAGACAAAGGCAGTACCAGTTACAATAATAATAAGCAGATTTGTTTTAACTGTGGTACTGTCGGTCACATCGCTAGGAATTGCCCTAATAGGGCATTTGTGCATTTTTCGTCTAAACGAGGAAAGAATGAGTCTCGAGGAAGATCTTTAACTAGAAAGTCCTCGAGATATCGTTCTCGAAATGATGATTGGAAGGCTAATCAAAACCAGAAAAATGCAGTTTTTCAAAAGAACAAACAGGTTTTCAATAAAAAAGACACAAACAGTTTGCCAAAATCGAACTCGGCTAAGCCAAGGTCGGTTTCGTCAAAGAGTGAATATGAATTTTCAACCACTTCTGGTAGAAAATCCAAATGCTCAAAGCAAACTAAAAAGGAATGTGTTTCAAAATCACCCATGAATGTTACGAAACCTAAATGCCAATGGGTTCCCAAATCTGTTTCCAGCCAATCATCATCAACCTCTAAAAGTGTCTTAAGTGAAAATTCAAAAACAAAAGTCTCAAAAGATAAATCTGTGATTGTCAAGGGTAAACCCAGGGTTGTAATGACCTGGGTCCCCAAATCTCAATAATTCCGCTCATTTTGCAGGGACAGTTGCGGAGGAATGTCGTCAGACCTTGGTATGTCGACAGCGGTTCTTCCCGGCATATGACAAGAGACATCTCCCAATTGAACAACATTCAGACTTTTAATGGGGGTTTGTTTCCTTTGCGGGCGGAGAAGGTGGTAAAATCACTCAAAAAGGAACCGTGTCTAATGGAGTGCTTAGTTTCGAGAACGTCAACTATGCTCCCGAGTTAAAACATAGCTTGTTGAGCGTTTCTCAGATATGCGACAAAGGTTATTCAACCCACTTCACTGATAAGGAATGTTTGATCTTAAAGCCTGGCATTGTCATCCCGGAAGAATGGATTCTTGTTAAATCAAAGCGAGATGGAAATGCCTATATAATTTACATGAATAGCAACATCCATGATCAAGTCACTTGTCTCTTTTCAAAGGTCTCCGAACAAAATGCTATGCTATGGCATCGAAGACTCGGGCATGCCAATGCAAAGAACCTGAATCGTCTTGCGAAAAACGAAATGGTCCGTGGTCTTCCAGTCAGAGACTTCATAACTTTTGAGAAATGTGTGTCATGTGCTCAGGGTAAACATCATCGAAAACCACATCTGCCAAAACAGGTTAACTCAATCAGCCAGGTGCTCCAATTGTTGCATATGGATTTGTTTGGTCCAGTCAATGTCCTAAGCATCAATAGAAACTCATACTGTCTAGTTGTGATTGATGACTTCTCTCATTTCACGTGGGTTTTCTTCTTGAACAACAAAGCTGGGGTATCTGATCTGATCAAGAAATTCATCGTGATGATTGAGAATCAAACAAACCACTGGGGTGAAGGCGCTACGAACTGATAATGGAACATAATTCAAGAATGCAGTTCTTGATCACTTCTGCACAGATAAGGGAATTGTTCGTCAATATAGTTCCGTTCGCACACCCCAACAAAATGGTGTTGCTGAGCGGAGAAATCGAACGTTGCAAGACGCTGCAAGGACAATGCTCTGTGATTCCAAGCTTCCTGTCTTCTTTTGGGCTGAGGCGATCAACACTGCATGCTATGTTCAAAATCGTGTCTTGATCAAGAAAGCCCAGATGAAGACTCCGTATGAAATTTTATATGGACACAAGCCATCAGTCAGCCACTTCCGCGTATTTTGTTGTCCTTGCACCCTTCTTCACCTGGAGTCCAACCCTAAATTTAATGCCAAAGCTGATGACTGTTATTTCGTGGGGTATGCTTCTCGCACTACATATAGGGTCTACAACAAGAAGACAAAGCAAATTGTGGAATCCTTTGATGTGCGCTGGTTGGAGGAGAATGAAACGGATGCTAGAGTGGGTCCTGATTGGTTGTCCGATTACACATCATTATTCAAATCTTTTTGTGTGTCATCTGATGACCTAACTGGTTCTACTTCTGGCTCGAAGAATGTAATTGAAGACGAAGATGAAGAGGTTGTTTATAGACCGCCAATGGTTTCTTCTATTAATCCTTCGGTGGAGTCATCTGTTCCAATTGCTTCTCCAGAATCTTCAAGTCAACAAATTGCTCCAGATGCTGATGCTACACCTCTCACTTCTGTTGAAAGAGAGTTCATGACCAGAGATGCTTCTGCTGTTACTCAAACACTTATGGAACTACTCTTTCCTGAACAAATTGCTGATGAGTTTGTGGCAAATCCAACTAATGAGACTGATTCATCTGCAGTGGATTCCTCACCAAATGATGGAGCTATCAACATTCATAATCTTCCCGTTTCACTCAATGATATCAGCCAGGAGATCCCCTCTCGTATTCAATGCGATCATCCGATCAAAAATGTCATTGGCTAGCTGGGCGATGGTGTGAAAACAAGAAGTCAGAGTGCAGATGTCAATACATGTCTATATCCTTGCTTTACATTGAAGTCTATGCTCCGGTAGCTCGCTTGGAGGCTATCCGTATCTTCCTTGCTTATGCTTCCTACATGAACTTCACAGTATATCAGATGGACGTCAAGACTGCTTTCCTGTATGGCAAGGTGAAGGAAGAAATCTATGTTGATCAACCCTCAGGGTTCGTTAACTCAAAGTTTCCCAACCATGTCTACAAGTTAGACAAAGCTTTGTATGGATTGCATCAATCTCCTAGAGCATGGTATGCGACTCTCACAAAGCATTTGCTCGAACATGGCTACTCGCGAGGAACAATCGACCAAACCTTGTTCATAAAGCATGTTGGTGCGGATCAAATCTTGGTGCAAATCTATGTTGACGACATCATCTTCGGGTCTACGTGTCCGCAGTTGTGCAAAGAGTTTGAAGGCGTTATGAAGAAGAGGTTTGAGATGAGTTCGTTGGGAGAGATGACCATGTTTATGGGGCTTCAGGTCCAACAAAGATCAACTGGGATCCTGCTTCATCAAGAAAAGTATGTGGATGATATGCTTGAGAAGTTTGGATTTAGAGATGCAAAACCTACCCTGACACCGATGGCAGAGAGACCCCTGCTGACTCCAGATACTGATGGCGAATCCATAGATCAAACTCACTACAGATCGATGATCGATTCGTTGATGTATTTAACTGCAAGTCGACCAGACATTATGTTTGCAGTTTGTCAATGCGCGTGTTATCAGGCTAATCCTAAACTTTCACATCTTATTGCTGTCAAAAGAATTTTTCGGTATCTTAAAGGCAGCCCAAAATTGGGTCCTTGGTATCCGAAAAATTCTGAATTTGATTTATATGCTTTTGCTGATAGTAATTATGGAGGCTGTGAGCTTGACAGGAAATCAACTTCAGGAGGGTGTCAATTCCTTGGTGACCGGCTGGTGTCATGGCAGTGCAAGAAACAACACACTGTCTCAACCTCAACAGCAGAGGCGGAATATGTTGTTGCATCTGCTTGTTGCTCTCAAGTCATATGGATCCAACATCAGCTCTCGGATTACGGTTTGAATTATCAAGAAACCCCTATTTTTTGTGAAAATGAGGCTACGATCCAAATTACTAAAAATCCAGTCCAACATTCAAAAACCAAGCACATTGACATCAAAATTCATTTTATCAGAGATTGTTATGAGCGATTGCTCATTCGGCTAGAACAGGTTCCCACTGTTAATAATGTGGCAGATCTGTAGGTGATGTTTTGGGAAGTGATATCAATTAAGTGATAATAGACAATCTGAATCTATGTAAGGTACCAAAGCTGAATTATCTTAGGCTCTGTGTTCGATGCGCTGGTAGGCACGAAAGATTTTTATGGACTTGACTAGGCATATATGAACTTAAGGAATCAAATGACTTGACAAATCTTGACCTAGATAGTTCCATTTTGTCTGACAATATGTCGCTCGGGTAGGTTGAGCAGTGTGACACCAGTTAAATTTTGGTCAAAAATAAATTGATCAATAATCGTAATTGGGATGAACCAAGTGGTAGAGTTTGTAACAAGGTTTCCAAAAACATAAAGAACACTGAAATACGAGTTATAACGAAGAAGTTATGACCAATCGAAAATCCGCGATAAAACCGGCAAAACACTGTTCAGTGTAAAAAGCGAATTTTCGATAAAAGGCTTTTTAGCCTTAACAATCTAAATGAAAGTTGTAGAATATGTTAAACCGAGAACGTTCATAAAAAGAACGCAAAAATCTGACTTCGTATGAGGAAGTTATGATTTTTCGAAGTTTCGGTTTAGCAGTAGACAGCTAAAAATTCGAAATATAAATCAATCGATATTTAACCGACGCAACTTAAATGAGAATCTAAAGTCTCGTCAAAAGTAGCACAACGGTAAAAAGATTGACGAAATCGGACGTCGGATGAAGAAGTTATGAATTTTTAACGGATTTCCTGTCCCGGTCTGTTAAAAATAATAATATTAAAAATAATGTCAAAATCAGTCGACGAAGTTTAAACGAAAGTCGTAGAGTATGATTTTACCTACGCGTTCATATAAAGAACGCCAAAAACAGAGCTTGTATGCGAAAGTTATCCTCTCTCCAGTCGAAACTCTGCCCGATTTGAGCCGGTTTCTCGTCAAATAAATTCTTTCCGAGAAACGAAACGCTGCCCGAATCACCGCTTATCAAAGTGAGTTCATACCCCTATAATATACCTTTTTATATGGTTTTATATGCTTTTTAGGGGGGGGGGGGAATAAAAGTTTAACACAATAATAAATTGTGTTAATAACTGTATGTGATAATAATCACACAAAGTGTTTCCGTATGCTTTTAAGAATTACCAAATACTTTCAAAATGAATTGAAGTCATGTTAAATCTTTAAAGTCATGTAAACTCCGTTAAATTCTTTGAAAAATGTTTTATAAACTATTTCAAATTATAAATGCCAGAATCATGTTTATATATGTATAAATATATAAATAAGACTTGAAGGTCTTAGGACTAATGAATTATCTTATTTCCTTTTCCTTGTTTGGATGTGGAATTAAGGTTGTGTTATTTGTCTGAAGGTCGTTTCCTTCTTCATTATATATATATATATATATATATATATATATATATATATATATATATATATATATATATATATATATATATATATGAGTATAAAAGGTTACTACTTTTGGTATCATTACCTTTGTATCAGGTTGAGCAAAGGTGTTCATCCATGAGAAATCATGCTAATCAGATAGAACATATAAATTATAATAGGTATAATTTATGATTCAAAACTAAATATACAAGTATGATTCACGACTGTATACTTTCCAAGGAAATTACCAAAATTCATTCAACTATACCAAGATATGTATAATACCTTTAATATACGAACAACATATTAAAGAAGTAAAGATACATCATACCGGGTTTGCATTAACAAAGGTACTATACAGAGTACCAGAGTTAGCAAACACGAGGTAATAATACATCATACCGGTTTTGCATTAGCAAAGGTACTATACAGAGTACCAGAGTTAGCAAACACGAGGTAATAATACATCATACCGGGTTTGCATTAGCAAAGGTACTATACAGAGTACCAGAGTTAGCAAACACGAGGTAATAATACATCATACCAGGTTTGCATTAACAAAGGTACTATAGAGAGTAACAGAGTTAGCAAACACGAGGTAATAATACATCATACCGGGTTCGCATTAGCAAAGGTACTATACAGAGTACCAGAGTTAGCAAACACGAGGTAATAATACATCATACCGGGTTTTCATTAACCAAGGGTACAATACAAAGTACCAGAGTTAGCAATCACAGGGTAATAATAATACATCGTAAATCTCGTTGAAACAATAAATTTGTGAGACCCTTCACGGTGTACTTATTTAAGTACGACTTTTAAGTCCTGACCTATTAACCAGAATCTCTTGTAGGGAGAGCGTGAATTTGTGTATAGATCTATATGGGACTGACAATCCCGCACCTCTACTGTTCGCTACAGTATGGCCAGCAGGCCTAGGGTGTCAAATATCATACCATTCTGACGCCTGAAGAACGTCGCCGCAGGCATATCAGTCATATTCGTATGGTTAATAGAACTCACATGAATAAAACAACGAGTGAATTACCAAGTAATATACTTTTCTTAAAACAGTAAGAAAAGATAATTACATTTCCGACCAAAAATACCTTCTGTAGTTTTTACTTACAGTAAAAGCTACGTATCATGAAATCAAGTATTGTACTTCTGGTTTTGAACATTTAAAACCACAAGACAGTATTATGGATAATACAATATTTTCCAGGATTAATACTAAGGTTTTTACTATAGAACTGATATAAGTAAGAATACACTTTCAAAAGAAACGGTTTATGGGATTAAACCACTTTTACAAATGAAACGGTTTATGGGATTAAACCACTTATACAAAGGAAACGGTTTATGGGATTAAACCACTTATCAAATGAAACTTAGTCATTCAATCTTTGTAAACTAGTATAACATAAAAGACCTTTAGTGGTTAATTCTATAATTCCTTAGTTATTACATCCTAGTTATACATAAGTAATATCCGATTGACTGTGAAATGTGTGACTTCCGCCTTACTTCCTGTTCTTTGTTTGGTTGTGGGCTTAGGGCAGATACACCCATTTAACTGTCCATTCGATATTGGGTTATATATAATCAGTATAAACTAAGTAATTACAGAGGGAAACTATTGAGATTATCAGTTAATCACCTCAGGAAAATGTAGGATTTCCTGGAGAAACCAGTGAACTTATCCAAAGAGCTTAGGGTATACTTAACAGAACTAAAATACTTATGAACTCACCAGCTTAAATGCTGATCTACTCTTTCCAAATAACTTGTATTCTCAGGAATCCAGTAGACAGGTACACTCCCGAAGCTTTTGAGAAGACTACCTAGTACCGTACCGCAACTCTTGTCTTCTACTGTACCTACTTTAGTGTTTGAATATGTAATGTTTAAACACTTATGTAAAACTTATACTTATTAATACAATGTTTGTTTGTACTTTGATTACTATATTGCGTGTGTTGTGATACTTACCTAAAGTCCTCCGCCCCCGAACGTTTCCGCCGTTCTGGTTTGGGGGTGTGACAGATTGGTATCCGAGCAGTGTTTATAGTGAACTCAGTATATCAGTCATAAAAGATATACAACTATAAACCCATTGGGATAAAAACACTCTGACCAAGAGTTATACTTTAAAAATATATCAATATTTTATAAAAGTATAAGTACATGCAAAGTATATATACCAGAATGAGTATCACAAGAAGAACAAAACTAAAGTATTTGGATGTTGGACATTGCTGTTAAATCTAGACAGTGACGTAATCATATTTGGGATCAATATAGCCTCATCAACTATATTCATTAGAGATATGACCAACATGTGTTTGGGGAGTGATTGTAGTGTTGCAACTGGTCTAAAACTTACCTAAGTACCAGAAGAATTCTAGAACCAAACATAAAGATTAAAATACTATGGGAGTATTTTAAGATGCTAAAACAAGAAAACTGAAAACTTGTCAAGTTCTTATATCTAGAAGTCCAAGAATCAAACTCATAACTAAAATAACATGGAGGTATTTTACATACCTTTGGGGAAATGTTAAAAAGATCTGTTGAGAGAAAACCTTTGAGACACACTTGAACAAACGTTAGAACAAGTATAGTTGCGGAATTTAGTTAATCTCGAAGGATCTAAAAGCTCAACAATAATATTAATAAGTTAGAGTTAGATAGTTAGAGAGTTAGTTGCGGAAAAGTAAAGAAATGGAAATGACAACAATTGTTATATCAAGTATACACTTAAGTTGATTCATAACGAGGAATGCATTCAAACCAAGTTAATAAGTGAGATCAATCTTAGTGATTAAGTCACAAGAGACTTGCTCCGAAGAGAGATTGTAATCAGTTATATTCTAGTAACGTTTGAGAGTAAGGAGAGATGCGTAATCAGATAGAGAGATAGAAAAGATAGCTTCAAGAGTTGTATAGAATAAGTGAGAATGAGCTCTATTTATAGAGACTCAAAGAAATACATTTGATTCACTCTCTAAGAGTAGCCATGCAAGGCATACTGGACAATAGAGAGTATTACAGAAATATAGATAAAAATAAACTAAGTAAAGTAAGAAGACTGTGGTTGGCTAGATGACTTTGGATGAGGCTGCTGATGGGAGCTTGACTGTGGATGCTTGTGGGCTGCGGTAGGCTAAGTTAAGAGGGTCACTTCATGTTTCAACAATTTCCCCCTAAGTAACCTCTAACTTTTTCTTCACTTATCAAGTTTAAGAAACTTGATCAGAATCCACCAAAACTTCCTGATATTTTCCAACCAAGTGATCCTCCTTAAAATCTCGAACTTGACTTCGGTAGTTGTATGTTTCGATTTTTCTACTGCGGTTCGACAGATTTCAAGTTGCTTCTTTGTAAGGCGGTTCATGGCAGTCAACGGAATGAAGTATTTTGTATCGTTGAGTTTCCGTTTAAAGATGACTCCGAGCTCTGGGAAGTTTGTTGCACCTAAGGATCTTTCTTGGAATCCTTCAGTAATCATCGGTGCGGGGTTAAGTGGTGGAAGATCAAATTTTGTGGCCAGGATAGGATGAATGTCTGCATCAATTTTGGCAAAGTCGCAGACAGTTTCCTTCAAGAACGTACTTGCCTTCTCAAGTGCTGTCTTCATCTTCGGATGCTTCTCCGACTTGTACTGGAACACCTTTGCTATAAGAAAAACTTCTTCAGGGTTCATGCATGGGAAGTCAGCTTGGGTGCGGACATAGTCGTGATCCCTTCTTGTGAGAGTGTATTGGATGAAGTCAGCCTTCATGAACTATCGGGGCTTGTAGTTTTTTACTGCGGATGGTCTATCGTTAGACCAGATTTTCTCTATGGAAGACGCATGTTTGGCATAGAACCGATTCAGTCTTTCGAATTCCATAGGCAGTCTCTTGTGGTCGGGCAGGTTGCGGTCAAGGGGCTCAAAAACAGTAAAGTACTTGGCATTGGGAGAGATTGGAACATCCCAATAACCATCAGAGGGAGGTTCCGCATAGGTAAGATATGGTTTGTAGTCGTCATCCAGCAGTATGCGGTGGGGATTGATCCAAGAGTTTATCAAGGATTCATCCATAACAGTGTCGAAACCACATTCTCTCCATATGATCTCAGCAAATTTAGCTGCTTTCCAGTCAGCTTTCTTCTGTTTGGTGACAGGGGAGTCATTTGAGCTTGGAGAAGACATGTGATCCACCAGGTTCTTAAAGTGAGGGGGAGTCTCTGGTCGCTCAGGAGTGATCTCCTTTTGCGGTGGAGTCTGATGAGATGGTTGCGGTGGAGTCTGATGAGATGGTTGCGGTGAAGGAACTCTTTCAGTAATGATGGGGGGACTTTGATGGTGTGAGATGTTGTTGGAATGATTGGAGTGATGGTCTTCTTCCTCACTTCCCCCTCTTGAGGAATGCAACACCGGAGCATCCTCAAGCCATTGTCTGAGACCATCGACCTTGGCATAAACTTCCTGGAACTGGGCTTTAAGAGCATCTGCCAGTTGTTGATTGTTGGGGATGGCGGGGTTGAAGAGCAGCCTGTGAATTTCCTTAGTGAATTGAAGAATTTTGGGACCATGGAAGTTTGATGATAAGGATCGTTGCAGTCTGTTGATTGTAGCTTGAAGGACTGAGATAGTGGACTCATATGCAGTGTGAGTCTCAGCTATCAGCTTTTGAGATTGATTAGACTGGTCCGCAATGGCTGCTTGTAGGTCTTTCTTGATTGCGGTCACCTCAGAGATGAGGCGCTCAGCAGCAGCCATGAATTGCTTGTGATCAGCTTGGCGACTTGTGTTCAGGGATCGGATTCCCATTTCAACCTTCAGGGAGATGCGCTCAGCAACCAATCTTTCACGGGTTTCCAGTCTTTCTACCCTTTCGATCAAGGACTGCGGTCAAGGAATGTCTTCTGGTTGCGGTTGAGTTGGCTTGACCGCAGCTAGAATCTGATCGACCTTAACTTGCAGGCTTAAAAATTCCTTCCTGGTCACCGCATTCTTCTTCTTCTTCTTCTTTGCTTTTGGCTTGGAAGTTGAGTGTTGAGAACCACTCGATTCGTCATCTTCATCGAAAATCATCAAATCGTCATCAGAGGGAGGGGGTTGATTTACATCATTCATATCGAGGTCATCGAAGCCGAATGTGGGAGCTGAGCTGACTTCGATTGCGGTTCCTTCTTCTTGTGATTCATGAACAGTTGGAGTTGGAGTTTGAACTGGAGGGACCTTGGATGTACCTTCACCACCATGAGTGGACTGAGCCTTGTGGATCGTCTCAGCCATTGCAGTCATCCAATCTTGAACTTTCAGGATGGTGGCTACGGTATTGGCATTATTGATTGCGTCTGCCCAATACTTTGCCACTGATTGAATTTCATGTTCCTTTTGTTGCAGTTGTTTGATTTGCTGATCCTTTCTTGCTTGAAATGCCCTACGGAAAGCGGCATATTTTTGGATATCGGCCTCGGACACCGGAGTGTAGTGTAACCACGAGTCATTTGATTCTTCTCTGTCAAATCCTTGATATCGCACTGAAGTGTCCTTCGGGTTCACGGATCCTTGCACATTGGTGCTCACCGTGCCTAAACCACCTGTTACAGATGTAAGCAGAGTAGGATTTCCTGAGCTTCCTCGGTCTCCTTGACCCGTAGTCAAGTCTGGCCTCGGCTCAGTTCTGGAAAGGGCGGAAGAAGTGCCCTGCGGTTGGGAAGGTGTTTGAAGTGTTTGGGTTACATTCAAGAGAATGGAGTTCAACTCCTCAGGAGAAAAGAAATACAGTCGGGAAGCCCTGGAGACCTTAGGGCGAGAACCAGTGTCATCCTCTTGGGAGTGAACTGGGGGTGAGTCTCCACGATACGGTGAAACAGACTCACTTTCTGAGTCTGAGTGGAATTCGATGGTGGTGTTGAATGGGTCTGCGGCCACCCCCAAGGACTACCGGAGCCTTTAGAGAGGCTGAGGTATCAGTCCGGTTACGCATTTGGCCAGTGGGATTGGTTTTCTTCTTCTTGAGGATAGCTATGGGTTGTTCATCCTCATCAGAATCACTATCATTTGAGAGTGCGGTTTGGGTGATTTTGCGTTTCATCGAAGGTTCGGTTGGTTTGGGAGCATCTTTCTTTGGGGTTCTTTGTTTCTTGGAGACGTTGTGGGGGCCTTGATGGACTGAGACTAATTTCTTTCTCCTTTGAGAAAGATTGGAGAGAGTATTGGAAGAAGGGACTGCGGTACCTCCGGAGGTGATGAGTGCGGATGTGTCTTGTAGAGGCGGGGTAGAAAGGTATGGGCTAATACCTTCCGTAGCCTCCATATGGTCTGTGACATCAGGGGTTTCAAGTCCAAGTGATGTCAAGATGTGGACTGGTAGTCGTCTTATAGGACCGAAGTTAGATTGATCTTTGGAGGGATTGTACCTTTTGAGATCTTTGGTGATGAAGAGATCGGTGTCGTTGCCCATGCTAATCCTTGCATCCGCATGGAGATCTGAGATGCAAAGTGACCAGAATCTTGCAAATGTGAGTTCGGTAGGGTTTTCTCTTGGGCTCTCCTTGGGAATGTACTGCAGGAAATTATCCCACAATATCTGACCGTAGTTGACGTCGTGGCCAGTGAAAATGCTCCATACCAGTTCCAAAAGCTTGAGACCCATGTTGTCAGTGCCTCCGGTTCGGCCTGATAGACTGCGGATGACGAAGTGGCAAACAAATTGCCACACCGCAGGCAGTTGGTTCTTCTTGAATTCGCCAATTCCTTTTATCTTTTTCTAGTAACCTATTTGGTAGAGAGGTAAGAGGATGTCAGCCATACTTGGAGAAAAGATCTTGGTTGAAGGATGAATCAGTAGATTAATGGCATTGAGAAACTTTTCTTTGTTCAGAATAACCAAATAATCGTTTACCAAGTGCAGATGCACCTCTTGAAGATTCTCGAGGGGTCTGTAAGCAGAAAATCCACATTTGAACAAGGTTGAAAGGGGAACAACGTCTGTAAATGCATCGAAGGGGCCAAAAAGAGGGTGATTGGTCAAGAACTTGATCATTAGCTTGATAGGAGCATTGTAGGATGAATGATCTTCGAACACAGCCCTAAAATTGCTTGAAGCAATTGAAGGCATTTGATTTCTTGTTTCAGAATCAGACCCAGTTGGATTTGCAGAGGCAGAAGCTTTGGAGATTTTCTTAGAGATGCCTGATTTCGCCATTGTAGAGTGAGAAGAAGTGCAGAAACAGACTGCGAGAATGGAGAAAGGATTCAAAGTTCAGAGAGCGTAAACTGTTCTTGGGGAAGAAGGAAAGGTTTTATAGGGATGGATTAGAACAGTAATTAATTTTACCCTAAGTGAAAAGGATAAGGTAAAAAGGACGTTTGGGGGTTCTTTTGATTTGGGAGGTGAAATATCACCAACAGATAATGAAAAAGGTTTAAATTATTTTTTGAGATTTACCAAAAGGAGTTTTGCAATTAATGAAATGTCAGACGTGAAACATCACGTCTGTGATCGTGTGTTGAGGGAGGTTTTAATCCGTTGTGCAAAAAGGACGTTGTAACGGATTAGACGTGTTGGGTAAGAGGAAGGGACATATTAAGGGATTTATTTATGGAAAAACGTTCTTTTTTTCATCATTCCTAAAATAGGTCTGACATAAGGTTTATTCAAAAGGGAGATGGGACAGTTTCTCAAGGAATGTTTTTATTTAATGTTTTTCTTATTTAATGAAGGATCATTAAACAGCACACCATGATTCAAAGGTTAATGAAACAATTGAGAAACTATCAAGGTGGTTGCGGATTGAGACTTCATTGCGGATGGATCCTTTGTCATTGCGGATGGACGGATGTATGACTGCAGTAGAAGAACTGAGGAGAGCACTTGTACATGAAGTTAGTAACAACAAACAATAAGGACCAGTGAAGGATAAATATGATATATGGTTGCGGTACATAGACTACGGTACACAGGATATACCAAAACCATATATCATAAGTAACTTCAGTGAGGACCGCAACAGAGACCAAGGATGGTCTGCGCTACCTATCAATTCAAGAAGAATTGTGGGTCCGGATTCATCATTCCTAACATTTGTAAGAAACTGTTGAGTTTTGTAGAGTCAAGTGCCTTTATGAACACATCAGCAATCTCTTCATGAGTATGGACAAAGATGAGTTCAATGTTACCTTTCAGGATGTGGTCTTTGATGAAGTGATACCGTAGTTCAATATGCTTTGTCTTGGAGTGCTGAATTGGATTGTGTGAAATAGCAATAGCACTTTCAGAGTCACAATAAATTGGTATCCGCAACATTCTGTAACCGTAGTCCATAAGTTGTGTCTTCATCCACAGTACTTGTGAACAACAGCTGGCTGCGACCACATATTCAGCTTCTGCGGTAGACAATGATACACAACTTTGTTTCCTTGATGACCAGCTGACGAGTCTTCCACCCAGAAATTGACATCCACCTGAGGTGCTTTTTCGATCTATTCTGCATCCGGCATGATCTGCGTCTGTGAATGCTTGAAGACTGAAGTCATTGCCTGCGGGGTACCATAATCCAAGAGACTTGCTTCCTTTCAGGTATCTTAGTATTTGTTTGGTTGCGGTCATGTGTGACACTTTTGGATCAGCCTGATACCTTGCGCATACACCTGTTGCAAAGGCAATGTCTGGTCGGCTTCCGGTGAGGTACATTAATGAACCAATGATACCTCTATAAGTCTTGTGATCCACTGATTCGCCAGAGGGATCAGCACATATCTTATATCCGAAGGCCATGGGGACCTTCGCCGAAGAGCAGTTGTCTATAGAATATTTCTTTAACAGTTCAGTGGTGTATTTCTCCTGATGAATGAATATTCCTTGCGGAACTTGTTTCACTTGAAGTCCTAGAAAGAAGTTGATCTCTCTATTCATGCTCATTTGGAACTTGTTGGTCATGAGCTTTGCGAATTCATTCACCATCTTTTCATCAGTTGATCCGAAGATGATATCATCCACATATATTTGTACAACCATGAGGTGATTACCATTTTCTTTTCGAAATAAAGTGGTATCAATCACTCCTCTTTTGTATCCGGACGAGACAAGAAATTCAGAGAGAGTCTCGTACCACGCTCTTGGGGCTTGCTTCAGACCGTAGACTGCTTTTTCAAGTTTGTAGCAGTAGTCTGGGAATTCAATGCTTTCAAAGCCTGGAGGTTGCTGAAGATAAACCTCTTCTTTTAATTCCCCATTGAGAAAGGCACTCTTTACATCCATTTGGTGTACCTTGATGTTTTTGTGGGCTGCGTATGCTAAGAAGATTCGGATGGCTTCTATTCGTGCCACCGGAGCATACGTTTCATCATAGTTAATACCTTCAAGTTGACTATAGCCCTTTGCAACTAGCCTTGCCTTGTTTCTGACAACCGCACTAGATTCATCCAGTTTGTTTTTGAATACCCATCTAGTACCAACAATTGTATGACCTTGCGGCTTCGGGATGAGCTGCCATACTTTGTTTCTTTTGAATTCTTCTAGCTCTTCTTGCATTGCGGATATCCAGTCAGGTTCTAGTAATGCTTCTTTGATCGTTCAGGGCTCGACCGAGGACATAAATGTTGCGTAGTGACAGTGATCAGATAAGTCCTTGGAAGATCGAGTTTGGATACCTGCGGATGGGTTGCCAATGATTTGTCCTGGTGGGTGGTCCTTCGTCCAAACGTGTAGACGGGGTTGCAGATGATCAGCAGCTACAGTAGAGGGAATGTCTTCGATATCAGAAGACTCTGCGGTTGGAGATGGCAGTTCCCCCTGGACTTGAGAACATCCTGCTGAGTCATCTTGGATTGTTGGAGCGAGAATGGAATTTTCTTGAGCAGTTGGGAGAGGTTCCCCTTGGATTGCTGATGGGAGTTCCCCTGGAACCTGAGAAGGTTCCCCCTGGATTGCGGATGAGAGAGTGATAATCCTTGAGTTTGTTCTTGTGCCAATGTTCTCTATGTTTTCATCATCCGAGTCCGAAGAGACGTTTGATGGTAATGATTCTCTATGGATAGGAACTTGAGCTACATCAAGTACTGGAACCTCGATGGTTGTTGCTTGATCCGGAGTAGAGCTTTCCCCCTCAACCGGCGAGGTGGAAGTATTGAGAGAAGCTACTTCGGATAGTGATAGACCAGATACATCTGCGTGCTGCTGTTGAGCTTCCTGAGACACAAGAACTTCGGATAATTTGGCTATTTCTACAGGATCGAAGAGATCGTCATAGTTGACTTCAACTAGGTTTAATGGACCCGAAGAAGCAGGGATATCACTTTCTAGGATTGTTGTGGTTTCAGTCGATGGAGCGGTGTTGCGGATGTGATAGTCATCAAATGTCACATCGAAGCTTTCAATGATTAGCCTTGTTCGTCTAATGAGAACCCTGTAATCAATTTTGTTTGTGGAATAGCCAAGGAAGATGCCTTCATCAGACTTCGGTCCAAACTTGTTAAGATGATCTCTGTTGTTGATCACAAAACATCTACACCCAAAGATATGAAAGAAGCGAACATTTGGCTTGCGGTTGTTAAGGCCCTCATACGGTGTTTTGCTGAGTCGCTTACATACAATGCTTTGTGTACAAAGCATACGGTGGCCACTGCTTCAGCCCAGAAGTAGAGAGAAAGGTGTGCGAAGTTGAGCATGGATCTGGCTGCTTCTACTAGGGTGCGGTTCCTTCTCTCTACTACCCCATTTTGTTGCGGTGTGTAGGGAGCGGAGAAGTTGTGAGTGATACCCTTGGAAACCAAGAAACCATTTAGGAGATGATTAGTAAACTCGGTTCCATTATCACTTCGGATGCGTCGAACTGGCAACTTGATCTGGAGTTCTATCTCTTTGATGAAATTGATGAGAATCTGCGGTGTTTCTGACTTGAGTCGAAGAAAGAAGACCCATGTGAAGCGTGTGTAATCATCTACTATAACCAGTACGTATTTCTTGTGGTGGAGACTGGCTACGGTAGATGAACCGCAGAGATCAATGTGCAGGAGCTCTAGTGGTTCAGATATTGACGAGTCAATCACCATGATGTGACTTGCTTTGGATTGCTTTCCACATTCACATACAGGACAGAGAGTGTCATTTCTGAACTTAAGAATAGGGAGTCCTCTGACTAGTTCTCCAGTGACCAAATTGTTGATGTATCTGAAGTTGAGATAAGCTAGCTTGCGGTGCCATAGCCAGCGGACTTCGGATACTGCTTTGGATAGGAAGCATAACTGCGGTTTGCCTAAGATCAGAGAGACATCCAGAGGATACATAGTACATTCGGATCGAGACTTGATCAAACATGTGTTCCTATCACTTGTCATTACATAGAAAAATTGATCATCAAATTCAACTCAATGGCCTGCCTTACATAGTTGGCCAACACTGATGAGATTGTGTTTAAGGCTTTCTACATAAGCAACCTTTTGAATGGAGAAGTTTCCCGTAGTAAGAACACCATAACCTCGGATTATCCCATTCGCATTGTTGCCGAATGTAACATCTCCACCGTTGCAAATTGGCCTGAAATCCCGAAGGTATTCTAACCTTCCGGTCATGTGCAAGGAGCATGCACTGTCGATTAACCATTCTTCTTCTTGTTCCCCCTTGCACAAAGCCTGAGAATTACACGGTTAGTTTAGGCATCCAAACTAGTTTGGATCCTGGGACAATAGATGAGTTTCTGAGTGATGCATGGACTGGTTTTGTGTCAACTTTTAATCCTAATCCTGGGTGTTTGTGAGTTTTTGGAGTGTTGCGATTTTTAGAAAAGTTACGAGGTTTCTGAATCGAACTAGATTTGACGTAATATGAACGATTTTGACATCTACACTGACATTGACATGCTGAAATTTTGTCTTTTGTTCTGACTCTTTGTTTGGTCAGCGGTCTAAACGATGGAGTAGGCTTGTGACTGGTCCGAGGTTGGTGAGGTCTGACATTGGTGTTGTTGGATTTTGAAAAAGTTTGTTTTGAAAAAGAGTGAGCACGTGTAGATCTTTTGGACCTTTTTGTTGGATTTGGTAAAATACCCTTCGCCTTGTTTAAATTTTGATGTGACTTTAAAAGTGTTGGGGTGGGCAAGATACCCTTCCATTTCGGATCATCTGAGGAATAGATTTGAAAACCATTGCTTCGAAAAGACCTTTCTTTCTTTTGAGTTGTGTTAGATGACTTTGGAATGACTGATGAAACTGTACATTCCTTTTTGCATGCTTTTTGGATTGGAGAGTTTTTTGAAATGTAATGTGAGAAAACAAACTTTTCTGGACTCTTAGATTTTGGAAATCTGATATGCCTTTTGTTTTTAGAAAAGTTTTGCGATTTGTGCCTCGAGATCGAATTTCCTTTTTGAAAGCCTTTTTTGCTAAGGTTTTTGGAGAACCGCAGTCATTTGTGTTTAGATGCGGTTTCCTGGAATTCTTAGAAAATTTTTGAGGACGAGGGCTTGACTCATCCGAACTTGAAGATTCAGGGTTTTGAGAGAATCGACCTACTTCAAAGTTCTCTATGGGTAATTTATGATGAATTGGTTGGAGAGTCACAGAGTTTTTTATTGAGGACTGCGGTAAAGATGACTTGACTACCGCAGAGTAAGTCTGAGTTGGGACTTCAGTGGGACTTTTGTGGGACTTTTGACTACAGTGTGAGACAATGCGGTCTGAGGGCAGAGATGGGAAGTCTTTCGAGACTTCGGGGCCCTCAATGACAATTTCTTCATCAACTACGGATGAGGTCTGAGAATCTGAATGGATTGTGCCACAGATAGGAGTCAGATCACTTGTGTGATCCGAAACCTCAGGCACAATTTCCTCAATGACACAATTATTACTTAGATCATGAAGTCTACCGAAGTGTGTTCTGATATCTTCGGGAAAAGTCTTGTCATTGACTGGGAAATGAAATTCTCGGTCAGGAGGGACATACAGTCGATCTTTGTTAAACCGGGGTGAGGAATCCGTTGCGGTAGGATATCCATTTGACCAACCCTAGTTGTATGTATTGTCCACGGTTCCATTATTTACCAAATTTTCAATAGCTTCACTTTCATTGAACAATTTTTCTATTAAAAGATTTAAGCGTACAATTCCACTCTGAGCTAAATCTCTTTGGTTCAAAGCTATCTCTAATTGTGTTTCACTCAACATTCTTGCATCTTTTTCTAACTCTAAGTCCTTTTCTAACATAGCCACTTTGAGTCTTTTGTTATCCAGTCGTCCTCTCACATGGAACATCTCTTGGGACGCAATGTTCTTCTCATCTAAGGCTTTGTTATAGTCTGTAAGGACGGCAACACATGTGTCATTAAGATTATCTATGAAGGGTTATAGTTTAGAGTTTGGATCATGAGTTTTACCTGTTCGACAATGCTTAGAGTTCCATCCTTAGCCATGTAGCAGTAATTCTTTTCCAGCTTTGAAGAGCTATCGTCTTCCGCATTTGCCAGCATGCAGATTTTGCCTTTTCCTTTGATACTGCTGATGGCTTCATCTTCATCTCCGGATGACCAAACTTGGTGGTCTCTTTTGACATGGGCTACGTATGCCCTTGCCTTTTCCTTATCTTCCAATTCTTGAGCCATTCTAAGGTAGAATGCTCTGTCTTTCACTACATTGGCCTTACAATCTCTTGCAAAATGATTCTCTTTCTTCCACTTGTGACAAATCACAACATCAGTTTTGTCTTCTGAGGGAGTAGCGGAGTCAGTGGTTTGAGTAGACTACGGTGCATCCTTTGGTTGAGTATTTTGAGATTGCGGTGGTGGATGAGAACTTTTGGGGTAACGAGGATGGTTATTCTGTGGATTGAAATTACGGTTGAATGGAGGTTTGTTGAACTGCTAATTCTTGCGAAAGGAAGGAGGTGGTAGTCGATTGAACTGTTGGCTAACCAGAGCAATAGCCTTCTGAAATTCTTCTTCATCATCATACTCTGAGTCAGCTTCGTATGACTGCGTAGGAGTGTCATACGAGGGAGAGTAGGATTGATTATGTGGAGCTTGTGCTATGAGAGCAAGTGGTCCTCCAAAGTCAGCACAGTCTTTGAGTACGGTGGATTCTTGTGCTTGCAGTTCTCCGTAGAGCTTATAGAGAGACAAAGAGTGAATCTTTCTATCCCCTTGAACTATCATCTTAGCCGTAGTCCAGTGTCTTCCCAAACCATTAAGAAACTGAAGATTTGTTTCATGGTTACTGCGGATGGTGCCCGCATTGGATAACTTGGTGACTATCAGGTTGAACCTTTTGAAGGAGTCTTCCAAACTTTCGCCAGTATGAGCTTTAAAATTGTTGAATTCATTGAGTGCAGTTGTGAGCTTCTTGTCTTGAGCTTGTTCTGAGCCTTCATACAGGTTTTTGAGAACTTCCCAGATCTCTTTTGCCGATTTGCAATTTATGATAATATCGAAGTTGTCAGGAGCAACTCCACAAGAGATTTCATAAAAAGCAACAGCATCATTTTCCATTTTATCGAGATCATCCTTGGTGGGACGGTTCATGACTGGTTGACCTCCTCCTAGTCTGGCAGTAGCGCCATCAGTTTGGACTGGTGTAAGAGCTGGGACATGTGGTCCTTCTTCTACGGATCGCCATACATCTCTACCAAGTCTCCTTAAGTATCTTTCTATTCTTTGAGACCAGTGATGATATTCATTTGCCACCAATATTGGGGCTCGATTAGAACCACCAACACTGTTGGAGACATTCAGAGATAACGATTATGCCATTCTTCCTTGTTTTTTTTTTTGTTTTTTTTTAAGAAATGAGCTTCAGTGGTATAGAAGGCCCTTTGAAAATCAGAGTTCCGTTTTTCAAAAAGCAACCACTATGGCTCTGATACCAATTGTTGAGAGAAAAACTTTGAGACACACTTGAACAAACGTTAGAACAAGTATAGTTGCGGAATTTAGTTAATCTCGAAGGATCTAAAAGCTCAACAATAATATTAATAAGTTAGAGTTAGATAGTTAGAGAGTTAGTTGCGGAAAAGTAACGAAATGGAAATGACAACAATTGTTATATCAAGTATACACTTAAGTTGATTCATAACGAGGAATGCATTCAAACCAAGTTAATAAGTGAGATCAATCTTAGTGATTAAGTCACAAGAGACTTGCTCCGAAGAGAGATTGTAATCAGTTATATTCTAGTAAAGTTTGAGAGTAAGGAGAGATGTGTAATCAGATAGAGAGATAGAAAAGATAGCTTCAAGAGTTGTATAGAATAAGTGAGAATGAGCTCTATTTATAGAGACTCAAAGAAATACATTTGATTCACTCTCTAAGAGTAGCCATGCAAGGCATACTGGACAATAGAGAGTATTACAAAAATATAGATAAAAATAAACTAATTAAAGTAAGAAGACTGCGGTTGGCTAGATGACTTCGGATGAGGCTGCTGATGGGAGCTTGACTGCGGATGCTTGTGGGCTGCGGTAGGCTAAGTTAAGAGCGTCACTTCATGTTTCAACAAGATCTTTTCTGATAAGTCTATAATTACTAAGTGGATACGTTAAGGTTATATATAGTCGAGATTTTATAGACTTAGAATATGTGATTTTCACTCTACTTCCATTTCCTTGTTTGGATGTGGTTTTAGAGTAGGATTACTTATTCAAAGGTCTATTTGATCTGGGTTATATATAATCGGTACACACCATGTGATTATAGGAGGACCAGGAATGATCACCTTCGTAAAAATTCAAATTTTCTCATAGATTCTTTAGACATTCCCATTCTCGTATAAACCCATTAGATAAACATAGTTACTCTAGCAATCAACAGAAGAGTCAAGGAGGATCCAACAGAATTTCATTAGGAGAATTCCAAGAAAGAAACATATGAGAAGTAAATAAACTATAGAAATCATTTAGTGCCCTTACTCTATTAAGGACACCAATGAGAGATTCGCATGAACTTCCAAGATTCAAAATCTTCATTACGAAGTAATGGGGATCAGTGTCAGAATCGGAAGTAAGACAGCCCGGGAATTCAATATATATACAGAGGAGAAGGACACCCTATAGATACCAGGAGAGAACAAATCATTACCACCCAGAATAGAACAGAGAACAAAGGAAAACCATGCATGATTCATATGAAGTGTTTGAGCACCATTTCATCTAGGTAATAACTAGCAAATCGATTCAACCTAGTGAGTTAGTGATTTCATTACTCACATTAGGTTTTGAGCTTATCCACTTTTCCTGTCACGGCTAATAACAATAAATCAGATCACGAAATCTTAATTCATAGTGATTACTTCCCAAATTTATAAGTCTATTTTATGTAGACACTGTTATGAATTATTTTCGAATATTTTCGAAAATTGGGAAACGATATTCACCAAACGAAGGTAACTTAGTTCGGATGATACTCGGTTCATAACCATTCTAGAAACTTAATTATGTTCCTTACCAGGACTGCATCATAGGATGCAGGTCGAATCATTGAGAACAATATAACAAAACGAAAGATTTATACATAGATACAAATGGTTAGAATACATCTAGAGACAACTATCGTCGCTCATGAGCTCATTTTCTTATCATGTAACAGAATCATGCCTCCAAAGAAATGTAACCAACCCACCAGCGAAACACCAATCCTTCAGATAGATGCGGCTACGTTTCAAGTTGCGGTCACAGCAGCTGTAGCAGCTGTCATGGCACACCTTAATACTAACAATGCAAATGTTAGTAGTAATGCTATCGGTAACCCCGATCGTGGTGATGGCCAAGTACAGCAACGAGCACCTACTTGTAAGAACACCTTGAACCTTAAGCCTAATATCCTGAAACGAAAGTTCGAGAACAAGAAAGGGAGTTGTTCAACTCAGGAACCTAACAGAGGGCAACGAACTGGGGCAGTCAATACCCCCATCTGCCCTGTTATTCTAGCACCGAACAAGCCGTACTCAGGAAACCTCCCACACTGCAGCAAGCGCAACTACCATCATCATGGAGTTTGCCGAGAGCTGCATTGCAATAGATGCAACTTGAAGGGGCAAACCGCCCGCATCTGTAAAACTCAGGTTGAGTTCATCACTTCAACTACCGATGTTGGAACCATTCACATATGTCACTTTTGTGGTGAAATAGGACATTACAAGAGGGACTGTCCAACAGAGAAGAACGACGGGGGAGCAGGAGGAGTTTGATCCCAATACATGGGAAAGCATCAAAGAACCCTGCTATATTTTGGTACGCTTCCAAACCCCGATAATTATCTATAACTATGATTACTCTCCCGTTCAAATTAAATCACAACAAATTATATAAAATTTGAAACCCTAACAGGTAAGCTATGATGACTTAGTGTATACATAAGGGTCATTTATAATTAAGATTTGTAGACTTAGAGTGAGTAATCCCGCCTCATTTCATGTTCCTTGTTTGGTTGTGGATTTAGGGCAGGGTTGCTCAGTCAAAGGTCTTACCAATCTTAATTATACATGACTTGTATACACCAATCGATTATAGAGAGACCTAGTAAGGATCGTTTCACGAAAGTTGATAATTTCAAATTATCAGAACCCTCGTATTGGTAGTACCCGCCAATTTCGAATCAAAAAGGGGTTCGTTGCAATAATAACAAAATAAAACCAGAAGCGTTGAAAACTTAAGTACATAAGATATCATCCTAGTAATCATTCCTCCCAAAACGACTTAATATCTATTTCGTCGAGAAAATTTTGACATCCTCATTCGACATGGTTTGGCCTGGCCCTTACCATGTGAAAATTCTTATGTTGTATAAGAGAACTTTTCCTTAATCAGCCGTAAGATGAAATTCTTCCAATCCATAACACAAAACCCTTAGGTTGTCTCTTATTTCAAAACTTTAGAAGTACCCATGCGAAGGGTACCACAACATTCTAGCCTACTCAGTAGACAGGAAACTTCAAACGAAAAGCACCGAAGTAGTCATAGAAGTCAGTAACTACCGAAGTACCCCAATAGATCTCATAGGAAAATCATTGAACCGCAGGTCAAGTTCAAGAATAGAGACTAAGAACTCATTAAGTTAATCTATCACTGCTAAGTGTATACACGAGAGTGGTATATAAGTTAGAATTAACAAGATTAAGGATGTGTGATTCTGCCCTATCTCCTGTTCCTTGTTTGGTTGTGGACCGGGGGCAGAGTCGCCCATCCGAACGTTTTGTGAAATCTAAAGTATATACGAATTGTATACACGAGGTAATGGTGGATGAGCCAAGTACGAGTCTGATCATGAACTTCGGAGCAAAAACCAGCATCATGTATTCTACCAGGTGGAATTCAACATGAGACCACGAAAATGGGTTGAGCTACTAAATGACTACGAATTCGAAATTCGTTATCATCTCGACAAAGCCAATATAGTAGCTAACACCCTAAGTCGGAAAGAGTACCCAGGTCATAGTGCCAATCATTGACTATGATAACCCATTCAAATCTCTCCACACAAAGAAAGGAGGCTCAACTAGAAGCCTTGAAACCTGAAAATGTGGTAAGTAGAGAAGATAACTAGAACGTGTGAGTGCACGGTATTCCAATGTCTGTTATCTCCACTGAGATAATAGAATCATCTCCCAGTTCAGGCAGTCACTCAAAAATCTCTGGGAACTAGAGTAGTCTTGAGCCTATGTGATCGACTATGGTAAAGAATGGGATACCCATTTACCAATTAGTCGAGTCCTTTATCACACTAGAATTCAAGTTGCTCCATTCAAAACCTTCTGCTGTCATAAGTGCAGATCCTATCTGCACTGGACTAAATTAGGTAATATGCAACTAGCTAGAGATCCAATTTCCACACAGCACCCTCGTTGATCTGGAATTCATCCGACAAACTACCAAAAACAAAATACGAATCAGAAAGCGACATAAAGCTTCCAGAGTTAATCAAAGAAGCTACGGCTTCGATAAAAGAAAACCTTTGGAATTCCAGGATTGATGACCTTGTCATATGAAGGTCTCACCCTGGAAGGACAAGATACGCTTGAGAAAGCGTGGAATACAAAATTCAAGGTACATAGGACCATTTGAGATTCTTACCAGAATCAGTCTTGTACTTTTAAACTTAAACCACCACAAAAGCTTAATAACATTCATCCCATCTTTCACATATCTAATCTAAAGAGGTATCTATCCGATAAAACACTTGTAATTTCACTCGATGAAATCAAGTCAAATAAAAGTCTACACTCTGTAGAAGAACCAATAAAAACTATGGATAGGGAAATCTAAAGAATCAAGCAAAGTCTTATCCCGTTAGTGAAGGTTCGCTGGATTACAAACCAGGGACCTGAATTCACTTGGGAAGGAAAGATTAGACCTGATCCATGAGTATCACTTTAGACTTTATTTCGGGACAAAATTCCCTCTAACGGGGGGATAATGTGACACCAGTCAAATTTTGGTCAAAAATAAATTGATCAATAATCGTAATTGGGATGAACCAAGTGGTAGAGTTTGTAACAAGGTTTCTAAAAACATAAAGAACACTGAAATCCGAGTTATAACGAAGAAGTTATGACCAATCGAAAATCCGCGATAAAACCGGCAAAACACTGTTCAGTGTAAAAAGCGAATTTTCGATAAAAGGCTTTTTAGCCTTAACAATCTAAATGAAAGTTGTAGAATATGTTAAACCGAGAACGTTCATAAATAGAATGCAAAAATCTGACTTCGTATGAGGAAGTTATGATTTTTCGAAGTTTCGATTTAGCAGTAGACAGCTAAAAATTCGAAATATAAATCGATCGATATTTAGCCGACACAAATTAAACGAGAATCGAAGGTCTCGTCAAAAGTAGCACAATGGTAAAAAGACTGACGAAAACGGACGTCGGATGAAGAAGTTATGAATTTTTAATGGATTTCCTGTCCCGGTCTGTTAAAAATAATAATATTAAAAATAATGTCAAAATCAGCCGACGAAGTCTAAACGAAAGTCGTAGAGTATGATTTTACCTACGCGTGCATATAAAGAACGCCAAAAACGGAGCTCGTATGCGAAAGTTATGATTTTCGCAAGTTTTTGGCACAAAAATCAAGAAAATGTTGAAAACCGGGAAATTTCGCATGAGTCACTCTTCTGACACGTCATCCTTCGCATCCAGCCTCCACGTGGCATCTTCTGATTGGACCGCAGCCTCGCGTGGCACCCGCTGATTGGTCCGAAGTCGTCATGCTCCTTCCCCATTGGACCGAAGTTCGGTCCACTTAGAAGCCTCCATCTGTCCGAAGCACGTGCCTCGCACCGGGTCCGAACTCCGCACCGCCTTCGCAGAAGCTGCCGCGTGTCCTGCTGACTCATCCCTCGCCTCGCCACCTGTCTGCTGCGTCATCCTCGCACCGCACCCTCGCACCCCTATATAAAGGGTGCGAGACTTCTCGACTAAGGATGATTTTTCACCCCTAAATTCTCCATTTTGCACCATTTCACCCCCTAGACTTTCTCATGACCCCCCAAGGCCCCGGTATCGTGTCTAAAGCCCGAAGCAAGCCCCGGAGCCCGGGAATTCTCAAGAAGTTATCCTCTCTCCAGTCAAAACTCTGCCCGATTTGAGCCGGTTTCTTGTCAAATAAACTCTTTCCGGGAAACCAAACGTTGTCCGAATCACCGCTTATCAAAGTGAGTTCATACCCCTATAATATACCTTTTTAAATGACTTGAAGCCATGTTAAATCTTTAAAGTCATGTAAACTCCGTTAAATTCTTTGAAAAATGTTTTATAAACTATTTCAAATTATAAATGCCAAAATCATGTTTATATATGTATAAATATATAAATAAGATTTGAAGGGCTTAGAACTAATGGATTATCTTATTTCCTTTTCCTTGTTTGGATGTGAAATTAAGGTTGTGTTATTTGTCCGAAGGTTGTTTCCTTCTTAATTATATATATATTATACATATATGAGTATAAAATGTTACTCCTTTTGGTATCATTACCTTTGTATCAGGCTGAGCAAAGGTGTTCATCCATGAGAAATCATGCTAATCAGATAGAACATATAAATTATAATAGGTATAATTTATGATTCAAAACTAAATATACAAGTATGATTCACGACTGTATACTTTCCAAGGAAATTACCAAAATTCATACAACTATACCAAGATATGTATAATACCTTTAATATACGAACAACATATTAAAGAAGTAAAGATACATCATACCGGGTTTGCATTAACAAAGGTACTATACAGAGTACCAGAGTTAGCAAACACGAGGTAATAATACATCATATCGGGTTTGCATTAGCAAAGGTACTATAGAGTACCAGAGTTAGCAAACATGAGGTAATAATACATCATACCGAGTTTGCATTAGCAAAGGTACTATACAGAGTACCAGAGTTAGCAAACACGAGGTAATAATACACCATACTGGGTTTGCATTAACAAAGGTACTATATAGAGTACCAGAGTTAGCAAACACGAGGTAATAATACATCATACCGGGTTTGCATTAGCAAAGGTACTATACAGAGTACCAAAGTTAGCAAACACGAGGTAATAATACATCATACCGGGTTTGCATTAACCAAGGGTACAATACATAGTACCAGAGTTAGCAATCACAGGGTAATAATAATACATCGTAAATCTCGTTGAAACAATAAATTTGTGAGACCCTTCACGGTGTACTTATTTAAGTACGACTTTTAAGTCCTGACCTATTAACCAGAATCTCTTGTAGGGACAGCGTGAATTTGTGTATAGACAACAATATCTTTGGTCGTCGTCAGCTGAATGGTCCTTAAGGAACATTATCTAGGAACATAGGATCACGTTGTCTTGTCACTTATAGTTTATCCTAAATTTGTCACAACCTTTCGTGTTTAAGTGGACCACAATACCGGCAATCGACCAGACATCGACATGAAATTAAAGGTACTGATAAATGGATAAAGGATGTCTAACAACTTTATCCCAATATCACAAAAGGTTTATTAGCAGTAGTTATGGTAATATTAGTGATTATTCATTTTAGTTTTATTTTATTTTTAATTTTATTTTTTTAATTTTTATTCCTCAAAATGAATTATTTTTAAATATCCTTTAGTTTTATTTTGGACTCTATTTTTAAACATTAAGGTTTGCGGCCCATTGGTCTTTGGGCCAGGCATATAAAGAAAAATGTCTCATCTGTAAACTCCTCATTCTCATTTTTCTGAACTTCAACCGTAAACTGCTCTTTCTCTCTCTATCTCCGAAATTTTTTTGTGTGATTTTTGTGAAATTGCTCGTTGTATCTCAAAGGATAATATGGCAAGCATGAAGTTCGCAGACAGTCACAATGTGGCTATCATCTTGGCTGACCCTCCTGCTTCTCATGCAGAGTTTAGATCAATGATGCATGGATTAAGGAATTGCTGCCTAGCTACTGCACTCACTGTAAACCCAATCATCTTTCAAGGATTGATAAAAGAATTTTGGAGTTCTGCAAAAGTGATGAAAGGAGATGATGGTGTGATTTCTATTCAATCCACTGTCAAAAAGTGCAAGGTGATAATTACTGAGCAGTTCATCCAGGATGCTCTCAAGATTGATGATCAATCTTCCTTTCCTACTGAGATTGAAGCCAGCCAGATTGAAAGATTTTTGATCAAGATGGGTTATGAAGGCAACTTTCCACCAACAATCAAGAAGCTGCTTCCACCCTATTGGAGGTTTCTGACTCATGTGTTTGTGAGCTGCATATATGGGAGAAAGTCAGGATTTGATGAGATTTCCTCTCGTAACACTCAAGCCATCATTTCTCTGGCTGCAGGAATTGACTTTAATTTCTCAAGATTTATATTTGAAGAGATGTCTGCTAATGCCAAAGGAAAGGTCAAGGAGAAATTCTTGTTGTATCCAAGATTTGTTCAAGCGTTTATTGATGAACAATTTCTGGAGATTATCAAGGCTGGAGACACTCTTGACATGAAGTCCCTTGGACCGAACACAGTAGGTCTTATCAAGCAAAACAGGAAAGGAAATATCAACTTTCAAGGAAAGTATCCTCTTGAAAAGTTTGGTATGTTCGCTGACTCTGGTGAGGCTTATGAATCTCATGGATCATCAGAGCGTGTCTCATCTGAAGAAAATGTCATTTCGGCAGATGATGTGATTCCGGTCTCTAATAATGAAGAAAATGTAGTCACTCCTAGTGCTATTGTGGCCGAAGAACATGATTTACAATCTGTGCGGGTTGATAGTGACTACAGTGAAGGAACAATGGAGGTTTTGACTGAAACTGAAGCAGGAGAAGATATTTCTCTTGAAAATATTGATTTATCGGGTTTTGACAAAGATGATATTCCTATGAATTTTGGAGTCAATGACAACCTTTTGCCAAATGATGAACTCGACAATTTTTTTGACAATATCGATGATGTTGATCATCAAGCAACGGAGATAAGGGAGAAAGAAGATGTTCGAGAGACGACGCCTCCTACTTCCATCCAGATGGTCGATACTTCAATTCCAATGGATACATCATCAGGGATTCCTCCCCTTGATAATGTTGTTCCTACCACTGAGCCTCTCGTGAGTGATCATCTGACAACTCTGACCTCCCAGCCTCCATGAAAAAGAAGAAGACATGATCCAAGGCCGGGAGTGCTCACTCCTGAACAAGCTCAAGCACCTGTGATTCCTCTTTCAACTACTTTTGTCTCTGCATCATCTGTTCCATCACAAGAAGGTCCAAGCTCAATTCATGAAGTTAGCGGTTCATCAGCCGGTCAGAGATCATCTCCTACCAGGCCTTCACACGATGCTGCCTCTGAGAGGCTGGCAATGCATATGGCTCAGCAACTAAGTTTAATGCCTTCCTCTCATCGCAAAGGTATATCTTTAGAGGAAAGCTACTCTGGAGATGATGATCCGTCTGTGCCCGAGCTTAGAAAAGAAATTGGTGTCCTGAACCAAAAGATTATTGAAAAAGATCTTGTAATCAGCCAACACGCTACTCGAATAGCTGATCTTGATGCCAACAATACTCAGTTTATTATTCAAATTGATGATCTTGAAGCTGATAAATCACTGAAGACAAAGCAAATTTCCGATCTTCAAACTCACTTTGGTCTCCTCACTGCCAGCTACTTTGATCTGAAGAAGAAGTTAGAAGAGGAATTTGGAGATAAGTTCAAGTCCTCTATTGATGAGTCAAGGATACATCTGCCTTCCCAAACTCCCCCGGTTGTGCCACCACCTGTTCAAACATCTCGAATTGTGGATCGTTTTGAAAAAGAACCAGCTCAAGCTCCAAATGTCGTAGCTCTGAAACGTGCCAAATTGGCCAAAGCAGCTGAGAAAAGTCAACTCTTGTTTAAAAAGAGCTCAGATCAAAATGCTCCTGGAGATCAGCCAAAAATCACCGTCATAGACCTTCAAGAAAAATGTTTTAGAGACACATATGGTGATAGGTCAGGAATCGTCTCATGGGGCTTCATGATACGCTAGACATGTGGCTCGTGAGACGCAAAAGTGGCAATACAAAATACTATAAAGATTTCATGATTTCCATTCCTGGACCAGGGTTGATCTTACAGAATTATCAAAAGCTCCTTTTGCAAATCCTTCACAAAATCCCAAGGCAACACAATTCAAGCTCTTTTTGGAAGATCAAGTGAAAAAGAGTTTTCCTTCAATGAAGACTGCAGAGTCAATCATCAAACTATACCCAAGTGTACTTGATCCCAAAACTAAACTTCTTATTCGAAATGTGATGTGGCCTGCTACCAGTCAAGTAAAACAGATTCCTATGCTTCAGAATTATCCAGATGGATCATTGAAGTCCATGCTCTACTGGGTTTTTGATGAAACTACAGCCTCTGCTGTCATAAAACTTCAAGATGGATGCATTCGATTGTATGACAAAAGAGATTTGTATCAATTTGGAAGATGGGATATTCATCAGTTGAACCTTGATTAGGTTGCAGAAGACATTTTTGAGCCAGCTGCTAAAGAGTATACTTCCATGGTTGCTGATATCAATAACAAAAGGATGTGGAACGGGGCGTTGGGCAAATCAGATGTTCTTCTTGTTGACAAGGACTAAGTCAAGCTAGTCCCAAACCAAGGGGGAGATTGAAAGGTCTTATTTTGTGGTTTGGGCTAGGCAATTGTATGTATTGATGTTATAGGGCTTTTGTGGTTGTTATAGGTCTTAGTTTGTGTTTACGGTTTGTTGTGACCGTAAACTTGTTTACGGTCTGCCTGACCGTAATCAGGTTTATGGTCTGTCTTCCTATATATATAGCTTGTCAGAGTCTGTCAAGAAGTTGTTGTCAGGTGGTCAGTCAGTCGAGTTTACGGTCATCAAGTTGTACCTGACGTTTTTCAGTTATTAACGTGTGCAAGCTTGATCCTTATTCTTCTTCTTCTACTCATTTCTTACTTTATTTTGATTGTTTGATTGATCACTGGTTAAGATCCTTGTATTGAGGACCTTACACTAGTTAAGACTCTTAATTCTAGCCTTGAAATCAAGCTTCTCCCAAGAACATGAGGTGTTTACAGCCAAGACCACCTCCTTTGGCCGTAAACCCTAGTTTGTAGTGCTTTTTGACCTTAAACACTTCCTAAGGCATGGACAAGAACCTAGAACCCTTCCTCAATGCTTGAAAGCCCTTCAAAACACCCATATGCACAACGTAGCATGAGTTTACGGCCGTAAACTCTTGAGGCCGTGAACTCATTGGCCGTAAACTCCCTTGGCCGTAAACTCCTCTTTGTGGCCGTACACTCCCCTTTCATGAATCACATGTGATTCTAACACTTGGTCCAAGTGTTTCCTAGTCCCGTAAGGTGTTTCCTTGCATTTGGTTGCTTCTAAACACTATATTTATGTCAGTATATGCCATTATATGTCATTTAGGACTCGTTAAGTCTCATGACTTCATTCGTGGAACTTCTCATCCTTACGCGCATACTCGTTTGAATCACCCACTTAAGGTGAGTTCATACCCCTGTAATCAATTTTTTAAACTGTTTTAAATGCTTTTAAGGGGGGGGGGGGGAATACAAGTTGAACACAATGATAATTGTGTAAATGTTTTGTGATAAACATCATTATAAGGATTGCTTATATGTTATTAAGTGATCAATTCATTGCAAAAAACTCTTTTAAAAAGTTATGTTACTTTATGGTTTATAAAACTCCATTTTTAAAGTGAAATCATAACTTAGTAGATAAATGAATCATTATTTCAAGGTAGTAACAATTCAAACAAACATACTAGTAAACTATAATAGGTATAGTTTAGGAATTCAGTTTATACTATAACTAGTACAGAGAGTTCATACTATAACTAGTACAGAGAGTTCATACTATAACTAGTACAGAGAGTTCATACGATAACTAGTACAGAGAGTTCATACTATAACTAGTACAGAGAGTTCATACTATAACCAATACAGGTAGGAACATACAATAACTATAACTGAAGGAACATACTATAACAGAAGGAACAAACTACAACTAAAACAGAAGGAACATACTATAACAGAAGGAACAACTATAACAGAAGGAACATACTATAACAAAAGGAACATACTATAACAGAAGGAACATACTAACTATAACACGAGGTACAATTTCATACCGGGTTTCAATAACATAGGTACAAATACAACGTACCAGGGTTAGCAAACTTGAAGAATGACACTTACATCATACCGCGTTTCAATAACAAAGGTACAAATACAACGTACCAGGGTTAGCAAACACGGAGTATGATACAAGAAACACATAAACATATGTAAAACTCAGGTTAATAAATATGAAGTAATAACATATTATCCCGGGCTTGCACAAACAACGGTACAAATACAACGTACTAGGGTTAGCAAACACGAGGTACAACGTCATACCGAGTTTCAATAACATAGGTACAAATACAACGTACTAGGGTTAGCAAACTTGAAGAATGACACTTACATCATACCACGTTTCAATAACAAAGGTACAAATACAACGTACCAGGGTTAGCAAACACGAAGTATGATACAAGAAGAACATTAAACATAAGTAAACATTCAGTTAGAAGGTGATTTATAATGCTAACTTTATGATTTCTTGGTAGATACATCAAGGATATATATTAATTGAGTCTAAAAGATAGTAGAATGTGTGCTTTCCGCTTCATTCCTTGTTCCTTGTTTGGTTGTGGGTTTAGAGCAGATACATTCAATCTACTATCTATTCGATCTTGACTAAATATATATTTCATATACACCAAGTAATCATAAGGAGTACCAAGTTTAAGTCAGGTCATAGTACACAAATTCAATACATCGTTTTCTAGTACAAAAACATACTTTCAGATAGAACATTCAGTAAACTAAACTAGAAACTTAACAGTGAAAGGTTTAATCCATTTTATTAAATCTGTACAACTTAAAGGATCTTAAGTGATCATAGATGGAACTATTATAATACTATTTTTACTAAAGGAACTATTACAGTTAACTCCGTGAGTACCAAAAGGATGCATCAGAGTTATATACAATGAGGATCTAACAAACAATAGGATGTGTGACTTCCGCCTCATTTCCTGTTCCTTGTTTGGTTGTGGGCTTAGGGCAGATTCACACAATCGATTGTTTGTTTGATTTGTATTTTATATAACTTATATTCATTTAGTACTCATAGAAAGGATTGTAGAGTCATTTATACTTATCTTTCATCATATCAGAAGGTATAGAATCTTCTGAGGAACAGGTGAACTTTTCTAAAAGAGCTTTCAACTTACTAATACATCACTTAAATACTTATGAACTCACCAGCTTAAATGCTGATCTACTCTTTCAAAATAACTTGTATTCTCAAGTAATTAGTAGACAGGTACATGTGCTGGATTCAGAAGATGGAGCATAGTAGCTTCATGTCTTGTTTTGTCATTTACTTGTGTAATCTATCTTATGTGAAACACATACTTTGTAAACACTTTATTCTAATGAAATGGTTGTTTATTACTTTGATTACTATGATGCATGTCTTGTGATACTAAACATGTAAGGTCCTGAAACGGATCTTTACCAATGATCAAGCAATCAAATAATCAAAATAAGAATAGAAGAAGAAGATTAATCAAGCTTGCACACGTTTATTGCAGTAAAACATCTGGTACAACTCGATTCAGTAAACCGTAAACACTCTGGCATCAACAACTAGACAAAGACCTACAACTCCTCTATTTATATCTGACTTGGGCCGCAAACTGGGTTTACGGCCGCAAACTGGGTTTACGGCCGCAAACTGGGTTTACGGCCATAAACAGGTTTACGGCCGTAAACTCACCCTTGGACCGTAAACTGCTAAACAACACCAAAAATGCACTAAAGACCCATAATAAACTATTACAATGAAAGCCTAGACCAAACCATTAACTGGACCCTTCAATCTCCCCCTTGGTTTGGTGCTAGCTTGGACTCAGTTTTTGTCAATTACCAGCACATCAGATTTTCCCATAGCTCCGTTCCATATCTCCTTCTAGATAATCTCAGCAACCATCGAAGTGTACTCCTTTGTATCGGACTCAAAAAGGTCTTCAGCCACCTTGATATGATGAATGGAGAGCTGATGTATATCCCACCTACCAAATTGAAGCAGATCCCTCTTGTCATACAAACGGATACAATCCTCGTTAAGCTTGATGACAGCAGAAGCTGTAGTTTCATCAAACACCCAGTATTGCATGGATGCGAGAGATCCATCTGGATGATTTTGAAGGACGGGAATCTGCTTTACTTGAGCAGTAGCGGGCCACATCACTGACTGAAGTGGTTGATTTGTTTTGGGATCAATGACACTCGGGTAAACCTTGATTATAGACTCGGCAGTCTTCATTGAAGGAAAGCCCTTAGCCACTTGATCTTCCAAAAATGTTTTGAACTGAGTCGCCCTGGGATTATTTGATGGATTTGAGAAAGGAGCATTAGACAACTCCGTAAGGTCAATCCTAGTCAAAGAGTGAAAATCGTGAGCATCTTTGTATAGTTCAGTATTGCCACTCTTTCTTCTCACGAGCCACATGTTCATAGTGTCATGGAATCCCCACGAAATGATTCCTGACCTGTCACCATAAATGTCTCTGAAACGATTTTCTCCCAGATCCGTAAAGGTGATCTTTGATTGATCGCAGGGAGCATTCTTATCTGAACTCCTTTTGAATAAAAATTGACCATTTTCAGCTGACTTGGCCAATTTAGCTCGTTTCAATGCCACTACATTCGGAGCTTGCGTCGGTTCCTTGTCAAAACGGTCCACAACGGTGGTTGTTCTTGTAGGTTGTGGAACTATGGGAGCATCTTGATCAGGAAGATAGATCTTTGGCTCATCGACAGATGACTTGAATTTGTCGCCAAAATCTTCTTCCAGCTTCTTCTTTAGATCGTAGTAGCTGGCGGTAAATAAGCCAAAATGCATCTGAAGATCAGTAATTTGTTTCGTCTTCAGAGCTTTATCTTCAATAAGTTCGGCAACTTGAATATTGAGCTTTGCATTTTCAGTCTGAAGGTCTGCAACTTTGATATCCAGCTCAATATTTTTCTGATCTAAATCAATATTTTTCTGATTCAGAGCATCGATCTCCTTCTGAAGTCCAAGTATTGAAGGATTCTCTTCTCCTGAGCTGCCACCCCCAATAGAAATTCCTTTGCCACGTGAGGGAGGCATTGTGAATTGTTCTTCGGCCAAAAAACTGGCTAGCCTCACAGAAGCAGCATCATGGTCTGGCCTGGGAGGAGAGAAATCTGTGGGGAAGGAAGAGCCACCAGCTTCATAGAAGGTGCTAGGACCTTCACTGACGGGTTCAGATGAAACAATGGCAGGAGTAGTGGTTGGTGGAGTTGTAAAGCTTTGAAATACACCCGAATCAGGAATTCCCTGTCTAGGGTCAAGTCTTCTTTTTTTTTATTGGAGGTTGAGAGGCCTGTGTAGTTGTGCGATCACTTTCCAATGGCTCAGATGTAAGTGGAACATTAAGGGGAGGAGTCCCTGACACTGTCACCATAGGAATTGCTATTTCCGCCATTGGATTGGTAAGAGGAGGCGTGGCTTCGAGAACGTCTTCATTGTCCCTTATCTCTGTTGCTGGATGAGCAATTTCATCGATATTGTCAAGTAGCGTGTTGAGGTTTTCACCGGTCATGAAGTCTTCATTACTACCAAAATTTAAAGGAATTTCATCCTTATCAAACCCTATGAGATCGAGGTGTTCATACAAATCAGTCGTCGTTCTGCTTTTTGAAGACCCCTCATTATAATCACTTTGTACCTGAACAGATGTCAGTTCATGTTCCTCAGCTACTTGAGCATAAGGAGCTGGAGTTTCTTCTTCTTCAGCATGATCCGACACTGTAATAACATCATCTTCCGAAATGACTCTCTTAGAAGAAGTGAGCTCAGATGACATTTTGTCTGACGTTCCATGAGATTCGGAAGATTCATTTATCTCAGCAAATTTTCCGAATTTCATAAGAGGATGTAATCCTTGGAAGATGACCTTGCCCTTGCGATTCTGCTTAATAAGACCAACAGTGTGGGGGCCCAACGACTTCATATCTAATGTGTCTCCCTCTTTGACCATTTCCGGAAATTGGGTGTCAATGAATAGCTGAATGAACCTAGGATACATCAAGAAAGAATCTCTGGTCTCCCGGTTCATAGCATTGATGTTTACGAAGAACTCATCCAATATGAACTTTGAGAAGTTGAATTTGATACCAGCAGCCAGTGAAACAATTGCCCCTGTGTTTCTGAGCGAGATTTCATCAGCACCTGATCTTCTGCCCGAGATACAGCTCACAAACACATGAGCGAAGAATCTCCAGTAGGGTGGCAAAAGCTTTTTCACTGTGGGAGGATAGATGCCTTCATACCCCATCTTCTTGAGAATCTTTTGCACATCTTCAATCCCGATTTCAGTAGGAAAATCAGATTGATCATTAATCAGCAATGTTTCTCTGATGTACTGCTCAGTGATCATAATCTTGCATCCTTTAACCACAGCTTCAACGGTGACTACTCCATTGTCTCTTGTCATCTTAGCAGTCTGCCAGAACTCCCTGACAATCTTCTGATAAATGACTGGGTTCACAGTAATGGAAAATGCTAGGCAGCATTCTCTCAGCATGTAGGTCATCGATCTGAAATCTCCATGAGCAGCAGGAGGATCATCCAGTACAATAGCCAAGTTATGCATGTCAGCAAACTTCAAACTCGCCATTGATCTGCACTAAACCAGGCCAAGTAAGAAAACAAAATATTTGAGCAGTTAAAGCTTTAAGTTCTCTTAATTAATCAATTTCATTTTTGGCCTTAAAAATTATTTTGATCAAGATTTTTGAGTTTACGGTCAAACATGGTCAAAATTGGGTTTACGGTCCAAATTTGGTTTACGGCCGTAAACCCATTGCAGTGATCTTCTGACCGTAAACTGAGTTTACGGTCGTAAGCTCCAAAAGGAGTTTACGGTCGTAAACTTCTGGACCGTAAGCTCAGACCGTTTACGGTCGTAAGCCCTCCCTAAACCGTAAACGCCGACGAACTGAAAAACCTCGATTAATCCCCCGGTTTCAGTCGAATCGATGAACAAACAACATTTCCTCAGTCGGTTTTAGCATACCTTTGATGTGGACTAAACGATTTTGCAAAAACACACAAAAAATTTTTGAGGATGAGAGAGAGTGGAGAGGATTTGCGGCCGGAAAGATGAGAGAGAGTGGAAGGATGAAAAGTGAGGTGGAAAGGGTTTCCAACAGTAAACTCCACCTTTATACCTCCTTTGAATTTTACCTGTCTCCAACACTGTATAAGGCACAGTCCAAATCCCAATTAAATTTTCAAAAATAAAACCATTTGAGGATTTTAAAATTAAAGTAAAATTAAAATTAAACTAAAAATAAAATAAAATAATTTCTAAAATTTAAGAATTAAAGAATTTAAAAAATTAAATTTTGACAATTATAAAAATAAAATAAAAGTAAAATAAAAATAAAAATAAAAGTAAAAATGAGATAAAATAAATACAGACATAAATTTATCTCAAAAGTCACTGAAAATAATTTTGTATTACTGGGATCAAAGGTGTTAGACAGCCTTAATCCACTTGTCGGTACCTTTATCTTCACGTCTTTGTCTGGTCGATCGCTGGTATTGTGGTCTACTTAAACACGAAAAATTGTGACAGAATTAGGACATACCATCAGTTACAAGACAAAGTGATCCTAAGTTCCTAGATAATATTTCTTAAGGACCATTCAGCTGACGACGACCAGGGATATTGTTGTCCACCTAAATTGAACAGCGAGATCTATAGACAATCTGTAAGTGTTCAATTTTAATTGTACTAGAACATGTTTCCCGCTTCCTGATATGCTCTAGTAATCAAGGACTTCCAGAATACTCCTTACATCGGGTGAGCAGACAATTATTAAGAAAGAAGATAGATTTAGAATGCATATGCTATACTCCCAGGTCGGATCTCTTCCAATCACGCAGAGGGTGAAACATATGATTAACTGAATTTTTAGAGGGATTGAGAGAAAGAATGATGCATATACTGTGTACCAGGTCGGATTGTGAGTCACGCAAAGGAGACAGTATATGGCTAACAGATAGAAAGAATTACATAGATAGAGGATGCGGAGAAATAGAGTTGAATATATTACAGTCCAGGTCGGATCTCTCGATCACGCAATGGAAGCAACATATGACTAACAGACAGATAGAGAGAAAACAATTTTCTACAGACCTAATTTATCGGAATTCACCAGTCACCCCATCAATACCGGAATTAAGGACAGAATCCGCACATCGAGGAAAGTTAATCCACGGTTCCAGATACAGGTTCTTTTAAAGTGACCAGTAGATTCCCATATTTATCTCCCTGCTCAACCTATCCAAGCGTCGTATTGTCAGGCTAAACGGATCTAACTAGGTCAAGATTTGTCAAGTCTATGAATTCCTTAAGTTCAACTCTGCCTAGTCAAGTCATTTTAGAATCTTTCATGCCTACCAGCGCATCAAACACAGAGCATAGACAATTTAATTTTGGGTACGTTACGCAGACTCAGATTGCCTATTATCACTTGATAATATCACTTCCCAGTACCATATCTACAAGCAAAAATGTTAGCGACAATATTTTTTGATTTTTCTGAATTTTTAATGTTTTTGGATTTTTTCAATTTTCAATTTTTTCAATTTTTTATTTTATAGATATATATATATATATATATATATATATATATATATATATATATATATATATATTTAAGAATATTTCTCCCCCTAAATTTATGCATGGGTGAGAATGAAATCACTAAAATGCGCAAATTTAAACCAACCTAAGCAAAAATTTAATCCTCAAAACGAATTATTTTCAAAAATCCCACAAGCACATCGAATCGAGCTTTGTTAAATGGTTTGGTGAATAGATCCGCCACATTATTCGCAGTGGGAACCTGTTCTAGCCGGATGAGCGAGCGCTCATAACAATCTCTGATAAAATGAATTTGGATATCAATGTGCTTGGTTTTGGAATGTTGGACAGGATTTTTAGTAATTTGAATTGCGGCCTCATTATCACAATGAATGGGGGTTTCTAGATAATTCAAACCGTAGTCCAACAGCTGATGTTGGATCCATATAACTTGAGAACAGCAAGCAGATGCAGCAACGTATTCCGCTACTGCTGTTGAGGTGGAGACGGTATGCTGTTTCTTGCACTGCCACGACACCAGCCTATCTCCAAGGAATTGGCACCCTCCTGAAGTAGATTTCCTGTCAAGCTCACAGCCTCCATAATTGCTGTTAGCAAAAGCATATAGATCAAATTCAGAATTCTTCGGATACCAAAGACCCAATTTTGGGCTGCCTTTGATATACCGAAAAATTCTTTTGACAGCAATAAGATGAGAAAGTTTAGGATTAGCCTGATAGCGAGCGCATTGACAAACTGCAAATATGATGTCGGGACGGCTTGCAGTAACATACATCAACGATCCGATCATCGATCTGTAGTGTGTCTGATCTACGGATTCGCCATCAATATCTAGATTCAGCAGGGGTCTTTCAGCCATTGGTGTCAATGCAGGTTTTATGTCTTGAAACCCGAACTTCTCAAGAATATCGTCCACATACTTAGCTTGATGTAGCAGGATTCCGGTTGAATTTTGTTTGACCTGAAGCCCCAAAAACATGGTCATTTCACCCAGTGAACTCATCTCAAACCGCTTTTTCATCACGCCTTCAAACTCTTTGCATAGCTGTGGACTGGTAGACCCGAAGATAATGTCGTCAACGTAGATCTGGACTAGAATCTGATCTTTACCAACATGCTTGATGAATAAAGTTTGATCAATAGTGTCGCGAGAGTATCCATGCTCGAGCAAGTGCTTTGTTAGAGTCGCATACCATGCTCGAGGAGCTTGATGTAACCCATACAACGCCTTGTCCAACTTGTAGACATGATTAGGAAACTTTGAGATAACGAACCTAGGGAGCTGATCAACGTAGATTTCTTCCTTCACCTTTCCATACAAGAAGGTAGTCTTGACATCCATTTGGTAAACCGTGAATTTCATGTAGGAAGCATATGCAAGGAAGATACGAATAGCCTCCAAGCGAGCCACGGGAGCATAAACCTCAGTATAATCAAGACCCTCAACTTGTCGAAACCCGTGAACCACCAACCTTGCTTTATTGCGCACTATTACACCAGAATCATCTTGCTTGTTTCGATAGACCCAGCGTGTGTCAAGAGACCTTTTGCCCTTTGGTAACTCAACCAATTTCCAAACCCCGAGCTTTTCAAACTAATTTAGCTCTTCATGCATCGCATCTACCCATCTGGGCTCATTCAAAGCCATTTCAACGTTCTTGGGCTCTATTTGAGATATAAAGCAAGAATAGAGACATGCATTGACATCTCCACTTTGACTTCTGGTTTTAACTCCATCACCCAGCTGACCAATGACGTTTTCAATCGGATGATCGCGTTTAATTCTCGAAGGTATGTCTTGGATGATATCATTAAGTGAAACAGGAAGAGTGTGGATGTTGAAACCTCCATCATTTGCTGATTGATCCACATTAGATGAATCTGCTACAAACTCATTAGCAATTTCTTCGGGAAAGAGTAGATCCATAAAAGTTGGAGTGACAGCGGAAGCATCTCTAGACATGAACTCTCTTTTAATAGGGGTAAGAGGTGTAGCGTCAGCATCAGGAGTTCCATTTTGAACTTTAGACTCTGGACTATCAAGTCGATCAGATGACTCCCCCTCAGATGGAGCAGAAGACTCCCCCTCAACCGTTGGAGGCCTGTAAACAACTTCTTCGTCTTCGTCTTCAGAAACAATCTTCGAACCAGAAGAGGATCCATTTGAACCATCTGAAGACACATTTAAGGATTTGAAAAGCGATGTGTAATCAAATAACCAGTCAGGACCCACTCAAGCGTCTGTTTCATTCTCCTCCAACCAGCACACGTCATAGGATTCGACAATCTGCATAGTCTTCTTGTTGTAAACCCTATACGCGGTGCGCGCAGCATTGTAACACTAGTCAAAATAGGTCAATAGACAATCACATGTGATTATGCCAATCATGTAATGTGATTATGTTAACCTAGTAAGGTGGTAAGAGTGTTATGTAGTTCATGATAAATTCTAATACAAATATGAATCTTCTTTATAATACAACTCAAAGTATACGTCCATACGATCCCAAAAATATAGAGAATGTTTGAATCTGACTTCGCATGAAGAAGTTATGATAAACCGAACACTATAAATCTCTATAATAAGAGGAATTTAAAATAGACCTAGAATTAGCTATTTAATTCTAAAAGAGAGTTGTAGTACTCGTAAATACCTACGCGTGGATATAAAGAACGTCAAAAACGGAGTTCGTATGCAAAAGTTATGGCCTTCCGAAGATATCGCTGTCAGAAACCCTAATTTGACTGAACTCACAACGTGAGCATAAAAACTCACGACGTGAGGACTCAAACCGCCACATTTCGGATCTAGAAGGTGTGACGAGGCTGCAAGGGGATAAGATCCAAACTCACGACGTGAACAAGGAGTTTTTCACGACGTGAGGAGTCAAAGGGACACCATCCAAAGCTAGGGACCAAATGGCGGGTCTATGAAGTGAGCAGGATCGAGCTCACAACGTGAGCATGCTTGGTTCACGTCGTGAATGGCCAAGAATCAGCCTATAAATAGCAAATTCGACCTTAACACTTCTCACACCTAAACTCTTCTCTCTATCTCGTTTTTGGAGGCCATTTTGCATCCCGAGTCCCGACGACCTCGTACGCTGACCCTTTTTGCTTAGATAACATAAAATCACGCTACTAGGGTGAGTTTCACGGCCCCACTTTCTAATATTTCGGGGGAAAACGCATGCTAGATATTATATATATGTTATTATTATGTCTATATGATAATATATAGTTATAATAGCCGGGGTATAGTTGTTCTAAATATAATATTTTGAATATATACAACTATTATCAACTTATCAGTATGTTAATTTACTAATGTAGATCTTGAGTTATATTTAAGATTCTATATATATGTTGTGTGCGATATAGTTCCGAAGTTATATTCGGAAGATTTATATGTTAAGTTATAAAGTATGTTGCTATTAATAGTTTTATGGCAAGATAAAACTGGATATGTTATAAGTTGTTATTGTTAGTTTTATGTTAAGATAAAACTTGGTATTGTTATTGATAGTTTTATGTCAAGATAAAACTAGGAACGTTATACGTTGTTATTATTGGTTTTAGGTCAAGATAAAACCTGGTTTTACTTCAAGATATAGCTGTTATACTGCCTAAATATTATGAAGTTAGGAGTAATGTTTAAAAGCATAGTCTAGTAACTTAGGGTTTTAGACATAAAGATGCTTTTGTTGTTAGAGCTATAAGAAGCCGTCAAAGTCTACATGAGTAGTTGTATTCATCAACTAAGATTGGGGATCTTAGTGGAAATCCTCTGAACTGTAACCGTTAATCCCGTGTGAGCGAGGAAGTCGTGTATAATTAGTATACGGGTTGACCACCCCACTTGTGACTGTTAGCTACAGTAAACCAAAAGCAAGTGATGAACTATCCTTTTATTTGTTATTGTTCCGGCGTCGACGAAGCGTACGGTGTTGTTTCTCATGGTAAATCATGAGTGTGTTTGTTTCTCATGGTAAATCATGAGTGTGTTCTATCAGAGGTATTATGTCATAGCAGCGGTTACAGGCTCATGGTAGCAAATTGTTAGAAACATTATACTTTGTCGTATACAAGTAGTAATGTTAAGTATAAGTTTCCCCTACTTATACCTTAGGATTAAGGAATGTTTAGGTATAACACTTAATTGATAAGTAAACTATTATACCTAATATACATACTAAATGATGGAGAGTCAAAATGATACTTTCAAAAACTATACTTTTGAATGTGGAAAATGTATTATTTTATGGAGTCAAAACCTGTGGACTCGCCAACCTTATGTTGACGTATTTTAAAATGCATGTGTTTTCAGGAACTTGAAAAGCTGGTATGTATTCGAACAGAAGAAGTTTTACTATTACCTTTCTGTTCATTAAGAAGTATGCCATAGTCGGATAATATGTAATAGGATCTAGAAAAACAGTTATGTAACTTTCAGTTATCAATAAAGGTATGTATTTTCTTTAGTACTGTTCAATGTATGTTATATAACTGTGATACGAAGAATAACGTTACACTACCCGGTGTTTCCGCCGATGGCTGGGGGTGTGACAGAAATTGGTATCAGAGCTATTAACTATAGTGAACTAGTACTTTCTTAGGAAAGCACGTCTATAGTTTAGGGCTTACTCTATTAGGTTTAGGTATATCCCTTAACCTATAAATAAAAAGTATTATTAATTATTCTACTGAAGGACTACTTACGGGAGTTGTGACAAGGATAGGCATGTCGATTTGTGTTGCTGGATTTCAGAACGGCTATATGCTAAAATGATCCTGCCCTTTCGACTGTCCTGACTGGCCGGAGCCTTATCAGATAGACCTGAAGTAACAAACAATAGTTAAAGCATGAATACAATAAATAAGAATATAGAGTCATATGTAAAGACTCAGACCCGCGGTGAGAATACACCTTAATACCCGAAATGTTTTTGATCTCAAGGATTTAGATCAAATATTCCAACTAAAGTTTATATGTGCATATATCCTATCACAACTAGGTGTAGGTGCGCAACTACATTTTATGATGATCAGATCATATGAACTATTTAATTTGGGAGTAATATTTGATAGACTAAAACTCTTGGTGATCCAAAACGTATAGGAATTCGACATAGCACATTCACGAGAATGGATAATCATCGAGGATACGGATGAAGAAGAGGAAATTTCATTCCCCATAATGGTAGGCGATCCTTACTACCCTATAAATCCAACCACCTTTCATCCAATACCTTCTGACGATGGAGCACCTTTACCCTCCAACGAATGGGAAGAGAGTAAACCAATGGAAGCGAATCCATGGAGGAGACAGAATCGGTGGCATCATCTTTACCACCACTGAACACTCTTTACCGTAAAGTTCCAGGAGGAGTAAAAATGAAACGTATGGCACGTAAATCCATACCGATATGGCCAAAGATTAAGAAGAGTCAGAAGGCGACATATTCAGGAAGTCATAGAGTTCAAGATGAACCTGCACGGATCGCACAAACCGTTGATAGGTGGGTGGCGGAAGAAAGAGCTGCCAAGATGTATGAGAGTGGTCAATCATCTCGACCACATCTCCCACATTCTTCTGAAGATAACACTTTATCCCAATTGTTTGAGAAAAGTGTCAAAATTGAAGACAAAATGGAAATTGTCGAAGGGAGGGCTACTCATCTCTCTGGAAGAGTGTGAAGGCTAGAAGGACAAAGGACACGAGATCAGGAATCGGTGATGGATGTCCATCATCGTATAAATTTTGCTTATAATGACATGATTACTCACGATGTCAGGATTGCAGAGTTAGAGCTCTACAATCAAACCTCAAGAAATGAAGAACGCACGGGAAGTCTTGAACAGAGAACTCAAGCACTTGAAGAGCAAGTGGTTAATGTCACTGACGTGCTGGGTCATCACTTAGGTTTCTGGTAGATAAGCTCCAACTAGTGGTTATGTAAATAGAGAAAATCAGACTAGTTAAGGCGAAAAGAGGAAAGTTTATAGCAAGGATGTAGAAAACCTTGCAAATTTTGCAATGTTTATAGAAACTTTTCTCTTATAACATAAATAAACTGATGTAACCACTGGTAATAATATGAAGCATATGTTACAGTAATCATTGTGTTGTCTATTACGTTTTACACTGTGAATAATAACTGGAGTATTTAGTACTCGTGTATTAAATGATTAACAAAACTCATAAAATTCTTATTATTTATCATAGGAACTAAAACAAAATGCCTAGAAGGAGTAATCGGCTAAACCCTAACCGACCATCAGCACCACAACAACAACAACCGCAACCACCACCAAAAATAAACCCCTCAATAAGTACAGTACAACTTGAAGAAATCATAGCTCAAAGAATTGATGCGGCTCTATCTAATGTCACAAGAGATGGAGTTAGAAATGAAGGCCATGTAGGGACCACTAGAACATGTACCTACAAAGATTTTATGAATTGCAGGCCAAAAAGCTTTCATGGAAATGAAGGGGTAGTTAATTTGACGAGGTGGATAGAAAAGACAGAGTCCGTCGTTCAAATAAGCTTCTGTCCAGATGATTGTAAAGTACGATTTGCAGCATCTACTTTCGTTGATGCAGCACTCACCTGGTGGAACAACCATGTGAATACCACGGGAATTGATACTGTAAATTCCATGAAATGGGAGGAGCTAAAAATGATGCTAGTAGAGGAGTATTGTCCTAGGGAGGAGATACATAAAATGGAACAAGAACTGTGGACCCTAACCATGAAGGGTTCAGAGATAAAAGCTTATACCGCTAGATTTAATGATCTTGCTGTAATGTGTCCAACACTTGTAACCCCTGAATATAAAAAGATTGAGCGATATATCTGGGGTTTAGCATCGCAAATTAAAGGCATGGTGATCTCATCAAAGCCTACAACTTATGACAGCACCAAGAGGATAGCTCATCAGCTAACCCTCACAGAGATCCAAGGAACAGAAGTGGTCTCAAAGGCTGAGTCTCCCAAATCTAGAACAAACAAGCGCAAGTTTAATAGGAAGAATCCCAAACAATCATCTGAGAAAAGACAAGAAGTAGTAACTAATTATGCAGCCACAACAGAAGTACCTACACAACCAAAATCTTCATGGTGTAATCAGTGCAACCGTCATCATCCAGGTGACTGTTTTGTCTGCATGAAGTGCAAGAAAAAGGGGCATACTGCTAGTTACTGCAGGAGCACAACACCTGCAACAGTCGATCAACAAACCAATAATGGGACAGGCCGTGGTGAAGGAAGAAAATGCTACGAGTGTGGGGAGGTTGGACATATCAAGAAAGAATGTCCAAAGTTAAGGAGTCAGGGAGGAATAGGACATGGCAGGGCGTTTGTGATTGGAAGCAGAGAGGCTATCCAGGACCCTTCGGTCGTATCTGGTACATTTCTTATAGATAATTTATATGCTTCTATACTCTTCGACTCTGGAGCAGATCGAAGTTTTATAACTCCAACATTTAGAAAATTGTTAAGTCATAAGTCTAGCAGATTAAAAGAAATCTATGAAGTAGAAATCGCTAACGGTCAAACTGAGAAAACACATGAAATCCTAGAAAACTGTCTGTTAACTCTTAATAACTACCTTTTTCACGTCAACCTCATGCCAATGCCTATCGGTAGTTTTGATGTCATAATTGGCATGGATTGGTTATCTTCACACCGCGCCGAAATTCTATGTCATGAGAAAGCCATACGACTACCCTTACCAAACGGCGAAGCCCGGATTATCTATGGCGATAAATCTGGGAAGAACCTCAAAGTCATCTCTTGTACTAAGACCCAGAAATATCTACATAAGAAATATAGTGCATTCTTAGCCCACATTGTAGATAGGAAGAGAAAGACAAAAGAAATCAAGGACATACCTCAAGTATGTGATTTCCCTGACGTGTTTCCTAAAGATCTACCTGGAATACCTCCCGTCCGACAAGTCGAGTTTCGAATCGATTTAATTCCAGGAGCAACACCAGTAGCGAAATCTCCTTATCGGTTGGCTCCATCTGAAATGCAAGAATTGTCTAGCCAACTACAAGAACTTCTTGACAAAGGCTTTATCCGACCAAGTTTTTCACCTTGGGGAGCACCAATCTTGTTTGTCAAGAAGAAGGACGGATCCTTTCGAATGTGTATTGATTATCGGGAGCTAAACAAGCTAACGATCAAGAATCGTTATCCACTTCCGAGAATTGATGATTTATTCGATCAACTGCAAGGATCCAGCTACTACTCAAAGATAGATCTTAGATCAGGATACCACCAACTCAGAGTACAAGAAGACGACATTCCAAAAACAGCATTTAGAACACGTTATGGTCATTATGAGTTCTTAGTTATGTCTTTTGGATTAACCAATGCCCCAGCAGTGTTTATGGATCTCATGAATCGTGTTTGCAAACCATACTTGGATAAATTCGTGATTGTATTTATCGATGATATACTGATACATTCACGAACCAAGGAAGAACATGGTCAACACCTGCAAATAATCTTGGAACTACTAAGAAAAGAAAATTTGTACGCTAAATTCTCCAAATGTGAGTTTTGGATTAGAGAAGTACAATTTTTAGGTCATGTAGTTAGCAACGAAGGAATTCATGTTGACCCATCCAAAGTTGAAGCAATCAGGAATTGGGAAGCACCAAAGACGCCAACAGAGGTGCGTCAATTCCTAGCACTTGCTGGCTATTACCGTAGATTCATAGAGAATTTCTCCAAAATAGCCAAGCCACTTACAGCACTAACCCAGAAGAATACGAAGTTCAACTGGGAAGACAAACAAGAAGCTGCTTTTCAGAAATTGAAGCAAATGTTGTGTAGTGCACCAATCATATCCCTTCCAGATGGAACAGAAGATTTTGTTGTATACTGCGACGCGTCAAATCAAGGATTGGGATGTGTGTTGATGCAAAGAGGAAAAGTTATCGCCTATGCATCACGACAACTTAAGATGCATGAGAATAATTACACTACCCATGATCTTGAATTGGGAGCTGTAATTTTTGCACTAAAAATTTGGAGACATTACTTATACGGTACTGAGTGTACTATTTTTACCGACCACAAGAGTCTCCAACACATCTTCGACCAAAAACATCTTAATATGAGACAAAGAAGATGGGTTGAATTGTTGAATGATTACGAATGTGAGATTCGTTATCATCCCGGAAAGGCAAACGTGGTAGCAGATGCCTTGAGCCGGAAAGAATATATTAAACCCCAACGAGTACGAGCATTAACTATAACTATCCATTCTAACTTTACCGCACAAATTAGAGAAGCTCAGCTTGAGGCTCTAAAAGAAGAAAACATTAAGAACGAAGCTTTGCAAGGAATGGAAAAGCAACTTATATGAAAAGATGACGGAATACAATACTTTATGAACCGAGTTTGGACGCCTAGGTTCGGTGGAGTCAGGGACTTGGTCTTAGAAGAAGCCCACGAGTCCAGATATTCCGTGCATCCAGGTTTTGACAAAATGTACTTAGATTTAAAAGTACATTATTGGTGGCCAAACATGAAGGCTGAAATTACTACTTATGTGAGCAAATGTTTGACTTGTTCTAGAGTAAAGGCAGAACATCAAAAGCCTTCAGGTTTACTTCAACAACCGGAAATACCTGAATGGAAATGGGAGCAGATATCAATGGACTTCATCACTAAGTTACCTAAAACTCCTAGTGGTTCCGACACTATTTGGGTGATAGTCGATAGGTTGACTAAGTCCGCCAATTTCTTACCAATTAAGGAGAACGACAAGATGGAGAAGCTGACTAGAGTTTATCTTAAGGAAATTATCAGATTGCATGGAGTTCCAAATTCTATTATTTCTGACCGAGATAGTAGATTCACTTCACGATTTTGGCAATCTCTACAAAAATCCTTAGGAACACGTCTAGACATGAGTACCGCTTACCATCCACAGACTGATGGTCAGAGTGAGAGAACCATTCAGACTTTAGAAGATATGCTCCGAGCCTGTGTAATAGACTTTGGAAATGCGTGGGATACTCATTTACCGTTAATTGAGTTTTCCTACAACAATAGTCATCACACCAGCATCAAGGCTGCACCATTTGAGGCTCTTTATGGACGAAAATGTCGTTCCCCAGTGTGTTGGGCAGAAGTTGGAGATACGCAGATGGCCAGAGAACGTACAGGCGATACCTTACGTACTGGACCAGAAATAATCAACGAGACAACTGAAAAGATCGTGCAAATTAAGGATCGATTAAAGGTTGCACGTGATCGTCAAAAGAGTTATGCTCACGTAAGACGTAAGCCTTTAGAATTCCAAGTTGGAGATAAAGTAATGTTGAAAGTCTCTCCTTGGAAAGGTGTAATTCGATTCGGGAAACGAGGCAAACTAAACCCACGATATATAGGACCTTTTGAAATTCTGGCAAGAATTGGTTTCGTCGCATACCAACTTAAGTTGCCTCAAGAGCTAAGTAATGTGCACGATGTTTTTCACGTATCAAATCTCAAAAGATGTCTTTCCGATGACACTCTTGTTATACCTCTCGAAGAGATACAAGTCAATATGAAACTCAACTTTGTAGAAGAACCTGTTGATATTATGGATCGAGAAGTCAAACGATTAAAGCAAAGTCGTATTCCCATAGTGAAAGTTCGATGGAACTCTTTGCGAGGACCTGAATTTACTTGGGAACGTGAAGATCAGATGAAAGAAAAATAACCCCAACTGTTTAACGAAACCCCATCCATAATATAAATTTCGGGACGAAATTATTCTAACGGGGGGAGAATGTAACACTAGTCAAAATAGGTCAATAGACAATCACATGTGATTATGCCAATCATGTAATGTGATTATGTTAACCTAGTAATGTGGTAAGAGTGTTATGTAGTTCATGATAAATTCTAATACAAATATGAATATTCTTTATAATACAACTCAAAGTATACGTCCATACGATCCCAAAAATATAGAGAATGTTTGAATCTGACTTCGCATGAAGAAGTTATGATAAACCGAACACTATAAATCTCTATAATAAGTGGAATTTAAAATAGACTTAGAATTAGCTATTTAAGTCTAAAATAGAGTTGTAGTACTCGTAAATACCTACGCGTGGATATAAAGAACGTCAAAAACGTAGTTCGTATGCAAAAGTTATGGCCTTCCGAAGATATCGCTGTCAGAAACCCTAATTTGACTGAACTCACGACGTGAGCATAAAAACTCACGATGTGAGGACTCAAACCGCCACATTTCGGATCTAGAAGGTGTGACGAGGCTGCGAGGGGATAAGATCCAAACTCACGACGTGAACAAGGAGTTTTTCACGACGTGAGGAGTCAAAGGGACACCATCCGAAGCTAGGGACCAAATGGCGGGTCTACGAAGTGAGCAGGATCGAGCTCACGACGTGAGCATGCTTGGTTCACGTCGTGAATGGCCAAAAATCAGCCTATAAATAGCAAATTCGACCTTAACACTTCTCACACCTAAACTCTTCTCTCTATCTCGTTTTTGGAGGCCATTTTGCATCCCGAGTCCCGACGACCTCGTACGCTGACCGTTTTTGCTTAGATAACATAAAATCACGCTACTAGAGTGAGTTTCACGGCCCCACTTTCTAATATTTCGGGGGAAAACGCATGCTAGATATTATATATATGTTATTATTATGTCTATATGATAGTATATAGTTATAATAGCCGGGGTATAGTTGTTCTAAATATAATATTTTGAATATATACAACTATTATCAACTTATCAGTATGTTAATTTACTAATGTAGATCTTGAGTTATATTTAAGATTCTATATATATGTTGTGTGCGATATAGTTCCGAAGTTATATTCGGAAGATTTATATGTTAAGTTATAAAGTATGTTGCTATTAATAGTTTTATGGCAAGATAAAATTGGATATGTTATACGTTGTTATTGTTAGTTTTATGTTAAGATAAAACTTGGTATTGTTATTGATAGTTTTATGTCAAGATAAAACTAGGAACATTATATGTTGTTATTATTGGTTTTAGGTCAAGATAAAACCTGGTTTTACTTCAAGATATAGCTGTTATACTGCCTAAATATTATGAAGTTAGGAGTAATGTTTAAAAGCATAGTCTAGTAACTTAGGGTTTTAGACATAAAGATGCTTTTGTTGTTAGAGCTATAGGAAGCCGTCAAAGTCTACATGAGTAATTGTATTCATCAACTAAGATTGGGGATCTTAGTGGAAATCCTCTGAACTGTAACCGTTAATCCCGTGTGAGCGAGGAAGTCGTGTATAATTAGTATACGGGTTGACCACCCCACTTGTGACTGTTAGCTACAGTAAACCAAAAGCAAGTGATGAACTATCCTTTTATTTGTTATTGTTCCGGCGTCGACGAAGCGTACGGTGTTGTTTCTCATGGTAAATCATGAGTGTGTTTGTTTCTCATGGTAAATCATGAGTGTGTTCTATCAGAGGTATTATGTCATAGCAGCGGTTACAGGCTCATGGTAGCAAATTGTTAGAAACATTATACTTTGTCGTATACAAGTAGTAATGTTAAGTATAAGTTTCCCCTACTTATACCTTAGGATTAAGGAATGTTTAGGTATAACACTTAATTGATAAGTAAACTATTATACCTAATATACATACTAAATGATGGAGAGTCAAAATGATACTTTCAAAAACTATACTTTTGAATGTGGAAAATGTATTATTTTATGGAGTCAAAACCTGTGGACTCGCCAACTTTATGTTGACGTATTTTAAAATGCATGTGTTTTGAGGAACTTGAAAAGCTGGTATGTATTCGAACAGAAGAAGTTTTACTATTACCTTTCTGTTCATTAAGAAGTATGCCATAGTCGGATAATATGTAATAGGTTCTAGAAAAACAGTTATGTAACTTTTAGTTATCAATAAAGGTATGTATTTTCTTTAGTACTGTTCAATGTATGTTATATAACTGTGATACGAAGAATAACGTTACACTACCCGGTGTTTCCGCCGATGGCTGGGGGTGTGACAAGCATACCCTACAATGTAACAATCATCGGCTTTGGCATTGAATTTAGGGTTGGATTCCAAGTGAAGAAGGGTGCAAGGGCAGCCAAATACACGGAAATGGCTGACTGGAGGCTTGTGTCCATAGAGAATCTCGTACGGTGTCTTCATCTGAGCTTTGTTGATTAGAACACGATTCTGCACGTAGCAAGCAGTGTTAATCGCTTCGGCCCAAAAGAAAACAGGTAATTTAGAATCACAAAGCATTGTCCTTGCAGCGTCTTTTAAAGTTCTATTTCTCCTTTCAGCAACACCGTTTTGTTGAGGCGTGTGAGCAGAGCTTTATTGACGCACGATCCCATTTTCTGCGCAAAAATGGTCAAGAACCGCATTCTTGAACTCAGTTCTATTGTCAGTACGAAGCGCCTTTACCTGGTTGTTGGTTTGATTCTCAATCATCACAATGAACTTCTTTATCAGATCAGCAACCCCAGCTTTGTTGGATAAGAAGAAGACCCACGTAAAACGAGAGAAATCATCAATCACAACTAGACAGTACGAACTTCTATTGATGCTCAGGACGTTGACCGGACCAAATAAGTCCATATGCAATAATTGGAGCACTTGACTGATTGAGTTGACTTGCTTTGGCAAGTGTGGTTTTCTGTGATGTTTTCCTTGGGCACAGGACACACACTTCTCAAATGTAATAAAGTCTCTGACAGGTAAGCCTCGGACCATCTCATTCTTAGCAAGGCGATTTAGGTTTTTTGCGTTAGCATGACCGAGTCGTCGGTGCCACAACATTGCGTTTTGTTCGGACACTTTTGAAAATAGGCAAGTGACTTGTTCAGGTATGTTACTGTTCATGTCAATAATGTAAGAATTCCCATCCCGCTTAGATTTGACAAGAATCCACTCTTCCGGGATGACAATGCCTGGCTTGAGAATCATGCATTCTTTATCGGTAAAATGGGTAGAATAGCCTTTGTCGCAAATTTGGGAAACACTCAACAAGCTATGCTTTAACTCGGGAGCAAAGTTGACATTTTCAAAGCTTAGCACTCCATTTGTAACTGTTCCTCTCTGAGTGATCTTGCTACCATCTCCGCCCGCGAAGGAAACATACCCCCTATTAAAAGATTGAATGTCACTCAATTGGGAGATGTCTCCTGTCATATGCCGGGAGCAGCCGCTGTCGACGTACCAAGGACGGACGACATTCCTCCGCAACTGTCCCTGCAAAATGAGCGGGATCATTTAGATTTGGGAACCCAGGTCATCACTGTCCTGGGTTTTCTTTTCGCTTTCTCTGATTTATCTTTTAATGTTTTCAATTTAAGATCCTCATTTCTAATCACTTCAGAGGATGATGATGATGGATTAGAAACTGATTTGGGCATCCAATGATATTTAGGTTTTATAACATTCTCAGGTGGTTTTGAAATAGGTTTCTTATTAGTTTGCACTGAGCCTCTGGATGTTCTACTAGAAGTGGTTGAAGATCCAGAACTGCTTTTTGACGAAACCGATCTTGGCGGAGCCTTGTTCGGTTTTGGCAAACTATTTGGAGCTCTGTTATGAAAAACCTTTTTATTATTTTGAAAAACAGCCCTTTTTCTGCTTCGATCATCTTTCCAATCGTCATTTCGAGAACGAGTTCTTGAGGATTTTCTAATTAAAGACCTTCCTCGAGATTCGTTCTCTCCTCTTGGTGACATATAGTTCACAAAGATCCTATTTTGACAATTCCTAGCTATATGACCACCAACACCACAATTAAAACAAATCTGTTTATTATTTGAACTTGTACTGCATTTCTCAGATTTATTTTCTTTACAGAGACTCTTACTCTTCTCAGAAGAACATGCATGAGAAATAGGTTGTGAGATAAGTGAGGGTGGCTCAGATGGTGTGACTTGTTTTGTAACTTTTGTGCATAGTCATTGCAAGAGGATCAATGCATATAAGTTTGGAATCTAACAGATTACAGTAAATGAAAAGAATTTGGTATTCTTTCATTTACGGTAAGGATTTGGGACTGTGAAATGAGCATCATTGGAATCATGTTCAATCGATCTACTTCACAAAGTAAAGATCATAGACAAACATAGTGTGCATACTTGGTGTATAGCATGACTATTGTTTAGAAAACATAGTGTACATGCTTGGAGCATTGGACAACTATTGTTTTAATTCAAGTGTTAAGTTGATAAATCGAAACAGAATAATGTGGAATCAATATGGTGATGAATAAAAGGTGTTTTATTTATATTCATAAGGGCTGAGACCATATTGGATTCAATTATTCTTGTGTTTCACTTTGCATGTTTTGACTTCTATAATAACTAGGTTATTCTTTCCGAATGATTAAGTTATTCAAACCATCCACAGTCGGTCATATGTTGGAAGTAGATATGAATCAAGACTGTCATGAGTTGGTTGTAGAGGTCTAAGATGTTGGACATGGCTACAACACTCATGAGTGCTCATAATTTATGAGTATTGGATTCAACCCACGCTCACTTGCATCACTTCATGGAATTCATCTCGAGTGATCGTGAGACGGTAATATCATATAAGTCTTCAAACCTAGAGATATGAGTTGTTACCTATGAGTTGGTTGTACATTGATTGCACGAAAACGCATCAGTAACTTGATGTTATAAAACGTGCCTTTGTGTATAATTCAACAAGTAGTAGGAACAAGTATATGAGTCAAAGTTTATCTGTTCCTTCTAGTCCTTGGAGGATTAGAAGCGATATCTGGGCCCCTCGATGATTTTGTTTTGACCTATGTACCGGGCCCGGTCAGAACTAAATTGATGTGTTCGATTAAGTTCTTTGTCAAAAAAATCGGAAATCGGGAAACAAACTGCTGGACAATAAGTAAGACATTGTTCCATGTATTTGTCCGGCTGATATCATGAGAGCAGAGGATTATGTGATCACTTATCTAAAATGGCGCTTCATAGTTCAACAGAGTTTTCGAGAGCTACGATTGTCGGTTGGTTCCTGAAATCATATAGGCAAATATAGTTATTAGACTTATCCAAGTGGGAGACTGTTGGATAAGGTGTCTAAGTCCATAACTTATTTGGTATATACTTGACCCGACCCGGCATGGTCCATTTGGGTTGCACTTCACCCGAACTATTTATATGGATAACATTATGAGAAGAGTATATTTGAGGCTTATTAATATATTATAAGTTATAATATCTTAATATGAAATTGTATTATTTAATTAGTATTCGTCTTAAATTAATTATGAATTAATTTAGTGATCAAATGGTGACTAATTAAACATGGGCTATTATATTTATATAGTGTGGGCTAACACTCATTATGGTAATGGGCTAAGCTTATATGGGAGTCCATGGATGATCCATGGAGCTCTTAACCCATGGATCCTTGGAAAGGAAAAGACATGGGTTATTAGGGTTTACCCTAATCATGTGCACTATATAAACAAGCTTGTGATGCATGAAATGACACCCTAGTGTGTGTGAAAAAAGGTGGCCGATTTCTAGAGCATAGATATACTCTCTCATAAGTTTTCCAAGTTTGTGGTGATTTGTGATTTCCATTTGAGGCATTCACACTATTGGTGCTTGGCTCTCAAACTCCTAAGGAATCAATTCACAATCAAAGGTATGTAATTCATCTAGTTCTTTTATGTTTAAAAGTTCCCCATGCCATGCTAGATAAGTTATAAACCTTGGAAAATAAATTTTGCATGTATTTTAGACAAACATAGATCCAAGGTTTATTAGGGTTGCATGTACACTTAGGAAGTGTTAGAATGCTCAAAACCCAATAGCTTGATCCATCAAATTTTCTAAAATCAAAATTTGCAATTTCAAATTGTCTTTTTAATGTATCAAGCTCAGTAATTAACTCGTCATTTTGTCTCTTAATATAATCATAAAGTTCACATTTTTCACTATATTCTGTCTGAATTCTTTTAAAATATTTTATTTTTGTCTCTAACTGGGCCTTAAGGGGTTTTTATCCTTTCTTGAGTTGATAGCCCTCATATCTAAGGTCCTCTACTTCTCTACGTAATAATTGAATTTCATCATGAAGAAGTTTAACATATTCATTACATGCCTGAGAACAAGAAGGTAGATTTACCTCATTTTTCCTGGGCTCGGAAGTAGAAGACACCATCATAGCAAACTGCATCTCCATCATTTCTGCTTCAGGATCAGCTACATCATTCTTCAGAGGAGCATCATCAATTTGAGCTAGGTGAGCGTTTTCTGGCCTTGAAAAATTCAGCGCCTGAATCTGATCCTCCCAGTGAAAGGACTGAGCGACCATAGCAGTTTCACCATTAACCGCAGCACCTGCACGATTGTTTCCCACTACAACCATTGTCCTGTTGTTGTTCGTCCTACGATCTGGTTTTGGACACTCACGAGCAAAGTGACCCGACTCGTGGCAGTTGAAACATCGCATCATGCCCTTGTTGAATCCCACCTTCTTGTCAGCATTCATGCCCCAGTTATTCTTCCCTGTTTTTTTAGCAAACTGCTTGACCCTGAAAACAGCCATAACAATCTGCCATGTAATGTCCATCTCTTCCACGTCTTCTGGATGAATCTGATCCAGGTCAGCAAATGACAGTTGAGGTGGAAGCTCTCCAGCTACAAAAGCATTGTAGCAGTTAACAAGCCCAGTGGCCAGGGCCAGATTTTCATTAGAGTCTTTCGTGTTTGAGGAAGAGACTATAACTGGCACATTTGGAGGGGGAACAACTTGTGGAGTGACAAATGGCTGGCTTTGAGAATGAGGAATGGATGATGCAGCAGCGAAGGTCTGAATCTGAAATGGTTGAGCAGCAAATACTTGACCTGAGGAGGACATGATTGATGAGAGAGCATTGTTGGATGAGATTCCAAGATTTGTAGTAGAGTACGAATTCACATGGTTAATTTCTCTCTGTTTGTTATCAATATCACAAGCTTTGATGATCGCCATGATTTCAGCAAGAGTGAGGTGATTTAGATCCTTGGTCTTCTTAATCACAGCAACATTCATGTCCCATGATATAGGAAGAGCATTCAGAAGCTTCTTGTTAATCTATGACTTGGTCAAGAAAATCCCAGATATATTCATATCAGTGGTGAGAGTTGTGAACCGCTGCAGCTGTGCCTCAAGTGTCTCTCCAGGAATGTAGTTGAACATATTGAACTTTTGTCGCAACATGTCCATGCGACTCTCCTTCATATCTTCATTGCCTTCATATACCTCAACTAGGGCTTCCCACAAATCTTTAGCTGAAGTATACTCTCGGAAACCTTGAGCAATATCAGGAGATAATGCCATGGTTAGAGTGGCTAAAGCCCTTTCCTGTTCTTCCACCTTCTCAAACTCTTCATCTGTGTAGTTTTCAACAGCTTTGTCAATCACTTGACCTCCAACTGTCATAGTGATTCTAACAGGGCCTCTAAGAATGCTTCTCCAGACTTTAAAGTCCTTCATTTTAATATATTTTTCAATCTTGTATTTCCACTCAGGAAAACCATCTGCAGACATTAATCTTGGAATACGCGTAGTAGTGCCCATGACAGTATCAAGTTCGTGAAAATGAGTTTGACTTTGAGATTCCATCAGAAATTAAAGCAAATTAATGTCAGAAAGTAGTTTACGGTTGATGTGAATACGACCGTAAACAGCGTTTACGATTAATGAGTTTACGACCGTAAACTACGTTTACGATTGAAGTGTTTACGACCGTAAACTGCGTTTACGGTTTGGATGTTTACGGTTTAAGTGTTTACAGTTATTGAAGCTTAGTTTACGGTTAATGAAGATTCACAGTTTACGGTTGATTAAGGTTCTTGAGTTTACAGCCGTAAACTGAGTTTACGGTCGGCAGTAAACTCCCAGAAGTTCTTAAAAAACGCGTTTTTGGAGTAGATTCAATCCCTTTAACCACGAAAACACTAAAACCAATCTCGAACAATAAATAATGTTAGTTTAAGCAGCCCAAAACTCGATTGAATGAAACTTTGACACCGGTTTTGCTCTGATACCAATTGTAAGGTCCTGAAACGGATCTTTACCAATGATCAAGCAATCAAACAATCAAAATAAGAATAGAAGAAGAAGATTAATCAAGCTTGCACACGTTTATTGCAGTAAAACGTCTGGTACAACTCGATTCAGTAAACCGTAAACACTCTGGCATCAACAACTAGACAAAGACCTACAACTCCTCTATTTATATCTGACTTGGGCCGCAAACTGGGTTTACGGCCGTAAACAGGTTTACGGCCGTAAACTCACCCTTGGACCGTAAACTGCTAAACAACACCAAAAATGCACTAAAGACCCATAATAAACTATTACAATGAAAGCCTAGACCAAACCATTAACTGGACCCTTCAAAACATGACGTCGTCCACCCCCGAACCTTTCCTCCTTTCTGGTTTGGGGGTGTGACACACCTCAATCTAGACTCGGAAACCTTGGGTTTCTTTGTTGAAACCTCAATCGTCTGCACATGCTCTTCTTTCCTCTTCTCGATGTGCTCTAAATCAATTTCCCGCTCCCGGGTCGTAGATATCATGTCCTCCAATGTCGAACAGACTGAAAAACTAACAAACTCTCTGATATCTTATCTCAACATGTCATGGTACCGAGTCTTCCTCATTTCCTCGTCTGCAGCATACTAGGGTACCAATAAAGCTCTCTCTCGGAACATGGGTGTGATCTCCGCCACGGTCTCAGTCGTCTGCCGCATATCCATGAACTCCCTCGCCAGCTGTTGCACCTCAACAACTGGTGCAAACTCCACTCGGAACCGGGTCACAAAATCTTCCCAGGTCATGGCCTCAATTCCTGGGACTCCCAGAGCATATCCAACCTCCTCCTACCAATCCCGGGCTCGCTGCCTCAGACAGCCAACAGCAAAACTCACCTTCGACCCCTCATAGCAGAAGCTAGTCATCTGAGCACAATCCGTGTTTGTTATCCATCATCTGGCGGCAATGGGGGCCTTCTCCCCAAAGAACTCTGGCACCCCACATCCTATCAACTTGATGATACCCTCCTTGGTCGACGCGAACATCACTGTGGTTGCATCAAGGATGCCTCTCGTGACCTCAGACGCGATGAACTAGCACAATCCCTCGTCAATTGGTTCGGTGCCTAAGCCAGAACCAGATCCAGATCCTGGACCTCCGGTTCCGCCACGTGTCATCACCATGCTGAAACATAATACATAAACAATCAGTATACGCACGAAGAGGTTCACACTCCTGAAGTCTCTCGAAATCATCTCGGGTATAGATCATGTGCTTTCAGTAGTACGGGCCCAATACTACTTTCCAAAGCTATCTATACCTTCCTCAAGGACGGTCTCAAATCCTCCAAGTCGCGTCCCTACTATCAATTACCTCACTCGTAATAAAGAGCGCCTTACGTGCTAAGACAATTCTTAATCTTCCTTAGGGTTCCTTTCCCAAGAATCTCTGCCATCATCTGCAGAAAAGACTCCCATACAGTGTCTCCCACTATCTCATGAATAAAACTATATGTTACTAGCACTAGATAATTTTCGACTGTTAGGTCCCACTCTACAACGGTTGGACTCAGATATAAAGTTGAACCTAACATTCGAGAATTATCAAATCCCCATAACATGTAGTTTAAAGTAGTCGCCTAATAATTAGCCAACATTAGTGCAGTCCCTAAAAGCACAAAGCAAGCAACATTCGAGTATTGAGTTCTAATCCATAGAACTACCTAACCAGGCCACTCTATCTAATCATTTGAAATCCATACTAGCATGCATTGCTAAGGGTTCATACAATCGGCATACAGAAACATCCTACTATGCAATTACGAGCAGATCCTTATCCCTAATCTAGCATGCTATATACATATGCATATACGAAAACTACAAACATGTATGGGTATTTCGGGAAATACTTAGTTAAGCTTGACTGATTGCACGCATCGGACCATTTTCTTTATAAAATCTATTTATTAAAAATCCGTTTTCTTTTTTAAAGATTACAAATTCCTCAGTTTGCCCGAGAATGTGCTTGAATCCCTCAAACCAAGGCTCTGATACCAACTTCTAACGTCCCAAAAATTACTAAGTGAAAATTTAATTTTAAAAGTCAAAAGAAACATCATTCATTCATTTCAAACCCATCAGAATGCGATAATGTATAAAATAGTTATCAGAATACAAATCATGTCATAAAATGTGGAATGTTGGTGGATGCGGTGCGATCATGTCGGGCCCTTCCCTTTCGAACTGGAAGTACCTGAAATCATAAACATAAAGCTATAAACACAAAGCTTAGTGAGTTTCCCCAAAATAGCACATACCACATCAATATAAATGGGCCCCGCCCAACTGTATACGAGCCCCACCCACAGAATAACGGGCCCCGCCCATAATTTTATATATATATATATATATATATATATATGTGTGTGTGTGTGTGTATATATATACATGTGTGTATGTGGGTATATATATATATATATATATATATATATATATATATATATATATATATATATATATATATAACATACATACACATGGAAGAATCACAAAGACAACAAGCACTTACAGACATAGCAGTAAGTGTCACAAAGACACCTATCATCCTACAAACAGAATCCAATGGACAGATATTGGTGCCTTCGACCCACGAGTATAGTGAAGGAACTCACCTCTCAGATGATAATCAATTGTTGCTGCTCTCACTGCTAGTCAAGACAAGTGCTACACCACACCTAGATAGTCATACAAGGTAAGTCTTAGTCCACCTTCCAAAGCCAAGGGGTTGCCCAAAAGTCAACCCAAATCAAAGTTGAAGTCAAACACGGTTGTCCTCCATGTCGTGGCTAACCTTGGCCACGCCATGGTCCACGGGTCTAAACTCGATCCATACCCAATTCAAAGAGTCAACGAGCCATTAACAAATTATCCACATCGTAGTATTCATTGGCCATGGCGTGGGCATAAGATGACAATACAATCGACTGGTCCTTACTCGCCACGTCATGGCGGACTAGTACCCAGGACGTGGTGAACAATCTGATTAGCTTTATCAAGTTAAGCAAATTTTAACTCAAAATCAAAGGCTCAAAAATCTAGATCTACTGCTTCTCAATGCCTTAATGGATAAAGATTCCAACTTTATCCATTAATACACTTCATAAAGACAATATCTCCAAACCAAGGTCTAATAACGGCAAAACTCATGACATGGTTAACCATTAAGCACTTTTCCTCAAAGTGCAAAGCCAAACCAACTCCATAAGGGTTTCAAATACTAGATCTAGCATAAAGTTGGGTGCTTTATAGACATGCATGTCTAATGCATGTCTAGATTCCATTTTAGGTCAAAATGAGCAAAAAGGTGACCAAAACGCATGCAAGGCTAAATATCTCAACCAAAATATAGATCCACAATATATATTGCTCATGGTACCCAGGAAAGTCATAAAGTTGCAACCTTTATCACATCAAATTAACCAAACATCACTTATGAACCAAAATAAGTTAATAAATCTAGATCTGCAACCAAAGAATCATCAAAATGGATCATTCAGGACTTACAAATGGTCCAGAGAGCGATTCCAAGGATGGTGAGGAGTTGTTGGTTGATATTTGTGCTAGCACCTTCTTTCCCTTCCTTCAAAATGCAACCAAACACCATAAAAAGCTTAATATCACACAAGGGAGGCTAGGGTTACGATTTCAAGTTTTGAGAGGGTGATGGAGGCTGAAACCCTAGCCATAAAGTCCTTTATATAGGGCCCAAAGCCCAGGGATTAGGGTTTCTCAAAAATCGGCTGCCACGTCGTGGCGAGTCAATTAAACCCGCGGTCAAGAAAATAATGTCACGTCGTGGTGACGCTCCACCACGCCGTGGCAGACCAAAAATAAATTTATGAAATTTAAATGAATAGAATCGTACCTGAAACGGGTGGTAAAAGCTGGCCCATATCTCATACCAACCGAGCATCAAAGTGGACCACCAGAAAAGCGACGCATGGGGGTGGCGCGCCTTCTCAGACCCTATATATAGTGCTTCACTTCTTCATTATTTTCACACATTTCTCTCTTGAACGTTTTCCCACAACCCCGAGACTCAACATTCTGATTTTTCGAGCATCTTAGCGAGGCATTGCGACGTTGGAAAGCCTGACGAAAAGAAGTATTCAGCGTCGAAGTTCTTCCTGCAACTTTCCGAACTTTTTCTAGGAAAACTTGTAAGGTGAGTTTTACTTACTATGCTTTTAAGTGTAACTTATATTTATGTTCATAGTCATTATTATGAACTTATAAATAAGATTTATCAGTAATTCCAATTGTAATATTGGTCGATCTACTTAAGGTAGTGATGTCTAGTCAAGATCTTAGTGAGGTGTTTCAAGTAGATTTTCCAAACAATATATTTATACCTACCTCGTCACCAAATTATTTGATATAACTTGGTATTCTTTGGAATTACAGAGGAATCTGAGATATTGTAGTTATAGTCTCGGATAATATAAACAAATACTAAGTCTTAGTAATAATTGTATGTAGGCCGTGTAAAAGGGAAAGCTACAGTAATAGGCGAAGGACTAACTTTCCCATAAATCATCCACCTTTAACAAGGCGAATGCATAGTTATTTTCATCTTACACATAGATACAAAAGTATTTAAATGCGTAAATGTTATATGTGTATATTATATGTGCTTATGATATTTGTGATTTGATAAAGTAGCATGTGAGGATTATGTTAAATTAAAAGGTTGGAACAATTCTCTATTGTATTTTCATACTTAATTTATATTGGGTGGTGAAAGGGTGTGAAAGATAAAATAGCGGTATGAGGTCATGACCAACATTGTACCTATTATACTATTGCGACTAGTCATATAACAAAGTACAGATGACGACCATTGACTATTATAGACAGTCTTATGCAACGCTACCAGACTCACAATCTGTACGTGTTAATGAATTGTGTGTTTATTCGTGTACTATATCCCTCTCATGGTTGTCTTTATTGACTTATATTGTTATGGAATCACCAAAGCAGTATTGTCTACTTGTTGCTTACAATGATCCATTAGGACATGTCCATTGAGATCGTTATTTTAGGATCAGTATGTGGGAATAACGGGATTGAGTAAGCGGGTTAATTATTTGGTGTGATATATATATATATATATATATATATATATATATATATATATATATATATATATATATATATATATATATTAGTCTGGGATGAAAATCCTATGTACTCACCAGACTCTCAAGCATGGCCCACTCAGTTTGTTAGTATCACAGGTAGCGGTACGACGACATTGAGATAGTGATTGTAACCTGTTGGGAGAATTAAGAAGATTATGGTTGATAGTATAATAAGCAGTTGTAAGGCATGTAAAATCTCCTTTATGTTTATGTTTTGTGTATTGATTATGATATCTAGAAGTTTTTAATATTAATGAAAACAAAACGTTTCATTAGAAATGTTTTGGTACTTATTTCATCTTAAAAGAAAAGTGTTTTGAGACAATTTTGCACTAAGGTATTCTTTAAAAAATACATTTTTTAAATACGCACAAAGAAAAAGTTTTATTTGGTCGTGAAAATTGAGGATGTCACAACGGTGATATTTTACTCCCGTGGTAATTTACCCACGCAAGGCAAGAGAGTAACTTGGATGGAAAACAATAAGGATCAAGGGTATTATGTAACTTACTAGAATGATTAGAAAATTTATCATAATAAATTAAAAATGAAATACATAAATAATAAAATTAATTAAAAAAGAAAATAACAATGACATAATAGTTTTTTTAGGTCGGACAAAGACCAAACGTGTAAAAAAAACAATAAGGACCTTCCGAATTAAAAAACAAAAACTTAAAAACCAAACACACAAGTTACTCCAAACCACAACGACCATTTGAGTAATTTTCTCTTGTATAAATTAGAGTTACCAAATACAAGTCAAATGACCAATTAGGTTGGTGGGTGTGGTGTCACATTTGCCACGGTCTACATCAACGCCACATCATATTTGTCATAGTGTTTGCCACATTTTCATGGCGTGGGTTGCCACATTTGCCATTCTTTTTTTTTAATTAATTTATATTAAAAATAATCAATTTAACCAACTTAATGTAAAACTAAAATTTCATTAAAATTTAATGAAAAATACAACAAACACACCCAAAATAAATAAATAAATAAATAAATAAAAATAAAAAAATAATAATAAAATTACATCAAGTAAAAACATCATACAATTTAAAATGCGGACACAAAAAATATTAATAACAATTAACTTATATAGAATTAGTTTACTTGAAATAATAAAGATTATTAAATATGAAAGGGAATAAATTAAAATGACAATTTTTATAAATTCGAAGAGTTATTATAGTATTTTCGGGTTGAGTTTAGGATAGAAAATGAAACAAAGGAGAATTTATAGGGACCTTTAATGTAACTTTCCAATTGATTTTCTTTTCTCTCTCATCCGCATTTGGTGGTCGACTTGCCGAGCCGAGCTCGGCATGCCGAGTACTCGGCCCGGTGTGCGCCGAACCAGCCGAACACATTGCCGAACCCACACCGTCTAGCCTTAGACTTACCAAATACAAGTCAAATGACCAATTCATATTTATTAAAGTCCACTATTTCTTAAACTATAATATCTTATCATGGTATTTAACTTTTATTCGAATTTACACCTAGATATTGGGTCAAAGTCAAAAAGAAAGTTGATGGAGAGAACTATGTTCCCATTTGAATGATTATATTAAGGACTAATGGCACTCTTCCATTCCTCATACTTCCATTTATGGCCATTAGAATACTTTATGAATAAAATTAAACACTGATTTAGCCATCAGATGACCAAGGGAATCTTCACTCAGTTCTTTTGACAAAGAAGAGGGCAGAAGCATTTTTCTTGATTTCATCTGTTTGAGTAACGTTTGATAATTTGGATGTTGTTAGTTCAACAGGAACCGATTACGTAAAATTGGTTAGATGCAAAAGTTTTACTCTTTTATCATCTATATTTAATAAAAATTTGTCTCGGTCATAAATATATTACCGATATAAATCTGTCTTGGTCCGACATATATTAGGCATGACATATTTTCGGTCTCAAAATCAGTTGTTTTTTATATTGTTATAAACTATAAAATGTGATTATTCTTTGTATCAAAATAAAGTTCATTTATCATGTATTATAATGCTGAAATGTAAAGTTGTACAAACATTTGAATACACGTAATTTTATAAAGGGATAATGACTTGAGAGGGTAACGTACTTTATCTTTTGATCACATTTTGTCACTAAACTTTTTTTCGTGATGTATTAACTCTTGAACTTGTTGAAACGTGTAAATGTTACCCTTATGACTGCTTTTAGCCGGTTACAACAGGTCATAAGGGTAAAATGTGAATAATTTTAAATAATTCAAGGATAAATCAAGCACGAAAAAAGTTCAATGACTAAATGTGAACAAAATTGAAAGTTTGTTACCATTTCAAGTCATTATCCCATAAATGGTTCTAAATGTTATTAAGGATTAGCACAAGCAGAATATGGAGGTCACAAAAGTGAAGATGTTGTAATCGTGAGATATACCTTTATAGTATAAGGTACCAGAGACGACACTTATAAATGCAGTATGAGAGGCTTCAATCATAGAAACTGAAGGGAAAAAATATGGTGGTTTCGGACATATACTTAGGACATAGGCGACGGTTTTCACTCCAGAAGGTGGAGACGGTCATTGTAGATCATGCTTGGAATAAATAACATGTACTTAGGACATAGGCGACGGTTTTCACTTCAGAAGATGGAGACGGTCGTTGTGAAGATAATACGATGTTAGATTTGAATGCGGTTATTCTCTTTACAAGGACATGAACTTTAATTAGAGAGTGTGGATGAATAAACTCAATGTTGTGGAGCAGTACATGAGTAGTCTAGGTGCTAACTTCCTTTACATTGTTTGTGCATTTTCCCAATTTTGATTGTTTTTACTTTTAACTTGTGTTTTTGATACTTTTCTTGCTAGTTATTACTTGCATCTAACTTTTCTATTTGTTTGTTAGATCTATATGTTCCTTCTCGCCATGCTCCTTTTGATTTTTTATCTTATTTTTTGTTTAATTGCTCGTATATGTCTCTTTTTCCCTTTATGAAACTCTTTTAATAATTTATTCTTTGTGGGTTGATGTTTCACTTATAGATGAATAAAGAAACTCTAGTTAAAAGTTTATCTCATGGACTAGAATTAAAGTCATGAACTACAACATGGTTATGTGATACATATTCTATTTTGTAATACTCTGTATAACCACAACACAAAACAATTTGTAGTGACTGAAATCAAAATTCTTAATCGTAGTTGCTACCAACTGGTAAAATAAACTAACGGATGTTTGCAAAAAGGGATAATGACTTGATAAGGTAATGAATTTTCAACTTTGTTCATATTCAGTCACTGAACTTTTTTTCGTGCTTGATTTACCCCTGAATTATTTGAAATTGTTCACATTTTACCCTTACGACCGGTTGTAACCGGCTAAAAGCGATCATAACGGTAACATTTAAACGTTTCAACAAGTTCAATGGTTAATACATCACGAAAAAAAGTTTAGTGACCAAATATGATAAAAAGATCAAGTACGTTACCCTCTCAAAAGTTTAGTGACCAAATATGATAAAAAGATCAAGTACGTTACCCTCTCAAGTCATTATCCCTTTTATAAATTGTTTGTCATTTCCATTGAATAATAAGACCCAAACTATCGTTCTATTTCAATAGTAATTATATAGTTGATAAATAAAGTAAAATTTAAGAAAAGATATTGATCAAATAATTAACCACATTTTATTCCAGCTTTTCGAATTTATATATTTCTCTACTTAGTTGACGATAAGATTTGATTTTCTTTTACTTTCCACTTAAACGTGGCTTAAATTGAGTCATGGTTTGTGCGTCAAAAGTCAAATGCCATGTTTAAAAGTGTTATCGACTCCCCATTTAGGGTATCTCTTTACATTATATCCCTCCCCATTTTGTGGATGTGATCTAATGCCACAACAAAAAACAAAAAACAATTGAATGTGTATTTTTGTTTTACAATTCATTGTTATATATATATATATATATATATATATATATATATATATATAGAGAGAGAGAGAGAGAGAGAGAGAGAGAGAGAGAGAGAAATGATATGACTACATTATTTTAGAAACCGGTAATAATAACAGATATTAATCAATGAATAGCAAAGGCTTATTACAAATATGGATGCCAATTGATGACACAACACAACAAAAATACATGACACGAAATAAAATTGAGATGAAACTAAAATTTGAATTTGTTTTCGTGTCGTGTCCCTATTAGGCTTAAAAAACTTGATGTCGTGTCGTGTCCGTGTTTAAATTTCGTCACAATATTGACATGATTTAGCTTTGTTTGTTGTGTTTTATTGTTATGTATGTTTTCTTTGTCGTGTCATAATGTGTTTGTCGATTTTCAATTGGTTTTTTTTCATGTTACTTAAAAAAACATGACATCATATTGTGTCGTGTTCGTGTTACATAAAACTTTGTCGTATCATGTCGTGTCGTGTCCTAGTTCACAAAAACAATATCATTGTTTCTTATGATACTTAAAGCTTCCAATCAATTTGTTTGTTAGAGCCTCCGGTTCCATCAACTTAGTTGATGAGCTGAGCAAACAAGTTTCATCAATGTTCTGCAGCATAGGCAACCCTCTAGACTGTTGGGTTTTATTGAAAAATCAGTTTCTAAAAACGCTAAAAACAGCAACAGAAACTTTAAAATGTTGAAACCCTAATATCTTCTTGTACGTGCAGCGTACTCATGCACTTAGCTTGATCGTGGAGGCCACCTAGTACGTTGGGCATACTAGGCTCAGAATGAAACCCTAAAGGTGTACATGCAACCCTAAAGGTGTATCAAACAAACAAGCCTAGACTTTGATACCACTGAAGGGTTTTGAGCATTCTAACACTCCTAAGGTGTACATGCAACCCTAGAAACCTTGGATCTATGTTTGACTAAGATACATGCAAAATGATTTTTCCAAGGTTCATAATCCTATCTAGCATACATGGGGAACTTTTGAACATAAAAGTTAGTAGGAAATACATACCTTGTAGTAGTTTGGATTCCTTGAAACCTTGTGAGCCTAGCACCTCAAGTGTGATGCCTCAAATGTCTCACACAACACCAAATGCACTTGGGGTAAACTTGAGAGAAATGTCACACTACTTCAAATCGGCTAGCCCTCTTCTTTCTTGCTTAAGTGTCGATTTTGGTGAACATATGGATCCTTATATAGTGTGTTACAATTAGGGTTACACCATGTAAACCCTAATTGTCATGACCTTTCATTTCCATGACCCATGGGTTCAATAAACACCATGGAGCATCCTATGGGTTTTAGCCCAACTTGATAATCCATGGAGCATTAGTCCACTATACAAGTATGAGTGATTTACACAATCAACCCATATATTTAATTAGTCTTCTTTTGATCACTTAATTAATTCCAAATTAATTCTTGATCAATACTAATTAAATAACATTATTAATATATTAGAACTTATAATATATTAATAAACCTTAAGTGTTATTTCTCTCATTTTAGTCTATCCAAATGCATGATGCCATGCAACCCAAATTGACCATGCTAATCGGGTCAAGTACATTCCAGAAATAGTTATGAACTTAGACAACTAATCCAACAGTCTCCCACTTGGATAAGTCTAATAACTATAACTGCAAGAATGACTTCAGGAACCGATCAGCAATCGTAGCTCTTTCAAGGTCTCTCGGAACTGAGATGATGATGACACGCCATTTAAGATAAGTGATCATATAATCCTCTGTTCTAGATATCATCCGGACAAATACATGGAACAATGTCTTACTTATTGTCCAACAGTTTGTTTCCCGATTTCCGATTTGTTTGACATAGAACTTAATTGAACACATCAACTTAGTTCTGACCGGGGCCGGTACATGGGTCAACACAAAATCATCGAGGGGCCCAGATATCGCTTCTACTCCAAGATGGAATAGATAAACTTCGACTCATATGCTTGTTCTACTACTTGTTGAATCATACACAAAGGCACGTTTTATAACATCGAGTTACCAATGCGTTTTCGTACAATCAATGCATAACCAACTCATAGGCAACAAGTCATATCTTTAGGCTTGAAGACTTATATGATATTACCGTCTCACGATCACTCGAGATAAATTCCATGAAGTGATACCAGCGAGCGTGGGTTGAATCCAATACTCAGAACTTATGAGCACTCATGAGTGTTGTAGCCATGTCCAACATCTTAGACCTCTACAACCAACTCATGACAGTCTTGATTCATACCTACTTCCAACATATGACCGATTGTGGAGAATTCGAATAATATGATATACCAAACATAATTATTCTGGAAGTCAAAACATGTAAAATGAAACGATAGTAAACGATTGACAAAAGATAGCAACACTTTACTCATAAATAAATACAACTTTTATTCATCATCAAATGTCAATTACACTTTACACATTTCAAAGCTATCAAACCACTAAAACTAATATCATCCTTCAGCCCTATGCGCCTTGCATGTTGGAGATGCTTAGCCCTGCCCAGTCCCTTCATGAGGGGATCTTCCGGGTTCTCATCCGATTATACCCTCTTTGCCACGAGGAGTCATTCTTCTATTCGATGTCTGATGAAATGATATTTTCTGTCGATGTGTATGGATCTCCCGTGATCCCTTGGTTCCTTGGCTAAGGCAACTGCACTTTCACTATCACAAAAAATCTCTATAGGCTCCTTTATAGCTGGTACAACCCCAAGGTCTCCAATGAAGTTCTTTAGCCATATAGCCTCCTTTTCTGCCTCGCTTGCCGCTATATACTCTGATTCGCAAGTTGAATCATCCACTGTCTCCTGTTTGGAACTTTTCCAAGAAATTGATCCTCCGTTTAAGGTAAAGACCCAGCCTGAATGAGAGCAGAAATTATCCCTATCAGTCTGAAAGCTAGCATCACTATACCCTAATACTCTCAAGTCATCACTCCCACCGAGGGTAAGGACCTAGTCCTTAGTCCTCCGCAGGTACTTGAGAATGTTCTTTACTGCAGTCCAGTGAGCCTTGCAAGGGTTCCCCTGATATCTTCTGACCATGCTCAGTGCAAAGGCCACATCAGGACGAGTACAAGTCATAGCATACATGATCGAGCCTACAGCGGAAGCATAAGGTACTCGAATCATCTCAGCTATCTCAGCCTCTATACTCGGGCTCTGAGTCTTACTCAGTCTGGCGTTACTCTGGATCGGTAACACTCCTTTCTTGGAATTCTGCATGCTGAATATATTCAGCACTTTATCCAAGTAGGTACTCTGACTAAGTCCAATTATTCTTTTACTCATGTCTCTCAAAATCCTTATCCCTAGGATATAGGCAGCTTCACCTAGGTCCTTTATAGCGAAACACTTCCCAAGCCAGGACTTTACTTCCTGCAGAGTTGGGATGTCATTTCCTATGAGTAGTATGTCATCCACATACAGTACCAAAAAACTGACTATACTCCCACTAGCCTTGACATATACACAAGATTCATCTTCACTCCTCAAAAATCCAAACTCTTTGACTTTCTCATTGAAGCAAAGATTCCATCTGCGAGGTGCTTGTTTCAACCCATAGATGGATTTCTCAAGCTAACACACTCTATTAGGGTACTCTGCACTGACAAAATCCTCTGGCTGACTCATGTAAACATCCTCAACCAACTTTCCATTAAGGAAAGCGGTTTTGACATCCATTTGCCATATTTCATAGTCATGAAATGCAGCAATGGCTAGCATAACCCTAATAGATTTAATCTTGGCTACTGGTGAAAAGGTCTCATCATAATCAACTCCCGGAGTTTGAGAAAAGCCCTTTGCAACCAGTCGCGCCTTATAAGTGTGTACATTACCATCCATGTCGGTCTTCTTCTTGAAGATCCATTTGCACCCGGCTGTCTTGCGACCTGGTACATTGTCAACCAAGTTCCAAACTTGATTGTCATACATGGATTGTATCTCGCTATCCATAGCCTCTTTCCATTTAGCAGCCTCAGGGCCTGTCGTGGCTTCCGTGTAGCTGTTAGGTTCATCCAGACTCACCAGTGTGCTATCACGGATAAGTGTATCACCTTCCGCAGTAATATGGAAACTATAGTAATGCTCAGGTGCATTCCTAACTCTCATGGAACGCCTCAGAGGTACAGACTCTTCTGTCGGATCAACAAGAGTTTCCTCCTCAGGTTGATTGCTAGGGTTTGAGGTTCCTTCACCACTTGACTCTTGAATTTCTTCAAGGTCAATTTGCCTCTCACTGTTTCCTTGGCTTATAAATTCTCTCTCTCGAAAGACTCCTCTCCTTGCTATAAAAACCACATTATCACTGGGTCTGTAGAAGAGGTAACCGAACGATCTCTGTGGGTAGCCGATGAAAATACACCTCTCACTTCGAGGTTCGAGCTTATCGTGAGACTCACGCCTCACAAAAGCCTCGCAACCCAAAATCTTGATGTGGTACAGATTGGGAACTTTTCCGGTCCACATCTCATGGGGTATTTTGGCAACCTTCTTTGTAGGGACTAGATTAAGGATATGGGCGGCAGTCTCTAAGTCATACCCCCAGAATGAGATTGGTAGCGAAGCTCGACTCATCATGGAACGAACCATATCCAACAAGGTTCGATTGCGCCTCTCAGCCACACCATTCAACTGCGGTTTCCTGGGAGGTGTCATCTGTGAGATAATCCCACATTCCTTAAGATAGTCAAGGAACTTTGTACTAAGATACTCACCACCTCGATCGGATCGAAGCATCTTAATGTTCCTACCCAATTGATTCTCTACTTCCTGTTTAAACTCTTTAAACCTTTCAAAAGACTCTGACTTATGCTTGATTAAGTAGACATAACCATATCTACTATAATCATCAGTAAAAGTAACATAATAACGATTAGCATCCCTTGTGGCAGTTTTAAAGGGTCCACACACATCAGTGTGTACAAGTGTTGGGTTTTGAGCATTCTAACACACCTATGGTGTACATGCAACCCTAAATACCTTGGATCTATGTTTTCTCTATTATACATGCAAATATCAATTTTCCAAGGTATTGTTCTAACTAGCATAATATAAAGTACATGTAATATAAAATCTAGTAGAATTACATACCTCTTTGTTGGTGCTTGATTCCATGGAGCTCAAGAGCCTAGTGCCCCAAATGTGACACCTCAAATGGTTCACACAACACCATGAACATTTGGAATAACCATAAGAGAAGATATGAGTTCATAGAAATTAGCTTGCCCTCTCATTATTATGCACTAGTGCCAATTTCACCAACCAATGGGGTCTTTATAAAGTGTGCACATTAGGGTTACACCATGTAACCCATGACTTTACCCATTCCTTATGCTCCATGGGTTTTAAGCTCCATGGAGTATCCATGGGCCACCACATGGGTTAAACCCAACATAAGGAATCATGGATCATAAGCCCATATATATAAGAATCAATGATTTACACAATCAATCCCCATATATTTAATTAGTCTCTTTTTGATCACTAAATTAATTCCAAATTAATTCTTGATCAATACTAATTAAATAATATGATTTCATATTAATATATTAGAACTTATAATATATTAATATGTCACAAATATCTTCTTCTCGTTAAAAGGTCTACCCAAATGTTCCGATGCCATGCAACCCAAATGCACCATGCCGGGTCGGGTCAAGTATATACCAATTATAGTTATGGACTTAGACACTAATCCAACAGTCACCCACTTGGATAAGTCTAATAACTATTATTGCAAGTACGCCTTCACAACCTGACCAGCAATCGTAGCTCTTAAAAGCTGCTGCCAAACTCTGAACAAATCAATGACGCGTCCATTAGATAAGTGATCATATATTCCTCCATTCTAGATATCATATGGACTGAGACATGGATTATAATCATTCTCTCTGTCCATTTGTTGTTTCCCGATTTCTGATTTATGACGACTGACTAATTGAACAAATCAAATCAGTCCAGGCCCGGCCGAGCACTTACGTTTTGTCATCACTAAATCATCGAGGGGCCCACAGATATCGCTTTTATCCCTTTGAGGGTAAAAGGAATGGATAAACTTCGACTCATATGCTTGTACTGACTACTTGTTGAATCATACACAAAGGCACGTTTTATAACATTTAGTTACCAATGCGTTTTCGTGCAATCAATGTATAACCAACTCATAGTCAACAACTCATATCTCTAGGTTTGAAGAATATAAGATATTATCGTCTCATGATTCACTCGTGATAAAATCCATGAAGTGATTCAAATAAGCGTGGGTTGAATCCAATACTCAGAACTTATGAGCACTCATGAATGTTGTAGCAACTATTGCTATGTCTAATCCACATTAGACAAATCATACAAGCCAAATTCATGACAGTCTTGATTCACATCTACTTCCAACATATGACCGACTGTGGATGGTTTGAATAACTTAGTCATTCGGGAAGAATGACCTAGTTATTCTGGAAGTCAAAACATGCAAAGTGAAACACAAAAATAATACTAATCATGTATGGCCCCAACACTTTGAGTGTAAATAAAAACCCTTTTATCTAAGCACCATATTGATTACTCGTTATTCATGTTTCGATTAATCAACTTAATACTTGAATTGAAACAATAGTCATGCCATGCTCCAAGCATGCACACTATGTTCGTCCAAACAATAGCTATGCTATACTCCAAGTATGCATACTATGTTTACATGTGGTCCTCTCTTTGTGAAACATATCGATTGACAATATTTCAATGATGCTCATTTCACAATCCCAAATCCTTTACAATAAATGTAAGAACACCAAATTCTTGTCATTTACCGTAATCTTGTTAGATTCTAAACTTATATGCAATGATCCTCTTGTAATGAATATGCACACAAGTCACAAAGACTTGGCAACATACATTACAGAGTATTCCAATGGAAAGCAATCCCATGGAAATGATCTCAAATTCAAAGTACATTCCTTTGAACATCCTTCTTTGCATTAAGTTCTTTAATCTTACACAAATTCAAAGAATAACTTCCACCTATGGAAACAATTCCACATTCCCATTTTGACCATCACTTTTGAACAAGAGTTGCCACTTTTCAAAATATGTCAATATGGTCCTTACTCTATACTTCCAATTGTCCATGAGTAACCAATATTTGGTAAACCTCAAATTGTCCTCGACAATTGCTTAATCATTTTAGTCATATCCAGTTCTAATCCCTTCTCCCCTCTTAATGCCCTAAGCATTAGGAAAATTTAGAATGGATGAATATTATAGCACATGCAATCGATCCTATATCTTAAGCATATGGGACACGATTCATGCTATAAAAATTTTTATTTGCCATGTTCTCACAATTCGAACTATGAAGAGGTATGCCGTAATCATAATCAAAATTTTGAGAATGCAACATATACAGAATTTCCTTATGTTGAACCATTCCAACATAACATTCATATATATCCTTGACTAAAGTTGATTAAAATCTCAATCTAAGCTTGTAGAATTGGAATGAAGTATAAAATCCTCTCCCTTAATTATAGGAAAACAACTTTTCAAAGTGAATTGAAACTATTGTTTTCTATAATTAACATTGCTAACTTGCAACATAATCATCATGCTCCCACTAGCATAATGATTATTATCTTACTAGCATAACACTTATGCTCCCACTAGCTTTGACATGTACTCAGAAATCAGCTGGACTTCTAGAAAAACAATACTTTATTAACTTTCTTACCAAAGTTCAGATTCCTGATACGAGATGCTTTGATAAGACTTTATCAAAATCATACACCTTTCCTTAGATAGCTCACATGTTTGTCTAGACCTTTTGCCATTCTCACTAGTTAGTGTGCCGGTTAACCACACACGCTCCACTAACGACATGAGAATGCAAATATCACAACTGCTATCTACTTAAAATCCATTTAGTGAAAGCGTTTCCTCACCATCATTTTCATGAATCGAAGAGAAACCTTATGACACTTAGATTTTTATGGTGTAAGTGTTCCTATCCATGTGAATTTGTCATAACCATAATCACAAGACAAGGTTAGTGGCAAATCCAAACACATATGGACTGAACTTGTTCAATCTTAATTTCTTGCCACCCGGCAGCACAAGGGCCTACCATTGCTTCCAGGTTGTTATGCAAACATTTGAGAACTCATAGAACTCACAAGCATAGTCAACTTTTAACTGGAATAGACACAGAAATAAGAATATGTCAACACGATAGGTTACAAACCTCAAGTCGTGGGCTAGTGATTAACAAAACTCTTGATTAGTTCTTGAAACTATTTCAGGATCTTTTAAACTCCCACTGTCCTCTTGACATATAAGACTCTCTTGCCCAATATTCAGGAGATAGTGCGGATTCTTTTACAAACACTTCACACAGTTGGTCTTAGTTGGTCTTTGTCTTATCCAAAACATCACAACTTACCAATCTCAAATGTACAAGAACAGGAAACATCTTACTTCTACATTTGACAAGTGTTAAAAACTTTCTAAAGACTATGTCACTCAAGTTACAATCTTGGAGTATAACTCCAGGATTTGTTGTTGGAACGAAGTATGATTTATCTTTTGATTTAACCATTTCAACAATTCACGATTCCTCTCCTTAGGCAAACAAATGCACTAACGTGTCCTTAGAGGATCAATTGTGATATGATTCCATAATCACTAAGATAATCATAAAACAAGATACACAAGTACTCTCCCATCTCTTCAGATTGGACAAACTTTTATCTTTCTGCCTTATTTGATTCTTCTTATTCATTCTGCCATATATTGGAACTTTTCCAATGTTTCAGCAGTACACTTAAACTTGTAAGCATAACCATATTTACTAAACTTTAGTAAATCATAACGAATAATATTATCAACCTTTGTGGTGGACCTGACTAGTGCACAACCTAATGTACCCGATCCTTTAGTCCTTCGCTTGACTCACATGCGAATGTGAACAAGGAATTAGTCTTAATTTACCAAAGATGAAAAATCTCATTCATCACACAATACAAGTTGCATGATTCCAAGTTTCTATCCAACTGAAACTTGGGTGATGAGAATCTTTCCTTATTTGATAAATTATGACACTACCACAAACGAAAGAATCAAATTCATTTTCCAATATTGCTTATCGATGGAAACATATAAACAATAATTTTTCACAAATGCCTTTGTAAGGATACTTAAAATAAATAAAATCAAAACTTTTCTTTTATTTTAAAACTTGCGGAAAAACTTATCCTTACAATGCAAATTCATATGAAAACTTTGTTGTTATCTATTCCTAAGCAATATCTCATAACTCTTATGCAGTGGCTCAAAATTCTGGTCATTGAACCATGCGATCAGAATCAGCACACTTTTTCTTTAAGCTTCCTTTGATTATTCAAAAAACATCAAAATGTAATTACATTACATCATGTATTAAGAATCTCCAAAATAGACTTAATAGAGTTAGATAACGGACTTTACCTGAAGTAGAGTCAAACTTTTGACTTTACCATCCTTATGAGGTTTCAGGTAAATTCGACAGCTTCGCAACCAATGCCCCTTTCCTTTGGCAATAGGCACATATGGACTCTTTGGGAATGGTACATGAGACTATCTCAGACTTAGCCTTTCTCTTTACCATTTGGCCAACCGAGTTGACTATGGCCGATCCCTTTCCATTGGGAAGAGAAAGTTTTTCTGGATTTCCAGTGTCACCATTGTCAATGTCCATGAAGTTTTGGGAAGTCGATCTTCTAATCAAATTTGTTTTACCAGTGTTCCAAATCATTGTTGATTCAGCAGCACCAAGCAAATAGATAAGATCATTAAAGGGTCATGTCGTGATCTGTCATCAGGGAGTGACTGAAGAACCAAGTCAACAGCCAGCTACCTCGAGACTTCAACACTCGACTCTCCCAGCTTGTCAATATGTGACTTAATCTCCAATACCTAAGCACATATAGACTTTGTTTGCCAATAGGGATTGAGTGACTTAGAACTTATCAAGTCTTGAAACTTGTGGGATAGGGAGATTTATTGGAGGAGGTGGACGAAGTGAAGTATGATTTCCAGTCCCACTAATGCACAACAAAAGGATTCATCTTTCACCTTGATTGCCATTTGGGATATCATCTTCATTAGGATAGCTTGTTCCTAAAGATTTGGGAAGACCATAGTTGTCTGAAGGAGACATATATAAGGGAGAAATTCAAGTTAGTTGATTTAAAGTCCTTAATATAACACCCAATATGAAATATTAAGGCTAGGACCCAACAACCTATTTATAACTGGAAGAGGGATGTCGTAATCCAAGTTATAAAATAGTTGAAGGTAGGTAAATGACGATTTACCAATTTCCACCATGAAAAACGAAATATAATTAAGTTTTAATTGGATTTGAAACTCCTAGATCTTTTGAGATACATTGAACTTTCAATGGCATGTTTGAATCTCGATTGTGCCCTCTCAAGTTTGTGACTGGGATGTCGAGGATCACAAAGAAGGTGTGAATAACCATGCAAATTGACTTGGTACCCTTAACTTTATCACCTAATCGATGTGCCGGTTAACCACACACGCTCCACCGATCTATAATAAAGTCAAGTTACCCTTTGCCACTCTTACTAGTCCTTATTAGTGTGCCGGTTAACCACACACGCTCCACTAATGACTTGGTAAGGTACAAAGTGTAATTTCATGGGTTAGCACCTTTTCACATTTTCCTAAGTAACTAAGATTGGGAATGTATAAGTGTTTAGTTACTTAGTATTTATCATTATACTTTTAATGAAGGGAGAATTATAGTCCTTTCCTACCCGTTCGGCTAACGACCCTCCACCAGTCAAGGAAGCGGTGGGTGAGAGTGGACACCCATTAAACTGCCATTTTATAGGCAGTAACCTTATACCCCCCCTTATAGACCGGCTTCGTGAATGAGGCCTACTAACGGTAAGATTGACTTTATCTTATACATATCTATATAATTAAAATCATAATAATAGTATAAGGGTGTATTTTAAACATTTAAAATACTTGGTGGTTTAATCTATTAATTAAACTATACTCTTAATTTAATTAAACTTAAACCATGTCTTTATGGAATTATTAACTCTTTTAATTAAACACTTTAACTAATTTAATGAAGTCCATAAAGTTTGAATTTTAACTTTTAAAATTGTAGAGTTTGGAATTAAAGCATTAATGTGTGTGGGACTTTACAAATTCCAAAACTTGAGGGCAAGTTTTGAAACTATTCAAAACCTTTCATTTCATAACTTATGAGTTTAATGGTTCATTAAAATGAAGACTCTTCATTTTTATGTAACCTCTTATTCTTTAATAACACTTTTAAAGAAGTGACTCTTAAACATCCATAACTTGAGGACAAGTTATGGAGTCATAAAATAGTTTAATGAAAAAAAAACTCTTCATTTTTGTGTAACCTATGACACTTTTATGAGTTTTAAGATTCATAAATGTGACCTTTTATGTGACTTGAAGAAAAGTTACAAAAACACCTTTTATGAACTTCTTTTAGATTAATATGGATTGAAAGCAACTTAACAAATAATATTTTTCATCAATCTAAATTAACTCATAAAACAAGGTAACACAAAAAAACTTTTCATGTTTCATAACTTAAGAACAAGTTATGGAATTTTAAAACATTAAGACCAAGTTTTGTAACTCCATAAAAAACTTTGAATCAATTTTTTTAAAAACCTTTTCATATCCATAACTTATGGAGGTTTCAAAAAACTCTTTAGATCAAACTTTTAAAACTAATAAAATAATCATATCATTTTATCTTTTACTAAATTTGACCTAATTCAACTCATATAGTAAAGTGACTCAAATTTTAAAAATAATTAGTTTTTCATAAAATCAAGTAATTATCTTAAAATATGACAAACTTCATATTTTTTTTTTCTTCAACTTGAAAAAAATACATTTGCATCAAATATAATAGAAAACAACCCATGGCTCTGATACCACTGTTGGGTTTTGAGCATTCTAACACACTTATGGTGTACATGCAACCCTAAATACCTTGGATCTATGTTTTCTCTATTATACATGCAAATATCAATTTTCCAAGGTATTGTTCTAACTAGCATAATATAAAGTACATGTAATATAAAATCTAGTAGAATTACATACCTCTTTGTTGGTGCTTGATTCCATGGAGCTCAAGAGCCTAGTGCCCCAAATGTGACACCTCAAATGGTTCACACAACACCATGAACATTTGGAATAACCATAAGAGAAGATATGAGTTCATAGAAATTAGCTTGCCCTCTCATTATTATGCACTAGTGCTAATTTCACCAACCAATGGGGTCTTTATATAGTGTACACATTAGGGTTACACCATGTAACCCATGACTTTACACATTCCTTATGCTCCATGGGTTTTAACCTCCATAGAGTATCCATGGGCCACCACATGGGTTAAACCCAACATAAGGAATCATGGATCATAAGCCCACATATATAAGAATCAATGATTTACACAATCAATCCCCATATATTTAATTAGTCTCTTTTTGATCACTAAATTAATTCCAAATTAATTCTTGATCAATAATAATTAAATAATATGATTTCATATTAATATATTAGAACTTATAATATATTAATATGTCACAAATATCTTCTTCTCATTAAAAGGTCTACCCAAATGTTCCGATGCCATGCAACCCAAATGGACCATGCCGGGTCGGGTCAAGTATATACCAATTATAGTTATGGACTTAGACATTAATCCAACAACAAGATCCAACAAACCTTCACCCCTAGCACATGTATCAGTAAAGGGTGACTTTGTCATTTTCCCAAGAAAACAAGATTCACAACTATCATCTGATTTTAGGTCAAATGACTCCAAGACTCCATCCTTTTGGAGTTGGCCTATGCGTTTCTTGCTTACATGTCCAAGACGACAATGCCATAATGACGCTTTATCCAAGTTATTATTAGAAGAATCAATACACAACACATTATTTCTTAGATTGTCTACAACCGACACAACTTCATACACACCATCACAAGGTAATGCTTTAAAATAAAGAACATTATTAAAGAAAATATAAATACCACCACTATCATTATCAAATGAAAAGGTAAAACCTTGTTTGTACAAAGCATGAAAGGAAATAATATTTCTTGCCATTTCAGGCGAGTAACAACATTTATTCAAATCTAATGTTAACCCACTACTTAGCAACAAAGAATAAACTCCAATCTTGGTGACAGGTGTAACTTTCTTATTTCCCATGATCAAGTTTATCTTCCTATGCTCCACATTCTCACTTCTTCTTAGTCCCTACAAATCACAACATATGTGAATACCACAACCTGTATCAAGGACCCAAGAATTAGAATAGGGTGAGTTATTAGACAATATAGTGTAAATACCTGCATGATTGGGTTTTACTTTCCCATCCTTAACATCTTGTTGGTACTTTGGGCAGTTTCGCTTCCAGTGCAACTTTTCATGACAATAGAAGCATTCAACCTCTTTAGGGTTAGCAGAAGGAGTGACGAAACCTTTTTTGATTCCACTTGAAGAGGAGCCATCAAGAGACTTTCCCTTGGTACCCTTCGAAGGGCTCTTCCTCTTCTTTCCTTTGCCTTGCCCGATTGCCAAGACAGGGGTCGCGGTAGGATTAGGAGTAACAACCGACTTACCTTTAAGACCACTTTCCGCTGTCTTCAAAAGTCCTTGAAGTTTTCTGAGTGTAACTTCCTCCTTGTTTATGTGGTATGTCATGCGGAATTGATCATAACACGAAGGTAAGGAGTGCAAAATGATATCTATTGCTAACTCCTCTGGGAAGTTCACATTCAGTTTCAGCAAACGGTCCACATACCTTTGCATTTTCTGCATGTGTCCCGTGATGGGTTCACCATCCTTCATCCTGGTTGTTATCATGGAGGAGATGATCTCATATCGCTCTTGACGAGCACTCTGATGGTAACGGTCCATCAAATCCTGGTGCATCTCAAAAGGATAGTAGTCCTCATAGGACTTTTGGAGCTCGGCTGTCATAGTGGCCAACATGATGCATGCCACTTTGGTAGCATCTCTTTCATGGGCCTGATATTCAGCGACCTCCTCAAGAGTAGCAATCGGCTCGAGTTATTTAAGCTCCTTGTCGAGGACATATTCCTTGTCCTCATACCGAGTGACCATTCTGATGTTCCTGATCCAATCCATAAAGTTGGATCCATCAAAGATGACTCTCCCACAAAGGTTCATGAGAAAGAAGGAACCGGTAGGGTTTGAGTCAGAAGCAGCATTGTTGGAAGACATCTGAAAAGAAGAAAGACAAGTTTAGATTAGATATAAAGATAGTCCTTAATAAATGTAATGCCCGTGTTTCTAGGCTAGACATTAATACTAACATTATAGTGTAGGTTAACCTTTGTAACTCATTTTGAAGAAATGAAAAGGAATTATGTGAATATTATGTGAATTATGTGTTTTATGCTTAATTATTAGGGTTTAATTAATTAAGAATAAAAATGAGCGTCAAAATTAAATATTAGATAAAGCCGATATCTATTAAGAAACTTGTAGTGGGCGTGACAAGGATTACGGATATATAAAGAATGCCGAAATCCGAGTTATAACGAAGAAGTCATGACCTGTCGAAGTTTCGCGACAAAACCGGCACGGGGCCGAATGTGGTAAAAAGTGAGTTTTCGATAAACTACTTTTTGGCCTTAGTGATCTAAACGAAACTCATAGTGTTCGTTAAACCGAGAGTAGGTATAAAAAGAACGCCCAAATCTGACTTCGTATGAGGAAGTTATGATTTTTCGAAGTTTCAGCTTAGCAGTAGACAGCTAAAAACTTGAATTTTAGATCGAATGATTTTTAGCCAACACGACCTAAACGAGAATCGAAGGTCTCATCAATAGTAGCACAACGGTAAAAAGACAGACGAAAACGGACGTCGGATGAAGAAGTTATGAATTTTTAACGGATTTCCTGTCCCGGTCTGTTAAAAATAATAATTTAAAAATTAAAGTCAAAATTAGCCGACGAAGTCTAAACGAAAGTTGTAGAGCGTAATTTTACCTACACGTGCATATAAAGAACGTCAAAAACGGAGCTCGTATGCGAAAGTTATGGATTTTAGATGTTTTGGCGCGAAAACCGAGAAATTTCGCATAGGTGGCTTCGGCCACGTCACCTTTGCTTAGAGCATGCCACGTGTCCGAAAAATGGCTGAGTCATCCGAGCTGTTGAGTCATTCGAAGGGGTCCACTAGAAGTTCGACGTGTGTCCCATTCCTCATGTCCGAGTCTCGCAGGGGGGTGCCACGTCCGAAGCCTCGGACTAGACCTCGGTCCAATCAAAGGCTGCCACCGAGACCCTCGCACGTGCGAGCCATGTGCTGCGCACCTTCGCCCTGCTTCCGCGTGTCCTCGCATGCTGACTCCTCTCCTCCTTAATCCGACTTCGGACCCTATAAATAAGAGGGCATGCGAGCCTTCTCGGTTACTTTTGGAATTTTGCCATATTTAGCCCCTTTTTCCATATTTTCTTCATCTTAACATCCCCCAAAGCCCCGATATCGATTATAACCCCCGGAATACGCCATGAAGAGCCCGAGAAGCCCGAAAAATTTATCTTTTCGGTTTCGAAGCCCGACCCTCGCAGAGCCCGGTTTTTGAATAAAACTCTCGGTTTTATTAGAAACGAACGTTTTAGGAAACGAGTTGCTGCCCGATTATCATCAAATCATGTGAGTGTATAGTCACCTTCATCTTACACCTAGATATGAAGTATTTTATATAAAATACGTGCTACGTGTAATTATATTAATTATTTACTTGAGGTGACTGTTGAATTGATGTTTTATACAAGTTTTAAACTGTATATGTATTTTTATCTACAAATATGTTGGGTAAAACATGGGTAGATAGTGATGTGTGATGAAATAAAAGTGATGAGAGGCCTCGATGTGATTTGAGATCCAGTCATCTAGCGGAGTTTGGATGACGACCACGGACTTTCTAGACAGTCCAGTGGAACACTGGTAGGCCCGCAACCTGTAGGTGTAATGAACTAGAGTGTTCATTCGCTGTACTCCATCCCCCTCATGGTTGCCTTTAGGACATGTATGGCTGAGGAAAACCCTTAGCAGTAGTGTCCATCCCGATGATATTATTTAGGCTAGGTCCGTTGTGATAAGTGTTTAGGGACGTAAAGTGAGGATAACGGGAACGGGTAATCAGGGTTATTGTTGATTGGTGAACTTAATAAGTTCATTATTATTGTGGGTTGAAAACCCTATATGCTCACCATGCTCCCAAGCCTGACCCACTCAACTTTTTATGTTACAGGTAGTGGACCCCGAGCATAGTCGGAGGACGATGAGAGATTTTGGATTATAGGCCAGTAGTTGTAAATAACTGTTGAAAGACTTATAATGTTTTGTTTATGCTTTTGATCTGTATCGGAACATGACATCCCGAGGTTTTGATATGAAATGAAATTATATATTTCTTAAAGAAAGGTTTTGACAAACTTTTATCATATTTTGTTTTGGGGACCAATTCCGCAACATCTTTTAAAAAGATTTCTCTGATTTTATTTTAAAAAGCATAAATTAAATCGGTCTTTTCTAGCCGAGAAATTAGGGGATGTCACAGTTGGTATCAGAGCATTAGTTTAAGCGAACTAGAAATTGTAGGATTTCTAGACTTAAACTTAGAATGCTAAGTGATGATTGTGAGATGAGTGTCTACCATATTTTAGACACGAGCACTAGTTTATTTTAGGAAAGATGCCTAAAATGCTTTTATATGATAAATGCTATATGTTTGCCATATATGCCATTAATTGTTCGGATCTATGGTCTGTTGCCGACCGGATCTGGAAACCTTATGTGTGTAGGATTCTAAACGTATGACTACGATATTAGAACTAACATATAAACGTTTCGGAGTAATAACGAAGACTTAACGTCTATCAAAAATAAAGATCTAAGATCACCTACGATCGGTGTATAGATCGAAATGGCGAGTACGCAAAGTGAATTCGGAAACGATAACCCGCAGCCTGAGCCAATCACGATGACTGGGGTGCAGGCAATGGTGCGTACGATGTTGGATCAACAGATGGAAGAAACAAAACGTTTACTTCAACAAAGTAAGGATGAACTTACTGTGCCAGTACGTCAGGCATCTGTTCTTGAGGCAACTATCAGGGTTGTTAAGTCTATTGAAGAAATGATCAATGACAGGACCACCAACAAGGTTGAAGTTGATAAAAAGAGGAAATTTGAGGGGTCTTCAAGGCCCGACAAGAGCAACATATTCTCAAAGTCTGGAAAAAGAGGAGGTAAAGGAAAATGGTGTGGGAAGTGCAAAAATAAACACTCTGGGAATTGTGACAGGAAGGTGAAGTGCTATAGGTGTGGAGAAATTGGGCATTACGCTAATAAGTGTACGATTCCCAAGAGGGTGTGTTACGTATGTAAGGAAGAAGGCCATATTTCTAAGGGTCATCCGAAGAAAAATAAAGTAACAAGGCCAAGTACATCGCCAACGCCAAGGGAATTTCAGAATATCCTTGACGAAGCAAATAACAACGCTAGGAAGTAGAAGTAAAGACTTGATACCCGAAGATCAAATTATAAAGTAGTAATGTGAATAGTAACAAGTGGTTTAGCCTATTAGAGGCATAGTATAGGGTAAACTTGAACCTTTGTGTAATCGTTTCAAGGAAATAATATAAACCCTGGTTTTGTCATCTGATGAATTGAATGACTATGTGAAATTCTTGTATGGCGATTTGGAGAACTACGAGACAATACTTGGGACGAGTATGAGTAGGTGCGAATGGTAGTAGAGGCCTATACTACCGGAAGCACAGGACTCGTACTTGGATCAGGGAAAGTCACAAGGTTACCAAGGAGCTATTATTTGATTCCGTCTTGTTCTAGTCTGTCGTTACCATCGTTTCGATAATGACTAAGAAGATGATTGTTATTCCGACCTTAGAGGTCATATCGAATCGAGTCCGACTAAGATGAGTATGTTACGTGGTTCAGAGAACCAAGTTCGATGTAGCATTTGACTTAAGCCAGAAGATTGAAGTGAAAGATGATCAAAGCGATCAATAGAAGTATCGCACTCATTGTTAAAGAATTTGGTAGTTAGGAATGATACATGTTGAACTGTGATTGTATCACATTAGAACATGAAGGAAGGTGTAGTTTGTTCTGAAATTTGTCCCTAGGAGATCTGAGTCTAAGTAGTGCAGTATACAATGAGAGATCATTAGAACATGACCCATCGGTCTGTTACAATAAATGAAGGAAAGTACTTATTCCAAGAAAAAGAAGGAGTCCTCAATAAGGATTTATTTTGTAACTCGAAGGTTACGATTGAAAGTCCTATGGAAATCTGAAGCTTTTTAGGATTAGTTGGATATTATCACTGATTTATCCAAGGCTTTTCTTCGATCGCGACACCATTGACAACTTTGACCCACAAAGGATCTGTCTATACTTGGAATGAGAAGCATAGGAAGCTTTGAGAAGTTAAATAAGAAGTTGTGTGAAGCACCGATTCTTTCGTTACCTGAAGGAGTTGATGACTTCACAGTTTATAGTGATGCCTCTGGAGTTGGGTTAGGATGTGTTCTGACCCAAAGGGATAAGGTGATAGCATATGCATCGAGGCAATTGAAAGAGCATGAAAAGAACTACCCCACTCATGATCTGGAGTTGGCAGCGGTAGTATTCGCCTTAAAGATATGGAGGCACTATCTTTATGGTACTAAATGCAAACTTTTCACTGATCATAAGAGTCTTCAATATCTCTTTAATTAGAAGGAATTGAACATGAGGCAACGACGCTGGCTAGAGTTACTCAAGGACTACGACTGTGAGATACTTTACCACCCTGGTAAAGCAAATGTTGTTGCTGATGCTCTCAGTCGGAAGGTAAATATTGAAAAGAAAAGGCCAAGAGCGTTGAGAATTGAAGTTGTCTCGACAATTATGGAAAGTATAAAGAAAACTCAGAAGGAAGCTTTAGAGAAAAATGACCGGAAGGAGGAACGTTTGAGTAAAACGTTGGTGTTTGATATAAACGGTCAGGGATTGAAGGTATTCAAAGATAGGATTTGGGTACCTAAGACGGGAGGAGTAAGAGATATTCTGATGGAAGAAGCTCACAAAACCATGTACCCGATTCATCCCGGCAGTACGAAAATGTATAGGGATCTAAAACCCTATTACTGGTGGCCGACGATGAAGCTCGATGTTGCTAAGTATGTGGCCGAGTGTGTAACTTGTGCTAGGGTTAAGGCACAACATCAGAAACCATATGGGAGTTTAGAACCTTTACCTGTACCCATGGGTAAATGGGAGGACATTACCATGGATTTTGTGACTAAACTGCCCAGAACAAGGAACGGTCACGACATGATTTGGGTGGTCGTTGATCGCTTCACTAAGAGTGCGCATTTCATAGCCGCTAACGAGAAATGGTCTATGGATAAACTTGCGAATTCTTATATGAAGGAAATTGTGAGGCTACACGGTGTTCCGTTAACGATTGTATCCGATCGTGACAGCCGTTTTACCTCAAGGTTTTGGAGGAGTCTACAAGAGGAATTGGGTACCAATTTGTGTTTGAGTACAACTTACCATCCGCAAACTGATGGTCAGAGCGAACGAACGATTCAAACATTGGAGGATATGCTGAGAGCATGTACCCTAGAATTCCAAGGTAACTGGGATGAACACTTACCTCTAATAGAATTTTCCTATAATAATAGTTTCCACTCAAGCATCAAGATGGCACCTTATCACGCTTTGTATGGAGAAAAGTGTCGAACGCCGTCATGTTGGCTGGAAACTGGGGAGAAGCAGTTTATGGGACCTGAAATAGTCCATCAAACTGCTGAAAAGTTGAAAGTGATAAGGGAAAGGATGTTAGCTGCTCAAGATCGACAAAAGAGTTATGCTGACAAGAAAAGACAACCGATATCCTTCGAAGTTGGAGATTCGGTTTTACTTAAAGTCTCGCCGTGGAAGGTACTTATAAGATTTGGTAAAAGAGGAAAGTTGAGTCCAAGGTTTATTGGACCATTTAAAGTTCTTCAGAGGATCGGGAATCAAGCTTACAAGCTAGAATTACCGGAAGAACTGGAGGGTATTCATAACACATTTCATGTGTGTTATTTAAGAAAGTTCAAGGGAGATGTGCCCGACATAATTCCCATTTATTAATTAAGGTTGGATGAAAACAAGAGGTTGATTGAAGAACCTGAGGCAATCGGTGACCGTAAGACTAAGAAGCTGAGATGCAAGATGGTCGATTTAGTGCTGGTGCGTTGGAAACATACGAATGGGCCAAATATCACCTGGGAAACGGAGAGTGACATGATGAGTCGCTATCCGCATTTGTTTGATGATGTGTGATTCCGGGGATGGAATCATCCTAAGGGGGAGAGAATTGTAATGCTCGTGTTTCTAGGCTAGGCATTAATATTGACATTATAGTCTAGGTTAACCTTTGTAGCTCATTTTGAAGAAATGAAAAGGAATTATGTGAATATTATGTGAATTATGTGTTTTATGCTTAATTATTAGGGTTTAATTAATTAAGAATAAAAATGAACGTCAAAATTAAATATTAGATAAAGCCGATATCTATTAAGAAACTTGTAGTGGGCGTGACAAGGATTACAGATATATAAAGAATGCCGAAATCCGAGTTATAACGAAGAAGTTATGACCTGTCGAAGTTTCGCGACAAAACGGCACGGGGCCGAATGTCGTAAAAAGTGAGTTTTTGATAAACTACTTTTTGGCCTTAGTGATCTAAACGAAACTCGTAGTGTTCGTTAAACCGAGAGTAGGTATAAAAAGAACGCCTAAATCTGACTTCGTATGAGGAAGTTATGATTTTTCGAAGTTTCAGCTTAGCAGTAGACAGCTAAAAACTCGAATTTTAGATCGAGTAATTTTTAGCCAACACGACCTAAACGAGAATCGAAGGTCTCGTCAATAGTAGCACAACGGTAAAAAGACAGACGAAAACGGACGTCGGATGAAGAAGTTATGAATTTTTAATGGATTTCCTGTCCCGGTCTGTTAAAAATAATAATTTAAAAATTAAAGTCAAAACTAGCCGACGAAGTCTAAACGAAAGTTGTAGAGCGTAAATTTACCTACGCGTTCATATAAAGAACGTCAAAAACGGAGCTCGTATGCGAAAGTTATGGATTTTAGAAGTTTTGGTGCGAAAACCGAGAAATTTCGCATAGGTAGCTTCGGTCACGTCACCTTCGCTTAGAGCATGCCACGTGTCCGAAAAATGGCTGAGTCATCCGAGCTGCTGAGTCATCCGAAGGGGTCCACTAGAAGTTCGACGCGTGTCCCATTCCTCGTGTCCGAGTCTCGCAGGGGGGTGCCACGTCCGAAGCCTCAGACTAGACCTCGATCCAATCAGAGGCTGCTACCGACACCCTCGCACGTGCGAGCCATGTGCTGCGCGCCTTCGCCCTGCTGCCGCGTGTCCTCGCATGCTGACTCCTCTCCTCCTTAAGCCGACTTCGGACCCTATAAATAAGAGGGCATATTTAGCCCATTTTTCCATATTTTCTTCATCTTAACATCCCCCAAAGCCCCGATATCGATTATAACCCCCGGAATACGCCACGAAGAGCCCGAGAAGCCCGAAAAATTTATCTTTTCGGTTTCGAAGCCCGACCCTCGCAGAGCCCGGTTTCTGAATAAAACTCCCGGTTTTATTAGAAACGAACGTTTTAGGAAACGAATTGCTGCCCGATTATCATCAAATCATGTGAGTGTATAGTCACCTTCATCTTACACCTAGATATGAAGTATTTTATATAAAATACGTGCTACGTGTAATTATATTAATTGTTTAATTGAGGTGACTGTTGAATTGATATTTTATACAAGTTTTAAACTGTATATGTATTTTTATCTACAAATATGTTGGGTAAAACATGGGTAGATAGTGATGTGTGATGAAATAAAAGTGATGAGAGACCTCGATGTGATTTGAGATCCATTCATCTAGCGGAGTTTGGATGACGACCACGGACTTTCTAGACAGTCCAGTGCAACACTGGCAGGCCCGCAACCTGTAGGTGTAATGAACTAGAGTGTTCATTCGCTGTACTCCATCCCCCTCATGGTTGCCTTTAGGACATGTATGGCTGAGGAAAGCTCTTAGCAGTAGTGTCCATCCCGATGATATTTTTAGGCTAGGTCCCTTGTGATAAGTGTTTAGGGACGTAAAGTGAGGATAACGGGAACGGGTAATCAAGGTTATTGTTGATTGGTGAATTTAATAAGTTTATTATTACTGTGGGTTGAAAACCCTATGTGCTCACCAGGCTCCCAAGCCTGACCCACTCAGCTTTTTATGTTACTGGTAGTGGACCCCGAGCATAGTCGGAGGACGATGAGAGATTTTGGATTATAGGCCAGTAGTTGTAAATAACTGTTGAAAGACTTATAATGTCTTGTTTATGCTTTTGACTGTATCGGAATATGACATCCCGAGGTATTGATATGAAATGAAATTGTATATTTCTTAAAGAAAGGTTTTGACAAACTTTTATCATATTTTGTTTTGGGGACCAATTCCGCAACATCTTTTAAAAAGATTTCTCTGATTTTATTTTAAAAAGCATAAATTAAATCGGTCTTTTCTGACCGAGAAATTAGGGGATGTCATCCCTAGTGGCGTAGTGTGGTGGTTGTGGGGGTGATAGAGTTTGAATTTGACTTTTCTAATTTAAGAATTAGTGTAAAAGTGGTTGTATTAAATTGTGAATTTTGTGTATTAAACTGTAAATGGACTGTATAAAATTGTGTTTTATATAAGTTTTGTGTTAAAATATGAATGAACGCATTAATTAAAATATTAGACTAAAAAAATCACGATTTTGCCATTTTATTACCATAAGACAAAAATTAGGATTTTAATATAGGTGATAATATATATATATATATATATATATATATATATATATATATATATATATATATATATATATATATATAGGGAATGATTCAATTGAAAACCACAAAATATTAAAATTCCTAAAAAATCTCGTTTAAAATATATATATATATATATATATATATATATATATATATATATATATATATATATATATATATAACTATTAAACGAGATTTTTTAAGAATTTTAATATTTTGTGTTTTCATTTGAACCATTTCTTATAACCATTTCTTATAGATACGTAAATACTTTTAAATATTTATTTATTTATTTATTTTTTTTTGTGAAGTTTAAACCGAAAAACCCCACCTATAAACCGTAAAAATTAAAGATTGCTGTTAACTTTTTAAAACTTTTTCTCATAAAAACTAAATGCAAAACTCTATTCCAATTATGAGAACGGTGTGATTCCATGTTTTATTTTGGAATAAGTAAAAAGGTATTCGTCCATCATGGTTTAAATTGTACACGACACTCAACAAGCTTTCCTTCAGCTATACCTTTAAACCCTCTCTCTCTCTCTCTCTCTCTCTCTACTACACTATCCACCAAATCCAAAAGCATCCTCCAAAGCAGAACCCTAACTGTTCTTCTGGCAACTTACACAAGAAGACGGAACTACCATCATTTAACTCATACTCGATTAATCTTTCATCTTCGGTAGAACAATTATTTAGTTAGTATTTAGTCTGGAAATCAGTTAAATTCATCATGGAAGAGATGTACGGTTTCCATTCCATGTCCGATTACACTATTCCACCGGAAACTAACCTGATTTCGCCGTCAGACTACCACGGCGATCACTCAACTTCCGTTGATCATTACCGGACGTTTTACGGATCTGGTGATCTATTATCAGCGACTGCTTCTATCATAACCGAAGCTGTTTCCATCGCAGCAACGCCTGATCAGACTCTTCTTCCGAGACGTCGAAGCTGTCGACAACGTGATGAGAATAGAAACGGGAACGTTAGTGATGATCATCATGTTGATGCCTGTGATGATATCATCAAAGCAAGAATCGCTTCTCATCCTTTGTATCCGAAGTTGCTTGATGCTTTTATCGATTGTCAAAAGGTTATTGAAATAAAACCTAATTCTGATAAGTATTAATTTTACGCACTCATCTCTTCCGCTGTTTGTTCGTTTATCGTCGCGAGCTTACTGTCGCATTAAACCAGTAATGATCTGTTGAATTTCATATTGTTTTGAACAATCGGCTTATTTTCACGAGGATCAACACGTAACATGCGCTGTAGACATCAAGTGAAACTAAATCCTTTGCGCTTTCCAGCAAATTTTTGGTTCAAAGTTTTGAAGTGTATCTTTCCTTTTGTATTTATATACTCCAACTATGTGAATAAATTGGTTCGTATTTCATTTTACAGTTAGGTGCTCCTCCTGAAATGGTATGTTTGTTAGACGAAATCCGTCGAGAAAATGACGTTTGTATGCGGAACGCTGCCGCCTCTACGTGCTTAGGAGCAGATCCTGAGCTCAACGAGTTCATGGTTCGTATCGACCTTCTTTTGCATCCTATTGATCTCCTTAGTTCTTTTTATTATTTTTTATTTTTTTATCTCCATAATCATGTAGTATTTGTTATCAAACACCATGAACATGAACAGATGAAAACATTTTCTGATCCTGTGGCTGTATATGGTTGTTTAGGAAACTTACTGCCAAGTGTTAGGGAAATACAAGTCCGATCTCGCAAGGCCTTTTGACGAAGCTACTGTTTTCCTCAACAACATAGAAACGCAACTGGGAAATCTCTGTAAAGGTTCGTTCATATATCCTCTCTGATATCAGTTTTTTTAATCAAAAGCAAATTTATGTATGGCGAGGGTTGTAGTCGGCGTATGTTAGCATCAGGAGCTGGTTCATATTAGCCTTCTACTGCCCTCGCTGTTCTTCTTCCCCTTTCAGAGTCCTAGTTGCTCTCTTTCTCTCTCTAGTCTAGACTTCAACTCCTGACTACGGACACAAACAGGAGATCCCTTTATCGGCTAGATTGTCATTTCTTGTTCACGATTCTTTCCATGTTTTTGTGTTTAGACGAGATGAAGTGATTAAGCTTAAGCATGATGAAAGTTTTAAAAAAGGAAATATTTAATTGTGGAATATATATATATATATATATATATATATATATATATATATATATATATATATACACACACCTGTACAACTACATCAAAAGTCTGGATGTTACTCTTTTTCTCACTAGATGTGTTTCGAATTTTACTATATCAGCTGTGCGCACACACTGAAGTCTTAGGAATGTATATGTGCGTGTTTTGGTACGCGACTACTTATATATTGATTCTTGATAGAAAAATAAAAATTAAAACTACGAGAGACATGCAATCATGGACCTTGGAACAGCATTTATTTTCGGTGTTTTTCTGTCACGCATGAGGTTTTTCTTTGCTTTTGGTTTTCCTTTACAGTTCAAGACTTCAAGTAGACATTATAAATACAAATATTGTGTCAGGAGTTGGTCAGATAGTTTCATAAAAATACTAAATCAGGAGTTAGTTAAATAGTTTCATAGTAATTGATCGAATGGCAGAAAAACCTGGTTGTTTTGCATCTTCTTTTGGTAAGCAACTAAGATCTTTGTGTAGGAAGAGCTTCCTTTGTGAATTCTCATATTACTATGTATATTCTTTTGAAATCTGATAAGTGTGATAATTATGCTTTAGATAAGACCTTCCAAACAAGTTGCAGGATCTATAAAAGTAGGATATATGGACAAAATGATAATATGTCTTTTGTTAGCCTTTTTTAATAGGTTTATATATTTGCAATCTAACGGTGTGTTAGTCTTTTGTTATATACTAATAGTATTTGTATGCACAAACTGATAATATGTGTAGATGTCAATATGCTACAAAAATGTGAAACTTCATGCTTTCTTAATTTCGATCAGAGTTATTGGATAATTTGTGAAAATAACATGAATAATTAAATAAAGAGTTAATTAATGCATGGAGATTAATATATGAAGTATAGATTAATAATCTATTCTAATGATACTATTTTCTAAGTTGATACTTGCTCCATGTGGTCCTCCTCTATCTGAATCATGAGAAAATTTTCCAAAAGAAGGCCATGTTAAGGTTTGATGCTCTAGTTGTTGTTTCTGTTCTTTTCCCCCTTTTCTGTTCATATGGATTCTCTATTGATCTGAGATATATAGTTAGTTAATAGTTAATTAAACCAAGTACACTGGTTGTTTTGATCTTAACTTTCCTTTTTGAATTCTTTAATAGCTTCATTCTATCCATATTTTTATTAACTTCAAGCCATGCGTTTTGGTCAGAAATATTCGGCTCTTTGTCTCCATCTCCAAATGGAGTGGTGGAGATCATGCAAGTCTTAACCTTTTTAGCAGCCTTTGATGCTTAAACCCATTATTTTAATGAAAGTAATTCATATTTATGACAAAAGATCTTGTTTTGGACACTCAGATTTCTATGGTTTAGTAACTATTATTATATATACTCTAAAGTACAAGTTAACTTTTCACTGGCTTCATGTGTTTTGCTTTCTTTTATTGCATTTCAGTTGCCTTTTAATCATATTTTCTGCTTTCAAGGCATATAACCACGTGCATAGATTGTTCTCATGTTCTTATTGTCCTGCATGTAAATGGAAACTATTTTGGTACTTGACGCAAATTTTATTTTTATCACATGGTTTTTTATCTGTTTAGCATTCAGTAATTGTTCATTCGTGATTATGTGTTCGATTTCAGAAAGGTGACATCTTTTTGCATTGTTGAAATATCTTAGTCTAGTGGACCTTTTTAGTCAAAAGAATGAATTTCCCTTGAGAAAGAAATAGTTGCATTTCATTCCCCAGTACCCATACATGTACGCTGGAGGTAGGTCATATCACTTTATGTTTATGGAGTGCTAGTAGTAAGTAGCATTTGAATTGAATTACTTATTAAATGTATTTTTACGTTATTTTATGTTATATTTAATAGCATTAGTTTTAGACTTTTACTACACCTCTCAATCATATGTACATATCAAATTATGTTTGTCAATCTTCTTAGAGAAATTAAATTGCCTCCTACCTTTTATAACTACAAATATTCATATCACTAACATTATGACACGTGTCATCATTCCACCATTCAATTTAATTTTATTTAATATATTCCTAATATACTCTGAATTTGATAGTTAAGTAAATATAGAATAGTGACACGTGTCATAATATTAGTGGGTAGGAATATTTGTAGGCATAAAAAGTAGGAGACAATTTAATTTCTTATCTTCTTACTATTGAATACTTTTTCTTTTGTAGAAAAAAATATCATTATTCATTAAAAAGATACTAATTATGCCAAAAGTCTATATATATATATATATATATATATATATATATATATATATATATATATATATATATATATATATAGGTGGTCACAGAAAAAGACAATTAAGATTAGGATTTAAGGGGTTCTATAAAATATCTAAAACACATATTAGGATAAATTAGTTTATTTTAATTAAAGGAACTCTTATGTTTGTAATGATAAAGTTTTGTTTAGCTTTACTAGAAATTTGATGTGGTAAAAATAGTTGGTCTTTTAGAGGTTTTATTATTGTAAAAAATGATTTCACCATATAATAATGAAATTTGATAAGTATATGTATTGTTTATGAAATGAAAAATATAAAGAATTGCATTGGTGTCAAGTTGAGTTAGCCCAATCCGTTTGCCCACAATGTGTCCCGTGTCAGCACTACATATATAAAGAAGTGGTGGAATTAATGTCTCGAAGTGATTTAAATTTCGTTTGTCTTTGTCTTTGTCTTTGGATGAATTTTCGTCGTCAATTCTGTTTGGAACAGTAAAAATTCCAAAATTCCATCGATGTAGAAATTTGAGAGGATAGGAATCCACACTGACATCAACCTCAACGCCATAAATGCTTAAATAAAATTCTCTTTTGGCAAAGAAAAAGATACGAGTAGAGAATGATGTTTAGGTGTTTCTTTTTCCATGGTGATTTTGTCATTGAAAAATTTGTTTTGGTTTTGATTTTTGAGTTGAGAAATGATTGGATGGGGTGCAAACGCATATGGGCATGGGTACATACATTATTACTATTATTTATGCATGGGGGTTGGGATGTGATGTGATGGGGTTGTGTGGTTGAAAAGTCATCACATGGACTCCCGTGGTTTTCGCTGCCTGCTTTTTGCAGCTTTCACTAAAAAGAAAAACTTCGTATTCGTAGTCTCACACAAGCACTGTCTAGTGGGGGGTGGTGGTGGTGGTAATCTGTTGACCTGTCAACTCGCTCACGGTCTATATGGCCCTTTGGCCGACGTGTCATTTTGTGGGACCTTCGATCTGGAGGACGTGTCATTTGTTTAACAAAAGGTTTAAATCAAAATAATATAATTTTCAATGTTTTATGAGATCTTGGCCGTGATGGCTTGCATAGTTTGATGATAACAATTAATCTACAAAAATTAATATCTTCTTATATTTTGTTCCTATTCATATAAAATAATGATATATGGAATCTTTTACTTTCATTAATGAAGAGAAAGTGAAAGATTGGTAGGGAGGACGAAGGGTTATTAGATATTTGTTTTCAGCCACAAGTTCAAGCTTCATATCTTGTTTGAGAGGAAGTGTATAGTTTAGCTGTTTAGAGGTTAGTCATTTAAACAAATTGATCTACCAATTAAAACCAGATAATACTCATTAATCATTACTCATTATAACCCTTTAAATCTTCATTATAATTTGATTAATAGTCTCTGAAATAATGCTATCTTTGTTTATGGCGTTATATGTGAAATGTATTATTTTTATTTATTTAATTGCGTGTTTATAAAGCGACAAGAAACTTTATAGAACAGTTCGGATAAACAAGGTGTAATTATTTAATTGTTAAAAAAACTATCATTTTTTTTTCTTTTGAAGAATACACAGTAAATGTTTGATAGATATTAAAAAAAAAAAAAAAAAAAAAACCCGACTAAACGTAACAAAATCATAAATTCTTCTGGATCGAACATTGAATGCGCTTAGTGGTTTTTTGCTGCACTCTGGTACTGTTTATGGATTTAAAGTCTTTTGGCTTGTAGTTGTAGGGTTTTACGTATTTATATACTCATGAACTCCTGAACATTTCCATATTTTCCAGCTTACGATGCTTTGCTTTCTTAATTCTCATGGCAATTACAAATCGATGGAAATAAGGGATGCTTTGCTTTCTTAATTCTCATGGCAATTACAAATCGATGGAAATAAGGGATGGAAGGCTGTAAGGCTAGTGGCCGACTCTCTCTGTGTGTGTGTGTGTGAGAGAGAGAGAGAGAGAGAGAGAGAGAGAGAGAGAGAGAGAGAGAGAGAGAGAGAGAGACGTGCGGGGGTTGCGTGGGTAAAGTTTGCAAATTTTGTCTGTGGCGACGTAGGAAACAGGAAAAAATCAACATGAAAGATATTGCTGGTTTTGGGGAGTGTGTTTTGCTGACACTTTGATTTGATGGTGGGGTATCCACCTACTCTACTCTACTCTACTCCCCCGTCAATCAGTCAGTTTTAGTTGTTACTGACACTGAAACGACCTAACGAGCACTTGTCCTATACACCACACTATTCATAAACGACTTTAATTTGTCCTTCGTGCATTATACTCCTTTCATTAAATATTTATCAACTCTAAGCAATTATTTATTTATAAGCAAAACAAAAAAACTGTATAAAACCAACTATTGTTAAATCTGTTATAAGCAGCTTTATGATGTAAATGGATGATTATATTGATGATTTTTACAGATGATGGAGCAGTATCGTCGGAAGAAGAATTTAGTGGAGGGGAGACAGAAAACACACAACAAGTGAGCCGAGAAGATCAGGAACTGAAAGATACGTTATTGAGAAAATTCGGAGGTCATATAAGTTCCCTTAAACATGAATTCTCCAAAAAGAAAAAGAAAGGAAAGCTCCCAAATGAAGCAAGACAAACTTTGCTTGAATGGTGGGATTCACATTACAAATGGCCTTACCCCACGGTAACAATCAACAACTTTTTATTAATTATTACCCTTCTCTATATATCACCTTTTAGAAAGATAAAATATATATATATATATATATATATATATATATATATATATATATATATATATATATATATATATATATATATATATATATAAAGGGTAATTACAGGGGTACGTATTTGATAAAAAAAAAAAAATAATAATAATAACTAATATTGATCGATGATGATGTAGGAGGCTGATAAAATATGGTTGGCTGAATCAACGGGACTAGATCAGAAACAAATCAACAACTGGTTTATAAATCAAAGGAAACGCCATTGGAAACCATCTGAAAATATGCACTTAGCAATGATGGGTAGTTTTTCTGGTCAGGATTATTATGACGATTAAATTATTAAGGGTAATGGAAATGGAAATGGAAATGGAAATGGGCTCGTGTATATTTACTTAACAATAATATATAATAATTCAATGGTTACAATTGGGGTCAAGTAATCAACCAACCAATCATGTCATTTTGTGGAAATAAGTACATATATTTGAATGCACATATACATGAATACTTTGTATTGTCTTATTTTCTTGCCTTTTTTACCCTTGTCATAAAAGTGTGTGGCCTTAAGGTCCTTGGCATAGGGAGGGCTAAATTTGGTAGAAATTATCTATGCTTTTGTATGTGAGGTCTTTTGGGCCTGTGTTCTATCTTGTCTACGCATGTCTTTTCCTCTGTGTGATCCTTTTATGTGTCTTTTACCTACATGCCAAACACCACACTTTTGTCTCATATATACCCTAATTAATGTGCTTTGTATCTATTAACGTTGTCTTCTCGAGCCTGGACAAAGTAATAATAATACAACTAAGAATAATTACAATAATCTGGTTTATCCAGTTATTGATAGTTATTACAATCCTACAAAATCTAACTATAACAAAAATGACTACACTTAAAAATGTACTTTAACAAAATGATCGGGCTTATATCTTTATTTATGACCGCCTATTTTGCAACTGTTTAACATGCCGAATTACAAAATACCCATGCTATGTACGGCCTTAGGTTGATGGGGGTGTGGTCATCACGCCAACCCTCTATAAATAATTAAGTTTAATCTAAGACAACTAGTTTATAAGCTATTTTAGTAGTGTTACCAAACGTTTAATTACAATATTCTCGAAAAATTATCAAGGTTTTGTACGTCAAACACATGTAGGTTGATCAAAAACGTTCTAAATTTGGTACATAGTTGAAATAGAGGTTAATCATCAAGATGGCTTCTTTGACAAGGCTTATGGAAGATCTGAACCCAAGTTATAATCTTTGTAGCTCCATTTAGGTGTGGTTGTGAGAAAGGTTTGCGACACGGCTCCATAGAGGTTGATGAGCATTATAGCTAATAACGAACCTTCTCCCGCATAACATTGAAATTGTCGTTTATATTTTAAATAAAGATTTTAAAAATGATTTTGAAATTCATGTGTACTTCACAATTATCATTATTTAGATATCCTATGAAAGTACATGACAACTTTTTTAAATAAAACTCTTTAGAATACTTTTAAACAGTTTATAAAGTTTATGAAAAATATACAAAATTTAGTACATATTTCAAAACAAATGGAGAGTGGTGGCCCTGAGGGTGTGCGAGTGGTGTGTTGCATGGGGTCTCCGATTTTAAGGGGCCTCCAAATTTAGAGAAAATATATAGTAATGGTGTTGGTATTTTCATAAAATACATTTTATGTGTTTTTATTAAAGAAAATTAGCAGCTAACTATAGACACAATGTAACATTTGGTTGCAATCTTAAAGTAATTTTAATTGTAAAAAAATGAAAGAAAATTAAAAAATCAAAAATTTATCATAAATTTTATATTTATAAAAAATTTAAGGAAAATATCTATATAAAAAATACATATATGTTTATAGTATAAGTTCAAATAGATTGTCGGTGTTGCTCGCCTCTCTTTAAATTTTCCAAATCCCACCGGAGCTTAGCTTTTTTCTCTCCCAGGCTAAATGCTCATTTTTTGAATGATTTATTTATGAATTCATAATGAAGTTAAAGAATAATAAAGTAGAGAAAGTAAAAAACAATGTTCTTGTTTTTCATTACATATAGTATAGTGTCTTGTGAATTATATTTATCACACTATCACTTAGTTTTATAACTTTAGCTTTTCAATGTTTGGTATAGAGGGGTTATAATAGATCATTAACAAATTTTAGGATGGGGTGGGAGAGGGCCTCGATGGGCTTTCCATTTTTTGACTTTTAATATTAATATAATATAGTCTAATACTTAGAATGTTAGAAAACAAGAATTTTGTTTGTTGCTCTAACTATTTTAAACAATAACTTTTGATATATATTACAAATATATATTGTTAAGTTATTAACATTGATTTTTTTTGTTAAATTTTTTTGCCTCTAACTAGAAAATTTGAGTCGGGTTGTTCTAAACATAAAAAGAAAAATAATGTATTCATAGTTAAAGAGGATGTATCAAACGATTCATCGTTAAACAAATGACGAAACACCATCGTAATAAGGAATTAGTTACGTAAGAACATAGAGAAGAAAAAGTTGAATTACATGTGCTAGAAAACATGGATGAAGTTCATGAAGTTGTGGAAAAACCTAAAGAAGAAGTTCATGATGTTGTGGAAAAACCTAGAGAATAAGAATTTGAACTACAAAGAAGATACTTCAATGAACATGTATGATCCTAGAAACTAGAACATTTATTGAGTGGATACATGATGTTATGGTCATGAATTTACGAGATGTTTGATAGTAACTTTGAGTTTTGAATTTTGGTGATAAATTTTTTTTACTTAATAATACTTTACAAAAAAATTTATGGGGCCTCATTTTGATTTTCGCACAATGCCTCCGACATGTCATGGTCGGGCCTGCAAATGGATTTGAATTGATGTTGACATTCATGTGTACTTTACAGCTTGTTTTGCAACCTGTAAGTTATTTAATTGCTTTGTTTTTTAGTGATGCAAAAAAAATTGAAAAATATTATTAATCAACCATAACAGACTTGAAAGACACCAAACAACTAGAAAAAAAACTAGAATGTAGTTTGCGATTGTTGTATTAGTGGTCCTTAGATAATCCTCCATTAAATGGATGTTAAATGACGAAGTTGTCTTTATTTTTATTTTCTCTATTTTATTGAAATATTTTAATAATACAAAGACCATTTCTGTAAAAGAACCATAACATCACCCACCTACCATGAATCCACCATTAACTCCACCCACCATGATTTTCGCCATTGAATCCATCACCACCTCAGACCCACCACCAATCAAAATAACCAATGACCACCAAACATCTCTGATCACAACCACACCATTATTGCCACCAGACGCACTAAGGTCATACAGTATGGAGGCTTTTCACGCGTAACTATCATATTTGAATCCTATGTGGAGGGGAGGTTCACTAGTGAACACCACCTCAAAGCATAGTAGGTGTGTTGTGGAGTGGTGGTGATCACATATGTTTATGCAAGTCTTTGTCTCCCTCTCTCTCTCTCTCTCTCTCTCTCTCTCTCTCTCTCTCTCTCTCCTTCACTAATTCTTCATTAGTGAACACCATCCCCAAATGTATAGTGGGTATGTTGTGAAAGTGCATGACGATGATGCTATTTTTTTTTACGTGTATATGTATTGTAAGGATACCGGATGGCCTAACAACCACACTATAACCAATACCAATCACCATCACCATTATCATCAACTACTACCAATCCCACCACAATAACCATCACCACAAACACTTAATCACGATTTCTTTTAAAAAAAACCCTAACCCTAAATCACTCACCAACAAAGAAGAAGAAGTAGAAGAGTGTAGGGTGGGAGGAGAAGGCGACGACGTTAGTCTGTCTTGAATTGGCATAGTAAATGTGCCATTGGTATGTGTCTCTTTTTGTTGGCGACCTCTTCTAGCAAGGTGAAGGCATGAGATGTCAGGAAGTAAGGGTCGGGGCTCTAGACGTCGTGAACGGTGGTGAAGGGATGACATGTTGTTGGTGGTGAAAGGCATATGTTTCCAAGCTATGACAGTAAGGATGGCAGTGTCGACTCTTCGGATATGTGAGGCAGCGACGGTGGTTTCATCTAGAAAGATATTTGGTAGAAGAGGGGAAAGAGATTGTGGTGGTGGTGTAGAAGTGGAGCAAGGGATAAAGGGTGGTGAGAGGAGAAATTGGCATCAACTACGACATTTGGGTTAACGGGTACCGCCAAAGAAAATGAGATATCTCGGTGGTGGAGATAAGGTTAGAGAGAACATCCATGGTTGAGGGAGGTTGCAACATAAATGATCCCTCATTATTAAAAAATGAAAAAACAAAAAACAAAAAAGCACAACATATAAGGTTTTAAATAATATTAACCCAATATTATTTTCAAAAAAATGATGCGATAGATTTTATCTATGCTTTTATATTTACTAAGTCAACGTCAATTCATATTTCCGATAACATCATATAGGTTGATCTACAGATAAATACTTCATCTATGATTTTAGATTAATAAAGTCAACAACATTAAGGTATATTCCCTGATTCATTGTCAACACATTCTCCCACATTCTCGAGAATGTTAGATGCACCACACCAAGATAACATACAATTGGGAGATTATAGTGATAATTGACATTGATTGAAAGCTTAGCGAAAGATTTATTCTTTTTTGATTTGGTTCTTTACTCATACAAATTTACATCACAAGCATGTTCAATACTTAAATCATTATCAACACATTGAATTTTCAATGGTCTTTTAACTTCCATTTCATCATTTAATCATACAAGCAAGTAGATTAAAAGAAATATAAGTATTTACAATAGCAAAACTAAAAGTTCACATTCCATGATCAGTTTACTAGTTTCATCATCTTTATGTGAGAAAAGCTCTTTTAAAACAATTTTTTTATTTCATAAGTAATTAGTTATGAAATTACTTGTAACATCCTAGAATTAAAATATTTGGCATATTAAAATAATTAAATTAAATATATTTGAACTTGATAAATTAGTTATGTGAAGTTAGATTTTATTAAATGGTATGAAAATAGCAACTTAGTCAAGAATCCCAAAAATGATTTCCAATGGTCATTACAATGAAATATATGTTTGATTATTTTGTATGTACACTAACTAATGAAAAGCAACAAGTTTAGAGTGCATGTTGTGCAATGTTAGAGTAAATGTTAGAAAATAAGTTAAGTATATAATTTTCACAAAATGGTAAGTTCCCCACATTGGAACCTTAGAAACCTGGCACAAATACATGATAATTGTGATATAAAAGTTCCAATGTACATATGACACTGTAATAAGACAAGTCAAAACGAAACAAACCATTTTGAGTTCAATGAAGGAGTTATGCCATTTTGAAAATGTATGTTACAAGTTGTTTATGGTTTGAATGACCAACAACTTAACTCTAGGGTTATAGAACTTGGGCTTAAGTGAAACAAAACAATATCTTCTAGGTTTTGAGATGTAACTATAACAATGAAGAACACTTAGCAAAATAATCATATCATAATACGAGTTTATATAAGAAAGTTATTAATGTTCAAAGTTGAGAAAAATATTGCATGAATCCGGTGAGTAAATTTTATTTAATCTTGGAAAAATAATGATCCGATGAGTAAATTTTACTTATTCTGGGTATATTGATGATCAAGGGCCCATGTTTAGGCAAAATTCATTTCAAGCACATACACAAACAAGAATCTTGAAATATTAGGCAAAATGAGACAATATATGAAATGGTGTCAAACATGTCCTATGTGTTATATTATTTTATTAAATGTATTGGGAAATGGTGCAAAACATTTACTACTCAGACATGAATATATATATATAAAAAAGCAAAGTAGGTTATTATATTTGGTGGAAGGGACAAAGTATATTTCTATAGTGAGAAATTGTTAGATATATATATATATATATATATATATATATATATATATATATATATATATATATGTGTGTGTGTGTGTGGTTAAAGTAAACTTTGGAATGGATCGTGGTACATAAAATATATCATAAAACGTAGCCTAAGCACGATTGAATACATCAAAAAGTTTAGGAAGAACGAAGCTAAACTAATAGTGTTTGTATTCGGTTTCTATAGTATAGTACTTAGGTTCTACTAGTAAAATGCCATGCTTTAGTAAATAAAATAAGTGGTTTTCTTTATTCAAATGTGTATCCAAGATAAAAACGAAGAGTTAGAAAAAAGAATAATTTCATTTGGAATTGAATTTAAAAGGTTGTTTTGCAAAAAAAAAATGCTTGTCTCAAATGAACCCTCTACACACATACACATACACAAACAGTCTTTCTTTCTTTCTTTCTTTCTCTCTCTCTCTCACACACACACACACACACACACACATATATATATATATATATATATATATATATATATATATATATATATATATATATATGTTTGTGTGTGTAGTTGGTTGAGGGTGATGAGAACTCCAGTTTTTCCCATGGTTATCTGATAAAAAAAGGAGCCAATTGATGGTTCGTGGTATATCGGTAGACGGGAGTAGGTTACAGATCCAATGGTGGTAAAAAACAGTTCTTTGATCTATATGCTTCTAAATTTCAGTCGTTCAATGGTATTAAGTTGGCGTCTTAAAGTGATAGGTATTCTTCAGTCACTGCGAAAGCTATAAATATGCTTGAAGCAGAGTTTACAAATGACGAAATCAAGTCTGCGGTTTGGGATTCTGGCGGTGATCGGGCGTCTAGGCTTGATGGTTTTTTCTTTCAGGTTTTTCAAGCATTTTTGGAACATTTTAGGTCCGGATGTTATAGTTTTTGTCCAGGAATTTCACCATAAACTGGTTATTCCTTTCGGATGCACTTCACCTTTTATTACATTCATTCCTAAGGTTGATAGTTCGATTCTCGTAAAGGATTATAGACCAATTAGTCTTATTGATTTACAATTTAAAGTTATTGCTAAATTGTTAGCGAAAAGACTTGCTTTGGTGTTTCATGATGTCATTGGGGTTGAGCAGACAACTTTTATGAAGGGTCACCAAATCTGAGATGGTCTGTTAATGGCAAACAAGTTAGTATCGCGGTTTTAAAAAACAAAATATGATGATTTTTAAAGTTGACTTTGAAAAGGTATATGATTCTATCAGTTAGGATAACTTAGACCAAATTATGACTTTTGGGGGTTTTGGTGATGGTTGGAGAGAAAGGGTTAGAGGTATGTTTAAAAATGCTAGATCTTTGGTTCTCTTGAATGATAGCCCTATTGATCACTTCTAACTATTCTGAGGGATAAGGCAGGGTGACCCGATTTCTCCTTTCATGTTTATTATTGTCATAGAAGGGCTTCATGTGGATATGGAGGATGTAGCAGTAGAGGTTGTCGTTCGTGGTGTTTCTTTGGGTGCAAGAGACTTAGTTATATCTCACATTTTCTCTACGGATGATAATGCTCTTTTTATGGGTGAGTGGAGTGAGAGAAATGTTGTTAATCTCATTCATATTCTTTGGTGTTTTTATTTGCTCTCTTTTTTAAGGATTAATCTCTTTAAATTTAGTCTTTTAGGTGTTGGGGTGCATGATGATGAAGTTACTTCCTTGGCTTCTATCACTAGTTGTGTTGTGACTTCATTCCCTTTTTTATTATCTTGGAATTCCTGTTGGTGAGTCTATGGTGCGTGTTAAAGGGTAGGATGTGATTATTGATTGTTTCAAGATAAGATTATCATCTTGGAAAGAGACATTATTGCATATTGGTGGTCATTTGACTCTTACCAAATCCATTTTGGGGAGTCTTGGTATTTATTTGTGCTCCATGTTCAGACTTTTTGTAACGTTCGGATTCGCCAAGTAAAATTGTTGCATTAAACTTCTTTTACCCGTGGACTAGACCAGAGTACGTTGGCATACACAGGTTACGCACGACATACTCAATGCATGCGCGGATCGGGGGTGTCCCCTGCGTACGTTGGGCGTACGCGATCCAGAGGCAAACCCTAATTTTTAGGGTTTGCACCTTATTTAAACACATTAAGCCCTTCACCTTCTTTACCTTAACAACCTCCTTTGCCTCTTGAGCCATATATCGAAACCCTAATTCATTCTCCTTAAAGTTTGAGTTTGTGTGGGTGTTTTGTGTGTTTGGGTGCTTAGTGAAGAAGAGGGAGATTTGTGAAGAAGCATTGGACCAGCAAGAGCTTGTATATCCAGAGGTTTCTCACCATTTCTAGCTTATTAAAGGTTAAAAGCTCCTACCTTGATGACTCCATGTGTTAGTTTTAGTTTAGGGATATATTCTTAATATTATGGTCCTTAAGGTGGTTCTTGAGTGTATAAACTACTCTAGAAGAAAATAATGTTAGATCCGAATGTATTTGATGTCCCTTGAGCATAAAAATGTTGTCTTGATGGATTAAGTTCAACCATGCAAGGGTTGAAGTTGGGTTCATGAAGTTAGTTCAAAATTTGACCCATTTAAGACATGCAAAAGCATAAAGTTTGCAACTATATGGCTTAAGACACTCTAATAAGCTTAGATCTAAAATTTAACGTTAGGTCTTAACTGATTAATACCTTGAAGATGGACTTTGGCCAACTGTAGCGTACTCCGGGCGTACCTAGAGGTACGCTACGCGTACGCTCATGAAGTCTCGTGGGTGCGAAGGCCGTGAGTACGTTGGGTGTACTGGAAGTACGCCGAGGGTACTCACCAGAGGGGGAGCTTGGGCTTATTTCGGGCCATTTTGGGATTTAAGGACTTTGGGCCCTTGTTGGGCCATGAGTTTTTTTGTGATGGGCTTTTAGACTTGGACCTATTTTTTTGAGTTGGCATCTTTTGGGCCTTAGGCCTAACTGTATGTGGGCCTTGGTGGGTTAGGCCCAATAGGGCAAGGATTAAGTACCATTTTCCTTAAAGCTAGGATTTAGGGTTTGGACTCTCGGGATAGATTATCGACCTAAATTCTAATTAGGATTTTGTACTTGTGATCAAGTGAGTGCATTTCGTGAGTCAGCAGCCCAAGTGTAATTTGATATCTTCAGTCTGAGGTGAGTTTCATTCACTGTATTCGTGGGTGGAAGGCACCAATGTCGGCCCACTCGTTTATGCTTGTAGTATGTTGATTGTTTTCGTGACAATTTTCCTTTATGCCTGTATTTGCTTGATGTCTCTGTGACTCTTTTGTTATGATATTATGTGGTAGTGGTAGGGGGTGAAATAGACCCGATACCGGTTGAAAGAGACTGAAGGAGTTAAAATATACCCATTACCAGTTGAAAGAGACCGAATGGGTTGAGAAATACTCAGTACCGGTTTAAAGAGACCGAATGGTTTGAAATATACCCAATATCGGTTGAAAGATACCGAAGGGGTTGTGGGCACCCATATATGCTTGACTGTTATGTATGTATGATATGGGGTATTTTGGGGGAACTCACTAAGCTTTGTGTTTACGGTTTTCAGTTTATGTTTCAGGTACTTCGAGCTCAAAAGGGAAGGGTCCGGTCTGATCGCACCACATCCACTTATGATTTTCCGCATCATGTGATTTTGGGATTTTGTAATGATATGTTATTATGATATACTCCCGACTGTTTTTGTATGATTACCGTTTGACTAAAATGAATTTAAAAGTGAAAATTTTATTTGAATTTTTGGGATGTTACACTTTTTGCCATTGTTTGTCATTTACTAGAGTCCTGTAGATCTTGATTTTTTGGTGCATGGAGGAAGATCAACAACGTATTCATTAGGTCAAATGTTATGTTGCTTTAAACTCTGAAGAGAGCGGAGGCTTGAATATTGATAATTTGGATGCTTTTAACTTGGCTCTTCTGTATAAATGGAGTTTCAAAAGGAAATTCTCTTTGGGTTAGACTTACTAAATGTTTTTATGGGGTCGATGGCGGTTTGAAGGGTAGTTTTTAGTTAGTGGGAGGGGGTTTGGAAGAAAATTACTGGCTCTATTAATCAATTACATGAAGCTAATGTTATTTCTAGTAATTTCATTGCTATAGCTCTTGGGAATGGTTTTATGACTAAATTCTGGACATATTTTGGTGTAGAGGGTGTTGGATTAGGTGTCTAAGCCCATAACTATAATTGGTATGTACTTGATTTGATGGTAGCATGGTTCTTTTGGGTTGCCTTCACCATAGCAACTTGACAGGATGACTTTTGGAGAAAGAGGTTAATTAATGATTTATAAATATATTATAAGAATAATATATTAATTGGAAATCGTATTTTTTAATTAGTATTTAATCAGAAATTTGTTTGTTATTAATTTTGGGATTAAAGGAGCTGATTAAAAGAACGGGGACTGGTATTGCAAATCATTGATAGTTGCAATGTTGGGCTGATGGACTCCTTTAGAAGGGAGTGGACGAAATCTATAGGAGGCCCTATAGAATTCGTGCAAGGCCTTCTAGAAAGAGTGTCCATGGGTTGCTTATGGCCTAAGGAGGTAATTAGGGTTTCCACCTGAAAACCCTAGCATCCACAACTATTTAAGGACCCCCTGGGTAAGCATTTTCGGCCCCATCCTTTGCTATTGGTGTTTGTGACTCCATTAGAGGTGCAACACTTGGGGCACTAAGCTTCCAGAAGTCAAGATCAACCAAGGACTTCTTTGTTATTACTAGATAGCAAGCAAGGTAATCTTCTAACCCTAGTTTTCATATATATTTCGATTTGTATGCAAGTGTTAGGGTTGCTGCTTTGGAATTTCTATTTGTATGTATAATTAGAGAAAAACTTAGATCCAAAGCAATTAGGGTCGCATGATCACATAGGAATGTTTATCAGTGATAGTCATTGATAAATTTGGATGAACCTAATAGCTACAAGGAAGCCATGGCAGACCTTGAATCTGCCAAATGGAAAGAGGCAATGGACAGCAAGATCCAGTCCCTGTAAGACAATCAAGTTTGGAACTTGGTTAACAATGTACCAGGTCGTAAGACAGTTAGGTGCAAGTGGATCTTCAAGAAGAAGACCGACATGGACGGTAAGGTACACACGTTCAAGGCACGATTGGTTGCGGAGGGCTTTACTCAAACCCCAGGGGTTGACTATGATGAGACCTTCTCACCGGTAGCCAAGATCAAGTCTATTAGGGTTATGTTAGCTATTGCTGCGTTTCATGATTATGAAATCTGGAAGATAGATGTCAAAACCGTTTTCCTTAATGGGAAGATGGCTGAAGATGTTTACATGTGCCAGCCAGAGGGTTTTGTGGATTCTAAATACCCGAATAGAGTGTGCAAGCTTGATAAATCCATCTATGGTTTAAAGCAAGCGTGTCGCAGATAGAATATTTGATTCGATGAGAAAGTCAAAGAGTTTGGTTTCTCTAGGATTGAGGATGAGTCCTGTGTATATGTAAAAGCTAGTGGGAGTATAGTTAGCTTTCTAGTATTGTATGTCGATGACATACTGCTCATAGGAAACGACATTCCAACCTTGCAGAATGTTAAGTCCTGGCTTGGGAAGTGTTTCGCTATGAAGGATCTAGGGGATGCTGCCTATATTCTGGGAATAAGGATCTTGAGAAACAGGAGTAATAGACTAATAGGACTTAGTCAAAGTACTTACTTGGACAAAGTGTTAAAATGTTTTAGCATGGAGTAAGACTCAGAGTCCGAGTACCGATGCAGAGATAGCGGAAATGAGTCGAGTACCATATGCTTCCACCGTTGGCTCGATCATGTACACTATGATCACTCGCCCTGGTGTGGCTTTTGCGTTGAGCATGGTAAGTTGATATCAAGGGAACCCGGGTAAAGCCCACTGGACAGCAGTTAAGAATATTCTTAAGTATCTGCAAAGAACTAAGGACTGGGTCCTTGTACTTGATGACAGTGATGACTTAAGAGTCACAGGGTATAGTGACGCCAGCTTTCAGACCGACAGAGATAACTTCTGCTCTCAGTCGGGCTGGGTGTTTACCCTAAATGGAGGAGCGGTGACTTAGAAAAGTTACAAGCATGAGATCGTGGCTAATTCAACGTGTGAATCAGAGTACATAACAGCGAGCGAAGCGTCAAAGGAGGCTATATGCTTGAAGAACTTCATTGGAGACCTTGGAGTTGTACCAGCCATAAAGGAGCCCATTGAGATTTTCTGCGATAATGAAGGAGCGGTTGCCTTAACCAAGGAACCAAGGGATCATGGTAGATCCAAACAAATCGATAGGAAATACCACTTCATCAGACATCGGGTAGAAGAAGGACTCCTCTTCGTCAAGAGGGTATCGTCAGAAGAGAATCCTGCAGATCCCCTCACAAAGGGTCTGAGTAGGATTAAGCATATTCAACATACAAGGAGCATTGGTATGAAGGACAACATTAGCTTTAGTGATTAGATAGATAGTTAGAAACTTGTAACAATATAAATGTAATTGACCTTTGATGATTAAGTAATGGAAGATTTATCTATGGGTAAAGTTTACTATCTTTTGTCAATTGTTTATTTTGTGTTTCATTTTGCATGTTTTACATCCTGAATAATAGGATTGTTCAAACTATCCACAATCAATCATACTTTGGAAGTAAATAATGAATGAAGACTGTCATGAATTGGCTTGTAGATTGTCTAAGTGCTTAGACATTGCAAAGGTTTATTGCAACGTTCATGAGTACTCCTGAAATAGGATTTGAGTATTGGATTAAACCCACACTCACTTTAATTATTTCATGGAATTTATCACGAGTAATTATGAGACGATAATATCGTATAATCTTTAAACCAAGATATATGAGTTGTTGTTTACGAGTTGGTTGTGCCTTGATAATGCGTAAACGCATCAGTAACTTGATGTTATAAAACGTATTGTTGTGTACGATTTGATGAGTAAATTGAACAAGCATATAAGTCAAAGTTTATATGTTCCTTTTATCTCAAGGGGTAAAAGCGATATCTTGGGCCCCTCGATGATCTTGTGTTGACTTATGTGCCAGGCCCGGTCAGGACTGAATTGATGTGTTCAATTAAGTTCGTTGTCAAACAAATCTGAGACCAGGAAACAAAATGTTGGACATTAAGAATGATTATGTTCCATGTCTTTGTCCACACGATATCTTGCAGAACGGAGGATTATATGATCCCTTATCTAAAGGACGCGTCATTGACTAGGTCAGAGTTCGACAACGGCTTTTGAGAGCTACGATTGCTAATCAGATTCTGAAGTCATACTTGCAGTTATAGTTATTAGACTTATTGATGAGAATGTCAAGTCCACCAAGCAAATTACACCCTTTGATTTCTAAATAAACGTAATATAATGATAAAAAGGGGTATCGATCCTCGGGGAAATGGTTGTATTCAATCACCAATGCAATTCAATAGAACTAGTGAAATTAAACTAACTAACTACAATTAAACTAAAAAGGGGGGTTGTTTGATTACTTGAAAACTAAAATACTCGAATAACTAAAAACCTTGCAATTAAGCAAGTTGATGAGATGCTCAAAGGTTGGGAATAATTGGTTAACTAAGGCAATTCAACACAATGAACATTTGTGTGTTTATCATTAGGATCTAATACAAAGCTTATCCTTCATCCCAAATTGGTTATAGCAATCATGAAGCATGATATGCCAAGATTCCTCATAGGTAGTATGGAGGTTGGGGAAGCCCACAACACACCTTCTTAATTAAGATCAAGGGTCAATTGAAGCAATTAATCCCAAGAAATCAATTAGCCTTAAGAATGAAGGAATCCCCAATTCCTAGAGGATGTCAAATGCTTACACATCCATAAAGGAGCTATGATTCATAAGCTAGAGATGATTTCTACCATCATAAAGCCTTTGTTCTAGATAAATTCAATGATCCAATGCAAAATCAATGAAACAAATCAACCATTGCTCAATCAAATACTAAGCTCATGATCAAAGCATCAAATAAGCATAAGAATTGTAAACTAGAATCATAAACATGGAATAAATTGATAATCAACATAAATCCTTCAAAACCCACAAACATTCATTGGTTTTCAGCCAAAGTCAACCAAATAAGAGTATTAGCCACTCATGGCAACAAAGTAACAAGAACAATAATTAATTTGCATCAAGAATCTACCTAAGACTTGAAAAGATGAAAGAAATTGAGTATTTTGCTCTCCAAATCGTCACTTGCAGGTCTCCAATGGTGGAAAATTCGTGAATGAGCCTCTAGATCTGATCCCCTTGAGTTATTGTGAGCCAAATGACCAAAATACCCAAACTGGGCAGTTGCGCGGGTACCCGCGCAGCCAAAATTCCACCCGCGCAAATGCTGCTGGAATGTCATTGGTCCACCATTCCACTACTCCACCCTTCCACTACCAAAGATTCGTTTGGTCCCCCCCTTGTCCATGTAATTTGAATCCACCAATCATCATTTAGCCACTAAATGGATGCTCCAAGCCCAAAATTAGAAATTTATGATCCATCTTCACAAGCCCAAATAATCCAAGCCAATAACTTTCAAAGCCCAATTCTTCTTCTTTGATTCCGCCAAGCCCAATAATGCTTCGGGAGCCCACTAAGCCGTCTTCACTCTAATCCACAATCACAAAAAGCTCCAAAACCCTGCAAAATTCATCATGCAACATAACAAGCCCCCGATACGATCCATGATAAAGAAAATAAAGAATATACAATGCAATACTAATAAAAAGAGCTAAAAATCTAAGATAAACTAATAAAAATAAGGAAATAAAATAAGCTATCAAATCACCCCAAGCTTAAACCTAACTTGTCCTCAAGTTAGAACAAGACTAAAATGAGCTCGGAATGAGCTAAACTAAAAAGAGCAAAAGAAAGATACCATAGAACTTGGTCAACATCAGTCAACATGGTCAGAATTAGTCCTTCAATGAACCCTACGCATCTTCAAAATGTTCCCCGCTTTAGAGCCATAAACCACATTCTCAACCACTTGATGGGCGAATAGATCACGGCTGGATGTAGTTGCGGTGTGCAAGACAAAGGAAACAGAGATGCCACCAGTGGGGACACTTTAAATCACCAATGTAGACCATAGTGCACGAAGGAAAGGCACCTCTTCATACACTATGATTCCTACATTTGTCAGGCTAAAGTGTATAGTACGAAATAGGGTTTTACAGCGCGGCCTCCAGGTAAACATCCGGTTTCAGAGGCTTCTCCCTTGTACTATCCTTTACAGTCTACCGTCTCATCGTCGGGGCCTTTTCTCACCAAAAATCAAAAATAAAATAAAATAATAAAAATTCTACTTAACCTAAATCTAAACCTAACAACCTAAGTCTTCGATCTTGAACTTTTGTTATTTGGTCTTCAGCTTCTTTGTTGCTTGATATTCAGCCACTTTTTTTTTTAATAAATCTAAAGCCTTGAACTTGGATTCATGTTCTTCTTTTTGTGTTGCTCTTTTTCTTCATTTTTTTTCTTCTTTGATTTTGTTGCTTTTCTTTAATCTTCTTCATTTTTTTTTCTTTTCATCTTTGAAGGTCTAAGGAATTTCACCATGTAGCATAGGATGGAGGCTAACATGAACACCTAATGATCATTGACAATGTGCCAAGATCAACTAAAAAGGGTGGGGAATGACTCAAAAATGGGTGTTACCGAAAAGACTTGGTCCCAAAAAATGTGAATTGGGGGACCCACTTCAAAGTTCATCAAGCACCTCAATGCAAGGTGTGATAAACAAAATCTATCTAACTATCTACTCTAGACTCTTTAAAAAAAATAACCTATCTTAAAAAGGTGGTGAGAATCTAACTAAGCAAGGCTCGGACGAGACTCGGGAGTACTAAGGGGTATTCCCCCCAAAACCAAGATGCGAGTCTTCAATATCTTCAATGTACCTTACCGGGCTAATCTTTGCTCGCACACATTGGCATGACCAACCACATCCCTCCGCACCTAGACCCAATCAAGCTACCTGCATCTGACCCCCACACAAGCGGTCTTAAAATGGTCTGTGAGGCTCAAAACGTGTCCCACTTATCAAACACAAGGAATTCCATATCAAGACCCGGGACCAATCTATGATTCAATACTCATGACTCGGTGCTCTGGTACCTGTAGGGATGAGAAGACAAGAAAGAACAAAAATGCATGAACTTAAACTAGAATGCATCTAAAAAGCATGAAAATTAGAAAAGAAAGAAATAAAATATGCAATATTTTTGGAATTTTTTATGCAATTTTTTATGAATGACCTAAATGAGTTACTCTAAATGCAACTATATACAACCTAAATGCAAATAAAAATATAAGAATACCTCACCCCAAGCTTAAAATTAAGCATTGTCCTCAATGCTTAGGATGAGAGTAAGGAAGGATCATACCGGGATCAAGGTGGAGGAGGCCCGCGAGGACGGTATGGAAGCAACACATGGGTCGCATAATGATGCTTGGATGGAGTTCTTGGCCGCCTAAATACACATGGATGAAAGCTTGGTCGCACAAAGGACACATATGAAATGGCTCGAAATTTTCTTATGAAATGACATATTTGCGCGGGTACCCTCGCAAACTTTGCGCGGGTGAGGAACCGGCCGCGCGCATACATCAGAATGCATCCCATGTGGGGGTAATTTGGAACTCGGAATCTGCACGGCTGGAGGCCGGTCGCGCAAAGTCTGCGCGGGCACCCGCGCAAATTTCAAATTTTAGCATTTTTCAAACTTCACCAAGATCATTGCAAGACTTCCATATGCTTATTTTTAGACCAACTTCAAGCTTAGAAACACCCAAAACTTCAAGTGGAAATTATTTATTTACAATGCATTTATTTAACGTCTTTGCCAAGACATAGCTCCGCCTCCGTCAACCTTCGTAATTCGGATTTTCCAATGTTATGTTGTCGAATTCTCCCATGTCAAAGCCTTCATAAAATGGTTTCAAACGGTGCCCATTCACTTTGAATATTTGATTTGTTTCCAAACTCTTAATTTCAACCGCACCGTGATCAAACACTTTTATAACAATAAAAGGTCCGTGCCATCGAGATCGCAATTTTCCCGGAAATAGCTTTAAGCGTGAATGATAAAGAAGAACTTTTTGGCCTGGGATAAAATGCTTACGAGTGATATGTTTGTCATGAAACGCTTTTGTTTTATCTTTGTAGATGCTTGCATTTTCATAAGACTCGTTTCTCAATTCCTCGATTTCTTGAAGTTGCATTTTTCGGTGATTTCCACTTTCTTCAAGATTGAAATTGCACTTTTTAACCGCCCAGTATGCCTTGTGTTCCAATTCCACCGGTAAATGACAAGACTTTCCATAGACAAGGCGGAATGGAGACATACCAATTGGAGTTTTGTAGGCGGTCCGATACGCCCATAAAGCATCTTCTAACTTCAAGCTCCAATCTTTTCGGGTAGTGTTGACGGTCTTTTCAAGAATTTGTTTGACTTCTCTATTTGACACTTCGGCTTGGCCATTTGTTTGTGGATGGTAAGCGGTTGATATCCGGTGTGTGACACCATATCTCTTTGTCATTGCTTCCATCATTTTATTGCAAAAATGAGTGCCCGTATCACTCACCAAAGCTCTTGGTACACCATATCTTGCGAAAATGTTGGACTTCAAGAAGTCAATTACCGTTTTAGCATCATCATGCCTTGTTGCCTTTGCTTCCACCCACTTTGAGACGTAATCAACCGCCAAGAGTATATAAGTATAACCAAAAGAAACGGGGAAGGGGCCCATGAAGTCGATTCCCCACACATCAAAGATTTCACAAATAAGGATAGGGCTTTGAATCATCTCATGCCTCATGGATACGGTTCTCGTTCTTTGACATCTATCACAACTCTTGCAAAATAGATAGGTATCTCTTGACATTGTTGGCCAATAGAGTCCGCATTCGAGCACCTTTCGCATGGTTTTGTTTTGACCAAAATGTCCTCCGCATGCATACTCATGGCAAAACTTCAAAATTGACTCAACCTCATTTTGATGAACACACCTCCGTATGAGTTGATCCGGACAATGTTTCCAAAGATAAGGGTCATCCCACACGTAGTATTTGGAATCACTCTTCAACTTGGCCTTTTGGTACTTGGTAAATGCATGAGGAATTTCTTCAGTAGCCAAGTAATTCACAATATCCGCGTACCATGGAATGGAATTTGACATATATAAGAGGTGTTCATCCGGGAATTCATCAAGGATAGGAGAAGAAGAATCACCAATATTCAACCGAATTAAGTGATCCGCAACTAGGTTTTCGGCACCACTTTTATCCTTTATCTCAAGATCGAATTCTTGTAAAAGAAGAATCCAACGAATCAACCGTGGCTTGGCATCTTTCTTGGTCATGAGATACTTCAATGCGGCATGGTCGGAATACACAATTACTTTTGTCCCAAGAAGGTATTGTCGGAATTTCTCCAAGGCGAATACAATGGCTAGAAGTTCCTTCTCGGTGGTGGAGTAATTGGCTTGAGCATTATCCAAGGTTTTGGAGGCATAGTAGATGACATGGGATGCTTTGCCCTCTTTTTGACCTAAGACCGCACCAATAGCAAAATTGCTTGCATCACACATTATTTCAAATGGAAGCTCCCAATTTGGAGGTTGGATTATTGGGGCGGAGGTGAGCAAGTCTTTAAGTTTGTCAAAGGCTTCTTGGCATGCAGTATTGAAGTCAAAATCGACATCTTTTTGAAGAAGGAGGCACATTGGTCGCGTGATCTTTGAGAAATCTTTGATGAATCTTCTATAGAATCCCGCATGGCCCAAGAAAGATCTCACTTCTCTAACACATGTTGGGTAAGGAAGGGTTTGGATGACATCAATTTTGGCTTTATCAACTTCGATGCCCTTTTTGGAGACGATGTGTCCCAAAATGATTCCTTGATTGACCATGAAGTGACATTTCTCAAAGTTTAACACCAACTTTTTCTCAATGCACCTTTTCAAAATCTTCTTAAGGTTACCCAAGCATTCATCAAACGAATTGCCATACACGGTGAAATCATCCATGAACACTTCGATTATATTTTCAACATACTCGGAGAAGATACTCACCATGCATCTTTGGAATGTGGCGGGGGCATTGCATAATCCAAATGGCATCCGCTTGTAGGCAAATGTGCCAAAGGGGCATGTAAAAGTCGTTTTGTCTTGATCTTCGGGGGCAAAGGGTATTTGGTGAAAACCCGAGTATCCATCAAGGCAACAATAATGCGATTTGCCCGCCAATCGCTCGAGCATTTGATCAATGAAAGGAAGAGGGAAGTGATCTTTCCGTGCGCTTGAATTCAACTTTCTATAATCAATGTACACCCTCCATCCATTTTGAACTCGAGTGGGTACCATTACGCCTTTGTTATTCTCAACAACCGTGATTCCCGTTTTCTTGGGAACCACTTGCACCGGACTAACCCATTTGGAGTCGGAAATTGGGTAAATCATATCCGCATCAAGTAACTTGATTATCTCCTTCTTGACAACTTCCATCATGGGAGGGTTTAATCGTCTTTGGGCTTCCCTCCTAGGCTTGCAATCATCTTCCATGAGTATCTTGTGAGTGCATACATTAGGACTTATCCCCTTGATGTCCGCTATGGTCCACCCCATGGCCTCTTTATGCTCTTTCAAGACTTCAATCAATTGGTTTTCTTCAAAGTCTTTCAATTGAGAAGAGATAATCACCGGCAGAGTCTCATCTTGACCTAGATAAGCATATTTCAAATGGCTAGGTAAGACTTTCAATTCAAGTGTGGGTGGTTGGATTATGGAAGGTGGCATCTTGATTGGAGAATGAGATAAGGCAACTTGAAAAACATCCTTCTTTGTGGAATTAGTAATTTCGAGAGCCTTCACAATATCTTCAACTTTGGAATCCAATGTATACAAATCCAAGGTATTCTTCAAACTTTCACCTTCAAGACTCATGTTAAGCACCATCTTCAAAAGATCCCCACTTGATAACTCGAATAATTGTTGGGTGATTGGCTCAATCACATCAATTCGATACAATGGAGATATGTTGCTAGGATATCTCATTGCTTCAAAGATGTTGAAGTGAATGGTCTCTCCATCAAACTCCATGGTGATCTTCCCATTGTGGACATCAATAATCGTGTGAGCGGTATTCATGAAGGGTCTTCCAAGGAGAATCATAGATGACTTGGAAGGAGTCTTTTCTTCAAGGTCAATGACATAGAAATCTGCGGGAAATACTAGTTGATTGACTTAAACTAGTACATCCTCTAACACGCCTCTTAGAAATACACTTGACTTGTCCATTAATTGAATGATGACTCCGGTTTCTTCCAAAGGTCCAACATTGAGAGATTGAAAAACCGAGTATGACATGATATTGATTGAGGCTCCAAGATCTAGCATGACACTTTCAACATGTAAATCACCAATGGTACAAGGTATAGCAAACATTCCCGGGTCTTTGCATTTGGGTGGAAGCTTCTTTTGGATGACCGCGGATACATTTGCATTGACTTGAATCTTCTCATTTGTCTTGAATTTTCTCTTGTTGGTGCACAAATCCTTATGAAATTTGGCGTAACGTGGGATTTGCTTAATGGCATCCAATAGTGAAATGTTGAGTTGAACCTTGCGGAAAGTCTCAAGAAACTCTTTCTCTTCTTCTTGTTTCTTTGAGGAAGCCAACCGGGATGGAAAAGGCGGTGGTATGACCAATGGTTTGATGGGTTTGTTGGAAGGATCGGGTTGATCAACATTTGGCACAACCGGTTCCTTTGGAGGAACTACAACTTTTGGAGGTTCCACAATGATCACTTCATCTTCGTCTTCTCTTGAAACTCTTTTAGGTTGACTTTCTCCAAGTGTTTTCCCACTTCGCAAGGTGATGGCACTCACATTGGGGTTCTTCTCGGTTTGTGATGGAAGTTTACCCCTTTGTTCCATCTTGTTGAGAGCGGTTGTCAAGTCTCGAATTTGTGCTTGAATGTTGGAGAAAGTATTCTTGGTCTCTTGTTGAAATTGGCTTTGGCTTTGAGCAAGAGAAGTAACGAGTTCTTGAAGGCTCATTTGATGGTTACCACTTGATTGGCCTTATTGTGGAGGTTGTTGGTAATTTGGAGGGTTATAAGAATTTTGTGGATATGGAGGTTTTTGGGATTGGTATTGTGGATGTTGGGGTCTCATCAAAAGATTTGGTGGATTTTGCTTTGGTGGATAAGGGTTGTTTTGGTTATTCCTCAAATTTGGGTTGAAATTGTTTTGAAATCCCATGGGTCTTGGTTGACTTTGATATCCGCCCATTGCATTCACATCTTCCGGTTCACTTCCAAGTGTGGGACACTTATCCGTATAATGGCCCGTCATTGCACAAATACCACATACCATCAATTGTTGACCACTTCCCACCACCATTTGACTTAACACATTAGTCAAATCCAAGAGCTTTGATTCCAAGTGTTGAGTGTTGCTAACTTCACCAACCACTTGTGTAGAATTTCTCTTCATGTCATTTCGAGTCCCAAAATTCCTTTGATTTTGAGAAATGGTACCAAAAAGTAATCGGATCTCGTGAGGGGTTTTGTTGAAGATGTCACCACCACTTGAAGCATCAGTCATCCTCCGATCTTTTTCATTCATACCCTCATAAAATTGTTGAAGAAGTAGTTGTTCGGGTATATTGTGTTGAGGATAACTTGTACACAAATTGTTGAAGCGCTCCCAAAAATCATGAAATGTTTCATTTTCCCCTTGACGAATCCCCAAAATGTCACTTATTTGACTTGAAATGCGGGAGGTGGGATAGAATTTGCTATTGAAGGCCTTGAGTAACTCTTCCCATGTGTGAATTTATCCCGGTGGTAAGTTGAATAACCACTCTCTAGCTTTGTCTTCCAAGGTGAGCGGGAATGCGGTTAACTTGAAATCATCCAATGTCACATTGTCGGGCAACATGCTAACACATATCATATGAAAGGACTTCAAATGCTTTTGAGGATCTTCTCTATCCAAACCATGGAACTTGGTTAGTTGATGGATGAAACTTGACTTCAATTCAATCCCTCGGCGGTTTGCGGGATAAACAATGGCAAGAGGTGTATGAGTAACATCTGTCTCCATCATTTGCTGAAGTGTCAACTCTTGAGGGGGATTGGGTGGATTGGGGTTATTGGGATATTGTTGCAAGTAATTGGGTGGTTGTTGGTAAGGTGGATATGGGTATGGTTGATGATTGTAGATTGGTGGTGGATAAGGTTGGTAGTTAGGGTATTGGTTGTAGGGAGGTTGTTGTTGAGGGTACATTGGGTTTTGGTATATTGGAGGGTGTTGGTAATTGGGTTGATTTGGGTAATGTACTTGTTGTTGAACTTGAAAAGCATTGTTTTGAGGTTGGTTGTTTTGGTGGAAGTTTTGGTTTTGTGGTTGATAATTGGGTTGGTTTTGAGGAGGGGCTTGATTCCAAGGTGGCATATCAATGAGAGGTTCTTGTTGTTGTTGTCTTGGTTGATGGGGTGGGATATTAGCATCTTGATTGTTTGGGTTTGGGTTAGGATTGTGAGGTGGAGTGTGATTCATGGCTATGTGGTTTTCAAACAGAATGTCTTCAAAGGATTGACCAACAATTGGAGAATTCGGCTCGGTGTCGGTATCACTTGAAGTATGAACCTGATCTTCTATGTTGATTAGTGGAGAAGAGGAAGAAGCTTGAACGAGTTGTTGTTGCTTTGCTTGTTTTGCTAACTTTTTCAACCTTTTTGCTTCTTTTTCAATTTCCGGATTGTAGAGTAGTTCACCGGTTCTTGTAGACCTAGGCATAAACAATCAAATAACAATAACCAATTTCCCCGGCAACGGCGCCAAAACTTGATGGGAATGTCAAGTCCACCAAGCAAATTACACCCTTTGATTTCTAAATAAACGTAATATAATGATAAAAAGGGGTATCGATCCTCGGGGAAATGGTTGTATTCAATCACCAATGCAATTCAATAGAACTAGTGAAATTAAACTAACTAACTACAATTAAACTAAAAAGGGGGGTTGTTTGATTACTTGAAAACTAAAATACTCGAATAACTAAAAACCTTGCAATTAAGCAAGTTGATGAGATGCTCAAAGGTTGGGAATAATTGGTTAACTAAGGCAATTCAACACAATGAACATTTGTGTGTTTATCATTAGGATCTAATACAAAGCTTATCCTTCATCCCAAATTGGTTATAGCAATCATGAAGCATGATATGCCAAGATTCCTCATAGGTAGTATGGAGGTTGGGGAAGCCCACAACACACCTTCTTAATTAAGATCAAGGGTCAATTGAAGCAATTAATCCCAAGAAATCAATTAGCCTTAAGAATGAAGGAATCCCCAATTCCTAGAGGATGTCAAATGCTTACACATCCATAAAGGAGCTATGATTCATAAGCTAGAGATGATTTCTACCATCATAAAGCCTTTGTTCTAGATAAATTCAATGATCCAATGCAAAATCAATGAAACAAATCAACCATTGCTCAATCAAATACTAAGCTCATGATCAAAGCATCAAATAAGCATAAGAATTGTAAACTAGAATCATAAACATGGAATAAATTGATAATCAACATAAATCCTTCAAAACCCACAAACATTCATTGGTTTTCAGCCAAAGTCAACCAAATAAGAGTATTAGCCACTCATGGCAACAAAGTAACAAGAACAATAATTAATTTGCATCAAGAATCTACCTAAGACTTGAAAAGATGAAAGAAATTGAGTATTTTGCTCTCCAAATCGTCACTTGCAGGTCTCCAATGGTGGAAAATTCGTGAATGAGCCTCTAGATCTGATCCCCTTGAGTTATTGTGAGCCAAATGACCAAAATACCCAAACTGGGCAGTTGCGCGGGTACCCGCGCAGCCAAAATTCCACCCGCGCAAATGCTGCTGGAATGTCATTGGTCCACCATTCCACTACTCCACCCTTCCACTACCAAAGATTCGTTTGGTCCCCCCCTTGTCCATGTAATTTGAATCCACCAATCATCATTTAGCCACTAAATGGATGCTCCAAGCCCAAAATTAGAAATTTATGATCCATCTTCACAAGCCCAAATAATCCAAGCCAATAACTTTCAAAGCCCAATTCTTCTTCTTTGATTCCGCCAAGCCCAATAATGCTTCGGGAGCCCACTAAGCCGTCTTCACTCTAATCCACAATCACAAAAAGCTCCAAAACCCTGCAAAATTCATCATGCAACATAACAAGCCCCCGATACGATCCATGATAAAGAAAATAAAGAATATACAATGCAATACTAATAAAAAGAGCTAAAAATCTAAGATAAACTAATAAAAATAAGGAAATAAAATAAGCTATCAAATCACCCCAAGCTTAAACCTAACTTGTCCTCAAGTTAGAACAAGACTAAAATGAGCTCGGAATGAGCTAAACTAAAAAGAGCAAAAGAAAGATACCATAGAACTTGGTCAACATCAGTCAACATGGTCAGAATTAGTCCTTCAATGAACCCTACGCATCTTCAAAATGTTCCCCGCTTTAGAGCCATAAACCACATTCTCAACCACTTGATGGGCGAATAGATCACGGCTGGATGTAGTTGCGGTGTGCAAGACAAAGGAAACAGAGATGCCCCCAGTGGGGACACTTTAAATCACCAATGTAGACCATAGTGCACGAAGGAAAGGCACCTCTTCATACACTATGATTCCTACATTTGTCAGGCTAAAGTGTATAGTACGAAATAGGGTTTTACAGCGCGGCCTCCAGGTAAACATCCGGTTTCAGAGGCTTCTCCCTTGTACTATCCTTTACAGTCTACCGTCTCATCGTCGGGGCCTTTTCTCACCAAAAATCAAAAATAAAATAAAATAATAAAAATTCTACTTAACCTAAATCTAAACCTAACAACCTAAGTCTTCGATCTTGAACTTTTGTTATTTGGTCTTCAGCTTCTTTGTTGCTTGATATTCAGCCACTTTTTTTTTTAATAAATCTAAAGCCTTGAACTTGGATTCATGTTCTTCTTTTTGTGTTGCTCTTTTTCTTCATTTTTTTTCTTCTTTGATTTTGTTGCTTTTCTTTAATCTTCTTCATTTTTTTTTCTTTTCATCTTTGAAGGTCTAAGGAATTTCACCATGTAGCATAGGATGGAGGCTAACATGAACACCTAATGATCATTGACAATGTGCCAAGATCAACTAAAAAGGGTGGGGAATGACTCAAAAATGGGTGTTACCGAAAAGACTTGGTCCCAAAAAATGTGAATTGGGGGACCCACTTCAAAGTTCATCAAGCACCTCAATGCAAGGTGTGATAAACAAAATCTATCTAACTATCTACTCTAGACTCTTTAAAAAAAATAACCTATCTTAAAAAGGTGGTGAGAATCTAACTAAGCAAGGCTCGGACGAGACTCGGGAGTACTAAGGGGTATTCCCCCCAAAACCAAGATGCGAGTCTTCAATATCTTCAATGTACCTTACCGGGCTAATCTTTGCTCGCACACATTGGCATGACCAACCACATCCCTCCGCACCTAGACCCAATCAAGCTACCTGCATCTGACCCCCACACAAGCGGTCTTAAAATGGTCTGTGAGGCTCAAAACGTGTCCCACTTATCAAACACAAGGAATTCCATATCAAGACCCGGGACCAATCTATGATTCAATACTCATGACTCGGTGCTCTGGTACCTGTAGGGATGAGAAGACAAGAAAGAACAAAAATGCATGAACTTAAACTAGAATGCATCTAAAAAGCATGAAAATTAGAAAAGAAAGAAATAAAATATGCAATATTTTTGGAATTTTTTATGCAATTTTTTATGAATGACCTAAATGAGTTACTCTAAATGCAACTATATACAACCTAAATGCAAATAAAAATATAAGAATACCTCACCCCCCCCCCCCCCTTGTCCATGTAATTTGAATCCACCAATCATCATTTAGCCACTAAATGGATGCTCCAAGCCCAAAATTAGAAATTTATGATCCATCTTCACAAGCCCAAATAATCCAAGCCAATAACTTTCAAAGCCCAATTCTTCTTCTTTGATTCCGCCAAGCCCAATAATGCTTCGGGAGCCCACTAAGCCGTCTTCACTCTAATCCACAATCACAAAAAGCTCCAAAACCCTGCAAAATTCATCATGCAACATAACAAGCCCCCGATACGATCCATGATAAAGAAAATAAAGAATATACAATGCAATACTAATAAAAAGAGCTAAAAATCTAAGATAAACTAATAAAAATAAGGAAATAAAATAAGCTATCACTTATCCAAGTGGGAGACTGTTGGATTATATGTCTAAGCCCATAACTATAATTGGTATGTACTTGATTTGATGGTAGCATGGTCCTTTTGGGTTGCCTTCACCATAGCAACTTGACATGATGACTTTTGGAGAAAGTGGTTAATTAATAATTTATTAATATATTATAAGAATAATATATTAATTGGAAATCATAAGATTTAATTAGTATTTAATAAGAAATTAATTTGATATTAATTTTGGGATTAAAGGAACTGATTAAAAGAACGGGGACTGGTATTGCAATCATTGATAGTTACAATTTGGGCTGATGGATTCCTTTAGAAGGGAGTGGACGAAATCTATAGGAGGCCCTATAGAATTCGTCCAAGGCCTTTTAGAAGGAGTGTCCATGGGTTGCTTAGGGAATAAGGAGGAAATTAGGGTTTCCACCCGAAAACCCTAGCAACCACAGCTATTTAAAGACCCCCTGGCTAAGCATTTTCGGCCCCATGCTTTCTTAGAGAAACCCTAGCCGAATTTATGCCCTATTCCTTCTCTTCTCATTCATCCTTTGCTATTGGTGTCTGTGACTCCATTAGAGGTGCAACACTTGGGGCACTAAGATTTCAGAAGTCAAGATCAACCAAGGATTTTGTGTTATTACTAGATAGCAAGCAAGGTAATCTTCTAACCCTAGTTTTCATATATATTTCGAATTGTATGCTAGTATTAGGGTTGTTGCTTAGGAATTTCTATTTGTATGTATAACTAGAGAAAAACTTAGATCCAAAGCAATTAGGGTTGCATGATCACATACAAATGTTGTTATGCTCTAAACCCATCCGAGGGTTAATTCTAAAGGGAGACATTAATAGGCTCTTTTCTTTGTCTACTTTGAAGAATGCTATGTTTGGTGATTTTTGGATGGATAGCGGGTGGTGTTTCTTTGGCGACGACAAATTAGGATTGGTGCAAAATCTATACTGCTCGAGAATATGTTGCGATTGCTGAGTTTAGTGGTTTTGAATTCCAACCTAGATAATTGGGGTTGAGATTTGGATCCAACTAGGGTTTTTACAGTCAAGTCCGATAGGAGATAAATTGATCATTGATGAGTATCGTTTTTCGGAGGAAGGAAGGACCACTAGATGGAATATATTTTCCTCGATAAAGACTAATATTTTTGTATGGAGATTCTGTTAAATAGACTTCCTATTTCTTGTAATTTGGTGGACAGGGGAGTGGAGTTGGATTCGGTTATGTATCATGGTTGTCAACTTACTCCAGAGAATAATATGCACATGTTCTTTCAGTGTTCTTTGGCCCTTCAAATATGGATTCGAATAGTGATATGGCTAGAATTGTAGATTCCAGACTTTGTTGGGGTGACAAATTTTCTAGATTGGGTTGATGCTCATCCGATGGGTAGAATTGAGCGATCGATTGTGGAGTTGATTTTTATGTTTGTTTTATAGGTCATTTGGACGTATCGAAATTTTGTTTTATTTCGGTCGTCTGTTTATAGGAAACAATCCGGTTTTGATAATATTATTGAACATTCTTTTCATTAGTTTACTTTTTATAAATCTAAGGATAGGATTAATTGGATGGACTTATTCAACACTCCGATCCATTATTAATTTTGTTTTAGCTAGGCTCTAGCTAGCTTCTTAAATAAATTTGTGGGTTTTAAAAAAAAAGTAAATTTGAGAATTGATTGTGGTATGGGAAAACATAAAAAATATTACCCAATTATTGATTGAATATACAAAAAGTTTGGAAAACACAAGCTAAACTAGTAATGTTTGTATTTGGTTTCCATAATATAGTACCTGGGTTATACTAGTAAAATGCCAGACTCTATCACAAAAAATAAGTGGAAGTTTTTTCCTAATTTGTATCGAAGATAAAAATGATGAGTCAGCAAAAAAGAATAAATCCATTTGAAAATGAAGTGAAAAAGTTGTCTTGCAAAATCACCTCCATCTCATATGAACCCTCCACACACACACACACACATATATATATATATATATATATATATATATATTACAGTTGCAAATGAAAATTACGTAAGAGGAAGATAATGTGAAATTTCTAAAAATTTTGAAAGTAAATCAAGTTAGGAGTTGAATTTGAAAAACTTTTAACGATTATAATGCATATAAGATATAAAAACAACGTAGTACGGTGAGTTTGGGTATATAAGCTTATATACTTTGTGGGGTATATTCACTTTTCCATATATACATACATACATACATACATATATATATATATATATATATATATATATATATATATGTATACATACATACACACACACTCGGTTATAACCCGTGTATTACACGGTTGACAAACTAAAAAATGATTGAAACTTAATAAAACGTAATACCTAATAGTGATTATTTATAAAAAAAAATATCATGAAACAATCACCTCTTAAATCATTTAAAAACTTTAAATATGAAACCAACAACAACAATTTGTTATCAAAAGGTCAAGACATTAGAATGTAATACCCAATAGAGAGAATTTTGTAAAAGTAAAACACCATTTGGAAACATTGGATTATATGAATTGATAACACTTCTGCTAGAGTTGTCTACATAATCAAGTTTCAGCTCATCATGACATGAAATGACTCTTTTTAAAAGGGAGTTGATTCATACACAACAACATTTATCCATACACAACAATTTGTGCTTTAAAATGTTGTATTACACAACTCTATTAAGCATAAAATGTTGTGTACGGATAAAAAATGTAGTGTATGAATCACTTCCCTTTTTAAAAAGATTAGAATTAGCTTAATGGTTTAATCAAGATAGGAAATACCTTAGTATTGAAATAATAGCCTGATAACAACAAAGGTTTTAGACGTCTAATAATCACTTTTGGGAATAACTTTGGTGAATTGTTAATATTTTTATTTTATAAATTTTCTTTCTCTAAATTTATAATCACAATCACTAAGGCTCAGGGAATATATACAATTACTGAGAAATTATTCAAAGCAATAATCCCTAACTGCTACATGCATCATGTAAATAAAATATATCATGGGTCCCGCAAAAAAACAACAATTTCCCTTTTTAATTTTGTTTCAAAACAACTCCAAAAAACTAAAATCTTCAAAAAGAAAGGGCAGGATGTAACCTTCTTATTTCTTGAAATCCTAATCATCCTGATTTCCCAAAATTGTTCAGAGAAAGTTGCATAAATAATAAGAAGAATGATGGTTAGCCTCTTTAAATTCTCTATGTTGATCTTAATATAGGAAAACCACTCATTGATATCGTTAGATAATAAAAAATTATGTAAAAAGAATCAACCAAAATAGGATGAATAAACCTCTCAACATTAATTGTCTACCAATCTTTTCCATTTTAAACACCCTTATGGTGAGAAACATGTGCTTCAGCCCCTGAAAAATATGAAAAGTTTTTAAGCAAAAATAACAACAAACAATTTGTAATACAAAATTAACGGGCTACAATCACTACCTGACGAGTAAGAAATGAATTGGCTACAATCACTACCTGACCGGTCAGATTTTGCAAAAACTTAATTTTACAAAATTAAACAAAGAAATATATGATTATATGGATATGGGTTTGTTTCTTCTTTGAATGTGAGGAAGATAGAAATTGGTTTGTTTCTTCTTTGAATGTGAGGAAGAGAGTGAGAAGGTCAAGCACCTTGTTTGCCATAATCATGGTTGATCCTCATCGGAACCCTAGAAATCTTTGTCGTTGACTTCGCCAAAGCTCTGGAAACCAACCCCTATTCTTAAAGCCTTCACAAAAAAGTGGCAAACAACATCAGATGAAGAATAAGGAGAGATAATGGTTGTCTCGGATGAAACATAAATAAACAGATGTTTGGGGATTTACCCATGGCATAGGATGATCAAGTGCTACCTCTTGGTATCCCTCGATCGATAAAAGAGACAGAAAAGAAAGGTGAGAGATAACATAGGTGTAGTGGGTTCATATTCAATGTCGTGGCAGAGTACATGAATCAAATGTCTGGTGTGATTGATCTTAATAGATTTGGTTGATATTCATTGATTTGCTCCATATTTCTTGAGATTTAGTTGATATTAATTGATGATGTGTTGCTGATTTTAAGAGTTGATGTTTATCTGAATGGAGCTAAAACGATGGGCGGGAAAACAATTTGGTGATTCTCTACAAAAAAAGATAAGCCGTAAAATTTAGACTCTTTTATTAGTAGAATATATATATATATATATATATATATATATATATATATATATATATATATATATATATATATATACACTAGTGGTGTACCCGCGCAAAGCGGCGGCGGTGAATAGTTTTTTTTTAATGATATTTTTTTTACAAAAATGTTATGTTCCAAAAAAATATATGTCTAAGACAACATAATCCAACTTTGACGTTATTTGTTACATGATGCATCAAATAAACGGTTCAAGACGGCACAAAATATAAAATGTGTAAGCCATTCAAACAAAAATAATAGAATTATATAAGAATACACGAAATATGAAAATATGTAATAACACAGGACTGATTATACTTTATTAATTGTGCAACACTTTTTTATACACCACGTTGCAACTCCATCACCTTTTATAGAAAAACTTTAAGACAGTATGGTGTCTGCCGATAAATTAAGTTGGTATAATTTTAATGGAATGAGACATTGGTTTCTCTCGTATAATTATTACAATCAGGAAATGCATATGATTAAAGGTTAGCTTTTAGTAAATCTAAAAAGTATATATCGTTAATCGGTTATTTTTATTATATAAAAATCATCATTTTTATTTTATATGGATTCATTTATAAGCAATCTTCTATACGACTTGTAGACAACATTCTCCATGATGTATGACGAAGAACTTAACTTTGATAAAATTAGCTTTAAAACGTTGTTAGTCTAGTATTTTTCAGGTTAGGCGGATGATGATACGTCCAAGATATTAAAAATAAGGAGGCATGTAAATCTTCACATTATATGGTAAACTAAAGAATAATGCATTCATGAAAAATTTGTTATTACGAAATGATTAGTACCAATAAAAAAAATGTTATCTTTTTTTTTTTTTTTTTTTGTTTTTTTGGGATATATGAGGATAGTGTAGTCAGTCGGCCAAATTGGTTATTTGGATTTCTTCCATACAATTGATAGGTGCGTTAAAGATTGAACACAGTGCAAAAGAAAAAAAAAATCTAAAAAATATACCTAATAAATCACAATCTGGTCACTAAATTAGGTTGTAGTTTTCCGTCGTTGATCCATAAGTGTTTTTTTGGACCGAAAATTTACATCCGTATTTTAATAGGAACTTCACCGCTTCTAGCAGTGAAAGAGATTAGATTAATAAATCAACCTAGCAATTTTCAAGATATAAAAAACATAATATTTTTAATTTGAAGAGGTGATATTGTTTGATCTTTTAAATGTCACCTCTTAGTTTATATTATAAACTTAAACTTTTAAATTGTACTCAAACAGATTATATATGGGCAATGTTATTATTTAATTTACGTATAAACCTAAACATTATAGAAAGTACAAGTTCTAGTATTAAAAATATATCAAATGTTACTTTTATTGTATAATATATAACAAAATTTGCGTTCAATCCATTTTTTATTTTAATAGAAGTCGAGATACTTCCTTTACTTTCTACTTTTATGTTATATATTATTTACTTATCATTTTAACTTAATTATTGTTCGAAATTCTATTTGATGTTATATATTATCTACTTAACATATTAACTTAACTATATATTCAACATATACAAATGAAAACATGGTAATTTTTTTAGTTCAAGTATGTGTGTTGAATATTTTATGTAGTCACACATAAGTTGTGGCTACTACCTCCCCATAAGCTCAGTTCTCTACAGCTAAAGAATAACTTTTTACAATTCACTTATTATTTTTACAACTTTTTTTATTTTGGCATTTTAAACTTCTTATTTTTAAAACAATTAAAAAAATCTGCAGTATATTATAGTATATTATAGGCTGGTCCTTGTTTCTATTTTGCTTTTGTTTTTTTTTTCTTTACTCAGTCAACGTCTCCTCGTGAATTTGAAGAACTTAACCTCGAGCTTGTACTTTCTTGATAACTCTACAATATCTGTTGTAAAAAAACCATCATAATGTAATCGAATAGATTTTTCAAAGTACAACGCTACATACGAATAAAAGAAAATAAGATGTTATAATAAACAATAAAATGAAAATGCAATCCTATCTTTTGTTGTAAACCCAAAACTTATATGAAAAGTGAATTGCTACTTCTTGCATTTAACCCTTCAAGAATATGTAGGTTGTGCAAAGATATAAAAAATAAAAAGTAGAATTCAGAAAATATTATAATGGATGTGAACAACCATGTCCTGCAAATTAAAGATTATAAAATAAATAATAATGCTATAAAAAAGTAAAGTGGTGTGACCTTCAAAATGAATTCTAACATAAGCAATTATTGTTAAACAGAACACAACATCTTCAAGTAAACTGTAAATATCGTTCTTATTGAGATACATGTCCACTTTCATACAATCTTTTTACATTCTGAAAGTTGTATGAAGTACATGAATTAGTAGTAGACATACCTTCATCTGTTACAATTCTAACATACTGAGCAGATATTTGTTCATTCATTTGTGGACGCCCCTTGTCCTTATCTTCATATTTCGGTTTGACATAATAAACCATTTCAATACAAATTTCCCAATCAACAAACAACCACATGCACCACATGATATAGATAAACAAACAGAAAAGTCTAAGTTGTGGTTAGTTTTGATAAAGTTGTCAATTGATTTGGACTTTTATTTGAGTCAAAAGATTAAATCACTATTATTGAATACCTGAACAAGTGCAGCAAAGAATCGCACACAGTTGCCAAACTCGGATCCAGTCCTGTTAAAGGCTGAATTTGGACTCTTGAGAACACCAACTGCAGTTCCCCTGATGATTGAAGAGGACCCATGAATATGAAAGTAGCATCGTTTGAACTATGAACTGATTTGATAAAGCTCTGAGCTGTGATTGTTTAGTCCGACACCAAAACATCACCATTCTTCTTCCTATGTCGCATCAATGAATCCAAAAATTAAGCTCACCTAAAGCTAATAAGATGTCCAATTCAAATATTGAAGCTCAAAGCAAGTTTCAATTCCTATAGTCATTCCTTAAATCGCCAAACCAAATGGCACAAAAATCTCTTATCTTTCAATTTTTTGGTATCAGTCGAAACCTAACACAAACACACGAAATAGTAATGGCACCACTGATGGAAAACTTCACTTCAGCAGTTCTGAATTTCAGAAAGACGAAAATTAGGAGGATCAAGAACTTTCTTAACCTGAAAGTGAGAGAACCGTATGTTTAATTAAGATTTGCAATCAACGAATACTTGTTTGAATCGTTTTCTTCAGAACAACCCAGGGCATCAGACGCCTCGTCTTCTTCGGCTTTAACTTCAATTCAGACTCCTCGTCTTCTTCAACTTCAATGATTTGGCTTGCAGGCTGGCCCTAAACACATATTTATGAAACCAAAATAGAAATTTTAGGTTTTAAGATGAAACAAATTCTCCAACAAATGCAACAAAAACACATATCGATTAGGGTTTTCGTCATCACTATGACAAACGGAATTGAAACAGGCAAATAAAAAAGTGGTATAAACAAACGAATTAAAACCTAATATACAGATGAATACGAGAAATGTAGACAAACATCAGAACCTGAAATGGAGTGGAGACACCAGAAAGTGAGAGTAAAAATTGAACCTTTAAAGCATGGAGAGAGTGAAAAACAAGAGTGAGAAAACTTCAGGCAACAGAAAAGGCGATTAGTAGAATCCACCTGCAATCCGTCAGGAAGAATGTGATTATGTGATAATCGACCGAAAAGAACCCTTTAAAATAATTAACTAAAAACTGCATTTTCAGAGAATGTAAATTTATTGTTTGGTTGGAGACCTATGACCACCAAAAACGCAGATATGTGTGTGCATAGGGATTAAAGAGCACAACATGCATCACATACATCAAGAACATTTGCTACCTTGGGGGGAGGATTTTGACTGATTAGGGTTAGAACCAGCGTATAAAGTTAAAATTACAACATCAAAGTAAACACATCTCCTTCCATTGTCTCATGCATATCTCCATTAATACGAAAATGAAGATCGAGAGAAAGAGATAGAGAAAGAAAGATTTGGAAAAAAACACTAAACCTGTCAAGGGAGAAATGCAGAAAAGTAAAGCTCTAACTCCGATTTCTCTTATATCATCGTCAACTTTGGATCTTCAAAAGTCGGAAGAATGTTTTGAGAGAAATGAGAGGTTATGTTTTATAAGGTTTTCAAAAGTCAAAGTTCTTTTGAATCTGATTTCAATTTTGAATCTTGTTCACCGATTCCATTGGTCTTTACCAATTTAATTAGCCGAAGTTAAAGGGGATTTGGTATTTGACGGATTCATTGAATTGTACTTGGGGTTTTATCATTTGAACGTTTGAATTTATAATATTATTTTATTCTCAATTAGTTGTACATTATGCATAGAGATTTGAACGTCTTAAAAAAATAATATTATTATAATGAATCTATTTATAGAAATAATGAGATTTCTTTTATAAGGTAGTATATATATATATATATATATATATATATATATATATATATATATATATATATATATATATATATATATATATATATATATATATATATATATATATATATATATATATATAAGTAAACTACAAATTTGGTCCCTTTAGTTTATGATTTTCTGTGGACAGGGTCCCTGAACTATAAACATTGCATAGAACGTCCTTATCAATAGGTTTTATTGTAGATTTGGTTCCTTTTCAAACTAAAAATACAAATTTGCCCTTCTTAATATTTTTTTTAGAATTTATTCTACTAAAATTAAAGTTGTATTAATTTAAATATAGTTCTCTCTCTCTCTCTCTCTCTCTCTCTCTCTCTCTCTCTCTCTCTCTCTCTCTCTCTCTCTCTCTCTCTCTCTCTCTCTCTCTCTCTCTCTCTCTCTCTCTCTGAGAACGCATCTTCCTCACCTTTTACCTTCCCTTATCTTTATTTCTCCCTCTCTTATGACCAACGATTGCCGCCAATAAACACCGACTCCTTTCGTTTTTTTTCTCATGCTGACTACTCTGGTTCATACCCAAATCATAAATGTGTCTCTCCCTCCTCTCCATCCCATCCCTCTATTACCAAGATCGAACACCATAGATTCAAGAACCCTTTTTAAGGTTCAACAAAAACTCGAGTACCCACAAGTTCATCAAGAATGGGGAAACTAGACAAATTTCTATTTTTTGGCTTCAAATCCTAGTCTAATGATTGTTTGTTCAAGTAATTACATCACTAAACTAACCATCTTTGAAAAAAACAAAACCACATTCTCCTAGTTTTTCAGTTGATTTGTTCTTTACTGACCTTACAGATCTTTCAACTTTAGAGAAATTGACACTCCGTCTATTTTTTTTTGCTGACGGAGGTGTTTGTACTAAAAGTGTGAACTAATCTGTATAATATAACAACCAATGACATCAAATCACAATTAATTAGAGATGATGAATCAATGCAAGATCTTTGATGGCAATATATTGATTCGGAAGGAGTGTAACAATGAATCGACACTGATTACGATTCGAATGAAAGAGATGATGATTTGATGATGCTTTCAGTTCACCTCCAATGAATGGAGGAAGATTGTGATGTTGTGGGGTTAATAAGAGTGTTTGATATGAAAATGTTAAAATCAAGGAAAATTGTTGTTTGTTCAATCTGAGGGTAGTGATGAACGAGTTTTAACCTCCGGTGATTTGCAATTTTTCGGAACAATTTGTGGCTTTGTGGTCAACATTGCTTCAAAGCCAAATCATTATTGGGTTAAGTTTTTTTCTTAAAAGCCAAAGTATGATAGAAAGAGAGTTGGTGGGCGGGTATGGGGAAGAGTAAGGGTTAGGGTGTATATTTTTAAATGTGTAATAGAAAGAAAATGAGAAAAGAAATTGTATAAGGGCAAGTTAGTCATTTCAGTTTTGGGAGGGACCAAAACAACTACGAAAGATGCTCGGAAGGACCATAACCACAAAAATGAAAGTCAATAGACCGTAACCACATAAATCAGCAAACCATAGGGACCAAATTTAAAGTTTACTCTCTCTCTCTCTCTCTCTCTCTCTATATATATATATATATATATATATATATATATATATATATATATATATATATATATATATATGGGAAAAAATACAAAACTAGCCATTTTTCCTAATTACTTATCAAAAAATAGCCAAAAAAACCCACTTAGCCAAAAATAACCCACAAAAGAGTAGTCAACTTTTGTTTGACTACGGTCAACAGAGGATGACTACGGTCAACGCCCGTTGACTACTCTTTTCCCCTAATGGGCTACTGTTTCAAGGGGTCGTTTACTTTTTCGTGGCCCATTAGCCCAAAGTATATAATTAATTTTTTTTTAGATTAGGTCATTTTCCTATTGTTTTTTTTGTTTGGCTACGTTTTTCTCTCAATGGAACACATGAAGAACAACCAGGTCTGTCTACTTTCTTAAAAATTTTACCGTGTTTTTGATTAGGAGTAGGTTTTGTTTATGGGGATAATTTTTTTTTTGAAAAAAATTGAAAAAAAAAATATAAAACCGTAGATTTCATATGAAACCTACGGTGTACAAGTGCCCAATGCACTGTTTGTGCAGTGTCGACTTGTACACCGTAGGTTTCATATGAAACCGTACGGACGTTTTTTTTTCGTTTTTTTTTTTAAAAAAAATGGTATCAATAAAATAGGAATTGGATGTATTTTGTTGTGATATAAATTTAAAAAAAAAAACAAAACAAAAAGGGAAACCGTAGGTTTTTTATACGCTGTACAAGTATTTACTGCACAGTTTGTGCATTAAACACTTGTACACCGTAGGTTTCACAAAAAAACCGGTTTTTTTTTATTAAAAAAAAATTAATAGCCAATAAACATTTGTATTCCCTTGTATGTATCTTATGATTTTTTTTTGGAAAAAAAAAATCATAGGTTTTTGCGAAAACCCCCCAAAAAAAATAAAAAATAAATAAATAAAAAACCGTAGCTTTTTTTTGCGAAAACCGTAGACTACGGTTTGGGAAACCGTAGGTTTCGAGAGGAAACTGTAGGTTTTAAAAAACCTACGGTTTTGAATGTCAAAAATGAAAAAAAAATTATACAAAACGCGAAACAATAGATGAAATGGCGAAATAGTAGGCGAATCTCGAAACCTACGGTTTCGTTTCGTGGGCTATTTTTGGTCATTTGCTAATTTTTGGCTAAAAATTGATAATTACCCCCTTATTTTGGCTAGATTAGTAATTAGCCCTATATATATATATATATATATATATATATATATATATATATATATATATATATATATATATATATATATATATATATATATATATCGATAATCTTTTGCGAACCCATATTTTCCCACGAACCACTCTTAAAATGCGAATTTTTTTGTGTGATATTTTTTCAAAACAGTGACATAAAGCACTAAATTGTTCCTATAGAAGTATATTCGCAAAAAGATCTCAAAAAATGTGCATATATGACAGGTATATGTGTGCACAAGTGTCGGAAATTCACAAAGTTCATAAAAAATGCACATATACATCTGTCGTATATGCTATTTTTTTTGCGAATATGCTTCTATAGGACTGATTTGGTGCTTTATGTCACTTTTTTTGAAAAACAAATCACATAAAAAAGTTCGTATTTTCATAGTGATTCGCGGGAAAATATTTGTTCGTAAAAGATCCTGACAATATATATATATATATATATATATATATATATATATATATATATATATATATATATATATATATATATGACATCTCATAATTTTAGGCTTGAAAAAAGTTTTCTTTAATGCTTTGAAAATAATAGAGTATTTTATAGAACTCTATTGCGGAAAATCCCAGATAGACTAAAATATTTTTTAGATATCAAATTAAGTTTAAAAATACAACTCTAATGATATTATAATCATTATACCAAACATATGTTACAAGCATAATAGTTTACAAGCTAAATACAAAACATAACTTATTACCAGCTATAATAAAATAACAAGTCTCTTATTCATTCAACACGCTCTTATTACATTTCAGCATCCTTAGTACTGCTACCTATGATACATAAAGTTTGAGTGGGTCAGATTTGTGAACCTAATGAGACACATAGGGTTTTCAACCTACAATATTATTATATTTATCCTACAAAAAGAGTCATTATCAAACAATACATATATGATATATCTCTATGATAATGCACTATTAGTTACCCAACCCGAGGATTTTCACATACTGATCCTATAACAATGATCCCATGGGATCTAACCTGATGGATCACTGTAAGCAACGAGTAAACTATACTGCTTTGGGGATTTTTTGGCAGGTGTAAGTTAATAAAGTTAACCATGGGGGATATAATACAAAAACACCTACGGGATGAATACCCGATAATGTTCCACAATACTGTCTAGAATACTTAGTGGTCGTTAACTTACTTCGTTAAATGACTTAGTACGTTCTATACTCTGGTACATAACCAATACCCCGACACGTAATAGTGCCACATAACAGAGCTCTCTTCTCTTTTCCTGTCTCATACACACCCTCAGTATGAGACTACTCATTATCCAGCTTAAATGAAATCTAAGCATGATAATAAGAATAATAAATATAACATGTTAACTAGACAATCTATAACCATATCTGGTATGCATAGTACATGTCATGTAATATTATCAAAAATACGCTTAACACTTATTCTAGGTAATGACATTCAATACACATATAAGAATTCAAATGATATAAAATACTTTTTATATAAATGTGTGTCATGAAAATAACTATGCGCTAACCTGTAAAAAGGCGGATGTTTATTCGTGCACATTGTCTTACGTCTTAACACTTCTGCTTTCCTTTCAAGTGATCTAAATACATATAGTGCTAAGTTTAGTTCTCGCTTAAACTATTTATTTGTATTTATAATGTGTAAAATCATTACGATGAATTATATATTCCTATATATAATCCTAATACTTTTAGTTTAATTTATTATTAATTTCAATATAATACTTCATGACTATCAAATGAGGATTAACCGGTCAAGACAGTCGGGAGGCATGATCATTTCAGCATATAACTTTTCTGAAATCCAACAACCAAACCAACATGTCTATCCTAGACATCGCTCCTGTAAGTAGATCAATTAATAATATAAGTGGAATTGATAATTAATATTCATAATAACGACAATGAGTATACACTATATCCCAAAAACTTGAAAAACAATGAGCGTAACTACGACATTTAGACTTCTTCTAAAATGAATTCCAACGCTCTGGCACTTTACTAGAGATTCTTAAGAACAAAGAAATCAAATCACAAGGGACTGAAATCTTGAGGGTTGAAAAAAAAGGAATTAGCAACGAATAAGGGAGGGGTCGAATGCTATTTATATGGGTGAAATCTAACACTATTCACAACATTATTCATGTCCATGTGTCGCTCTCAGATTGTGCCACGTGTCCCTTAGTATGTATGTTGGGTGGTCTCTATGCTGCCACGTGGCGGCATGACAACCAAGTGTTGCCAGCTGCCTGTTATTTTCTCGTTTTCTTCGGATAACCGTAACTTTTTTCATACGAAATTCGTTTTCGACATTCTTTATAGCCACGATTATGTATTTTCATCTACTACAACTTTACTTTAGATCCCAACAGCTAAATCATAATATATTTTTACTTTATATTTTATTTATATCTTAGAAAAATCATAACTTTTTCATACAAGTTTCGTTTTCAACGTTCTTTATATTTGCAGTCTCGTATTTACGTCCATTACAACTTTTATTTACAATACTTTGGCTAATATGTTATATATATATATATATATATATATATATATATATATATATATATATATATATTCACTTTTGTTTTTATAACCCGATACTGACGTTTTATAAATATTTTAAATTTCCATAATAAAATTCATATTATTTAATAACTTTATTTATATTCTCATAATATGAACTTAAATATTATTTACACGCCAAAGTTATTTAATTTATACATTATTCTTATTTAATCAATAAAAACAACATAAAAATTATAATTAACTCGTACTAATTATAACAACCCAATTTTCAAAAGAAAATTTTCATTTTTAAATAGTCAAAAACATTTTCCATAAACCATAAAATCTCAAATACAATTGTTTTCAAGTTCATAACAATAACAATATTATTCCGATCATCAGAATGACCCATAAAAATGCCTGAGACAGAGTGCATGCCGCGTCATCAAGCCTTGCCCTTGCCCTTGGGATCAGATGTACCTGAAACAAATCCACAAACTGTAAGCTAATGCTTAGTGAGTTCCCCATAGCATACCCCACACAATCCACATAATCACATAATCATATTAGCTATAAAAGCTACATAACCACATAAGCCATGCATACAAACATACAAGGATGTCATGGGCTCCCCCACATGGTCTTACACCGAAGTGACATGGGGTCCCCCATGGTCTTTAGCTGACAAGTCATGGGCTCCTCCACATGGTCTTTCATCCAAGTGTCATGGGCTCCCCCATGGTCTTTAGCTCACAAGCCATGGGCTCCCCCACATGGTCTTACATCCAAGTTTCATGGGCTCCCCCCATGGTCTTCCCTGCAAGTATCTCATAAATGACTAGCATACCACTTAGCATATAGCTAACTATCATACCACATATCTCTACATCAACTAGTGTACCACATATCACAAAATGGGCCGGCCTTAGTGCCTTAGACCCATTGGTATGGTGAGGAGACTCACCTCTCCTGAATGCTGAACTGAAAAAATAAGATCCAATAAGTCCCAACGCACAGATCCAACTCAACTACCTATAAGCATCATGTGATTAACTTGTCACAATCCCAAAATACCATAAATACCCTCAAAGTCAACTCTGGTCAAAGTCAAGGTCAATAGTCCATGTTGACCCCAACTCTTTGAGTGCATCTAGCAACTCGTCAAGTTCCTTCAGAGTCCAGAAAGCCGAGACAAACCCTAGCCAACTTGCCGAGTTGTCTCATCGACTCGACGAGTTCACTCAATGTCCAGTCATATGGGGAAACCCGATCTAACTCGTCGAGTTTCCAGAGCAACTCGTCGAGTCCCCCCCTTGTGTTGCTTATTCTGATGATACATTGAATGCAGGGGCTCTAGGGCTTAGATCTGAAACCTAAAGGTGTCTAGAAGGATATAGTTTCCAACTTTATCCTCTAGAACCACTCTGAATGCTCTAAGGCCCTTAACAAAGGTTGGAAAGCTCAAAAGCTTAGCCATGTGGTCCAAGACCCTAAGGATCTGGAATCCCTCCTTTCCAGAAGAGTTTCTAGTCCTCAAAATGTTCCAAAGATGGAGACTTTATGGACATACATGTCCAATGCATGTCTTGAAGTCAAAATTGCCAAAAAGGGTAAATATACTCTAAAAACCCTTGCATGGCATCCTTGCTTGACCAAAAGCTAGATCTAGCCCACCTTGGGACCATTTTTCCCTGAAGATTCATAAAGTTGCAAACTTTATGAACCCCATGCATGCAATCAACAAGAATGATAGGAAATGAAGAGTAAACTCAAGATCTAGCCATATTCTAAGATAAAAATCGAATCTTGAAGACTTACAACAGTCCACAAGATGATCAAGCTCAAGAGTGAGGGCTTTGTTTGCTGGATCTTCTCCTTCTTCTCACTATCTTCTTCTTCTTAAGCTCCACAAGTCACTCTAGCTCACAATATGAGAGAAAATGGGAATTAGGGTTTAACATAGACGTTGTTAGTTTTTCCTTTACAGCACCTACTCGTCGAGTTGGGCCATCCAACTCGTCGAGTAGGTCTTAGATCCCGGGTCCTCATAAATGATCTCTACTTAACGAGTTAGAGCTCCCCAACTCGTCGAGTCGTAGCACAAAACCCTAAAACTTAGGAAATTAAATAATATCTGGAACAGGTGTTACAAATCTCCCCCACTTGAACTAGACTTCGTCCTCGAAGTCTACTGACGCAAATAAGTCCGGGTAGTGATCCCGCATCTCATTCTCCGGCTCCCATGTCCATTCGGAGCCCCTTCGGTGCTGCCATTGCACCTTTACTAACTTCACCTCCTTGTTTCGAAGAACCTTGGTCTTCCTATCCAGAATTGCAACCGGCCTCTCAATGTAGTTCAGGCTCTCGTCTACCTGAATATCGTCCAGAGAAACCACAGCGGCCTCGTCCGTGACACACTTCCGAAGCTGAGACACATAGAAGGTGTTGTGTACCTGAGTAAGCTCGTCCAGTAGATCCAAGCGATAGGCCACCTTGCCTACCCGGGCAGTAATCCTGAACGGGCCAATATATCGTGGCCCCAACTTGCCTCTCTTCCAAAACCTGATGACTCCCTTCCATGGCGACACTTTTAGTAACACAAAGTCCCCACCTGGAACTCAAGATCCGATCGCCGCCGGTCAGCATAGCTTTTTTGACGGCTCTGTACGAATCGTAGCCAGTCGCGCACCTGCTGAATCAACCCGGTAGTCTTGAGCACCACTTCGGTGCTCCCCATGACTCAGTGTCCAACCTCGCCCCAACAAACCGGGGTCCTACACCTCCGACCATACAACATCTCGAACGGTGGTTGGTCGATACTAGCATGATAACTATTGTTATATGAAAACTCTGCTGGTGGGAGGTATGTATCCCAACTCCCTCCAAAATCCAACACACATGCCCGAAGCATATACTCAAGTGTATGGATCGTGCTCTCACTCTGGCCATCTGTCTGGGGGTGGTACGTCGTACTGAAATGTAACTGAGTGCCCAGTTCCTCATGGAACTTCTTCTAGAATCTAGATGTAAATCGGACATCCCGGTCAGAGACTACTGAAATTGGCACTCCGTGCCTAACCACCACCTCACGCACGTAAATATATGCCAATTTCTCAGCGGAGATGCTCTCGGAGATCGGAATAAAGTGGGCACTCTTCGTCAGCCTATCCACAATGACCCATGTAGCGTCCACGCCCCTCGCTGTCCTTGGTAACTTTGTGATGAAGTCCATAGTGATCTCTTCCCACTTCCACATAGGAATGGGTAGCGGCTGAACCTTGCCATGCGACCGCTGATGTTCGGCCTTGACCTTCCTGAATGTCAAGCATCGCTCCACAAACCCAATGATCTCCCGCTTCATGCAGGGCCACCAATAGCTCAGTCTCAGATCTCTATACATTTTTGTAGCCCCTAGATGTATAGAGAACTTTGACTTGTGTGCCTCCTCCAATATCTTCTGTCTCACTCCCCCAGTCACCGGTACCCACACCCGACCACACTGTGTCAGAAGACCTCGGCTATACCGAAAAAACAAGGGATACTGACCCCGAATCCGCTCTATCTTCCAATTCTCTTTCTTCACACCCTCGACCTGAGCTTGTTTGATCATATCTAACAATGGAGAGATCACCGTCATCCTCAAGCAAACGTTCCCAATTGGGGAACCTGCCGCCTTGCGGCTCAAAGCATCGACCACCACGTTGGCCTTCCATGGATGGTATAAGATCGCATAGTCATAATCTTTCAGCACATCCAACCACCTCCTCTATCGCATGTTGAGGTTCTGCTGGTCCATCAAATACTTAAAACTCTTATGATCAGTATAAATAGTGCACCGTACACCATACAAGTAGTGCCTCCAAATCTTGAGGGTAAACACCACTGCCCCCAATTACAGGTCGTGAGTGGGGTAGTTCGCCTCATGAGGCTTCAACTGCCTCGAGGCGTAAGCAATCACATGCCTCCTCTGCATCCGTACCACGCCTAACCAAGAGATCGATGCATCATAGTACACTACCAAATCGTCCAGTCCCTCCAGTAGTATAAAAATTGGGGCCTCACATAACCTCTGTCTCAAGGTCTCAAAAGCCAACTGTTGATCCGGGCCCCACCTAAAAGTCACATTCTTCTTGGTCAACCGAGTGGCACCGCAATCTTGGAGAAATACTGAATGAATCTCCGATAGTACCCTGCTAGACCCAATAAGCTACATATCTCTTATGCATTCTTCAGCACTTCCTACCGCATCACTGCGTCAATCTTGGCTGGATCAACCAAAATGCCCTATTGGTTGATGATGTGCCCCAAAAACTGCACCTCTCGCAGCCAGAAATCACACTTTGAGAACTTGGCATACAACCTTTCCGTTCTCAGTGTCTCTAACACTTCCATTAGATGTTGCTCGTGCTGCTCCTTGGTCTTAGAATAGACCAAAATATCATCGATGAACACGATCACAGACCGGTCCAGCATCGATCTTCACACCTTGTTCATGAGATCCATGAACGTTGTTGGGGCATTGGTGACCCCGAATGACATCACCACAAAGTCATAGTGCCCATACCGAGTCCTGAAAGCTGTCTTCGGTATATCCTCATCCCGAATCCTCATCTGATGGTACCCCGACCGAAGATCAATCTTGGAAAACCAAGACACACCCTGCAACTGATCGAACAAATCATCAATCCTCGATAACGGTTAACGGTTTTTCACCGTTAGTTTGTTCAGCTCTTGATAATCAATACACATCCTGTGTGACCCGTCCTTATTTTTCACGAACAGGATTGGTGCTCCCCATGAGGAACTGCTCGTACGGATAAACCCTCGGTCTAGCAGCTCTTGAAGCTGCGTAGATAGCTCCTACATCTCAGGCGGAGCTAGTACGGTGCCTTCGCTATCGGAGCGGCACCCGGCACTAAATCAATGCGAAACTCCATCTGCCTCTCCGGAGGCACTCCAGGTAACTCCTCGGGAAAGACATCCCGAAACTCCTATACAACCGGTACACTGCCCAAATCTGTCGTGGTCTCAATCCTCATATCTGAGATATATGCCAGAAATCCCGAACAACCCTGCTGAAGAAGTCTCCTATCCCTCGCGGCTGAATAGAGGGTTGGCCCCTGCGAGGCCCTCTCTCCATGAATAACCAGTTCTCCTCCATTTGGGGTTCGAACCCTCACCAACTGGCTCGCAATCTATCATGGCCCCATTGGCCCCCAACCAGTCCATCCCGACAATCACCTTTAGACCTCGCAACGGTATCGGGACTAGATCAACACGAAACCTCTCCCCAAGTACATTCATGACACAGTCCCGATACACCCCCGCAACACTCACAGTGCGGCCGTCCGCAATCTCAACCTCAAGCGGGGAATCCAAAGTCCCCAGCACATGCCGAAACTTCTTGCTAAGTGCAAGAGATACAATTGATCGGGTAGCTCCCGAATCGAACAAAACATGAGCAGACATACCCTTGACCAAAAGGGTCCCTATACATGAGCACATATATACATATAAGCAATACAAATCAATATCGAGCAGGAAAGATAAAACACATACCGGCCACAACGTCTGGCGCTGCCCGAGCCTCCTCGGTAGTCAGATGAAATACGCAGCTCTTCACCGCTGGAGCATCCGCCTTAGCAGGGGGGACATCAGTGATCCTCATTATGGCGGGCGCAGGTGCCGCCACCGCTCCTCCCCCTCCCTGCAACCTCGGACAATCGACCTTTTATGGTCAGTCTGGTTGCAGTGGAAACAAATCAGTCCCTTTTGGGGGCAATCCCTGCTCAAGTGACCTGGCTGGCCACATGTGTAACATCATGAGCCCGCTATCCGACAAGCCCCACTTTGCGGTTTACCGCACTTGGCACACCGGCCATGGCCCTGCTGGCCCCTACTGGAAGAATCTGAGGTCTTAGGCTTTTTAGCCTAACCTACTGTTGTCTGTGCCTGCTCGGGCTTCTGCTTAGTGCGGAACTCTAACTCCATCTCCCGCTCACGGGCCTTCTCCACCATCTAATTCAGGGTCTTGCAACCTGTGAAGCTCACAAACTCACGGATATCATCCCTCAGCATGGAATGACACCTCGTCCTCCTCATGTCCTCATCTATAGCATACTGTGGGATCAACAATGCTCATTCCCGAAACTTGGCGGTAATCTCCGCCACAGTCTCGGTGGTCTGTTGGAGCTCCTGAAACTCCCTCACCAACCGCTGCACCTCAATAGTTGGTGCAAACTCCAAATCAAAGTGTCTGACAAACTCTACACATGTCATCTCAGCCACACCGGTTGCCCCCACCTGGCTAGTCACTTCTCCCCACCAGTCTCAGGCTCGATCTCTCAGCATACATGAAGAAAACCCACCTTTGCCGTACCAGGGCAAGAACTCGTGCGCTGGGCGTTCTCTATGTCGGCCACCCAGGGTCAGCTAACAATGTGCTCCCTGACCCCGAAAAACTCCGACGCCCCGCATGCCTTGTACTCCCACAACGAGGGAGTTCGGGCCCCGAACTGGCCTACAACAATCTCGGCTCTGAATGACCTGAGCCTCTCCCCTATAATCTTCATCATCCCTTCCTTGACCGTCCCAAAAATCACTGGGGTGGTGTCAAGGATACCCCTCGTAACCTCGGCTGCTATGAGCTCGTACAGCCTCTCATCAATGGGCTCGGTACCGTCGCCCGACGTAGATCTGGATCTTGATCCTGATCCTGACCCCCCTGCTCCAAATCGTGTCACTACCATGCTGAACTGCAATGTCATAATTCATAATGATCAAGATGTCCAAAGAGGGGATCCTCCCACACCGGTTCTCCTTAGGGTTTCCAGATCTAACATCAGTTCGGGTACAGGTCCTGTGCTTTCAGTAGTACGGGCCCAATACTACCTTCCACACCTACATGTACCGTCCCCAAGGTTCTACCTGATAACTCTAATTCGTCCCAGAACAAAACATATCCTACAAGCTACAACATCACTCAAATCCTAGGTTACCCTAAGATTCACTCTACCCACATCAAACCAATCATAACAGGTTGCCTTTTTTGCATGCAAATTATACACAGAAAAGGATCAAATAGACTTTCAAATAATAGATTCTACCCTAGGACCACAACCAGACGAGGAACAGGAAATAAGGCCAAATAAATCATTCTAAGGCTATAAGCTCCTAACTGTATATAATTTTAAAAGCATACACATAGCAAGATCCATACGATTATCATAATTCAAATATCAGTATAACATGGCTAACATATTGGGGAACTACTTACTTGGCTCGGCCGATCACGCGCATTGCACTCTCCTCTTTTCCAGTTTAAGAAGTTTTTAAATTTTATTTTTGAAAACAATTTTACCATTTCCTTAGTTTGAGCCCTGACACACCCGAGAGTGTGCCCGAATCCCTCAAACCATGGCTCTGATACCAACTTGTAACGACCCAATTTTCAAAAAAAATTTACATTTTTAAATAGTCAAAAACATTTTCCATAAACCATAAAATCTCAAATACAAATGTTTTCAAGTTCATAACAATAACAATATTATTCTGATCATCAGAGTGTCCCATAAAAACGCCTGAGAGAGAGAGAGAGTGTGTGTGCATGCCGCGTCATCAAGCTTTGCCCTTGCCCTTGGGATCAGATATACTTGAAACAAATCCACAAACTGTAAGCTAATTCTTAGTGAGTTACCCATAGCATACCCCACACAATCCACATAATCACATAATCATATTAGCTATAAAAGCTACATAACCACATAAGCCATGCATACAAACATACAAGGATGCCATGGGCTCCCCCACATGGTCTTACACCGAAGTGCCATGGGCTCCCCCCATGGTCTTTAGCTGACAAGCCATGGGCTCCCCCACATGGTCTTTCATCCAAGTGCCATGGGCTCCCCCAATGGTCTTACATCTAAGTGTCATGGGCTCCCCCATGGTCTTCCTTGCAAGTATCTCATAAATGACTAGCATACCACTTAGCATATAGCTAACTATCATACCACATATCTCTACATCAACTAGTGTACCACATATCACAAAATGGGCCGACCTTGGTGCCTTAAACCTATTGGTATGGTGAGGAGACTCACCTCTCGTGAATGCTGAACTGACAAGATAAAAGTCCCAACGCATAGCTCCAACTCAACTACCTATAAGCATCATGTGATTAACTTGTCACAATCCCGAAATACTATAAATACCCTCAAAGTCAACTTGGCCAACCCGGTCAAAGTCAAGGTCAATAGTCCATGTTGACCCCAACTCGTCGAGTGCATCTAGCAACTCACCGAGTTCCTTTAGAGTCCAGAAAGCTGGGACAAACCCTAGCCAACTCGCCGAGTTGTCTCATCGACTCGACGAGTTCACTCAATGTCCAGTCAGACGGGGAAACCCAGTCCAACTCGTCAAGTTACCAAAGCAACTCGTCGAGTCCCCCCCTGTTTGCTTATTCCGATTATACGTCGAATGCAGGGACTCCAGGGCTTAGATCTGAAACCTAAAGGTGTCTAGAAGGATAAAGTTTCCAACTTTATCCTCTAGAACAACTCTGAATGCTCTAAGGCCCTTAACAACGGTTGGAAAGCTCAAAAGCTTAGCCATGTGGTCCAAGACCCTAGGGATCTGGAATCCCTCCTTTCCAGAAGAGTTTCTACTCCCCAAAACGTTCCAAAGATGGAGACTTTATGGACATGCCTGTCCACTGCATGTCTTGAAGTCAAAATGGCCAAAAAGGGAAAATATACTCTAAAAACCCTTGCATGGCATCCTTGCTTGACCAAAAGCTAGATCTAGCCCACCTTGGGACCATTTTGCCATGGAGATTCATAAAGTTGCAAACTTTACAAACCCCATGCATGCAATCAACAAGAATGATAGGAAATGAAGAGTAAACTCAAGATCCAGCCATATTGTAAGATAAAAATCGAATCTTGAAGACTTAATTTTAATAGTTTAATATTAAAAGAGAAAAAAAAACTTTAATTTTAATAGTTTAATATTTTTCTCATTTTTCTTATAAAGTAAAACTTCTAAAATGTTTAGAATGTCATATTTAAGTTTTTTTTTTTAAATAAAATCATTCTATACATGGGTCTTACACCTAGTGGAGGGTTCAAGTCCCGTGGTCGACATAGGTGGAATTAGGTGTTAATTTAGGAGTAGATTATAATATTTGTATTTGCCGGTTCAAAAAAAAAAAAAAAAAAAAAAACTAATGAGAGTTTAATTTAGTAATTTTGAAATTAGAAGGAAAATTCATTAATGAAATTAATATGCAATTATTATTACTTTTAAAAACTATGCGGACTTTAATAAAATGGAAAAAACCATAAAATGACATGTGGAATAAAAATTAATTTAAAATAATAAAAAATGACATGTGACAAAATAAATGAGAATGTGACACGTGACAAAGAGATGTTTGTTTATTAGAGTATATATATATATATATATATATATATATATATATATATATATATATATACATATATATATATATATATATCACAAATTAAAATAAAAGTATTAATTTGGTAAGAAGGTTAAGAAATACGTCATTTGCATATTTTTTGATCAACCAACGAAATTAATCATTAAATGATACAAGTATGACATGATTTGAATATTTATTTTCGAAAAACACATGAGTGATTTAATTTATTTTGATACTGAATCAAATATTTTATCTTCAAATTTTGATTTATTTTATTACATAAGTTAATTTAAAAAAATGTTAGATATGAAGGTCTAAATATTTGAGAAGTTTGAATTTAAAAGAAATAAGAAAAATAATGAATTATTAAAATTAAAACGTTTTTTTATCTTTAAATTTAAACAAATAATTTAGATAAATAAACAAAATAAAGTAATGAGCTTTAGTTTTGGAAATTTGAAATTAGAAGGTATCTCTTCTAATGAAATTCATATCAATTTATTACTAAATTTATTGCAATTATTACATTAAAATACTATGTGGATTTTAATAAAATAGGAAAACCTATAAAATGATATGTGGAAAAATAATTAATTCAAAATAACCACAAAATGATATTTGACAAAATAAATGAGAGTATGACATGTGGTGTATATATATATATATATATATATATATATATATATATATATATATATATATATATATATATATATATATATATATCGGATTAAAATAAAAGTATTAATTTGGGAAGAAAGTTAAGAAATACAACATTTGCATATTTTTTGATCAACCAACGAAATTAATCATTAGATGATACAAGAATAACATGATTTGAACATTTTATTTTCGAAAAAACACATGAATAATTTATTTTGTTTTTTGACTTGATTGATTTTTCGGACAACTTTGGTGAATCATCAGATAAATGAATTAATTATTAATGTGTTTTTATGGAATTTTGTTTGAGAATCATGTTATTTATATAACTTTTAATGATTTATATGGTTGGTTCATCAAAAAATATGCAAATGAACCGTTTCAAAAAATGTCACACCCAATTCTGACCAACTATTTTGTATTTTGAGTGAGATATGAACTTTGGTCACCCATGATGATATGTTTACCATGTCATCTTTGAGTCCTCCAATCGTTTAGTGTATTTGGTTAAGTTGCATATATATATATATATATATATATATATATATATATATATATATATATATATATATATATATATATATATATAACGGCAAAATTTCATAATTTTAAAAATATCAATGTTTTAAAAAAAATTAAAAATAAAATAACCTAAAGTAATTATGGATGAATTAATTTATATACATAGTTGACCCGCGACAATTTCTATACAGGACGTCGTCACTGAATAGATAAAAGTAGGCTTTTTCTCCATTCTTTAGGCCCAAATTACTTTCACGACCCACCCCATTAAATTGCCCGACTTCATTTTCTATTTTGATAAGCCACAGTACATTAAGTATACAACTATTAGGGGCTCACAGAAAACCGGTTTGAAATTTGAAAATAGAATTCAGTTTCAAATCAAACTGGATTTTGACTCTGGCCCGTCTGAAAAACGTAGTGGGCGGATTTAATTTGGTTGCAATGGGTCCAATACCCCAAATAGAAAAATTAAAATAGGGTCCAACTTTTTATATTTTATTACCAAGCAAGCATATTTATGTACACATAGCTCCATTGTATATTTTGTTTTATTTTAAAAATCTATTGTAGCTTGTAATTTTAATAACATTTTAGGGTAATTTCTAAATTTTTTAATATTTTGTATCAGTTTGCAGCTTACTTCCAAATTATTATTTTTTTTACGAAAAAAGACAGTGACGACTAATTTATTTGGATCAACCTTTTTGATCTGTACACAATTACTCAGCCGATCACAATGCTGAGGTGACCTCAGTTGAATAACATGGATTGTTTTCTTATTTAATAATTGGCCCCTCTTATTTATTAACCCTAATCAAAGGCACAGAGGGTTAAAAAAAACTTCTCACTCACTTAGTCAATCTGTTGAAGAATGTGAAATTACTGGCACCAACGCACCAAACGACATGATTCAACCAGTAATAAATCGCAAACAAATCCACTTACCTTCCATTTTCTTGCAAGAGGAGCTTGAAGTATTTAAGTTATTTTTTGTTTAGTTGTTATAATGGAGAGTGTTGAAGACTTCGACACTATAGATGTGGAACTTGATGATCTATTCTGACATAAACAAAAAAATATATGCAAAGAAGACTTCTTAAACATGCTATGTGAACAAGATGTAGAAGATTGCACCATCCTTGAGGTTCACATTGATAAAAGCGATGAAGAGGACACCCTTGATTTGAACTCTGAATATGAGAGGGTTGATGAAGAAGGTGCTTTACAAAAAGGGTTAAGTGAAAAAAAAGGATAACACATAGTTGAATTCAAATATAGTACACTTGATCTAAAGATGAAGTGGAACAAAATGAGGCTAGTTCGTGGAGAGAGGTATGAATCACCACACCAACTTAAGCTCTGTTTAACCAACTAATCATAAGCTAGGTTATCATATTAGGTTCCAAAAATGTGTTATTGTTATACTTGTAGCTGTGTGTGCAAGTGATCATGAAAAAGTTCAATGTCCCTTTATGGTTAGGGCTTCCTCGATGAGCAATAAAAGATCATTTCAAATTAAAAAAATTGTTGATCAACATAAGTGTGCTAGGAATTTAGCAGTGCAAGACTTATGGATCCAACATGTATAGCTAGACGATTTCTGAAAGAGTTGATTATGAAACCAAATTTGAAGTGTAAGGAAATGCATGCCATTATCCACAACATATTTCATTGTAGAATTTCTTGGTCAACATCATGTATAGAAAGGTGTAGGGCAATATCTTTAATTGATGGACAGATGAGTTGATGAGGTTAAATCCAGGTAGCACAGTTAAAGTTGTTGTGGGTGTAAACCGTAGCTGAACTACTACCAAAGAGTATACATATGTTTTAAAGCTATTTTAAATGGATGTAAACTTAGTTTCCGTAGGGTGATTGGTCTTGATGGTTCCTTTTTTAAAGGGCCATGTAAGGGTGAATTGTTAACTGGTATATGAAACGATGCAAATAGTCAAGTGTGTCCCATCGATTGGGATATTGTTGACATTGAGAACAAGCCAAACTGGAAGTGGTTCTTGGAATTATTAAATGATGATTTTGGATTAGATGGTGGTAGGGGTTTATGTGTCATTTCTAATCAACACAATGTAAGAATTTTATTTATCTTCATTTATACATGTATATGTGTTCATTTGTACTAAAGATACGTGTTTATGTATTTCATAGGGAATTCTTGAAGCTACAAAGGACATTCTACTACATGTGGAGTACATACAATATGTTAGGCATATTTATGCAAATTTCAGAAAGGTCTACAATAAAGTAGAACTCAAGAACATGTTTTGGGCAGCTGCCAAGTCTATTATTAAAGAGGACTTCAATATGTAAATGGATAAGATAAAGGCAATCATTCCTTCTACTTATGATCAATTAATGACAAGGGAACCTAAATCATGATGTAACGCCCGGTTCCGGGTATGTATTTAATTCAAAATTTTATTGGTTTTTGTATAGAAACTCGACGAGTTGGAGGCCCCAAACTTGTCAAGTAGGGGTGGAAATTGGACGCGGGATGGGAAGTCTACTCGACGAGTTGAGAGCCTTAACTCGACGAGTAGGACTGACATAATGAAAGCCTAATTTTTAGGGTTTTGCACCCTATTTAAACACCTTAACCTCCAAAGGTTGGCCTCATTTACAGCCTCCATCATCCCAACCCTAGCCACGAAATCCTAATACACTTTTGGGAGTTTTAAAACATTCTTGGTGCATTCTTTGTGGTTTTAAACAAGAAGATACTTGAAGAAGGAGCAAGGAAGTGTTGGAGAAGAGCAGATCCAGAAGTCTAGCTTCATTTCTAGTTTATCAAAGGTATAAAGCTCCTATCTTGTCTATAGTATGCTTAGATCTAGTTTTAGGGCATTTTCTCCATATTTTGGTCCAAGTATCATGGTCCTTGGGAAATGGACATCCCAAGTGAGTACACTTCCAGATCTAGGACTTTGAAGGGCTTTCATAGCATAAAGGTGCAAACTTTATGTCCATTGAAGCCCCATGCAAGCTTTATGATGTCATTTTGGCCTTTTAAGCTCCAAAAGGCCATGCATGGAGAGAAAGTCAGAGACTTTACGTGTTCATCTAGTCTCTAAGGTCCAGATCTCTATTTGTACACCCTATCTTGAAGTATATATGGCTTTTGGATCAAGATCTAGACCTTTTAGAGTTAGCGTTTGAGCTATATATCTTGAGGAAGGGTATTAACGGGTAAAGTTAGAAACTTTACCCTTCTAAGGACATTTCCAGTCTATATCTGAAGTATGGAGCTTATATTTGAAGATTAGTGACTTAATCCATTAAGAAAGCTTAACAGAATGAAGAACTCGACGAGTTCAGAGAGGAACTCGACGAGTTGCGTCGAAGTGCCCCAATTCTGAAAAAGGAAAGACTCGAAAAGTTCAGGACGGACTCGACGAGTGGGGTTGGAAATACCCGATTCTGTAATAGGAGAAACTCGACGAGTTCATGAAAAACTCGATGAGTTGGATCGCGACTTCAGGGTTTATGATTTATGGAACTCGGCGAGTTGATGGACCAACAACGAGTTGAGTCAAACCAGAATGTTGACTTTGACCAGAATGTTGAATTTGACTTGGACTTTGACCAAAGTTGACCCTCAAGGGGTTATGAGTATAACAAGGGAATTAAAGGAAATCTTCTATGTATTGAGGTGATATCCAGAGCCGGAGTTTTTGCAGCTACTTCCCATTATCGAGGTGAGTTACCTTCCTATAGGAGTGGGTATAAGGCACCAATGTCGGCCCACTATTAGGAGCATAGAGTAGAGATGATTGTCTTTTTGATAATTGTCTGGTTTGCCACCATCTAATGTGATTTATATGTTATATGCCACGTTATATGTGATAGTGGTAGGAGGGGTGGTTAGACCCCGTAACCGGCTGTGATAAACCAGAGGGTAGGTCGGGCACCTAGATATGCCTGGTAGTATGTTTATGATATGATATTATGTGGTAGTGGTAGGGGTGAAATAGTCCCCTTAACCGGTTGAGATAAACCGGAAGGTAGGTCGGGCACCCAGATATGCCTAACAGGGGTAGGTTGGACACCCCGGTATGCCTAACATGGGTAGGTTGAGCAACCAGGTATGCTCAGCAGGGTAGGTCGGGCACCCAAATATGTCTGACAGTATGTGTATATGTGGTATGATGGGGGAACTCACTAAGCTTCGTGCTTACAGTTTACAGTTTTGGTTTCAGGTACTTCTTTTCGAAAGGAAAAGAGTCGGCATGACTGCAACGCATCACACCACGATTTTCCGCATTATGATATTCTTGGGATTTGTACTCTGACATTATTATCCTATGACATGTTTTTGAGACATATGAATTATGGGTTTTTATGATATGAGATAACCTTGATGATGTTTTCAGTAATCTGCTTTATTAATTATTAAATTAAAAATGAAAATTTTGCTCTTTGATTTTGGGATGTTACAAGTTGGTATCAGAGCCTTGGTTTGAGGGATTCGGACACACCTTCCGGGTTATCTGGACTCAAATCGAGGGTTTAAAAAGTTTTTACAAGGAAAATAAATTTTCTAAAGTTTAAAACTAAGGGTTTTTGAGAAAGAACAAGGAGTGTGATGCGTGCAATCAGCCGAGGTCAAGTAAGTTTTCCCCAAGATACCCATATATGAAATGATATATGATATGATTATGAGAATTGCATGCTAGATTACGGCTAAGGATCTAGGAAGGATGCCTGGTATGCCTATTGTATGAGAACTGCATGCTAGATTAGGGCTAAGGATCTAGGAAGATGCCTAATGTGTCTGCTGTATGAGCTTATTGAACTGCATGATAGTACTGATTAGTCCGTAATATGATAGCCTGATTAGGATGTGCCTGGTTACTCAATTCCAGAATGTTGCTTGCTTTGTGCTTTTAGGAGTTCTAGTTATCTTTAATTAACCAGTAAACGAATACGTTAAGTTACATATTACGAGGACTAAATAATTTCAAAAGTTTAGGTCTAGCCCTATTTCGCAGCTCTCTTTTGAGTCTAACCGTTGTAGTGTAGGACCTCTCATTCGAAGAATTATCTGGTCTTAGTAATATGTAATGGTATTCACGAGCTAGTTAGGGAAAGGTAGCAGGGACTTATTATGCAGCTGATGGTGGAGAATGGGTCGGAGATTACCCTAGGGTAAGCCTAGGATGAGATTAGCATGGAGGGAAATAGTAGTAGAAGGGACTTGGTGAAGTCGAGGCAATCCTTGAGGAAAGTACAAATAGATGTGGAAGGTAGTATAGGCCCGTACTACTGAAAGCAGAGGATCCGTACTCGAGTCAAGGAGGGCTGAGATAAAACCATAGAACTTGTAGTGTGTGTGAGACCTCTCGAGGTTATGTATGACCCTGAAAATTGTGTTTTGTTTCAGAATGGTGGTGACACGTCACAAAACAGGAGGTTCAAGGTCTGGGTCAGGTTCAGGTTTGGGTTCGGGTTCCGAGCCAGTCGATGATGGATTGTGAGCGTTCATTGCATCCGAGATTACGAGAGGCATCCTTGAGGCGACCCGATGACTTTTGGGTCGATAAAGGAAGGTATCATTGAGCTGATGGAGGATCGCCTTAGGGCATTCAGGAGTGACATGGCATCTGGCCAGTCAGGGAGTCACACACTCTCCTTCAAGGATTTCAGGGGATGTGGTGCGCCAGACTTCTTCGGGGTGAAGGACCCCATTGTGTCTAGGAGATGGATTGCAGACATTGAGTCTGCACAATTGACGAGCTTCTTCCCTGAGGGGTCGAAGGTCAGGTATGCTGCTGGTTATTTGAGAGAGAGAGCTAGAGACTGGTAGGAGGCAGTCAGTGATGCGTTGGGAGCCCCAGCTATTGAGGCTATGACCTGGTCGGACTTTGTAACCAGATTTAGGGCTGAGTTTGCGCCAGCTGTGGAGATCCAACAGCTAGCCATGGAGTTCTTGGATATGAGGCAGACTACTGAGTCAGTGGCAGAGATTACCGCCAAGTTCAGGGAGAGGGCCTTACTGGTGCCTCAGTGTGCGGGTGATGAAGAGATAAAGAAAACCAGGTACCATGACATGTTGAGACCTGACATTCGGAAACATGTCAGCTACTCGGCATGCCCGAATTTGGATAACATGATAGCCAGGGCGAGAGAGAGGGAGATTGATATAAAACACATCAGGAAGAGGAAGACGGAGGTTTGGCAGACGACTGGGGTTTCTGGGAAGAAACCCACGGGATTCGTGTAACACCGGGTTCCTGGTATGTATTTAAATTATAAATTTATTCATTTTTATGTAGGAACTCGACGAGTTGGAGGCCCTAAACTCGTCGAGTAGGGAATGGATTTGGACGCGGGTCTTAAAGTCTACTCGACGAGTTCGAAGCCTCAACTCGACGAGTAGGACAGGCAGAATGGAACCCTAATTTCAGGGTTTTTCACCCTATTTAAGCATCTTAATCCCCTCATGCCAGCCTCATTTATAGCCTCCAAGTCCCAAACCCTAGATCCAGAAACCCTAATGCATTTGTGAGCTTGTGAGACACTTTTGAGTGAAGTTTTGTGTGTGTTGAAGCTTGTGAAGGAAGGAGAATCTTGGGGATTCAAGAAGAAGCTAGTAGATCCATAAACTCCATTTCTTTCTCATCATTTCCTGGTAAGCAAGTCTCAAACTTGCTAAGTAACTTCTTAGATCTTATTCTTATCATATTATTGGGTTTTTGGTTCAAGAAGCATGATCTTAGGGAAATGGATGTCCCAAGTGAGTATACCATCAGATCTGGAATCATGGAGGGCTATAGGATGTCATTTTGTCCTTTTAAGCTCCAAAAGGCCATGCATGGAGAGAAAGGTGGAAGCTTTACGTGTTCATGTAGTATATAGGGTCCAGATCTCAGTGTATATGCCTTAGTTTGGAGTATTTATGGCTTGTGGACAAAGATCTAGGTCCTAAAGAGTTAGGGTTTAGCCTGGGATGTTTATACTCTGATATATTTTGAAAGATGTTATGATATTTTAAGATACACGACTTATGGTTTTTATATGATGTTTGGATGACTATGGTTTTCTTAATAATTTAAAATGAAATTTTTGGACATTATTTTTGGGATGTTACAAGTTGGTATCAGAGCCTTGGTTTGAGGGATTCGGGCACACTCTCGGGTGTGTCTGAACTCAAACTGAGGACTTGGTATAAGTTTTTTCTTAAAAAAAGAAAAACCATTTTTTTACAAAAAAGATTTTGAAAAGAGAAAAAGGGTGTGGTGCATGGAATCAGCCGAGCTCAAGTAAGTACTCCCAAATTACCCATACAAGTTTATGTTATGATATGATTATGAGAACTGCATGCTAGATTAGGGATAAGGATCTAGGAATGATGCCTTGTATGCATGTTATATGTATATGAGAACTGCATGCTAGTTTAGGGCTAAGGATCTAGGAAGGATGCCTTACATGCCTGCTGTATGAGCTTATTGAATTGTATGCTAGTACTGATTAGTCAGTAATATGATGTCCTAAGTAAGATATGTTTGATTATGGATACTAAATGCTCGATTGTTGCTTGCTTTGTGCTTTTAGGAGTCCTAGTTATCTTTAACTAACTAGTAAACAAATATGTTAAGTTACATATTACGCGGACTAAATAATTTCCGAAGGTTAGGTTTAACTCTAATTCGCAGCTCTCGTCTAAGTCTAACCGTTGTAGGGTAGGACCTCTTATTCGAAGAATTATCTAGTCTTAGTGATATGTAATAGTATTCGTGAGCTAGTGAGAGAAAGGTAGCAGGGACTTCTTATGCAGTTGATGGCGGAGAGTGGGTCAGTGATTACCATAGGGCAAACCTAGGATGAGATTAGCATGAGATCAGCAGTAGTAGTAGAAGGGACTTGGTGGAGTCAAGGCAGTTTTTGAGGAAAGTACGAATAGATGTGGAAGGTAGTATGGGCCCGTACTACTGAAAGTATTAGATCCGTACTCGAATCAAGGAAGGCTGAGATGAACCCAGGGAACTTGTAGTGTATGTGATCCCTCGAGTTATGATGAGTATTCTGATGTTTCTTATGGTGTATTTTTAAAATGGTGACGCTACGCACTAGACCAGTTGGCACTTTGGGAGCCGGTGAGGGATCAGGCTCGGGCTCTGGAGCCGGGCAGCTTGATGAGCAGATGAGGGAGTTCATTTCATCTAAGGTTACGCGCAGTATTTTAGACCAAACTCCTGTGATATTCGGTACGGACAAAGAGGGCATCCTGGAGATACTGGATGAGAGGTTGGGTGCATTCCGCACCGAGGTGGCGGCCATGCTACGGGCGCGCATGATGACTTTCAGGAAGTTCCGAGCATGCGAAGCTCGAGACTATCATGGGGCTCGGGACCCCATTGCTAGCAGCAGGTGGTTGGCTGATGTCGCCAATGCCTTCCATACGATCCGATGTCCCGAGGGGGACAAGGTCCGACTTGATTCCTATCTTCTGAAGGACAGAGTACGTGACTGGTGGGAGGAGGTCGGACATACCATTGGTGATGATGCAGCTCTTGATGCTATGACTTGGAGTGACTTTTTGGCCAGGTTTAGGGCCGAGTTTGCACCTGTGATCGAGGTGCAACAGCTTGTTAGGGAGTTCCAGGACCTCGAGTAGATGACTGAGACGGTGTCACACCCCCAAACCGGAACGGCGGAAACGTTCGGGGGCGGAGGACGTCATTCTCAGTATCATAACCATAGTGAAGAAAGTAAACACAACCATCATAAATATAATTTAAAAGGTTACATCGTTGCAAAAATACATGTTTCCAAATAAATTACATATGATGTCAAAATATTGCAAAAGTCTGCGCCTTAGCGTCTTGCCTTCAAAAATCTTGTGGTTACCTATATTACTGATTACCTGAGAATACAAGTTGTTTTTGAAAGAGTATCAGTATTAAAGCTGGTGAGTTCATAAGCAATTTATGAATGAAATATGAATGGATGTTGTTCCTTAAAGTTTGTTACAAGTTTGTTTCCAGAAAATCCCATATTTTCTAAAAGGTTTGTTGTAGTCTTAACTGAACCAAGACTTAGTATATGTAAGTAAATCGGCATACTTATGTGTGGTTTTATATTTAAATAAAACTTTGTTTTGTGAAAACCGTTAAATCCCCGTGAACTGTGTGTTTTGTTAATTCCCCATGTGAGATGTTATAACCTTGCTAAAACTCGAAGGCCTCGTACTCGACGTTCTTCAGGCGTCGGAATGTTATGACATTTTTCACCCCAGACCTGCCGGTCTAGCTGTTGCAAGCAGCTTAGGTGCGGGTTTGTCAGACCCAATATAGATCTATACACAACTATCACGCTCTCCTTCCAGGAGATTCTGATTATAACTACAGGACTTTTCTGTGGTACTTAAGAGTACCCCGAAGGTGAATGTCTCACAAATTTATTCATTAACAAGTTCACGTAGTTTGTAATGAAATAATCGTTTTGTAAATCGATTGTATTACCGTTTCTTTGAATAAACGAGGTGTTCAAACTATACCTATTATAGTTTGTGAGTAGTGTGCTATGATTTGATGAAACCTTGATATGCATGACTTTGTATTTCAATAAAAATGACATTGAAAATACTAATTGTAAATCTTACACACCTTGCTCAACATGTTACAAGGTGTGAATAACCCTTAAACTTGTTTTGACAGTTTTACCCTTAACTGTCGCTGTTTTAGAGTATTTATATAAAAATCATCGTAAGTCGAAAACTGAATCCGTAAACTCGGAGAGTTTGGAAAAAGAGTCTAATGTATTCATAAATTTTCCTATAATTGTTGCTGCAGTGTTAGGCAGTTTTGTAAAAATCACCATAAATTGTAGAAAAATCGTATGGAGATGTGCAAGTAGTAATTTTAAAGGTATACACCTGAACTATTTGCATATTAAACAGTTTTGAAAATATTAAGTTTAAGTTGGGTAAAACAGTTCATGAACAGGTCACAACTTTTCTGTTGTAAGCTGTCAAGTTAAGTTTTAAATATGTTTTGGTGTTTTAACTTGTATTCCCCCCCTGAAAACTAAATAAAACTGGAAAATGTAGGGGTATGAACTCACCTTGAGTGATTTCTTGAAGAGTGGGAGGTCGAAGACGAGGAGTATCAAGTCAAGAACACTTGATGAACACGTGAGAGTTTAGATGATCCTAAGAGCGATTTTTGGTGTTAAAATGTGGGTAGATGATTTAAGGATGTTATGAAAACATGGAATAACACTTGAGTTAAGATGAAATACTTACCAAAAGTGAAGTAATAGCTCAAGAACACTTCCAAAAAGTGGCTGGAAGTAGAGAGAAAAGAAACTTTCTTGATGGTTTGAGAAGTGTATAAGTGTTTGAAAGTGATCAAAGTAAGCGAAGACATCCTATAGGGATTTCTTTATATACATGTTGCTGGAGCAAATTGCTAAATTGAAAGGATGTTTTTCTTTGGTTTGTGTGATGTGGATAGGGTTGGACTAATGAGAAGATGACACATGGAGACAAGTGGGCACATTTGACCCACTTGTGGAGTAGAATACTCTTCTTAATGTAAAATAATGATTTATAATTAATAAATCCTTGAGATATGAATAAAATATGAGTTTAGGGAGTTTAAAATGATAAAAATATGAATTTGGTGAAAAATCCCTGTCAAAAACGTCAAAAACGGGCTTAACAGGCGAAAGTTGTCGAAAACCGGACAATAGGAGCGAACCTGCGAGGGTTCGGTTCCTATAGATGAGGACCGAGAGAGGGATGAAGGGAACCAAAGGAAGGGCTTGGGCCCGAAGGGAGGAAGGAAGAGAGGCTCGGATCCAAATGAAGGAGGGAAGCGAAATGGACCGAGGGCTCGGTTCATTTCGGCTGCGAGAGGTTTCGGTTGGCTGACAGCTTCGGTTCGGTTCTGAAGGGGACCTTCGGTCCTGAAGAGATGAGTTCGGTTCTTAGAAGCTTCGGTCCTCTTAAGGTGTTTCGCTTCTTAGGGTTTCGCTTCCAAGGGGTTCAGTCCTTAAGAAGGGTTTCGGTCCTAAAGGGCTGTTTTTCAAGTAAACTTCCCGTTTTGAGTGATTTTTTGCCAAGTTAAGGGTCGGGATGACCCGGATGACTATAAAAAGTTGAGAGAGATTTTAAGAGATATTTGGGAGAGATTTATTTTGTAGTCAATATTATTGTATAGCCTCGCAATGCAAGGTTCGTGAACCCCGTGATGCGACGTTTATGATTATTTTAAGTCCCCAAGAGGGTCCATAGTCGTGTTTTGATGCGTTTAACTCCCTTCTTAGGGTTTCACATTGAAAAACACATTGATTCTCCGAGACACTTGGATTCTTGACATACAAATGCACATTTTTATACATAGAATAACTTTTAACATAGAATTACTAGTTAAGTTCGACCGGTTTGACTTGTTGACTTTGACTTTGACTTGAATTTGACGGTTGTCACATTATCCCCCCGTTAGAAGGAATTTCGTCCCGAAATTTGCATTTTGAGTGGGAATTCAAGGGTTGGGGAATAGATGTGGATATTTTTGCTTCATTTGGTCCTCACGTTGCCAAGTAAATTCGGGTCCTCGCTTGGCGTTCCAGCGGACCTTCACGATAGGAATGCGGCTTTGTTTCGTCGATTTGACCTCTCGGTCCATGATTTCCACAGGTTCCTCTACGAAGTGGAGGTTCTCATTGATCTCAATTTCTTCCAAAGGAATGACAAGGGTCTCATCAGACCAACATTTGTTCAAGTGTGACACATGAAAGGTAGGATGAACGTGATTGAGTTCCTGTGGTAATCGTAGCTTGTATGCCACCGGGACAATCCTGGCGAGGATTTCGAATGGTCCGATATACCTTGGATTTAATTTCCCACATTTTCCAAAACGTATTAATCCCTTCCAAGGTGATACTTTCAGTAGTACTCGATCCCCAACTTGGAACTCCAAGGGCTTCCGTCTCTTATCCGCGTAGCTCTTTTGTCGGTCTTGCGAAGCCTTCATTCGTTCTCGAATTTGGACGATCTTTTATGTTGTTTACCTTATGATCTCCGGGCCAGTGAGTGTGCTGTTAGGAACTTGCCCTCTTGCTAGTTGCGTATCGCCCACCTCAGCCCAGCACAGGGGTCATCCGCACTTACGACCATAGAGGGCTTCAAACGGAGCAACTTTGATGCTAGTGTGATAACTATTATTGTATGAAAATTCAATAAGGGGTAAATGAGCATCCTAAGCTTTACCAATGTCTATCACACAAGATCTTAGCATGTCCTCTAATGTTTGAATGATTCTTTCACTCTGCCCGTCGGTCTGTGGGTGGTAGGTTGTACTCATGTCCAGTCTAATTCCCATAGCTTTCTGCAGTGACTGCTAGAACCGTGACGTGAACCGACTATCTCTATCGGAGATAATGGATATCGGTACCCCGTGAATTCGCACCACATCTTTAATGTAGATCCTTGTCAGTTTCTCCATTTTGTCTGTTTCCTTTACTGGTAGGAAGTGTGCGGATTTGGTTAATCTATCGACGATTACCCAAATGGTGTCAAGTCCACCCGTTGTCTTGGGTAACTTGGTAATGAAATCCATTGTAATCCGCTCCCACTTCCACTCGGGTATCTCTGGCTGCTGAAGTAGTCCCGAGGGCTTCTGATACTCCACCTTAACCTTGGCGCAAGTCAGGCACTTGCCCACAAAGGTAGCTATTTCGGCTTTCATGTTCGGCCACTAATACAACTTCTTGAGGTCTAAGTACATCTTGTCTGAACCGGGATGCACGGAGTAACGAGTTTTATGAGCTTCGTTCATGACAACGTCCCTGAATCCACCAAATTTTGGTTTCCAGATTCGGTTCATGAGACAACGAACCCCGTCATCCCTGACTTCAAGATTTTTGTCCGTTCCTCTCAATGCTTCTCCTGCCACGTTCTCTGGTTTTAAGGCTTCTTCCTGTGCCTCTTTGATTTGTGCGGACATGTGTGAATGGATGGTCATGGTTAACGCCTTTACTCGGCGGCCCGAGTATTCCTTTCTGCTCAAAGCGTCTGCAACCCGTTGGCTTTTCCGGGGTGATAACGAATCTCACATTCGTAATCATTTAGCAATTCCACCCATCGTCTTTGCCTCATGTTGAGTTCTTTTTGATTGAGGATATGCTGAAGGATTTTGTGATCGGTGAAGATAGTGCACTTGGTGCCGTAGGGGTAATGTCTCCAGATTTTTAGGGCGAAAACTACTGCCCCCAGTTCGAGATCGTGCGTCGTGTAGTTCACCTCCTGCGTCTTCAACTGTCTTGAGGCGTAGGCAATGACTTTTCCTTGTTGCATTAACACACATCCTAGACCTTGGTTTGATGCATCCCAATAAACCACAAAGTCCTCGGTTCCATCTGGTAGGGACAAGATCGGAGCACTGCACAGGGTTCGTTTCAGTGTTTGGAACGCAGCCTCTTTCTTATCCCCCCAGACGAAAGTCACTCCTTTTTGAGTCAAGGTGGTGAGTGGTTTCGTGATCTTGGAGAAGTTTTGAATCAATCTTCGATAGTAACCGGCGAGTCCTAAAAATTGTCGGATCTCTGTGGGTGTTCTTGATGCTGCCCAGCTTTCGATTGCCTTGATCTTTGAAGGGTACACATGTATTCCTTCCTTGCTGACTACATGTCCGAGGAAATTCACTTCTCGAATCCAGAACTCGCACTTTGAGAATTTTGCGTACAATTTCTCCGCCCTCAGCGTCTCCAGGACTTGACGTAAATGCTAGCTGTGTTCTTCCTTACTTCGGGAGTAGACTAGTATATCATCGATGAAGACGATCACGAACTTGTCTAAGTAAGGTCGACACACCCAATTCATCAGGTCCATAAACGCTGCGGGTGCATTTGTTAATCCGAAAGGCATCACTACAAACTCGTAGTGACCATAGCGCGTTCTGAAGGTTGTCTTGGGAATATCCTCCTCTTGAACTCGTAGTTGTTGGTACCCTGATCTAAGGTCAATCTTTGAGAAGAAACTTGCTCCTTGTAGCTGGTCGAAGAGGTCATCGATTCGAGGCAAAGGGTATCGGTTTTTAATGGTGAGTTTGTTTAATTCACGGTAGTCAATGCACATACGGAACGATCCATCCTTTTTCTTGACGAACAAGACCGGTGCTCCCCAAGGTGAGAAGCTTGGCCTAATGAAACCTTTGCTTAGCAGTTCATTCAATTGACTCGACAATTCCTGCATTTCGGCTGGGGCTAGACGGTACGACGATTTGGCTACAGGGGTAGCTCGAGGAATTAGGTCGATTCGGAATTCGACTTGTCTAGCAGGGGGCACTCCTGGAAGGTCTCCCGGGAATATGTCGGGGAAATTACAGATCTCCGGAATGTCTTTGATGTTTTTCACTTCTTGTTTCTTGTCTACGACGTGGGCTAGGAAGGCGTGGTACTCCTTGCGGAGGTACTTTTGAGCCTTGACTCAAGAGATGATCTGAAAGTTTGAGCTAGGTTTGTCGCCATAGACGACGAGGGTTTTCGCCATTTGGCAGATTAAGGCGAACGGCCTTTTCGTGACATAGGATTTCAGCATGGTGAAGGCATAACCAATCCATGCCAATGATGACATCAAAACTTTTTATGGTGACCGGAATAAGGTCGATTTGGAAAGAGTGATTGTTTAAGGTGAGGGTACACCCGGTGTAAATGTCGTTAGTGCTCTCTGTTTTTTCCATTAGCCATTTCTACGGTGAATGTGTCTTTTAGTGTTTGTGGTTTTTGTTTAAGCAAGCGTTTAAATTGATGGCTCACGAAGCTTTTGTCCGTGCCACTATCGAAAAGAATGCATGCGTATGTATTGTTGAGGAGAAACGTACCGGTGACCACAGTTGGATCTGCAACTGCTTCCTCATTACCTATCGCCAGCACTCTGCCCACTTCACCAGAGTTGGGGTTTCTTGCCTTCGGTAAGTTCCGCTTGAAGTGTCCTGCGTCTCCACAACCATAGCAGGTTCGACTTGCTCCGGCGTTGGCAGCTTGTGCGTTTTGTTGGAATGGAGCTCTACATAATCGGGCGGTGTGCCCCTTTTTGTTGCAGTTGGTGCAATGCATTTCACGGCATGCGCCATTGTGGTGAAAGCTGCACTTGTTGCATTTGGGTAGGTACCCAGCGTATTGCCTTATCGGAGTTGGGGTGGCAGTGGTTGTGGCAGCGTGCACAACAACCACTTGTTGCTTTTTGGCAGGGTCTTGAGCAGGTTGACCCTTCTTCTTGTTCCAGAACTTCCCTTTGTTGTTTCCCCCTTTCGCTTGCTCGGGGGTGGTTGTCACAGTGCCATGGCTGGCTTTATGGTCGATGAGTTGCTGTGCCAGTTCTTTGGCACTGTCAAAGGTAGTTGGCTTTGAGGCCAATACGTTTCCTTGAATTTGGGGAGATAGTCCCCATATGTATCTTTGCACCTTTTTGCTTTGAGGCCAATACGTTTCCTTGAATTTGGGGAGATAGCATGGCTAGATCGCTTAACCTTGAGGTATAAGACAGGATGTCAGAGCCTGTCATTTTGAGACCCCAGAGTTCTTCTTCCAGCTTCCGTATCTCGCCCCTTGGGAGTACTCCTTCATTAACATGGTTTTCAGATCTTCCCATGTTATCGAATTAGCCACCGGAAGTGTCAGTGCTTTGACGTGGCCATTCCAACAGGTGAGGGCCCTTTCAGAGAATATGCATGCTGCAAATTTGACCTTGCTTTCTTCAGGGCATGCACATATTTCGAAAATGGACTCGGTTTTCTCGAACCATTATAGCAATGATATGAAACCTCAGCTTCTGTTGAAGGTTTTGGGCTTGCCGTTAGTAAAGTCTTTGTAGGTACACTCTCTCGAGCGTCCCTGGCCGTCCCCGTTGTTAGAATTTGAGGCACCACTACCCGCACCACCCGAATTATTGGTGTTGATTTGGGCTATCTCAGCTGCTACTGCGGCCGTCACGGCAGCCTGGAACATTACTGGGTCGAACTGAGGGGGTGGTGGTGGTGGTGGCGCCGTACTCCCTGCGACGCTGGCACGTCTAGGATTTCTACGAGGTGGCATTTTTTGCCATCATCAAGAATGAAAAGACAATAAGTCTTTGATACCACTCACAAGTCGAGAGTTAAAACTAAACATTATTAGTTCTTTATATGCATTCAGGATTCCGTCTTGTAAAGATATTGTAAGAATCCATTCATACTAGAGGTCTATAGATAATGAAATATAGACTTTATGAGTTTTGATAGTTTTGATATGTATGGAATGTCTGTGATAGTATCCATACTGGCCCCATCCAATAATCACTTGATGTATAATATTTACATGTAATTAAGATTAAATAAACTTTCGAATCTAATGGGTCTGCCCTGGGCCCACAACCAAACAAGGAACAGGATCCAAGGCGGAACCACCATTTCTAGGTCGACATGGTCTTAATTATATATAACTTTGATTTATACATCAAACAATCATGAATTGGCCACCAATAATTTTTAATCTGAGAATAATCCTTGTTATGAACTTGATGTAATGTTCCCAATAAAACAAATAGCGAGTCAATTTCATTGATATAACTTAGTATACAATATTTGGGAAAATTTGACCCTATAAGGGGTCTATGCTACATCAATATATGGGAAACGTTTGCCCGCCTAACAGATCCCGGAAGTGTAAACACTTAAATCGCGAGACCGGACATAAAAAACTAGAAAATAATAGTAATATTTATCCGCAAAACTAGATTAAACTGAAGCGAGCAGTGCAAACACTACTTGCGGCGGTTGAAGCTCTGAGGATCACGAAGTGAAGACACGAAGTTCCTTGTCTCCCTCATTTCAGCTCTGGATTCTACCGCTTGGCGCTCTGCTTCTGCCAGACGTCCTTCTAAAGTGGCTCGGTGTTCTCGGAGCTCTTGTACTTCGGCTCGGGTCGCGGCCATTTCCCGTCGAAGAACCTCGGTGCGGTCTCGAGTCCGATCGTGGTCATCATCCAACCGGCGAAGACGAACGGAGTTGACTTGACTGGTGGCACCAATTTCCATGAGGTGGCGGGTGTTTATCCTTGTTTGCTCCTCGTGGCGTGTGACACGGTGAACTATTATAGGAAGGGCTCTGTCGGCTGACCCTCCTTAACTGAGGTCGTAAAAACCTCGTTCCATGCCATAGGGAGGTCGTTGACCTTGCTCTCGGCTCCATCGATGTATGGTTTCGGCCCATTGGGGCGTCGGGTCTTGGAATTGTTACGGAGGGATAGGGGCAGGGTGAGGATTGTAAACTTCAGGTTCCGAGTCGGTTCCATCTGAGTCTTCTTCTTCTTCACCGTCTACTGATTCTTCCTCTTCCATGGGTTCCTCATCTTCTATGGGTTCTTCGTCTTCCATGGGTTCCTCTTCGGGATCTTCCCCTCGTTCTTCCACAATCCAACCGACATTCCCTTGGTTGAGGAAATAGGGATCACCCAGCAAGTGAAATCCTGTCATTGTGCCTGTACGAGAATAGGGATAAGAGGAATGTCACGAGAAACTTGGGATTAAGAAATTAGTTATCGCAATTATGATGTGATCATTACGGATTTTTGTGTTAAAATACTCCTATAGTATTTTTATGCTTGATTTTGAGGTTTTTGGTAAGTTGAAGACTTGTTGCTCATCATGATTCTTCTTCGGCATACGTTGGTCATACCTTGGTTAAATATAGTTGATCAGACTATATTCATCCAAGATCTGACTACATACCCCGAAGCTGGATCATGGTGTCCAACTTGTCTCAATACTTTTATGTTATTACCATTATGATACTGAATTAATGAGTGCGATTGTGCGTGTACTTTTATAAAAATACAAATTTTTATTTTTAAAGTACTTTTGAAAAGTTACTTCAGAGAATTTTGTCCCGTTGTATTTATAGTTTGTATATCTTACGTGGTTCGATATACTTAGTTCACTATAAACAAAGCTCTGATACCAATCTGTCACACCCCCAAACCGGAACGACGGAAACGTTCGGGGGCGGAGGACGTCATGCTCAGTATCATAACCATAGAAATATTCCAGAATCAAAAGTAGCTCTAGTTTACGGTCAGATGAATGAACCGCCGGGAGCTCGTATGAGAGTTGGTTTGACTGCCCTAACTATGGCGGAATATTTCCGACATCTTCTTAACCCGAAATGGCTGGGGAGAGCAAAGGTTCCTTTTTTTTGAGGGTACTCCCGGGAACAGATCCAGTGGAGACGGAGTGGGGCCTGTAGCTCAGAGGATTAGAGCACGTGGCTACGAACCACGGTGTCGGGGGTTCGAATCCCTAGAAGAAAGTAAACACAACCATCATAAATATAATTTAAAAGGTTACATCATTGCAAAAATACATGTTTCCAAATAAATTACATATGATGTCAAAATATTGCAAAAGTTTGCACCTTAGCATCTTGCCTTAAAAAATCTTGTGGTTACCTGTATTACTGATTACCTGAGAATACAAGTTAATTTTGAAAGAGTATCAGCATTAAAGCTGGTGAGTTCATAAGCAATTTATGAATGAAAAATGAATGGATGTTGTTCCTTAATGTTTGTTACAAGTTTGTTTCCAGAAAATCCCATATTTTCAAAAACGTTTGTTGTAGTCTTAACTGAACCAAGACTTAGTATATGTAAGTAAATCGGCATACTTATGTGTGGTTTTATATTTAAATAAAACTCTTTTTTGTAAAAACCCTTAAATCCCCGTGAACTGTGTGTTTTGTTAATTCCCCATGTGAGATGTTATAACCATGCTAAAACTCGAAGGCCTCGTACTCAACGTTCTTCAGGCGTCGGAATATTATGACCTTTTTCACCCCAGACCTGCCGGTCTAGCTGTTGCAAGCAGCTTAGGTGCGGGTTTGTCAGACCCAGTATAGATATATACACAACTATCACGCTCTCCTTCCAGGAGATTCTGATTATAACTACAGGACTTTTCTATGGTACTTAATAGTACCCCGAAGGTGAATGTCTCACAAATTTATTCATTAACAAGTTCACGTAGTTTGTAATGAAATAATCGTTTTGTAAATCGATTGTATTACCGTTTCTTTGAATAAACGAGGTGTTCAAACTATACCTATTATAGTTTGTGAGTAGTGTGCTATGATTTGATGAAACCTTGATATGCATGACTTTGTATTTCAATAAAAATGACATTGAAAATACTAAGTGTAAATCTTACACACCTTGCTCAACATGTTACAAGGTGTGAATAACCCTTAAACTTGTTTTGACAGTTTTACCCTTAACTGTCGCTGTTTTAGAGTATTTATATAAAAATCATCGTAAGTCGAAAACTGAATCCGTAAACTCGGAGAGTTTGGAAAAAGAGTCTAATGTATTCATAAATTTTCCTATAATTGTTGCTGCAGTGTTAGGCAGTTTTGTAAAAATCACCATAAATTGTAGAAAAATCGTATGGAGATGTGCAAGTAGTAATTTTAAAGGTATACACCTGAACTATTTGCATATTAAACAGTTTTGAAAATATTAAGTTTAAGTTGGGTAAAACAGTTCATGAACAGGTCACAACTTTTCTGTTGTAAGCTGTCAAGTTAAGTTTTAAATATGTTTTGGTGTTTTAACTTGTATTCCCCCCTGAAAACTAAATAAAACTGGAAAATGTAGGGGTATGAACTCACCTTGAGTGATTTCTTGAAGAGTGGGAGGTCGAAGACGAGGAGTATCAAGTCAAGAACACTTGATGAACACGTGAGAGTTTGGATGATCCTAAGAGCAATTTTTGGTGTTAAAATGTGGGTAGATGATTTAAGGATGTTATGAAAACATGGAATAACACTTGAGTTAAGATGAAATACTTACCAAAAGTGAAGTAATAGCTCAAGAACACTTCCAAAAAGTGGCTGGAAGTAGAGAGAAAAGAAACTTTCTTGATGGTTTGAGAAGTGTATAAGTGTTTGAAAGTGATCAAAGTAAGCGAATACATCCTATAGGGATTTCTTTATATACATGTTGCTGGAGCAAATTGCTAAATTGAAAGGATGTTTGCCTTGGTTTGTGTGATGTGGATACGGTTGGACTAATGAGAAGATGACACATAGAGACAAGTGGGCACATTTGACCCACTTGTGGTGTAGAATACTCTTCTTAATGTAAAATAATGATTTATAATTAATAAATACTTGAGATATGAATAAAATTTGAGTTTAGGGAGTTTAAAATGATAAAAATATGAATTTGGTGAAAAATCCCCGTCAAAAACGTCAAAAACGGGCTTAACAGGCGAAAGTTGTCGAAAACCGGACAATAGGAGCGAACCTGCGAGGGTTCGGTTCCTATAGATGAGGACCGAGAGAGGGATGAAGGGAACCGAAGGAAGGGCTCGGGCCCGAAGGGAGGAAGGAAGAGAGGCTCAGATCCAAATGAAGGAGGGAAGCGAAATGGACCGAGGGCTCGGTTCATTTCGGTTGCGAGAGGTTTCGGTTGGCTGACAGCTTCGGTTCGGTTCTGAAGGGGACCTTCGGTCCTGAAGAGATGAGTTCGGTTCTTAGAAGCTTCGATCCTCTTAAGGTGTTTCGCTTCTTAGGGTTTCGCTTCCAAGGGGTTCAGTCCTTAAGAAGGGTTTCGGTCCTAAAGGGCTGTTTTTCAAGTAAACTTCCCGTTTTGAGTGATTTTTTTGCCAAGTTAAGGGTCGGGATGACCCGGATGACTATAAAAAGTTGAGAGAGATTTTAAGAGATATTTGGGAGAGATTTATTTTGTAGTCAATATTATTGTATAGCCTCGCAATGCAAGGTTCGTGAACCCCGTGATGCGACGTTTATGATTATTTTAAGTCCCCAAGAGGGTCCATAGTCGTGTTTTGATGCGTTTAACTCCCTTCTTAGGGTTTCACATTGAAAAACACATTGATTCTCCGAGACACTTGGATTCTTGACATACAAATGCACATTTTTATACATAGAATAACTTTTAACATAGAATTACTAGTTAAGTTCGACCGGTTTGACTTGTTGACTTTGACTTTGACTTGAATTTGACGGTTGTCACATTATCCCCCCGTTAGAAGGAATTTCGTCCCGAAATTTGCATTTTGAGTGGGACTTCAAGGGTTGGGGAATAGATGTGGATATTTTTGCTTCATTTGGTCCTCACGTTGCCAAGTAAATTCGGGTCCTCGCTTGGCGTTCCAGCGGACCTTCACGATAGGAATGCGGCTTTGTTTCGTCGATTTGACCTCTCGGTCCATGATTTCCACAGGTTCCTCTACGAAGTGGAGGTTCTCATTGATCTCAATTTCTTCCAAAGGAATGACAAGGGTCTCATCAGACAAACATTTGTTCAAGTGTGACACATGAAAGGTAGGATGAACGTGATTGAGTTCCTGTGGTAATCGTAGCTTGTATGCCACCGGGCTAATCCTGGCGAGGATTTCGAATGGTCCGATATACCTTGGATTTAATTTCCCACATTTTCCAAAACGTATTAATCCCTTCCAAGGTGATACTTTCAGTAGTACTCGATCCCCAACTTGGAACTCCAAGGGCTTCCGTCTCTTATCCGCGTAGCTCTTTTGTCGGTCTTGCGAAGCCTTCATTCGTTCTCGAATTTGGACGATCTTTTATGTTGTTTACCTTATGATCTCCGGGTCAGTGAGTGTGCTGTTAGGAACTTGCCCTCTTGCTAGTTGCGTATCGCCCACCTCAGCCCATCACAGGGGTGATCCACACTTACGACCATAGAGGGCTTCGAACGGAGCAACTTTGATGCTAGTGTGATAACTATTATTGTATGAAAATTCAATAAGGGGTAAATGAGCATCCTAAGCTTTACCAATGTCTATCACACAAGATCTTAGCATGTCCTCTAACGTTTGAATGATTCTTTCACTCTGCCCGTCGGTCTGTGGGTGGTAGGCTGTACTCATGTCCAGTCTAATTCCCATAGCTTTCTGCAGTGACTGCCAGAACCGTGACGTGAACCGACTATCTCTATCGGAGATAATGGATATCGGTACCCCGTGAATTCGCACCACATCTTTAATGTAGATCCTTGTCAGTTTCTCCATTTTGTCTGTTTCCTTTACTGGTAGGAAGTGTGCGGATTTGGTTAATCTATCGACGATTACCCAAATGGTGTCAAGTCCACCCGTTGTCTTGGGTAACTTGGTAATGAAATCCATTGTAATCCGCTCCCACTTCCACTCGGGTATCAATGGCTGCTGAAGTAGTCCCAAGGGCTTCTGATACTCCACCTTAACCTTGGCGCAAGTCAGGCACTTGCCCACAAAGGTAGCTATTTCGGCTTTCATGTTCGGCCACTAATACAACTTCTTGAGGTCTAAGTACATCTTGTCTGAACCGGGATGCACGGAGTAACGAGTTTTATGAGCTTCGTTCATGACAACGTCCCTGAATCCACCAAATTTTGGTTTCCAGATTCGGTTCATGAGACAACGAACCCCGTCATCCCTGACTTCAAGATTTTTGTCCGTTCCTCTCAATGCTTCTCCTGCCACGTTCTCTGGTTTTAAGGCTTCTTCCTGTGCCACTTTGATTTGTGCGGACAGGTGTGAATAGATGGTCATGGTTAACGCCTTTACTCGGCGGCCCGAGTATTCCTTTCTGCTCAAAGCGTCTGCAACCACGTTGGCTTTTCCGGGGTGATAACGAATCTCACATTCGTAATCATTTAGCAATTCCACCCATCGTCTTTGCCTCATGTTGAGTTCTTTTTGATTGAGGATATGCTGAAGGATTTTGTGATCGGTGAAGATAGTGCACTTGGTGCTGTAGGGGTAATGTCTCCAGATTTTTAGGGCGAAAACTACTGCCCCCAATTCGAGATCGTGCGTCGTGTAGTTCACCTCCTGCGTCTTCAACTGTCTTGAGGCGTAGGCAAAGGGTATCGGTTTTTAATGGTGAGTTTGTTTAATTCACGGTAGTCAATGCACATACGGAACGATCCATCCTTTTTCTTGACGAACAAGACCGGTGCTCCCCAAGGTGAGAAGCTTGGCCTAATGAAACCTTTGCTTAGCAGTTCATTCAATTGACTGGACAATTCCTGCATTTCGGCTGGGGCTAGACGGTACGTCGATTTGGCTACAGGGGTAGCTCCAGGAATTAGGTCGATTCGGAATTCGACTTGTCTAGCAGGGGGCACTCCTGGAAGGTCTTCCGGGAATATGTCGGGGAAATTATAGATCTCCGGAATGTCTTTGATGTTTTTCACTTCTTGTTTCTTGTCTACGACGTGGGCTAGGAAGGCGTGGTACTCCTTGCGGAGGTACTTTTGAGCCTTGACACAAGAGATGATCTGAAAGTTTGAGCTAGGTTTGTCGCCATAGACGACGAGGGTTTCGCCATTTGGCAGATTAAGGCGAACGGCCTTTTCGTGACATAGGATTTCAGCATGGTGAAGGTATAACCAATCCATGCCAATGATGACATCAAAACTTTTTATGGTGACCGGCATACGGTCGATTTGGAAAGAGTGATTGTTTAAGGTGAGGGTACACCCGGTGTAAATGTTGTTAGTGCTCTCTGTTTTTCCGTTAGCCATTTCTACGGTGAATGTGACTTTTAGTGTTTGTGGTTTTTGTTTAAGCAAGCGTTTAAATTGATGGCTCACGAAGCTTTTCTCCGTGCCACTATCGAAAAGAATGCATGCGTATGTTTTGTTGAGGAGAAACGTATCGGTGACCACAGTTGGATCTGCAACTGCTTCCTCATGACCTATCGCCAGAACTCTGCCCACTTCACCAGAGTTGGGGTTTCTTGCCTTCGGACAGTTCCGCTTGAAGTGTCCTGCTTCTCCACAAGCATAGCAGGTTCGACTTGCTCCGGCGTTGGCAGCTTGTGTGTTTTGTTGGACTGGAGCTCTACAAAATCGGGCGGTGTGCCCCTTTTTGTTGGAGTTGAATGCATTTCACGGCATGCGCCGTTGTGGTGAAAGCTGCACTTGTTGCAGTTGGCTAGGTTCCCGGCGTATTGCCTAATCGGAGTTGGGGTGGCAGTGGTTGTGGCAGCGTGCACAGCAACCACTTGTTGCATTTTGGCAGGGTCTTGAGCAGGTTGACCCTTCTTCTTGTTCCAGAACTTCCTTTTGGTATTTCCCCCTTTTGCTTGATCGGGGGTGGTTGTCACAGTGCCATGGCTGGCTTTATGGTCGATGAGTTGTTGTGCCAGTTCTTTGGCACTGTCAAAGGTAGTTGGCTTTGAGGCCAATACGTTTCCTTGAAGTTGGGGAGATAGTCCTCATATGTATCTTTCCATCTTTTTGCTTTCCGTAGTAACCATCCCGGGACACAGCATGGCTAGATCGCTTAACCTTGAGGTATAAGACAGGATGTCAGAGCCTGTCATTTTGAGACCCCAGAGTTCTTCTTCCAGCTTTTGTATCTCGCCCCTTGGGCAGTACTCCTTCATTAACATGGTTTTCAGATCTTCCCATATTATCGAATTAGCCACCGGAAGTGTCAATGCTTTGACGTGGCCATTCCACTAGGTGAGGGCCCTTTCAGAGAATGTGCATGCTGCAAATTTGACCTTGCTTTCTTCAGGGCATGCGCATATTTCGAAAATGGACTCGGTTTTCTCGAACCATTGTAGCAATGATATGACACCTCCGCTTCCGTTGAAGGTTTTGGGCTTGCCGTTAGTAAAGTCTTTGTAGGTACATTCTCTCGAGCGTCCCTGCCCGTCCCCGTTGTTAGAATTTGAGGCACCACTACCAGCACCGCCCGAATTATTGGGGTTGATTTGGGCTATCGCGGATGCTACTGCGGCCATCACGGCAACCTGGAACATTGTTGGGTCGAACTGAGGGGGTGGTGGTGGTGGTGGCGCCGTAGTCCCTGCGGCGCTGGCATGTCTAGGATTTCTACGAGGTGGCATTTTCTGCCATCATCAAGAATGAAAAGACAATAAGTCTTTGATACCACTCACAAGTCGAGAGTTAAAACTAAACATTATTAGTTCTTTAGATGCATTCAGGATTCCGACTTGTAAAGATATTGTAAGAATCCATTCATACTAGAGGTCTATAGATAATGAAATATAGACTTTATGAATTTTGATAGTTTTGATCTGTATGAAATGTCTGTGACAGTATCAATACCGGGCCCATCCAACAATAGCTTGATGTATAATATTTACATGTAATTAAGATTAAATAAACTTTCGAATCTAATGGGTCTGCCCTGGGCCCACAACCAAACAAGGAACAGGATCCAAGGCAGAACCACCATTTCTAGGTCGACATGGTCTTAATTATATATAACTTTGATTTATACATCAAACAATCATGAATTGGCCACTAGTAATTTTTAATCTGAGAATAATCATTGTTATGAACTTGATGTAATGTTCCCAATAAAACAAATAGCGTGTCAATTTCATTGATATAACTTAGTATACAATATTTGGGAAAATTTGACCCTATAAGGGGTCTATGCTACATCAATATATGGGAAACGTTTGCCCGCCTAACAGATCCCGGAAGTGTAAACACTTAAATCGCGAGATCGGACATAAAATACTAGAAAATAATAGTAATATTTATCCGCAAAACTAGATTAAACTGAAGCGAGCAGTGCAAACACTACTTGCGGCGGTTGAAGCTCTGAGGATCACAAAGTGAAGACACGAAGTTCCTTGTCTCCCTCATTTCAGCTCTGGATTCTGCCGCTTGGCGCTCTGCTTCTGCCAGACGTCCTTCTAAAGTGGCTCGGTGTTCTCGGAGCTCTTGTACTTCGGCTCGAGTCGCGGCCATTTCCCATTGAAGAACCTCGATGCGGTCTCGAGTCCGATCGTGGATTAAAACAGGCACCTCACAGATGGAATCTTTGCTTTGATGAGAAAGTCAAAGAATTTGGCTTTTCAAGGAGTGAAGATGAATCTTGTGTCTATATCAAGGCTAGTGGGAGTATAGTCAGCTTTTTGGTACTGTATATGGATGACATACTACTCATAGGAAATGACATCCCAACCCTGCAGGAAGTAAAGTCCTGGCTTGGGAAGTGTTTCGCTATGAAGGACCTTGGAGAAGCTGCCGATATCCTAGGGATAAGGATTTTGAGACTCAGGAGTAAAAGACTAATTGGACTTAGTCAAAGCACCTATGTGGACAAAGTGTTGAAAAGGTTCAACATGCATAACTCCAAGAAAGGAGAGTTACCCATCCAGAGTAACGCCAGATTGAGTAAGACACAAAGCCCTAGTACTAAGGCTGAGATAGCAGAAATGAGTCGAATACCTTATGCTTCAGCTGTAGGATCGATTATGTATGCTATGACGTGTACTCGACCTGATGTAGCCTTTGCTTTGAGCATGGTTAGCAGGTATCAGGGGAACCCTGGCAAGGCACACTGGACTGCGGTAAAGAATATCCTCAAGTACCTACAGAGGACTAAGGACTGGGTCCTTACCCTCGGTGGCAGTGAGGACTTGAGAGTTGTAGGGTACAGTGATGCTAGCTTTCAGACTAACAGGGATAATTTCCGCTCTCAGTCGGGCTGGGTCTTTACTCTAAACGGAGGGGCAATTACATGGAAAAGTTCCAAGCAGGAGACAGTGGCTGATTCCACTTGTGAATCAGAGTATATAGCAGCAAGCGAGGTAGCAAAGGAGGCTATATGGCTAAAGAACTTCATCGGAGACCTTGGAGTTGTACCAGCTATAAAGGAGCCAATGGAGATTTTCTGTGACAGCAATAGTGCGGTTGCCTTAGCCAAGGAACCAAGAGATCATGGGAGATCCAGACACATTGACAGAAAATATCACTTCATCAGACATCGAATAGAAGAAGGAATCCTCGTGGCAAAGAGGGTATCATCGGATGAGAACCCAGCAGATCCCCTCACGAAGGGACTGACTCGGGCTAAGCATCTCCAACATGCTCGGAGCATAGAGCTGAAGGATGATATTAGTTTTAGTAGTTAGATAATCTTGAAATTTGTAAAATGTAATTGACATTTGATGATAAATAAAAGCTGTTATTTATGAGTAAAGTGTTGCTATCTCTTGTCAATCGTTTACTATTATTTCTTTTTGCATGTTTTGACTTCCAGAATAATTATGTTATGGTTTATATCATATTATTCAAACTCTCCACAGTCGGTCATATGTTGGAAGTAGATATGAATCAAGACTGTCATGGGTTGGCTTGTAGAGGTCTAAGATGTTAGACAAAACGGGGCTAAAGCACTCATGAGTGCTCATAAGTTCTGAGTATTGGATTCAACCCACGCTCACTTGTATCACTTCATGGAATTTATCTCGAGTGATCGTGAGACGGTAATATCATATAAGTCTTCAAACCTAGAGATATGATTTGTTGCCTATGAGTTGGTTATGCATTGATTGCATGAAAACGCATTGGTAACTCGATGTTATAAACCGTGCCTTTGTGTGTAGTTCAACAAGTAGTAGAGCAAACATATGAGTCGAAGTTTATCTGTTCCTTCTAGGATTAGAAGCGATATCTGGGCCCCTCGATGATTTTGTTTTGACCTATGTACCGGGCCCGGTCAGAACTAAATTGATGTGTTCAGTTAAGTTCTATGTCAAACAAATCGGAAATCGGGAAACAAATGCTGGACAATAAGCAATACCATGTTCCATGTATTTGTCCGGCTGATATCTAGAACAGAGGATTATATGATCACTTATCTAAAATGGCGCTTCATAGTTCAACAGAGTTTAAAGAGCTACGATTGCTGATCGGTTCCTGAAGTCATACTTGCAACTATAGTTATTAGACTTATCCAAGTGGGAGACTGTTGGATATAGTGTCTAAGTCCATAACTATATTTTGTATGTACTTGACCCGACCCGGCATGGTCCATTTGGGTTGCACTTCACCCGAACAATTTATGGATAATCGTTTGAGAATAGTATAAGTTATGATTTATTAATATATTATAAGTCCTAATATATTAATATAAAATCATATTATTTAATTAGTATTGATCTATAATTAATTTAGAATTAATTTAGAGATCAAAAGTATGACTAATTAAATATGGGCTCTTGTATTTATATAGTGTGGGCTAATGCTTATTTGGAATGGGCTAGGCTTGCATGGAAAGTCCATGGATACTCCATGGAGCTTTAACCCATGGATCTCATGGAAATGAAAAGACATGGGTATTAGGGTTTACATGGATGTAACCCTAATCCACCACACTATATAAAGGAGGCTTTGGTTCTTGAAATTGCACTAGTTGATGTGTGTAAACCAAGAGGGTCGATTTCAAGAAGTTTGTGACTATTCTCTCAAGTTTCCAAGTTTGTGGTGATTTGTGACTTCCATTTGAGGCATCCACATTATTGGTGCTAGGCTCTCAAACTCCAAGCAATCAACTAATACTACAGGGTAAGTAATTCTACTAGTTTTATTTGATTCAAGTATCCCATGCCATGCTAGTTAGGATAAGAACCTTGGAAAAATAATTATTTGCATGTATCTTAGTCAAACATAGATCCAAGGTTTCTAGGGTTGCATGTACACCATAGGAGTGTTAGAATGCTCAAAACCCATCACGAACCATGCGATCGAAATCCATCTTCGCGATCAGATTCAGCATACTCTTCTTCTAAGCTTCCTCTCCTTTTTCGATTCTACAAAACATCAAAATGCGACCTAGTCACATCATGTAATAAGACTCTCCAAATAGGAACTTAATAGAGTTAGATAGTGGACTTTACCTGAAGCATAGTCAAATTTTTTACTAGTGAACTTTCAGGTAAATAAGGAAGCTTCGAAACCAATGCCCCTTCTCTTGGCAAAAGAAACATATGGACTCTTTGGAATGGTACACGAGACTATCTCAGACTTAGCCTTTCTCTTTACCATTGGGTCAAAAGACTTGACCATGGCTGATCCCTTTCCATTGGGAAGAGAAAACTTATCTGGACTTCTAATGTTACCATTGTAAATGTCCATGGAAGTTTGGGAAGTTGATCTTCCAATCAAATTTTCTTTACGAGTGTTTTAGCATCAAGCAAATAGGTAAGATCATTATGGGTCATGTCGTGGTCTGTCATCAGGGAGTGACTGAAGAACCAAGTCAACTGACAGCTTCCCCAAGACTTCGACGCCCTACTCTCCCAGCTTGTCAATGTCTGACTTCATCTCTAAGATGTGAGTACATATAGACACTGCTTGCCAATAGGGATTGAGTGACCATGAACTATTCAAAAACTTGTGGGTTAGAGAGAATAATTGTAGGAGGTGGAGGAAGTGAAGTATGATTTCCAGTCCCATTAATGCACAACAAAGGGATTAAACTTTCACCTTGATTGCCATTTGGGATATCATCTTTATTAGGATAGCTTTATCCAAAAGGATAAGGAAGACCATAGTTGTCATAACTAGACATCTATGAGGGAGAAATTCAAGTTTAGTTGATTTAAGTCCTTAACATAACACCCAATATGATATATTAAGGCTAGGACCCAACACAATATTTTATAACTTGGAAGAGGGATGCCGTAATCCAAGCTACAAAATATTTGAAGGTAGGTAAATGACGATTTACCAATTTTCACCATGAAAAACGAAATTTAACATTAGGTTTTAAATGAATTGAAACTCCTAGATCTTTTTAGATTCATTGAACTATTCAATGACATGTTTAAATCTCGATTGTGACCTTCAAGTTCGTGACTCGGATGCCGAGGATCACAAACAAGGAGTGAATAACCATGCAAATTAACTTGGTACACTTAGTGTTACAACCACCTAATCAATGTGCCGGTTAACCACACACGCTCCATTGATCTGTGATTAACATCAAGCTACCCTTTGCCACACATTTTCAGTCCCAGATTAGTGTGCCGGTTAACCACACACGCTCCACTAACGACTTAACAAGGTGCAAAGTGCAATTTCATGGGTTAGCACCAAATTCACATTTTCCTAAGTAACTAAGATTGGGAATTTAATAAAGTTTAGTTACTTTATATTTATCATTATACTTTTAATGAAGGGAGAATTAATGTCCTGTCCTACCCGTTCGGCTAACGACCCTCCACCAGTCAAGGAAGCGGTGGGTGAGAGTGGACACCCATTAAACTGCCATTTTATAGGCAGTAACCTTATACCCCCCTTATAGACCGGCTTCGTGAATAAGGCCTACTAACGGTAAGAATGACTTATTCTCATACATATATATAAGTATTAACTTTTAATATTATAATAGTATAAGGGTGTATTTTAAACATTTAAAATACTTGATGGTTTAATCTATTAATTAAACTATACTCTTAATTTAATTAAACTAAACCATGTCATTATGGAATTATTAATATCCTTTAATTAAACACTTTAATTAATTTAATAAAGTCCATAAGGTTTGAATTTTAACTTTTAAAATTCTAAGGTTTGGAATTCAAGTATTCATGTGGGGGGGGGGGGACTTTACAAATTCCAAAACTTGAGGGCAAGTTTTGAACAATTCAAAAAACTTTTGATTTCCATAACTTATAAGTTTAAAGTAGTTTAATGAAAAAACTCTTCAAGTTCCATAACTTGAGGACAAGTTATGGAAGACTTTAAAAACATTTAAAAAATAACACTCTTCATTTTTATAACTTATGAAAATTTTATGAGTTTTAAAATTCATATATTATGAACAACTTATAGATCAATTTGGATCGAAAAACAACTATCACATAATTTTTCTATTAATCTAAACTAACTCATAAGAACAAGATAATTCATATCATCAATCTTCAAGCATATTCATCTAAACTAATACAAAAATTGAAATTATGACAATTATCTATTAATTGGATGAGAATCATCATTACCATAACAACAAAATCAAATTTTATGAACAAAAACACTTTGTGGTAATGATTCTAATAAAAAACAGGCCAAAAAACTCGAATATATGCTGTCAGGGGCTCCAACTCGCCGAGTGCAAGAACCAACTCGACGAGTTGGATGAATTTACACATGGACTCGTCGAGTCCCTCAATGGACTCGTCGAGTCCCCTGTCCAGATAGCAAAAAATTCGATTTTTTCAGCTTTTTTCAGCGAGTAGCATCAAGTATAATTTGAAAACAACCCATGACTCTGATACCATTGTTGAGTTTTAGTATACTACAACATCCTATGGTGCACATACAACCCTAAATACCTTGGATCTATGTTTTCACTAATTATACATGCAATGATGTTTCCAAGGTAATAAGCCTATAACTAGCATGCAATTTTACATAAACAATATAAGACACTAGTTAGGATAACATACCTCTTTGCTGTAGCTTGATTCCATGGAGCTTAAGAGCCTAGTGCCCCAAGTGTGACACCTCAAATGACTCACACAACACCACCAACAACTTGGAATAACTTGAGAGAAAAGTTCTTATGCTCAAAATCGGCTAGCCCTCTCATATGAATCCTTAGGGCCAATTTCTTGAGCTATGGGGTGTTTATATATTGTGGCTATTAGGGTTATACCATGTAACTCATGACTTTCCATATTCTTCATGCTCCATGGGTTAAAACCTCCATGGAGTATCCATGAGTTACTCCATGGGTTTAGCCCAACATGAAGAACTATGGATCATAAGCCCACATATATAAGAATGAATGATTTACACAATCACTCCCCATATATTTAATTAGTCTCTTTTGATCACAAAATTAATTCCAAATTAATTTTTGATCAATACTAAATAATGTGATTTCATATTAATATATTAGAGCTTATAATATCATTTTCTCACAAATGTCTATCCAAATTATTCCGATGCCATTCAACCCAAATGGACCATGCCAAATCGGGTCAAGTACATACCAATTATAGTTATGGACTTAGACACTAATCCAACACATTTCTTGGTAAGCAAGTCTCCAGCTTGCTTAGTAACTTCTTAGATCTTCTTATGATCATATTATTGAGTTTTTGGTTCAAGAAGCATGGCCTTTGGGAAATGGACGTCCGAAGTGAGTATACCATCAGATCTGGAATCATGGAGGGCTTTCATGGCATAAAGGTGCAAACTTTATGGCCATTGAAGCCCCATGCAAGCTATAGGATGTCATTTTGGCCTTTTAAGCTCCAAATGGCCATGCATTGAGAGAAAGGTGGAAGCTTTACGTGTTCATGTAGTATCTAGGGTCCAGATCATAGTGTATATGCCTTAGTTTGGAGTATTGATGGCTTGTGGACAAAGATCTAGGTCCTAAAGAGTTAGGGTTTGAGCTAGATCCATTACGTAAGGGTATTAACGGGTTAAGTTGTAAAGTTTACCCTTAAAAGGACAATTTCAGTGTATTTGTGGAGTATGAAGCTTAGATCTGAAGAATAGGGGCTTAATTTATTAAGATGGCTTAACAAATTGAAGAACTCGTCGAGTCCGTAGAGGAACTCGACGAGTTGGGACGAAGTGTCTCGATTCTGTTAAAGGAAAAACTCGATGAGTTTAAGGATGACTCAACGAGTTGACTAGAAAAGTCCCGATTCTGTATATAGGAGGAAATCGACGAGTTGTGAAAGAACTCGTCGAGTTGGATCGCGATTTTGGGGTTTATGATTCATGGAACTCGACGAGTTGATGGACCAACTCAGCGAGTTGAGTCAACCCAGGATGATTGACTTTGACCTTGACTCTGACTTTGACCAAGGTTGACCCGTGAAGGGGTTTTGAGTATGGAATGTTCTCTAAGAGGTCGTTCTATATAGGGTGTGAATACATTCGGTTGCGGAGTAGGGACTTTCAGCTGTTCACGACATTGAGGTGAGTTTCCTTCAGTAAGAACGGGTCTACGGGACCAAGGCCGACCCGTATATGTGAACTGATTAGTAGCTGAGTGTGGGCGGGGCTCGTCTCTCATAGCTAGCCGATATGGTACATATTGATATGCTTAGTTATACTTGTTTTCTGTGTGATACCTGTATGTATTTTTGTGACTAGCTGAGTGTGGGCGGCGCCCGTATCTCATAGTAATTGAGTGTGGGCGGGGCCCTTATCTCATAGTAGTTGAGTGTGGGCGGGGCCCGTATCTCATAGTAGCTGAGTGTGGGCGGGGCCCGTATCTTATTGAGTGTGGGCGGAGCCCGTATCTCCTAGTTGCATGTTATGTATATGGTATGTGGTAGCTTGGGGAGACTCACTAAGCTTCGTGCTTACAGTTTTCAGTTTTGGTTTCAGGTACTTCCGGTACCAAGGGAAAGAGGTCGGGATGACTGTAGTGCACACATCATTGGTTTAGCTTGGGATGTTTATACTCTGATATATTTTGACAAATGTTATGATATTTTGAGATACACGACTTATGGTTTTTATATGATGTTTGGATGACTATGGTTTTCTTAATGATTTAAAATGAAAATTTTGGACTGTATTTTTGGGATGTTACAATTCGACTTGAGGTCGAAGGGCCACCAGGGCCAGAGCCGCTGTGGGAAATACGGCAAGCCACACGAGAGAGTTTGCAGAGCTGGGGGATCGGGCTGCTATAAGTGCGGCAAGACTGGGCACTTTGGCAAGGATTGCACTGCCCCTACACCCACCATTCAGACATCAGACCTGATTTGCTTTCATTGCAATCAAAAGGGGCATAAAAAGGACAACTGCCTGAGATTGACATCAGGAGCGCTAGTGGTGGCACCAGCTCCAGTGACTCTGCGGATCACAGATGGCCGACAGGGCAAGACAGATGCTCCAGTGGTGAAGAGCCGAGTCTTCCAGTTGACCGCCGAGGAGGTGCATGTCGCACCAGATGTGGTGACGGGTATGTTTGTTCTCCCTATCTCTTATTATATGTCGGTTTTGATATTTATGTTTCATGTATTCTGTTAGGATCGTTCCATGTGAACAGTATCACAGTATTGGTGTTATTTGATTCAGGAGCTACCCGATCTTTCGTTTCTCTTGCACTCAACAAGAGGTTTGTCGAGTCTACGAGCAGGTTGGATTGTCCTTTAGAGGTCGAGATTGCAGACGAACGATCTGTCCGGGTGTCAGAGGTCTATAGAGATTGCGTCTTGAGGATGTATGACGAGTGGTATCTCATGGATTTGGTTCCCATTCCTTTGAGGGGAACAAGGTTATCATAGGCATGGATTGGTTGAGCCCTAATGGGGCGGTGATCGACTATGTGCAGAAGCTGGTTAGGTTCAGGGTCCCAAGTGGGGGAGAGCTAGTGATTCAGGGAGAGAGGCCGCATCGTGGGCTGACTTTGTGTTCAACATCGAGAGCTAGACACTACCTTCAGCAGGGTTGCGCAGGTTATGTCGCCTATGTCATGGATACCCGGGAGGAGGGTAAGGCGACCACAAGCGATGTGCCAGTTGGGCGGGAGTACCCGGATGTGTTCCCCGAGGAGTTGTCTGGAATACCTCTGGAGAGACAGGCAGAGTTCCAGATTGACCTAGTTCCTGGTGCGGCACCGATAGCTACGGCACCATATCGGTTGTCTCCTCCCGAGATGCAAGAGTTGTCTACACAACTGCAGGAGCTGTTAGACAAGGGATTTATCAGACCGAGTAGTTCACCATGGGGAGCCCCGATTCTGTTTGTGAAAAAGAAGGACGGGTCCTACCGGATGTGTATAGACTACCGGGAGTTGAATAAGGTAACGGTAAAGAACCGTTACCCACTCTCGAGGATCGATGATCTTTTTGACCAGCTTCAGGGAGCATTTTGGTTTTCCAAGATCGATTTACGTTCAGGATATCACCAGATGAGAGTCAGAGATGAGGATGTACAGAAGACTGTTTTCCGGACTCGCTACGGTCATTACAAGTTCGTGGTGATGTCCTTTGGGTTCACCAATGCTTCTGCCGCGTTCATGGACCTCATGAACCGCATATGCAGACCGATGCTGGATCGGTCTGTGATAGTCTTTATTGATGACATCTTGGTTTACTCCAAGATGCAGGAGAAGCACGAGGAGCATTTGCGAGAGGTGTTGGATACCCTGAGGAGGGAGAGCTTGTACGCCAAATTCTCCAAGTGCGAGTTCTGGTTGCGCGAGGTGCAGTTTTTGGGGCACCTTGTCAACCAGAACGGTATTTTGGTCGACCCGGCCAAAGTGGAGATCATGATGAGATGGGAGATTCTGAAGTCTCCATCTGAGATTCGGAGTTTCCTCGGTTTAGCAGGCTATTATCGGTGATTCATTCAGGATTTCTCCAAGATAGCGGTACCCTTGACCCGACTGACGAAGAAGGCTGTTGTTTTTCGCTAGGGGCCTAAGCAGCAGGCAGCATTCAAGACATTGACGCAGAGGTTGTGCGAGGCGCCATTCTTAGTACTGCCAGAGGGCGTTGATGATTTTGTGATATATTGTGATGCGTCCATCTCGGGTTTGGGCGTAGTGTTGATGTAGAGAGGACACATCATCGCCTACGCCTCGAGACAGTTGAAGCCTCACGAGGTGAACTACCCGACGCACGACCTAGAGATAGGGGCAGTTGTTTTCACCCTCAAGATTTGGCGAAGCTACCTCTATGGGCTCCGTTGTACCATTTACACGGACCACAAGAGCCTACGGTATCTGATGGATCAGCCAAATCTGAACATGAGACAGCAGCGATGGCTGGACGTGGTGAAGGATTACGACTGTGAGATCCTCTACCACCCGGGGAAGACCAACGTTGTGGCCGATGCACTTAGACGCAAGGAATTCGTAGCCCCGATCAGAGACATCTGTCTGAGGATGACAGTTGTGACTCCGCTTTTGGACAGATCCGGGAGGCCCAACAGGAGGCTATGAAGGAGGAACACCGGAAGAGTGAGCGTATCGTGGGTCAGATTTCCTCATTCGACTATGATGGTCGCGGGCTATTGACACTCCATCGTAGAGTGTGGGTTCCATATCATGGAGGTGTGCGCCAGGTTCTGATGGAGGAGGCGCACAAATCCAGGTATTCTATCATCCTGGGGCGACGAAGATGTAATCTTCGTCCTGATTACTGGTAGCCATGCATGAAGCAGGATGTAGCCTGGTACGTTGAGAGGTGGTTGACCTGCAGGAAGGTCAAGGCCAAACACCAGAGACCTCATGGAAAGACGCAGCCATTGGATATCCCTGTGTGGAAATGGGAGGATATTACTATGGATTTCATCACGAAGCTTCCCAGGACCGCACAGGGAGTGGATTCGATTTGGGTCATCGTGGATCGGTTGACCAAGAGCGCCCATTTCATTCCGATTCAGGACAACATTTCGGCCGAGAAGTTGGCCGACATCTACATTAGAGAGGTAGTAGCTCGTCATGGGGTGCCGGTATCCGTTATTTCTGACCGAGATGTATGGTTCACTTCCATATTCTGGAAGAAATTTCATGACGAGTTGGGAGTAGAATCCAGACGGCCCAGAGTCGGCAGAAGAGCTACGCCGACAGACGTCGATCAGACCTGGAGTTTCAGGTAGGAGATATCGTCCTCTTGAAGGTGTCACGTTGGAAAAGTGTCATCCGGTTCAGGAAGCAGGGCAAGTTGGGGCCATAGATACATTGGTCCGTTCAGGGTATTGGCCCGGGTGGGCCGGGTTCCGTATCGACTAGATCTGCCAGCCGAGCTTAGTCAGATCCACATCACCTTTCATGTCTCCTAGCTGCGGAAGTGCTTGGTAGATGACTTCGCAATGGTGCCCTTAGAGGATATTCAGGTGGATGACAACCTGAACTACATCGAGCGACCAGTCGCCATCCTTGACAGGAAGACTAAGGATCTGAGGAACAAGAAGGTGGAGTTGGTGAAGGTGCAGTGACAACACCGCAAGGGCTCGGAATGGACATGGGAGCCGGAGGATGAGATGAGGGAGCACTACCCAAAGCTATTCTCAGGCCCAGCTGACTTCGAGGACGAAGTTTGAAATAAGTGGGGGAGATTTGTAATACCCGGTTCCTGGTATGTATTTAAATTAAAGATTTATTGGTTTTTGTATAGAAACTCGACGAGTTGGAGGCCCCAAACTCGTCGAGTAGGGATGGAAATTGGACGCGGGATGGGAAGTCTACTCGACGAGTTGAGAGCCTCAACTCGATGAGTAGGACTGGCAGAATGAAACCATAATTTTAAGGGTTTTGCACCCTATTTAAACACCTTAACCTCCAAAGGCTGGCCTCATTTACAACCTTCATCATCCCAAACCCTAGCCACGAAACCCTAATACACTTTTGAGAGTGGAGCCATTCTTGGTGCATTCTTTGTGGTTTTGAAGAAGAAAATACTTGAAGAAGGAGCAATGAAGTGTTAGAGAAGAGTAGAACCAGAAGTCTAGCTTCATTTCTGGTTCATCAAAGGTATAAAGCTCCTATCTTGTCTATAGTATGCAAGGATCTAGTTTTAGGGCATTTTCTCCATATTTTGGTCCAAGTAGAATGGTCCTTGGGAAATGGACGTCCCAAGTGAGTATACTTCCAGATCTAGGACTTTGAAGGGCTTTCATGGCATAAAGGTGCAAATTTTATGGCCATTGAAACCCCATGCAAGCTTTAGGATGTCATTTTGGCCTTTTTGTTGGATTAGGTTTCTAAGCCCATAACTATAATTGGTATGTACTTGACCCGATAGTAGCATGATCCATTTCGGGTTGCCTTCACCAGAACAATTTGATAGATGGATATTTGAGTAAGAGGTTATTTATGATTTATTAATATATTATAAGTATAATATATTAATTGAGAAATCATATTATTTAATTAGTATTGATCAAGAATTAATTTAGAATTAATTTAGTGATCAAAAGAGACTAATTAAATTGGAACATATGAGTTGGGCTAATGATCCATGGTTTGGTTTGTGATGGGCTTATGGATTAATCCATGGAGAATTTATCCAAATCAAATGGATGGGTCATGGGCTAATGTGTATGGATTAGGGTTACACATGACCCTTGATATTCTACACACACACACACACACACACACACATATATATATATATATATATATATATATATATATATATATATATATATATATATATATATATATATATATATATATATATATATATATATGTGTGTGTGTGTGTGTGTGTGTGTGTGTTGTGCTAAGAAGAAAATTAACTACTACTTGCATTCCGAGAGTGAAATCGGTTTTATAGTCTCTTTAGCCTCTCTCATATCCATCTAATTGTTACTTGGTGTTTGTGACTTGTTTGAGGCACAACACTTGGGGTGCTAAGTTCTCACAAGGCCAAAGTCTTACTAGCAACATCAAGAACATCAAGAGGCAACTCTCTAACTTGTTTTATGATTCATGTGTTAAATTTTTGTATGCTAGTCTAGGCTTCATGCTTTGGAACCAATGTTGCATGTACAATTAGAGAAAACTTAGATCCAAAGAATTAGGGTTGTATGTGCACCATATGGATGTTAGAGTACATAAAACCCATTAGTGGTATTAGAGCCATGGGTGTTTTATATTGTATTGATGCAATTGTATAATTTTCAAAGCTGAAAAACTGCATTTCAGGAATCTACTAGGGCCAAATCGCCGAGTCCATTAAGAAAGCTTAACAGAATGAAGAACTCGACGAGTTCAGAGAGGACTCAACGAGTGGGGTTGGAAAGTCCTGATTCTGTGATAGGAGAAACTCGACGAGTTCATGAAAAACTCGACGAGTTGGATCATGACTTCAGGGTTTATGATTTATGGAACTTGGCGAGTTGATGGACCAACTCGACGAGTCGAGTCAACCCAGAATGTTGACTTTGACCATAATGTTGACTTTGACTTGGACTTTGACCAAAGTTGACCCTCAAGGGGTTATGAGTATAACAAGGGAATTAAAGGAATTCTTCTATGTATAGGGGCTTGAGTAGGGTGATATCCGGAGCCGGAGTTTTTGCAGCTACTTCCAGTTATCGAGGTGAGTTACCTTCCTATAGGAGTGGGTCTAAGGCACCAATGCCGGCCCACTAGTAGGAGCATAGAGTAGAGATGATTGTCTTTGTAATAATTGTATGGTTTTCCACTATCTGATGTGATTTATATGTTATATGCCATGTTATATGTGATAGTGGTAGGAGGGGTGGTTAGACCCCGTAACCGATTATGATAAACCGGAGGGTAGGTCAGGCACCCAGATATGTGTGGCAGTATGTTTACGATATGATATTATGTGGTAGTGGTAGGGGTGAAATAGTCCCCGTAACCGGTTGAGATAAACCAGAGGGTAGGTCGGGCACCCAGATATGCCTGACATGGTAGGTCGGACACCCCGGTATGTCTGACAGGGGTAGGTTGGGCACCCCTGTATGCCTAACATGGGTAGATTGAGCACCCATGTATGCTCAACAGGGTAGGTCGGGCGCCCAGATATGCCTGACAGTATGTGTATATGTGGTATGATGGGGGAACTCACTAAACTTCGTGCTTACGGTTTACAATTTTGATTTTAGGTACTTCTTCTTCGAAAGGAAAGGAGTCGGCATGATTGCAGCGCATCACACCATGATTTTCCGCATTATGATATTCTTGGGATTTGTAATCTGACATTATTATCCTATGACATGTTTTTGAGACATACGACTTATGGGTTTTTATGATATGAGATAACCTTGATGATGTTTTTAGTAATGTGCTTTATTAATTATTAAATTAAAAATGAAATTTTTGGTCTTGGATTTTTGGATGTTACACATGGTGCTGGGCATACTTTCAAGTTGGATTAGCCTGTGAGGCTATTGAAAACGGAATGGATAAGTGCATTAATGTGATAATAATAGATGCCAGGAAGAAGCCTATATTGACTATGCTTTAGGAAATAAGGCTTTATATAATCAACAGGTTCTAAAACCGCAAGGAGACTGCAAAAAAGAAAAAGAAAAAAAGAAATAGGAGATTGAAGTCTGTCCTAAAGCAAGTGAGAAGATATATGAGTTTGGTGAAGTTCTTAGGTATGTTCTCAATAACACTTTTGAACTTGTCATTACCCTTAAACTAATGGGAATTGCATTTTCGTTTGTAGGAGTTGGTATGTACATCCTAACGGTGTGACTGATTTTGAAGTGAGGAATGTCTTTTAATAATATGGAGTTAACTTATAGGGGCATTACTGTACTTGTAAACTCTGGGAGTTATTAGGGATACCATGTGAAATGCCAATTCCTCTATTATGTACACACAACAGGATCTCGTGTGTAACAACCATCGAAAGTTGTTCTATGACCGACAACCGAAAATCAAAATTTTAGAATTAAAATATAATATGAGATAGATCTTAACAAAAATATAACTTTAAACAAAAAAATATAATAGAAAAACCGATCAAATTGTGCGAATACTACAAAATAAGTGCACAAAAGGTTGTGTTATCATGTATAAATAATGACATATTCGGAAAATACTCGTCGCCACCATCTCGAAAATATAAATTCCATAAAAATCTGACTTTTTATATAGAAGTTATGATTTTTCTAAGTTGTAAAAATTAACCTCGCACAAAGATGTGTCTTGTAAAAAGTTAAAGGAAATTTGGTAAAGTTCTAGCCAAAACTATGTAAAGGGAAATCAAAGTACACCTAATTACAAAATCGATAAGACAAAGAACGCCAAAAATGGAGTTCGTTTGAGAAATATATGATTTTTTCAAAATCATTTAGGGTAGACCCCTATAAAAATATGAGATAAAACTAAAGTTGGAATTTGCCAAAACAATCTAAAGAAAAGTTGTAGTAATCGCCGATAGCTACACATGGATATAAAGAACGTCGAAAATGGAGATTGTATACGAAAGATACGAAATTTTGAAAACCCAAACGTTTACCCGGTAGGAGCCTGCGTGGCATGCGCACGACGCGCCATGTGGCCCTTCTCTATCGGCATATATGTGGAGATTTGGGGGATGTGGACGAACGAGAGGATGATACGTGTCATTCTCTGGGTGGAGCCAACACGTTGGTGCGCGACGCACACCTATAAAAAGTGTTGCGTGCTCCTTAAGAAACTTACTATAAATAGCCTGGCCAACGCCCAACCACGTTCACACTAGAACTACTACACTCTTTCCTTCTCTCCTGACTCAAAGTCTTCTCGAGCGATCCTGTGCTTCGAGTTTCCCGATGCAACACCCCGAGCAGTCAGAGCAAGCTCCAAGGGTGAGTGTATGTCGATTCTCACATTCTAATCCTATACAACAACATAATCCATACTCTCGGATTCATAAATAAATGGCTTTACCTAATCCATACTCTCGGATTAGGAATAAATAACTATATCTAATCTATACTCTTGGAACAGGAATGAATGACTATGTCTAATCCATACTCTCGGATCAGTGACAAATGACTATGCCCAATCCATACTCTCGGACCAGGGACGAATGAATGTGCCTAATCCATACTCTCGGACCAGGGATTATAAAATTCTACTCTGCGTTCATGTCTCTCATGTACTCTTAAGAAGATGCTACCATTATTCAACTTAATTAAACTCAAGCCTCTTTTGCAAGTCTTATATTATCTCTTGGTAAGACTACCATGCTTAACTCCTAGTACCCGCTCTGCTTAGGCAACACTATCCTACGTCATTGTATATAGAGTATTTAGGTATTAATAAACCTTTATCCTTTTCTCTAATGATACTTCTATTATTATTATCATGAAATAATATATATATATATATATATATATATATATATATATATATATATATATCTTAACACATGTAGAACCATTCGCATATCATATAATATCAAATATGTACTTAACACATATTCCATGAAATAAGAATATAGCTCACATATAACTCTTTAGTTAATACTTTAATTAATACTTGTATTAAAATTATGTTCATGAAAGAGACTATGCACTCACTTGATAAAAGTGGATCCTTGGTATTTTATCTTTTCCTCTAACGTGACCTGGTATAATCTTTACTAAGTCTTAGTCTAATTATTCCCTGATGATTAATGGTAGTCTATATTCCTTACTGATCCTAATGAATATCGAGAGTTCTATTAAGTAAGGATCAGTGAGGCAGGACAGTTGGGAGGCATGACCATTTCGGCATATAGCCTTTTTGAAATCATACAACCAAAGCAAGGTGACATTCTAGACACCTCTCACGTAAGTAGATCAATCATCATTATGAATTGGAATCACTGATAAATCTTATTTATATGTTCATAATAACGACTTATGACTATAAGTATAAGTTACACTGAAAACAAAAGAGTGTAGCTTAACTTACATAGGTTTTAGCGAAAACCGGGAAAATACACGGAAAAAACTTCAAAACCGAAAGCTTTATTTTTTCGGGCTCCTAGCTACTCTAGAGCCTAGATAAAATACTCAAAAAACCTAGAAAAATCGGATTCAAATATTATTATGTTGTTTCAGCAACATTCACGTCGTTCATGTCAATCGCATACGTGACTTGATTAATGCACCAACCCAGAACACTTAGGATCCCAACTCAACTCATTTTCTATAGCCCACTAGTTTTGATGCAATAGCTTTCTGGTTTTCAAATACTGGTTTGAACTCTTATAACCCTTCCACCTCCTTACAGACCAGTATTATTCATCATGTACCTAAAATCAGCCTTAAAATTATTTGCAATATTATTTTGGCCCAAACTTAAACAACTAAGGCTGGAAGAGCTGAGCTACAACTTCTCTGGTGTATGGTGATCTGAACCTAGCACCCACATTTCAGTTACTGGGTAATACATCGATTCCTGAAAGTCTCTAATATTAGTTCTGGTAAAATTTGTTGTGGTGGCCTTGCGACCCTTATCGCTGGTGCCGTCAGTGCCAATGTCCACTATGACTATTAGTTCTTTGATATTAACCCACTCCCTTCTATACGAATTTTGGAGTCTATTCATATGCCTCCTAGTCACTGACCCTTCCGTCATCGCCTTAGCCGACCCTATTAGTTCTACAGCGTGGGTGCTTCCATCAAATCTGTTACCTGATGTTATTGAGCTTGAGTCTCAACAACATAATATCCCATGACATCGTTCTCGTCGTCCATCACCCTCCCATCATCTAGATGCTCCCTCATCTTCCACATTGCATCCGGATTACGCGTAGCCTGACCCTATCCAAGCCGTCCACCACGATAATTACGACCAGCCTAACCCTATGCAGGCTGAATTTTAGGACGCACCACAACCCAACCAACCCCCTCATTTTGACCCTAACGCCCCGATAACCTATCAACATTATTTGCGGCTCCGTTAGGACATCTCTACATCCTTCAGGATATTTATGATGCCCATTCCGATATTCAGCGCATAGATACAACTTTGGGAATTTTAGGACAATTTTTGACTCCTTCCAATATTTTCATTTTTTTTATTTTTGCTTTAGTTATTTTCTTAAAAAAAATACACAAAGATTTTCCTGTTTTTGCATGTTTGCATGTTGCATTTATAAAAAAAATCCAACTTTTTTTCTTTTAGCATGTTTTTCTACATAAAAAAAACACGAGATGAGGATACTCTTTACTCTCGATAACTCTAAAAAAGATGGAAAATGAAAGCCCGAAGCGACCGGATCAATAGTGGTAAGTTCATTAGTAGTGCTTATAACTTAGAGTTGCAAAACACCATGAGCCAAAATGCCAGGTATAAAATAATAAAAAGAATTATATATTGAAAAAACTACGTGAGAGAGGATAAAACAATTTCAGAACTATTTGCTTTGGAATGTATATCAAGAACCTTGCTTGACAAGTCTGGACCTATAGACCATGACCCTATTTGTTGACACGCGTTACCCTCGCGGTACCAGAGAGCTCTATATCATACTCACACAGCCAACAAAAATTGAAGAAACGAGCAAAATTGTCACATCTGAGCTCAAAGGGCGTACAAACTGTCAAATTCGGTACCTGATTCATAAAAAAACAACAACAAAGCCGATTGAAGTGTAAAACCAAAGGCAAAAAGTTACACAATGCAAGTTCAATCCAATCAAGAGCCACAACAAAGACAAAACTGGCGTAATTGAAGACCTGTGTGATATTATATATGACGCTCTCAGAAAAATTGAAAGCATAGAGCTCTGACCCTTACGGGAGGGCTGACTGCTTCGGCGAAAGCTGATTTGGCCGTGCCGGGTTCTTAAGGATGAATCGAGCCTGGTTTTTAACTATTTAGTCGTAAGGTCAAGAAATTTTGAAACATGCTATCCTAGCAAGCAAGGTTAATTAAGATATAAAATTTAAATAAAGGTTATAGTTGGTTTATTGGTTCACACCATCGAGTTTCTTTCTGAATTTGAGAATTTATGAAAGATGGAAGGTATTGCAAAGGTTGTCTAGGTAGTTTCCATTGGAGCTTCCTTCGGTGTAAAGTCTATATATATATATATATATATATATATATATATATATATATATATATATATATATATATATATATATATATATATATATAGAGAGAGAGAGAGAGAGAGAGAGAGTGGTTTCATTATTTTTCTTATATTTTGTTTCTTTTCATTTTGTCATATTTTTTGCATGCAAGTTTTTTTTTCCCTGTTTGTGTATTGTTGTTGTTAGTTAGGTTTCCATTTAGGTTGTTAGTTGTGTTTAGGCTATCTACTCACTACCCTTTTGATCCTAATTTGTTTCCGATACCTATCATTTCCTTACTCGAGGACTAGTAAGGTTTAAGCTTAGGGAGGTTTGTTAGTTTGATCAGTTTTATGTTCAACTGAACGTTTTATTTTAATTCGGTTTTTGTTGGCCACTTTAATTGTTATTGAGTCATTCCAATTATCTGATTATTAAGATCCGTAATTGTCTTTATTAATCAGTAAAAGTAACAAATATTAGATTGGTTCCGTGTCAAGGATTGAACTCTAATATAAACTGAACAGACAAGTTTTTAAGCTTCCAAACCTTGTGAGAAGTATTGAACTTTACTAAGAATTTTACACTGTGCCTAATGCTACTTTTCTCATTTGGTTAAGAGCTTGTTTAGTTAATTCAGTAAAATTTAAGGTTTAATTCAAAGATTTTTTTTCGGTTAAACATTTTAGTAAAAGAAAATTGTTAGAGCTTATTAATGATTTCATTACCAGTTTAAACAATACACAATTCAAACAATCGTGTTGCATGTTATTTGCATGATTAGGAGAGTCACCGTGGAACTGAAATTGCCTTTTATTTTATGAATTTCTCAAGTATTTAAATTGCTTTTTCTTTTATAAATCTTTGTTCAAATTAGTTTCAATAATCATCATCCCCCCCCCCCCTTAAATTCTTGACAGACTAGTGTGTGCGTTATGCAAGAAAGGCATACACTTTAGGACGTGTCCCTGTAGATGCAACTATGTTTTCTTGTACTACCCTTTAGTTCTTTTGAGCAGCCTTTTTATTCATATTATTTATTTGCTTTGGCGATAGGACACGTCTTAACACACCATGTGGCCTCTATTTATCGGTTGATTCACAGATATTTGGGGGATGTGGACGAACGAGAGGATGACACACGTCATTCTTTGGGTGGAGCCAACACACTGGTGCGCGACACGCATCTATAAAAAGTGTACATGCTTCCTAAGAAATTTAATATAAATAGTTGGGCCGACCCCCTGCCATTTTCACACCAGAGCTACTGCTCTCCTTCCTTCTCTCCCGACTCGATGTATTCCCGAGTTTCGAGTTTCCCGACACGACACCCCGAGCAGTCAGAGCACGTTCCAACCACTTTTATGTTTTTAAAAGTTTTCGGTGGGTGTGGGGGAGGGTAGGGGACGGGAGGGGATACATGGTAAATTACTAAATTATTGATTATATAATTATCATTGATTATTATTATAAATCAGTATTTTATACATCGTTGCAATGCTCGATTTTTATGGATAATATTATGCCTAGTAGTTACTCTGCCCAAATTATATGGATAAAATTATGTCTAGTCGTTACTATGAGAATTTTTATGGATAGCGTTGTATGTTGTTGTTACTCTTCCTAAGTTTATTGGATATCATTGTAACTACTCATTACTCTGCCATATTTTTTAAAGTTTTATACTACATGGTTACTCTGTCCATTTACATTTAGAGTAACTAAAATAATACATATATATATATATATATATATATATATATATATATATATATAATTGTACAAGAAAATATTTGAATGCTATTATACTTTAAGGTCAAACAAAACAAGTGTTAAACGAGACAACTAACTCATCACATTAGGCTAGTTAGTTTTAGATGATACCCTGAGCCTATAATCGTTAAATCTTAAGTGAGGTGGAGAGTTATGTATAGATCTACACGAGATTGACATCCCCACATGCGGTTGCTAGCTACAACTATAACACATATAATTGTATAAACTTTTTAGGACGTCCGATGAAGAATCGCGTGGGGGAATATTTATTTTGTCAAAAGCTCAATTATGGGAACTCATTGTGATATTGTCCAGCATGCCTTAAAAGAAATAATAAGTAAACATTATTATTACAACCAACTAATAGGGGAGCGCCTAAAAGAAATAATAGTGTGTGTGTGTGTATATATATATATATACTACTACGAATATATAATGGGGTTACGCCCTAAAGGTGATAATAGTACATTTAAATGATTATAATTATCACCTATAAACTATAAATATTAGATGAAGTTTGAATGTCATGTAACGAGTATAGTACATCAACAAACGATAATAGTATAACAATAAGTTATGATCCACCTATATATCATGAACATTAAGCCTAGTTTGTAGGAAATGATATTAGTGTCCACGAACAATATAACATAATCATTGGGACAGAAAATGTATCAATATAGCGGTATAAGAATTTATCCTTAGTAAAATACTTTTGATACAAAGAACATATTTTTTAAATATATCGCCAGTACAAAAGTACTTTCAATATAAATAATAACCTGTGAACTCACCAACATTATGTCGACCGTTTTCAAAATCGCATGTATTCCTAGGAAATCAAGAGGTGGAAACTACACAACCGAAATCCAAACTGTAAAGTTGATGGCACTTATGGAATTAGCAATGTAGTTTGTAGCTAATGTGTGTGGCATAGGTTATTGTAAACTTTAAATACTATTGTATTTATCTTCAAAATTAACACACTCACTAGTTATGTTATATTATTTTGTACTGTTCAACGTATGTTCAATGACTGTGATCCACTATGAACGTCGCACATCCCGTCGTTTCTGTCGCGGGCCGAGGGTGTGGCATTGTGTCCATCAATGAGTGGTTAGTAAGGATATATTCTTAGCAACATATGGATCTAACATACTACCTCTGAATGGTAGTAATCTGTGAGAGCACTCCTTATACCTTCCACCTATAGAGAGAAGGATGCCAGGAAGGCCAAGCATCAAAAGAAAGACGCATGTATCTGAGAGTGAAGACAAGTATTGATGTGTATTTTAATGCATTAGTTTTTTATTTATAATTCCTAGTTTATCACATCTAAACCACACCTTATAGGAAGTGAACCTGATTGAGTATAATATAGTTTTGATAAGAAAGTGTGTCAAACTCAAGGGGAACAGTAGTGAATTAACATTAGAATATTTAATTATAGGTTATACTAAATAAAAGAAAGCTGAAAAGGGGGTTTTTATTATTAAATCTAAAGTAATCAATAACTAATGAACTGGATGATCTGACTAGAAATGAATCACTTCAGGTACTTTAATTACTTCTCAAAATTATGGCTAAAGTCATTAATAGTGTAATGGATTTATCAGTTGGTTACAAAATTCTAATGTGACTAGTTATATTAATTAATGAAAAACTAACACAATGATCATGTAATTATGAAAAAATAATTAGTTTATTATATATTCAGAATATGAAAGATATGATCTAGTGATTTCTCATCAATGGTCATGACAATCAATCGAAGCATAGCATGGATATCTAAGCTCTGTAACACAGTCAAGGTCACCGATTAACATTACCTAACCCTAGGATTTCCAAGTACTAATAATTAATGAACAACTAACACAATGATCATGTAATTAGTGAACACATAATTAATTTTTTATATATTCAGAATATGAAAGATATGATCTAGTGATTTCTCATCAATGGTCATGACAATTAATCAGAGCATAACATGGATATCTAAGATCTCTAGCACAGTCAAGGTCACCGATTAACATTACCTAACCCTAGGATTTCATTAGTCTCTAGTCCCAACAGTTTAATGGTCATAATTTAATTAAGATTCAAGTTAATATAATTAGATTGGTCCTCTTAACTGCACATAACTCAAATATATGCAATAAAAATCACAACTTTAACATGATAGGTAATTTGATCAATCAAACACAATTAATAACCAAACTAATAAAATCCAAGATCATTTAAATCAACATATAATATTGAGTTTCATCTACTCCAAACGTAAGCACCATGTTTTAACACCTGAGTTCAGAAAGTATAAACACAAATAAAAATAATTGGAACGCTAATCATGGTCAGAACAGCTCTTGAATCCTTCATACCATCGTTCCATATCAACTTAACGGCCCTTCGACCAACTTCTAGACCCTCAAAATCACAGGTAAGGGGTTTATTTTTGTAGAAGATGAAGTAGGTTTGAAGATATTGTTCGATAAGGTGTCTAAGTCCATAACTATTTATGGTATGTACTTGACCCGACCCGGCATGGTCCATTTGGGTTGCATGGCATCATGCATTTGGATAGACTAAATGAGAGAAATAACACTTGTGGTTTATTAATATATTATAAGTTCTAATATATTAATAATATTATTTAATTAGTATTGATCAAGAATTAATCTAGAATTAATTTAAGTGATCAAAAAGGAGACTAATCAAATATATGGGTTGATTGTGTAAATCATCCATACTTGTATAGTTGGCTAGATGCTCCATGGATTATCAAGTTGGGCTAAGGTCCATAGGATGCTCCATGGGAGTTACAAACCCATGGGTCATGGAAATGAAGAGTCATGTTACATTACGGTTTACATGGTGTAACCCTAATGCAACATACTATATCAGCATGCTTAGAGCAACCAAAAATCGGCTACACTAGTGAAACAAGAGGGAAAGGCCGATTTCAAGTGTTAGTCAATTCTCTCAAAGTTTATTCCAAGAGCATTTGGTGTTGTGTGAAACATTTGAGGCATCACACTTGGGGTGCTAGGCTCTCAAGGTTTTCAAGGAATCAAATCAACTACAAGGTATGTAATTCTAGCCATCTTTTATGTTTAAAGTTCCCCATGTATGCTAGATAGGATTATGAACCTTGGAAAAAGTATTTTGCATGTATTTTAGATAAACATAGATCCAAGGTTTTCTAGGGTTGCATGTACACTTAGGAGTGTTAGAATGCTCAAAACCCATCAGTGGTATCAGAGCCTAGGCTTGTTTGTTGATACTTGATGCAAAATAGTTGAAAAAATCGAAATTTTATGCTGTCTGCACAAGGGACTCGCCGAGTCCATGGGGGGACTCGACGAGTCCAAGCGAATCTTCAACCAACTCGGCGAGTCAGTTCTTGCACTCGAAGAGTTGGCCATGCAGAGTGCAGTTTTTCGATTTTTGCTGCTGGAAATGGACTAGAAACATAACCCTAAACTGTTTTGGTGTTTTAAAACTTGTTTTAGATGGAGTAATGATTGTTCTAATCCATTTACAATGGCTAATATCAAAAATTACATTATTATATGTGTTCATATGTTGTTGAGATTTTGATATGATTATTCATGTTCTTATGAGTTCTTGATAGATCATAGGAATTACTTGTTTAATGCTGAATTCATGATCTCTATGTGTTTTAATGGAGTCCGTAACTTGTCCTCAAGTTATGGATAACCAAAAGTCTCTTTGTATTAAAGCCATTAAAAGAACACATAAGTTACAAAAATGAAGAGTCTTCATTTTAATAACTCATAAGTTATTGTCACACCCAAAACTCGAACGGCGGAAACGTTCGGGGGTGGAGGACGTCATTTACAGTATCACAACAAAGCATAGTAGTAAACAAGCAACAACATCATCCATTGCATTAATAATATAATATAATACAAGTGTGTTCTGTGAGGTTTATAAGACACCAAAAATGTAAATCAAAATAAGAGACGAGTCTTGAACGAGCTCCATCTTCTCAAAACCTAGCATCGGTACCTGTCTACTGATGACCTGAGAATACAAGTTATTTTGAAAGAGTTTATCAGCTTTAAAGCTAGTGAGATCATAAGCATTTTAGTGTCTTTGTTTGTAAGTGTTTGATGTATAAGTTTGTAAATGTTTTGTAGTAAATGTTTGTATCTCCTAGAAAATCCTATATTTTCTACTAAACGTAGCCTTCTACCAAGGCATCAAATGTCCTGTATGTTTGTTTCTTGTAAAAGTGTGTATTTTCCCAAGTATGACTATCATTAACCAAAAATATAGTTTTACATTACCTTTTATGTGAGAAGATCACAATGTGAATGCAATGGGGAAATAATAAAGTACTGTAGTGTTGTATTATAGTAACTACTACTGCACTTACTACCTTAAACCAATTGATATTTAAGGTATGATGTGACCTGATTGTACCATACTATCGACTAATAACACGACGATGAAAGACTTCGGAAGAAATGACATATGGCGCCCGTAGACATGCAAGTCCCACTGTAGCAAACAGCAAGGTGTAGGATAGTCAATCCAATATAGATCTATACACAAATTCACGCACTCCCTCTAGGAGATTCTGGATACAAAACGGGCCATGACAGGTGATGCCATGCCCTGAAACGTGGCTCACATTTATGTTATAGTATTCTTGTATATGTATTGTATGTACTAGTGTAATGTATGTTCTCTCTGTCTAGTATGTGTATGTTCTCTTTGTTTCTCATCATAGTATGTTCTCTTTGTTTCTCATAACAGTATGTTCTCTTAGTTTCTCATAATAGTATGTTCTCTTAGTTTCTCATAATAGTATGTATTGACTCATGTATGAACTGACTCTTTGTATGTTTCATTGTATCAGAAGTAATGAGTAGTATCTTCCTAAACTATACCTATTATAGTTTACTAGTAGAATTGTTGGTATAACTGAATGTATTGAACTAAGATAAAAGCTTTTATGCCTTATACAGATATACATAATATATAACTAAGGATCAAACGACACTCGGACAAACAACAGGGTACTCTAAGTCCACAACCAAACAAGGAACAGGAAGTAAAGTGTGTTATCAGTCCTAAGTCCTTCAAACCTTACTTATATACCTATATATGCACTAGACATGGTTTTGACAATATATAAATGTTTAAAAGAGTTTAAATAAAAGGTTTGGCATGTAAGAACAAGTTTGATAAAGAGTTTAACATGTAAAAGAGTTTGATAAACATTTTGAAGTAGTTTGTTTGATAAAGCAGTTAAAAGTATAGTAAATCCATTTGTTGATAGTTATTAATCACATGTGATTGATATAATAACTATAATGATTCAACTTGTATTCCCCCCCCCCCATACAAGCATTTAAAATCATTTAAAAGGTAGATTAAGGGGTATGAACTCACCTGTAGTGAGTGGTTTGGATGAAAATGTTGTATAGGATGCTAAGTGTCAAGTGAAGACTTGAGCACACACACGGATCCTATTTAACATATAATGACACATATATGTATCTAATTAGATATTTAAACAACTAATAATGAAATGGAACAACCTTAAGGACTAGTAAACACTTGTAATGAAGTGTTAAACCACATAGGGTTGCATATAAGGGATGTAGGGCCTCACATTGGAGTTTACGGCCCAAATGGTATTAACCACTTGTGTTTACGGCCCAAGGGTTTACGGCCCAATGTGTTTACGGCCGTAAACTCATGGTAATTTGTACTTATGTGTGCTTTAAGGTCTTAAAATTCATTAGGAAGTGTTCTAGGTTCGATTCCAAGCCTTAGGAAGGAGTGGTGGCACAAAAGCACCACTAATTAGTGTTTACGGCCCAAGGTAATTGCCTTGGCCGTAAACACCATATGTTCTTGAGTTTCTTGATGTTTTCTAAGTGTTTAACAAGTGATTCAAGCATATAACAAGCTAAGAGTAGTGTACTTACTTATAAGAAGCTTGTAAGGGTGTTTAAGGTCCAAGAACACTAGTGTGTGTTCTTGGTGTTCTTGGTGAAATGAAGAACACTTGAAGATCTATCAAAATGAAGAGATTTCATGGATGAAATCATATACAATCACTAGATATTGGAGGATATCAACAAATCAAGGAAAGAAACACTTAAAATCTTGAAGATCTTAGTGAAAAATCGGATGATACTTGAGAGAGAATGAGTTATTGGCTTTTAAATGGTAAAAGTGACAAAAAAAGACTAAGTGTCATATATATACCATAGAGTTTACGGCCGTAAACTCCATTTTATGGCCGTAAACTCCAATTCTTGGAGTTTTGAGACTTGAGTGTTGCATATTGAACTCTAGAGTATACTTCCTATAATTACCTCTTGAAGGTACTAGGCTTAGAACACTCAAACAGACTCTAAACTGTGCCAAAAGTTAGCAGAAACAAGTATGACTTTGATTGAAGTGAATGGTTGTACAAGATAGAAATTTCGGGTTGTCACATCATCCCCCCGTTAGAGAGAATTTCGTCCCGAAATTAGAGTTTAAGCAAAAATGTAGTTACAAATAACTAAGTAAAAAGATGAGGATATTTCAATTTCATTTGATCCTCGTGCTCCCAAGTGAATTCAGGTCCTCGCTTGGCGTTCCAGCGAACCTTCACTATCGGGATATGGCTTTGCTTCGTTTGCTTGACCTGTCGGTCCATGATCTCTACAGGTTCTTCCATGAAGTCGAGGCTCTCGTTGATCTCGATCTCGTCGAGTGGGATAACAAGAGTCTCGTCGGACAGACACTTTTTCAAGTTCGAGACGTGGAAAGTAGAATGTGTTGGGTTTTGAGCATTCTAACACTCCTTAGTATACATGTAACCCTAATAAACCTTGGATCTATGTTTTCTCTAAAATACATGTAAATAATAATTTCCAAGGTTTACATCCTAACTAGCATGGCATGAAGAACTAGAATCATAAAACACTAGAAGAATGACATACCTTTTGATAGTGATTGATTGCTTGGAGTTTGAGAGCCTAGCACCAATAATATGAATGCCTCAAGTGGAATCACAAATCACCACAAACCTTGGAACCTTGAGAGAATAATATATGAGCTCTAGAAATTAGGCCACCACTCTTGTTCACACACAACTAGTGTCATTTCAAGCATCATAAGCTCCTTTATATAGTGTGGAGGATTAGGGTTACATCCATGTAAACCCTAATACCCATGACTCTTCCTTTCCAAGGATCCATGGGTTAAAAGCTCCATGGACTATCCATGGATTCCCATGCATGCCAAGCCCATTCCAAATGAGTATTAGCCCACACTACATAAAATACAAGAGCCCATATTTAATTAGTCACCTTTTTGATCACCAAATTAATTCTAAATTAATTTATGACCAATACTAATTAAATAATATGATTTAATATTAATATATTATAACTTATAATATATTAATAAAGCATGAACATACTATTCTCAAAAGATTATCCAAACAAATTGTTCGGGTGAAGTGCAACCCAAATGGACCATGCCGGGTCGGGTCAAGTACATCTCAAAAATTGTTATGGACTTAGACACCTTATCCAACAGTCTCCCACTTGGATGAGTCTAATAGCATATTTGCAGATATGACTTCAGGAACCAACCGGCAATCGTAGCTCTCAAACCCTGTTGAACTATGAAGCGCCATTTTAGATAAGTGATCATATAATCCTCTGCTCTCATGATATCAGCCGAACAAATACATGGAACAATGTCTTACTTATTGTTCAGCAGTTTGTTTCCCGATTTCCGATTTGTTTGACAAAGAACTTAATCGAACACATCAATTTAGTTCTGACCGGGCCCGGTACATAGGTCAAAACAAAATCATTGAGGGGCCCAGATATCGCTTCTATTTCTAGAAGGAACAGATAAACTTCGACTCATATGCTTGTTCTACTACTTATTGAATTGCACACAAAGGCACGTTTTATAACATCAAGTTACTGATGCGTTTTCGTGCAATCAATGTACAACCAACTCATAGGTAACAACTCATATCTCTAGGTTTGAAGACTTATATGATATTACCGTCTCACGATCACTCGAGATGAATTCCATGAAGTGATGCAAGTGAGCGTGGGTTGAATCCAATACTCATAACTTATGAGCACTCATGAGTGTTGTAGCCATCTCCAACATCTTAGACCTCTACAACCAACTCATGACAGTCTTGATTCATATCTACTTCCAACATATGACCGACTGTGGATGGTTTGAATAACTTAATCATTCGGAAAGAATAACCTAGTTATTATGGAAGTCAAAACATGCAAAGTGAAACACAAGAATAATTGAATCTAATATGGTCTCAGCCCTTATGAATATAAATAAAACACCTTTTATTCATCACCATATTGATTCCACATTATTCTGTTTCGATTTATCAACTTAACACTTGAATTAAAACAATAGTTGTCCCATGCTCCAAGCTTGTACACTATGTTTTCTAAACAATAGTCATGACATACACCAAGTATGCACACTATGTTTGTCTATGATCTTTTTACTTTGTGAAGTAGATCAATTGAACATGATTCCAATGATGCTCATTTCACAGTCCCAAATCCTTACCGTAAATGTAAGAATACCAAATTCTTGTCATTTATTGTAATCTGTTAGATTCCAAACCTATATGCATTGATCCTCTTGCAATGACTATGCACAAAAGTCACAAAACTTGTCAACAGTCATTACAGAGTATTCCAAAGGAGATCACTTCTATGGAAACGAAGTCTCATATTCAAAGTACATTGCTTCGAACATCCTTCTTGCATAAAAGTTTCTAACTTTCTCATAGATTCTTAATATCCAACTCCCAATATGGAAAATTTCCATATTCCCATTTTGATTATCATATCTGAACAAGAGCTACCTCTTTTCAGAATATATCCATATGGTCCTTCCAAAATTTAACACTATACTTCCAACTGTCCCTGAGCAACCAATCTTTGGTGAACCTTAGATTGTCCTCGACAATTGGTTAATCATTTTAGTCTTATCTAATTCTAGACTTTTCCCTTCTTAATGCTCTGAGCATTTGGAAAATTTAGAAAGGATGAATATTATAGCACATGTGACCGATCCTATACCCGAAGCATATGAGACACGATTCATGATGTCTCACATAAAGACCTGATACTAGATCAGTCTTTTGCTACAATATTTTTTTATTTTCCATGTTTTCAAAAATCGACTATGAAGAGGGATGCCGTAATCATAATCGAATTTGAGAACGCAATATATATAGAATATCCTTATGTTGAACCATTCCAACATAAAATCCATATATATATCCTTGACTAAAGATGATTGAAATCTCAATCTAAACTTTTTAAGATTGAAATGAAGTATAATCTCCTCTCCCTTAATTATAGCAAAACAACCTTTTCCAAGTGAAACTCTTGTTTTCTATAATTAACAATACTCATCATAATTGATTATGCTCCCACTAGCATAATAATTATTTAGCACAACAATTATGCTCCCACTAGCTTTGACATGTACTCTGAAATCGACTTCTAGAAATCAATACTTTATTGACTTTCATCACCAAAGTTCAGACTTCTGACACGAGATGCTTCGACAAAACTTTATCTAAGCTTCTCAGACTCATACATCTTTCCTTAGATAGCTCACATGTGTGTCTAAACAATTATGAAGAGGGATGCCGTAATCATAATGTTTAGACATGTTTGCCATTTCTCACAAGTCCATGTTAATGTGTCGGTTAACCACACACGCTCCACTAACGACTTTGAGAATGCAAACATCACAATTGCTATCTACTTAAAATCTACTTAGTGAAAGCGTTTCCTCACCATCATTTTCATGAATCGGAGAGAAACCTTATGACACTTAGATTTTATAGTGTATGAGTTTCTATCCATGTGAATTTGTCAAAACCATAATCACAAGACAAGGTTAGTGACAAATTCAGCCTTACATGGATTGAACTTGTTCAATCTTAATTTCTTTTCACCTGGTAGCACAAGGCCCACCAATGCTTCCAAGCTGTTATGCACACAGTTTAGAACTAACAGAACTCATATGCATAGTCAACTTAATAGGAACAGACACAGAAACAAGAATCATGTCAACTTAATAGGTTGCAAACCTTAAGTCGTGTGCTAGTGATAAAACTCAGGTTTTACTCTTGATTAAATCTTGAAATCATTTCAGGATCTTTAAGACTCCCACTGTCCTCTTGACATATAAGTTTCCCTAGTCAAGGACCATTCCTTTAAATATTCAAGGGATAGTGCGGATTCTTATCAAGATAAACACTTCACACAATTGGTCTTAGTTGGTCTTTGTCTTATCCAAGACATCACAACTTACCAATTTCAAATGTACAGGAGTAGAAAACATTTTACACTACATTTGATAAGTGTTCTAAACCTTACATTATGTCACTCAATGTTACAATCTTGGAGTATGACTCTAAGAGTTGTTTTGGAACGAAGTATGATTCATCTTTTTGATTTTAATCATTCCAACAATTCATGAATCCTCTTCTTAGCCATAAAATGCACTAAGATGTCCTTAGAGGATGAATTGTGACATGGTTTCTTAATCATTAAGATGATCATAAAACAAGATACTAAAGTACTCTCCCATCTTTTCAGATTTGAGAAACCTTTTATCTTTCTGCCCAATTTGATTCTTCCCATTCGTCCTGCCATACATTGAAACTTTTCCAATGTTTCAGAATTGTACTACAACTTGTAGGTACAACCATATTTACTTAAACTTTAGTAAATCATGAAGAATAGTCTTATCGATCTTTGTGGTGGACCTTGACCAGCACACACCCAGTGTATCTAATTCCTTAGTCCTTCAATTGACTCACATATGCATGTGATCAATGAATTAGTCTCAATTTTACAAAGATGAAAATTCTCATTCATCATACAATACAACTTGTATGATTCCAAGTTTCTGTCCAATTGAAGCTTGGGTGATGAGAACCTTTCCTCATTTGGTAAATTCAGACACAACCACAAATGAGAGAATCAAACTCATATTTCCATTATTGCTAGAAACATACAAACATCAATTTTCCATAAATGCCATTGCAAGGAGATATAAAATAAAGTAAAACAAAATTTTATTTATTCATAAAATGCGGAAAAACTTTTCCTTACAATGCAACTTTAAATGGAAACTATGCTATTACATATTTCCTAGCAATCTATCATAACTTCTAAGTAGTAGCTCAAGAATCCGATCCTCGAACCATGTGATAGAAATCCATCTTCGTGATCAGATTCAGCACACTCTTCTTTTAACCTTCCTTTTGCTCGATCCTGCTAAACATCAAGATGCAACCTAGTCACATCATGTAATAAGAATCAACAATTAGGAACTTTAACAAAGTTAGATAGTGGACTTACCTGAAGCCGAGTCAAACATTTTGTCTCTACTTGCTTTCAAATATTTCAGGTATTCAGGGCAACTTCGCTTCCAATGTCCCTTCTCATGACAATAAAAACATATAGACTCTTTGGGAATGGTACACGAGACAATCACAGACTTAGCCTTTCCCTTTACCTTTTGGTCAACCGGGTTGACCAAGGCCGATCCCTTTCCATTGGGAAGAGAAAGCTTTTCTGGACTTCCAATGTTACCATTGTCCATGTCCATGGAAGTTTGAGAATTAGACCTTCCATCAATATTTGCTTGACCATTGCACCAAATCATTGCTGACTCAACAGCAACAAGCAAATAAGAAGGATCTATTAGGGTTATGTCAGGATCTGTCATATGGTAGTCTTTAATAAACTCACTATACGACTCAGGAAGTGACTGAAGAACCCAGTCAACAGCGAACTTCCTTGAAATAACAGCACCCAGCATTCTCAGCCTGTCAATGTGTGACTTCATTCCTAAGACATGAGTGCACACAGGTCTTCCATCTTTATGTTTCATTTCTAGTAGAGCTTGAGTGATCTTGAACCTTTCAAGTCTTCGGGCTTGTGGGTCAGGGAGAATAAATGGAGGAGGTGGAGGAAGTGAAGCATGATGTTGAGGGACATCATCTTCAAGAAGAAAGTTTGTTCCAAGAGATTTGGGAAGATCATAGTTGTCTGAACCAGACATCTACAATGGGAGAAAATCAAGTTAGTTGATTCAAGTCCTTAATATAACACCCAATATGGAATATTAAGGCTAGGACCCAACACAATATTTTATAACTTGGAAGAGGGATGTCGTAATCCAAGCTATAAAATATTTGAAGGTAGGCAAATAACGATTCACCAATTTCCACCATGAAAAACGAAATAATTTATTAGGTTTTTATTGGATTTGAAACTCCTAGATCTTTTGAGATTCATTGAACTTTTCAATGGCATGTTTCAATCTTGATTGTGCCCTCTCAAGTTTTGTGACTGGGATGCCGAGGATCACAAAACAAGGTGTGAATAACCATGCAAACTCACTTGGTACCCTTAATATTATCACCTAATCGATGTGCCGGTTATCCACACACGCTCCACCGATCTATGATAAACATTAAGTCACCCTTCGTGATCCTTACTAGTCCAAGTTAGTGTGCCGGTTAACCACACACGCTCCACCAACGACTTGGTAAGGTACAAAGTGTGAATTTCATGGGTTAGCACCATATTCACATTTTCCTAAAGTAACTAAGATTGGGAATTTATAAAATATTTAGTTACTTTATAATCATTATACTTTTAATGAGAATTAAAGTCATTGTCTTACCCGTTCGGCTAACGACCCTACACCGATCAAGGAAGCGGTGGGTGAGAGTGGACACCCATTAAGTTGCCATTTTATAGGCAACAACCTTATACCCCCCTTATAGACCGGCTTCGTGAATGAGGCCTACTAACGGTAAAACGACTTGATCTTATACATATATATAATAATTAACCATTAATGTTATAAATAATACAAGTGTTGAATTTTAATTTTTAAAACTCTAGGGTATGGAATTAAAGTTTGTGTGCGACTTTACAAATTCCAACACTTGAGGGCAAGTTTTGAACAATTAAAAAACTCTTGGATATTCATAACTTATGAGTTTTAATTAAGTGTTTTAAAACTTTTAATGAAGAGACTCTTGGATATCCATAACTTGAGGACAAGTTATGGAGTCCATAAAAGCATTTATTAGAAAACTCTTCAAGAAAATGTAACTTATGACTTCTTAAAAAAACATTTAAAAGAAAAACTTTTGGAATTCCATAACTTGAGGACAAATTATGAATTCCATTAAAACACATTAAGATCAAGAATTAACTAACAAACAATTTGCAAATAATTCCTATGATCTAACAAAACTCATATGAACATGAACGTCCACATCAACAATTTCAAGAATCATATGAACACATATAAAAACTTGGAATTTTGATATTAGCCTTGAAATTGGTTTACCACAATCATTACCACATCAAAAACAGGTTTTATAAGTCCAAAACAGTTTAAGGTAATTATTCTAGACCAATTCCAGCACAAAATCTCGAAAATCTGCACTCAGGCCTGCCAACTCGTCGAGTGCATGAACTGACTCGGCGAGTTGGTTGAATATATGCATGAACTCGGCGAGTTCCATGAGGGACTCGGCGAGTCAGCTGTGCAGAATGCAGTTTTTCGACATTTATCAGCTATTTGCATCAAGTATTCAAGAAAACAAGCCTAGGTTCTGATACCACTGTTGGCTTTTGAGCATTCTAACACTCCTAAGTGTACATGCAACCCTAATAAACCTTGGATCTATGTTTTCTCTAAAATACATGCAAATAATAATTTCCAAGGTTTACATCCTAACTAGCATGGCATGAAGAACTAGAATCATAAAACACTAGAAGAATGACATACCTTTTGATAGTGATTGATTGCTTGGAGTTTGAGAGCCTAGCACCAATAATGTGAATGCCTCAAGTGGAATCACAAATCACTACAAACCTTGGAACCTTGAGAGAATAATATATGTGCTCTAGAAATTAGGCCACCACTCTTGTTCACACACAACTAGTGTCATTTCAAGCATCATAAGCTCCTTTATATAGTGTGGAGGATTAGGGTTACATCCATGTAAACCCTAATACCCATGACTCTTCCTTTCCAAGGATCCATGGTTTAAAAGCTCCATGGACTATCCATGGATTCCCATGCATGCCAAGCCCATTCCAAATGAGTATTAGCCCACACTACATAAAATACAAGAGCCCATATTTAATTAGTCACCTTTTTTATCACCAAATTAATTCTAAATTAATTTATGACCAATACTAATTAAATAATATGATTTAATATTAATATATTATAACTTATAATATATTAATAAAGCATGAACATACTATTCTCAAAAGATTATCCAAACAAATTGTTCGGGTGAAGTGCAACCCAAATGGACCATGCTGGCTCGGGTCAAGTACATCTCAAATATTGTTATGGACTTAGACACCTTATCCAACAGAATGTACGTTACTGAGTTCACGGGGTAGATTGAGTTTGTAAGCTACAGGGCCGATTCTAGCGAGAATCTCAAAAGGCCCTACGTATCTTGGATTTAGCTTTCCACGCTTTCTGAAGCGTATCAAGCCCTTCCAGGGTGAGACTTTCAAAAGAACTCGGTCTCCCACCTGGAATTCCAAAGGTTTCCTTCTTTTGTTTGCGTAGCTTTTCTGTCGGTCTCTAGAGGCTTTCAATCGTTCACGAATCTGAACGATCTTCTCTGTCGTTTCCCGAATGATCTCCGGACCGGTGAGAGTGCTGTCAGGAACTCGTCCTTTAGCTAACTGGGTGTCACCCACCTCAGCCCAGCACAGAGGGGATCTGCACTTTCGGCCATAGAGGGCTTCAAATGGAGCAGCCTTTATGCTCGTGTGATAATTGTTGTTGTAGGAAAACTCGACAAGGGGTAAATGAGTATCCCATGCCTTCCCAAAGTCGATCACACAGGCTCGCAACATATCCTCCAAGGTTTGGATAGTTCTCTCACTTTTTTCGTCGGTTTGAGGATGGTAGGTTGTACTCATGTCCAGGCTAGTCCCTAGGGAGCTTTGTAGCGACTGCCAGAACCTCGAAGTGAATCTACTATCTCTATCAGAGATAATGGATATGGGAACACCGTGCAGTCGTACTATCTCCCTAATGTATGTTCTGGTGAGCTTCTCCATCTTGTTAGTTTCTCTGATAGGTAGGAAGTGTGCGGACTTGGTTAACCTGTCAACGATAACCCATATGGTATCGAGACCACCCGTTGTCTTGGGCAACTTGGTTATGAAGTCCATTGTGATTCGCTCCCACTTCCATTCAGGTATCTCGGGTTGCTGTAGTAAACCTGAGGGTTTCTGGTATTCGACCTTGACCTTTGCGCAAGTAAGGCATTTACTCGCGAAGGTAGCAATCTCTGCTTTCATGTTAGGCCACCAGTATAACTTTTTACGATCCAGATACATCTTATCTGAACCTGGGTGGACGGAATATCGAGTGTTGTGCGCCTCGGTCATGACCAAGTCTCTGAAGCCACCGTGTTTCGGTGTCCAGATCCGATCCATGAAATATAAAGCTCCGCCACCCTTGACTTCCAAGTTCTTATCCATCCCTCTCAGGGATTTACTCGCCACATTTTCAGGTTTCAAAGCGTCGAGCTGAGCCTCCTTAATTTGTGTGGACAAGTGTGAATGGATAGTCATCGTCAACGATTTGACTCTATGACCAGAGTATTCTTTCCGACTTAGGGCGGCAGCTACTACATTGGCTTTACCCGGATGATAACGAATTTCGCATTCGTAATCACTGAGTAGCTCGACCCACCGTCGTTGTCTCATGTTGAGCTCCTTCTGGTCGAATATGTGTTGTAGGCTTTTGTGGTCTGTAAAGATAGTGCTTTTCGTACCGTACAGGTAGTGTCTCCAGATCTTCAGAGCAAACACAACTGCTCCTAACTCAAGATCATGCATGGTGTAGTTGACCTCATGTGTCTTCAGCTGCCTTGAGGCATAGGCGATGACCTTACCTCGTTGCATCAGAACACAGCCGAGCCCTTGATTCGATGCATCGCAATAGACCACAAAGTCTTCTATTCCTTCTGGGAGGGATAGTATCGGTGCGGTGTATAAGGCTCGTTTCAGCGTTTGGAACGCTTTCTCTTGCTTCTTTTCCCAGTCAAAGGCCACGCCCTTCTGGGTCAAAGTCGTAAGAGGTTTCGTAATTCGAGAGAAGTTCTGAATGAACCTACGATAGTAGCCAGCGAGGCCTAGAAATTAACGAATTTCCGTAGGCGTCTTCAGTGCTGACCAGTTCTCAATGGCTTTGATTTTGGAAGGGTCCACATGAATTCCCTCCTCACTAACAACGTGACCCAGGAATTCGACTCTTCGAATCCAAAACTCGCATTTAGAGAACTTCGCGTAGAGCTTCTCTGATCGTAACGTTTCCAAGATCTGACGTAGATGCTTACTATGCTCTTCCTTACTACGAGAGTAGATAAGTATGTCATCTATGAAGACGATGACGAACTGATCCAAGTAAGGACGGCATACCCTATTCATTAAGTCCATGAATACTGTGGGCGCATTAGTCAATCCGAATGGCATCACTACAAACTCGTAGTGTCCGTAACGAGTTTGGAAGGCTGTCTTCGGGACATCCTCCTCTAGCACTCGCAACTGGTGATACCCGGATCTCAGATCTATCTTTGAAAAGTAATTCGCCCCTTGCAGTTGGTCGAACAAATCGTCTATACGAGGCAGAGGGTAACGATTCTTAACGGTAAGCTTGTTGAGCTCCCTGTAGTCGATGCACATACGAAACGATCCGTCTTTCTTCTTGACGAACAAGACTGGAGCTCCCCAGGGTGAGAAGCTTGGTCTAATAAATCCCTTGTTGAGCAGTTCGTTAAGTTGACCGGACAGTTCTTGCATCTCTGCAAGTGCTAGACAATAGGGCGATTTGGCTACTGGGGTAGCCCCTGGAACTAAGTCGATTCTGAACTCGACTTGACGTTGTGGAGGTAATCCTGGGAGTTCTTCTGGAAAGATGTCGGGAAAATCGTGTACTACTTGGATGTTCTTAATGTCCTTCATCTCTTGGCTCATATCGACAACATGGGCAAGGAATGCACGACATTCCTTCCGCAAGTATTTCTGGGCTTGAATACTCAAGATGATACGAAGGTTCATGCCGGGTTTGTCACCATAGACTACTAGAGTTTCACCAGACGGCAGATTAAGGCGAACAGCCTTTTCATAACACATGATGTCGGCACGATGCAGACTCAACCAATCCATGCCGATAATGACGTCGAAAATTTTAATTGAAACCGGCATGAGGTCGATTGAAAATGAATGGCTATCTAGAGTTAGAGTACATCCTATGTATATACTGCTAGTGCTCTCAGTCTTTCCGTTAGCCATTTGTACAGTGAACAGTTCTTTAAGTGCTCGTGATTGTTGCTTAAGTAAATGAGCAAATTTTTGGTTCACGAAACTCCTCTCCGCTCCACTATCAAACAGAATGCATGCATAAGAGTTATCGAGGAGAAACGTACCAGTGACCACTGTGGGGTCGGCAACTGCTTCCTCGTGGCCTATAGCCAAAACTCTTCCTACTCCACCGACGTTCCCTGCCTTCGGGCAGTTCCTTTTGTAGTGGCCCACTTCGCCACAACCGTAGCAAGCTTGGTCCACACCAGCGCCGGGGACTTGGTTGATTGGCCTCACCAGAGCTTTGCAGAAACGGGCAGTGTGCCCCTTCCTGTTGCAGTTAGAACACTGCATTTCCCGGCAGGCTCCTGTGTGGTGGAAGCTGTATTTGTTGCACTTGGGCAAACTTCCAGCGTACTGCTTTATTGGAGCAGCAGCGGCAGGTGCTATCGCAGCATGAACCGCCACGACCTGCTGCTTTTTGGCAGCTTTCAGCTTCTTCTTGTCATCCCAGAATTTCCGCTTGTCAGTAGCAGCTTTGGAGGGTTCTGAGATGGCTAGGGTCGTTGTTGACGACGGGGTACGGACCCCATGGTCAATGAGCCGTTGTGCCAACCGCTTGGCACTATCGAATGGTGGGGTTTGAAGCCAAGACATTTCCTTGGAATGGAGGCACCAGCCCCCATATGTACCTCTCTATTTTCTTTCCCTCCGTGTGAACCATATTGGGACACAGGGCCACCAACTCGCAGAATCTGGCGGTATAGGAAACTATGCCGGAGCCCTTCATGGTCAGGCTCCATAGTTCTTGTTCTAGTTTCTGGATCTCGCCCCTCGGGCAGTATTCCTCAATCATGAGCTCTCTCAGAGCTTCCCAGCCCATAGCATTTGCCACTATTAGAGTTAGTGACTTGACATGGCTATTCCACCATGTCAGGGCTTTTGCCTCGAATGTGCACGCATCAAATTTGACTTTGCTCCCTTCTGGGCATGAGCAGATCTCGAAGATCGACTCCGTCTTCTCGAACCATTGCGAGAGGGCAATGACTCCGCCAGTCCCTTTAAAGGACATTGGCTTGCAATTGGTGAAGTCCTTGTAGGAGCACTCTCTCGAGCGCACGGGGACCTCACCTTGAGTAGGTTGAACAGGTGTTCCACCTCCGCTGGCATTGGTAGAATGATATTGAGCCATGGCTATTGCCACAGCCGCAGCTACTGCAGCATTTAGAGCTGCCGTATCGATTTGTGGAGGAGGTGGTATTGGAGTTACTCGAGGATCGCGTCTCGTTGATCGGCGCGGAGGCATCTTTTAAACTAAAAGTTTACAAAGATGAAGATACTGGTAAGAATTTGATAGAGAGTAATGATGAGAGTGACTCATGGACTAACTCTCCATAGCCCAACAACACAATTGATTAGTATGATTGAATGTAGATCTAGTACTAAAAGATGATAGCATTTCGATATTAATTTCCATGAGATTAGATATCTGTCAATAATACTGGTATTACAGATGTATCAAGTTCGGGAAAAATGACCTAGAAGTAGGTCTTACATCAAACCAAGATGGGAAAATTTTGACAGGACTACGACCTAATCAAGACTTAACAGTTCTAAAGTCTTCACAGAGACAGGAAATTAAGCTAGCGTTTTACATAACTATGTTATATCCAAAAGAGAAAGTTGAGTAGGCTCTATCTACGACGAGAACCACTAGAATGAGTCCTTGACCCTGACAGACGACGTTCCATGTCTCTCATGTGCCTTTCGGACATTGCCTGCCGAGCTGGAAGTTCCCTGACTTCAGCTTGGGATGCAGCAAGATCTCTCTGCAGAGCCTCATTGGTTCTCCTAGTCCCATCCAGAGCCTCTTCTAGACGGCGAATGCGGACCGTTTTAATGCCAGAGTTGGCGTCAATTTCCATGACTCGGTCGATGGCTGCCCGACCTTGCTCGACATTTCGAGCAATCCTACGGACCATGATGGGTAGGACTCGGTCAGCTGAGCCTCCCTCGCTTAGATTGTAAAAGCTTCGGTCTCCATTGAAGGGTAAGGGCTGACCCTGCTCATCACTCCAACGGTTCAAGTTTGTCGCCCACAAGGGTGTGGGACCTTGAAATGCTGGTCGGGGGTTGAGGTTTTGGATTGGAGCCTCTTGTGGTAGGTTGTTGACTTTTGGCTCGGGGTCAGAACTATCAGAAAAACCTTCAGCGTGGTGATCATCCAAAGGGATTGGATAATCATCTTCTGGCTCTTCTTCAAGCCATCCAGCATTTCCTTTGTTTGGGAAGTATGGGTCGCCGTGGGGATGGAATCCAGCCATGATAACTACGCGAGAAAAGGGGTAAAGAAATAATTAATAGACGTACTAATTAGATAATTATAAGGTGATCTTTATCAGTTACTTCAATACTTGTATAGTGCATACCAGTTATATGTAATCAAAACAGGATAGACCTTCGAATAAGTGACCCTAACTCCAAACCCACAACCAAACAAGGAACAGGGAGTAAAGCAAAGGTTACAAATTCTAAGTCTACGTCATCCTAGTTACATATAACCTTAGCGTATACACTTAGCAACTATTGACCTACTAATAAAGACCTTTTTAGTTCTCAGATAAGAATTATTGTAACACAAAATACTCCTATAGTATTTTAGGTTTATGTTATGTGCTAATGTTTTCATTGTAGTAGTATTGGTAAGTTTTTAGACTTGTTGCCACATCACAACCATTCTCGGGCATATGTTAATCACTTCTCGGACCAACATAGTTGATCAGGCTATGTCACTCCCAGAACTGATCATACATCCCCGAGTCTACTTGTGATGTTCAACAATCGTAATACTTTTGTTCTGTCCTAGTGACACTGATTTTAGTATGAATGCAGGTATGTATACTTGGTTAAATATTTTAGTATTTAAAAGTATAAACTCTTGATCAGAGTATTTTAATCCCGCTGTGTTTATAGTTTGTATATCTTTTATGGGTTGATATACTCGATTCACTATAAACAATGCTCTGATACCAATCTGTCACACCCCAAAACCGGAACGGCAGAAACGTTCGGGGGTGGAGGACGTCATGTACAGTATCACAACAAAGCATAGTAGTAAACAAGCAACAAAATCATCCATTGCATTAATAATATAATTTAATACAAGTGTGTTCTGTGAGGTTTATAAGACACCAAAAATGTAAATCAAAATAAGAGATGAGTCTTGAACGAGCTCCATCTTCTCAAAACCTGGCATCGGTACCTGTCTACTGATGACCTGAGAATACAAGTTATTTTGAAAGAGTTTATCAGCTTTAAAGCTGGTGAGATCATAAGCATTTTAGTGACTTTGTTTGTATGAAAATGTTTGTAAGTGTTTGATGTATAAGTTTGTAAATGTTTTGTAGTAAATGTTTGTATCTCCTAGAAAATCCTATATTTTCTACTAAACGAAGCCTTCTACCAAGGCATCAAATGTCCTGTATGTTTGTTTCTTGTAAAAGTGTGTATTTTCCCAAGTATGACTATCATTAACCAAAAATATAGTTTTACATTACCTTTTATGTGAGAAGATCACAATGTGAATGCAATGGGGAAATAATAAAGTACTGTAGTGTTGTATTATAGTAACTACTGTTGTACTTACTACCTTAAACCAATTGATATTTAAGGTATGATGTGACCTGATTGTACCATACTATCGACTAATAACACGACGATGAAAGACTTCGGAAGAAATGACATATGGCGCCCGTAGACATGCAAGTCCCACTGTAGCAAACAGCAAGGTGTAGGATAGTCAATCCAATATAGATCTATACACAAATTCACGCACTCCCTCTAGGAGATTCTGGATACAAAACGGGCCATGACAGGTGATGCCATGCCCCGAAACGTGGCTCACATTTATGTTATAGTATTCTTGTATATGTATTGTATGTACTAGTGTAATGTATGTTCTCTCTGTCTAGTATGTGTATGTTCTCTTTGTTTCTCATAATAGTATGTTCTCTTAGTTTCTCATAATAGTATGTTCTCTTAGTTTCTCATAATAGTATGTATTGACTCATGTATGAACTGACTCTTTGTATGTTTCATTGTACTAGAAGTAACGAGTAGTATCTTCCTAAACTATACCTATTATAGTTTACTAGTAGAATTGTTGGTATAACTGAATGTATTAAACTGAGATAAAAGCTTTTATGCCTTATACAGATATACATAATATATAACTAAGGATCAAACGACACTCGGACAAACAACAGGGTACTCTAAGTCCAAAACCAAACAAGGAACAGGAAGTAAAGTGTGTTATCAGTCCTAAGTCCTTCAAACCTTACTTATATACCTATATATGCACTAGACATGGTTTTGACAATATATAAATGTTTAAAAGAGTTTAAATAAAAGGTTTGGTATGTAAGAACAAGTTTGATAAAGAGTTTAACATGTAAAAGAGTTTGATAAACATTTTGAAGTAGTTTGTTTGATAAAGCAGTTAAAAGTATAGTAAATCCATTTGTTGATAGTTATTAATCACATGTGATTGATATAATAACTATAATGATTCAACTTATATTCCCCCCATAAAATCATTTAAAATAATTTAAAAGGTAGATTAAGGGGTATGAAATCACCTGTAGTGAGTGGTTTGGATGAAAATGCTGTATAGGATGCTAAGTGTTAAGTGAAGACTTGAGCACACACACATATCCTATTTAACATATAATGACACGTATATGTATCTAATTAGTTATTTAAACAACTAATAATGAAATGGAACAACCTTAGGGACTAGTAAATACTTGTAATGAAGTGTTAAACCACATAAGGTTGCATATAAGGGATGTAGGGCCTCACATAGGAGTTTACGGCCCAAATGGTATTCACCACTTGTGTTTACGGCCCAAGGGTTTACGGCCCAATGTGTTTACGACCGTAAACTCATGGTAATTTGTACTTATGTGTGCTTTAAGGTCTTACAAGTCATTAGGAAGTGTTCTAGGTTCGAGTCCAAGCCTTAGGAAGGAGTGGTGGCACAAAAGCACCACTAATTAGTGTTTACGGCCCAAGGTGATTGCCTTGGCCGTAAACACCATATGTTCTTGAGTTTCTTGATGTTTTCTAAGTGTTTAACAAGTGATTCAAGCATATAACAAGCTAAGAGTAGTGTACTTACTTATAAGAAGCTTGTAAGGGTGTTTAAGGTCCAAGAACACTAATATGTGTTCTTGGTGTTCTTGGTGAAATGAAGAACACTTGAAGATCTATCAAAATGAAGAGATTTCATGGATGAAATCATATACAATCACTAGATATTGGAGGATATCAACAAATCAAGGGAAGAAACACTTACAATCTTGAAGATCTTAGTGAAAAATCGGATGATACTTGAGAGAGAATGAGTTCTTGGCTTTTAAATGGTAAAAGTGACAAAAAAAAGACTAAGTGTCATATATATACCACAGAGTTTACGGCCGTAAACTCCATTTTATGGCCGTAAACTCCAATTCTTAGAGTTTTGAGACTTGAGTGTTGCATATTGAACTCTAGAGTATACTTCCTATAATTGCCTCTTGAAGGTACTAGGCTTAGAACACTCAAACAGACTCTAAACAGTGCCAAAAGTTAGCAGAAACAAGTATGACTTTGATTGAAGTGAATGGTTGTACAAGATAGAAATTTCGGGTTGTCACAGTTATGAATTGAAAGGTTTTGTAAAGTTACAAAACTTGCCCTCAACTTTTGGAACATGTAAAGTCATCTAGTAAACTTTAGTTCCAACCCCTAGAATTTTAAAAGTTAAAATTCAACCCTTATACTTTATAATTTTATAAGTTAATAATAATATATATATATATATATATATATATATATATATATATATATATATATATATATATATATATATATATGTGTGTGTGTGTGTGTATAAGATCAAAGTCGTTTTACCGTTAGTAGGCCTCATTCACGAAGCCGGTCTATAAGGGGGGTATAAGGTTGTTGCCTATAAAATGGCAGCTTAATGGGTGTCCACTCTCACCCACCGCTTCCTTGACTGGTGGAGGGTCGTTAGCCGAACGGGTAGAACAATGACTTAAAATTCTCATTAAAAGTATAATGATTATTATAAAGTAACTAAATGTTTTTATAAATTCTCAATCTTAGTTACTTTAGGAAAATGTGAATAAGGTGCTAACCCATGAAATTACACTTTACACTTTGATTAAGTCGTTGGTGGAGCGTGTGTGGTTAACCAGCACACTAACTTGGACTTAACAAGGTAGGAAAAGGGTGACTTAAGGTTTTTCATAGGTCGGTGGAGCGCGTGTGGTTAACTGGCACATTGATTAAGTGAAAAACATTAAGGGTACCAAGTAATTTGCATGGTTACTTCACACCTTGTTTTGTGATCCTCGGTATCCCAGTCACAAAACATGAAGGGCACACTCGAGATTGAAACATGCTATTGAAAAGTTCAATGAATCTCAAAAGAATCTAGGGGTTTCTAAAACCAAATAAAACCTAATAACTTATATTTCGTTTTTTCATAGTGGAAATTGGTAAATCGTCATTCACCTACCTTTCAAATATGTTTTAGCTTAGATTACGACATCCCTCTTCTAAGTTATAATATATTGTGATTGGATCCTAGCCTTAATATTACATTTGGGTGTTTTATTAAGGACTATCTTTATATCTAAACTAAACTTGTCTTTTCTTCTTTTCAGATGTCTTCCAACAATGCTGCTTCTGGCTCAAACCCTACCAGCTCCTTCTCTCTCATGAACCTTTGTGGGAGAGTCATCTTTGATGGATCCAACTTTACAGATTGGATCAGGAACATCAGGATGGTCACTCGGTATGAGAACAAAGAATATGTTCTCGACAAGGAGCTTAAGGTGCCCGAGCAAACTGCTACTCCTGAGGAGCTTGCTGAATATGAGGCACATGAAAGAGATGCTACCAAAGTGGCATGCATCATGATGGCCACTATGACAGTCGAGCTTTAAAAGTCCTATGAGGACTACTATCCTTTTGAGATGCACCAGGATTTGATGGACCGCTACCATCAGAGTGCTCGTCAAGAGCGATATGAAATCATCTCCTTCATGATAACAACCCGAATGAAGGATGGTGAACCCATCACCAGCCACATGCAGAAAATGCAAAGGTATGTGGATCGTTTAATGAAGCTGAATGTGAACTTCCCCGAGGAGTTGGCAATAGATATCATTTTGCACTCCTTACCATCGTGTTATGATCAATTCCGCATGACATACCATATGAACAAGGAAGAAGTCACCCTCAGCAAACTTCAAGGACTCTTGAAGACCGCCGAAAGTGGTCTTAAAGGTAAGTCGGTTGTTACCACTCCTACTCCTACTCAAAACTCCGCAACTGTCCTAGCAATCGGGAAAGGTAGAGGGAAGAAGAGGAAGAACCCTTCGAAGGGTACCAAGGGTAAGACCCTTGATGGCCCCTCTTCAAGCGGAACCAATAAAGGTTTTGTCACTCCTTCTTCTGACCCAAAAGAGGCTAAATGCTTCTATTTCCATGAAAAGGCGCACTGGAAGCGGAACTGCCCAAAGTACCAACAAGATTTGAAGGATGAGAAAGTGAAACCCAACCATGCAGGTATTTACACTATATTATCTAATAACTCACCCTATTCTAACTCTTGGGTCCTTGATACCGGCTGTGGTATTCATATTTGTTTTGATTTGCAGGGACTAAGAAGAAGTGAGATTGTGGAGCATGGCAAGATAAACTTGATCATGGGGAATAGGAAAGTTTCACCTGTCACCAAGATTGGAGTTTATACTTTGTTGCTAAGTAGTGGGTTTACTTTAGATTTGAATAAATGTTGTTACTCGCCTGAAATGGCAAGAAATATTATTTCCTTTCATGCTTTGTACAAACAAGGGTTTACCTTTTCTTTTGATAATGAAGTTGGTGGAATAAATGCTTTCTTTAATAATGTTTTTTATTTTAAAGCACTACCTTGTGATGGCGTGTATGAAGCTGTGTCTGTTGTAGATAACTTAGGAAATAATATGTTGTGTATTAATTCTACTAATGATAATAACTTGGATAAAGCATCATTATGGCATTGTCATCTTGGACATGTAAGCAAGAAACGCATAGGCCAACTCCAAAAGGATGGAGTCTTCGAGTCATTTGACCTAAAGTCAGATGATAGTTGTTAATCATGCTTACCTGGAAAAATGACAAAGTCACCCTTCACAGGTTCTTGTGCTAGGGGTGAAGGTTTGTTGGATCTAGTGCACACGGATGTGTGTGGACCCTTCAAAACTGCCACAAGGGATGCTAATCGTTTTTATGTGACTTTTACAGATGATTATAGTAGATATGGATATGTCTACTTAATAAAGCATAAGTCAGAGAATTTTGATAGGTTTAAAGAGTTTAAACAGGAAGTAGAGAATCAATTGGGAAGGAACATTAAGATGCTTCGATCCGATCGTGGTGGTGAGTATCTTAGTACAGAGTTCCTCGACTATCTTAGGGAATGTGGGTTGTCTCACAATTGACACCTCCCAGGACACCACAGTTGAATGGTGTAGCTGAGAGGCATAATTGAACCTTGTTGGACATGGTTCGTTCCATGATGATTCGAGCTTCGCTACCAATCTCATTCTGGGGGTATGCCTTAGAGTCTGCCGCCCATATCCTTAATCTGGTCCCTACAAAGAAGGTTGCCAAAACACCTCACGAGATGTGGACTGGAAAAGTTCCTAATCTAGCCCACATCAAGATTTGGGGTTGCGAAGCTTTCGTGAGACGCGAGACTCATGATAAGCTCGAACCTCGAAGTGAGAGGTTTATTTTCATCGGCTACCCACAGAAATCCTTTGGTTACCTCTTCTACAGACCTAGTGAGAATGTGGTATTTATAGCAAGTAGGGGTGTCTTTCGAGAGAGAGAGAGAGTTCGTAAGCCAAGGAAACAGTGGGAGGCAAATTGACCTTGAAGAAATTCAAGAGTCAAGTGGTGAAGGAACCTCAAACCCTAGCAGTCAACTTGAAGAGGAAACTCCTGTTGATCCAATTGACGAGTATGTACCTCTGAGGCGTTCCACGAGAGTTAGGAATGCACCTGAGCACTACTATGGTTTCCATATTACTGCGGAAGGTGAGACACTTATCAGTGATGAGACACTGGTAAGTCTGGATGAACCTAACAACTATGCGGAAGCCATGGCAGGCCCCGAGTCTACTAAATGGAAAGAGGCAATGGACAGCGAGATACAGTCCATGTATGCCAATCAGGTTTGGGACTTGGTTGACAATGTACCAGGTCGTAAGACAGTTGGGTGCAAATGGATCTTCAGGAAGAAGACCAACATGGATGGTAATATACACAATTATAAGGACGCGACTGGTTGCAAAGGGCTTTTCTCAAACTCCGGGAATTGATTATGATGAGACCTTTTCACCAGTAGCCAAGATTAAGTCTATTAGGGTATTGTTAGCCATAGCTGCATTTCATGACTATGAAATATGGCAAATGGATGTCAAAACCGCTTTCCTCAATGGAAAGTTGGCTGAGGATGTTTACATGAATCAGCCACAGGGTTTTGTCAGCACAGAGTACCCTAATAAAGTGTGTAGGCTTGAGAAATCCATCTATGGATTGAAACAAGCACCTCGCAGATGGAATCTTTGCTTCGATGAGAAAGTCAAAGAGTTTGGCTTTTCGAGGAGTGAATATGAATCTTGTGTATATGTCAAAGCTAGTGGGAGTATAGTTAGCTTTTTGGTACTGTATGTGGATGACATACTACTCATAGGAAATGACATCCCAACCTTGCAGGAAGTGAAGTCCTGTCTTGGGAAGTGTTTCGCTATGAAGGACCTAGGAGAAGCTGCCTATATTCTAGGGATAAGGATTCTGAGAGAGCAGAGTAAAAGACTAATTGGACTTAGTTAGAGTACATACTTGGATAAAGTGCTGAAGAGATTCAGCATGCAAGATTCCAAGAAAGGAGAGTTACCCATCCAGAGTAACGCTAGATTGAGTAAGACTTAGAGCCCGAGTACCGAGGTTGAGATAGCAGAAATGAGTCGAGTACCTTATGCTTCTGATGTAGGCTCGATCATGTATGATATGACATGTACTCGTCCTGATGTAGCCTTTGCTTTGAGCATGGTTAGCAGGTATCAGGGGAACCCTGGTAAGGCTCACTGGACGGCGGTAAAGAACATTCTCAAGTACCTGCGGAGGACTAAGGACTGGGTCCTTACCCTTGGTGGGAGTGATGACTTGAGAGTTGTAGGGTATAGTGATGCTAGCTTCCAGACTGATAGGGATAATTTCCGCTCTCAGTCGGGCTGGGTCTTTACCTTAAACGGAGGAGCAGTTTCTTGGAAAAGTTCCAAGCAGGAGACAGTGGCTGATTCGACTTGTGAATCAGAGTATATAGCGGCAAGCGAGGCAGCAAAGGAGGCGATATGGCTAAAGAACTTCATTGGAGACCTTGGAGTTGTACCAGCTATAAAGGAGCCTATGGAAATTTTCTATGATAGTGAAAGTGCAGTTGCCTTAGCCAAGGAACCAAGGGATCACGGGAGATCCAGACACATTGACAAAAAATACCATTTCATTAGACATCGAATAGAAGAAGGACTCCTTGTGGCAAAGAGGGTATCATCGGATGAGAACCCAGCAGATCCCCTCACGAAGGGACTGAGTAGGGCTAAGCATCTCCAGCACGCAAGGAGCATAGGGCTGAATGATGATATTAGTTTTAGTAGTTAGATAGTCTTGAAATTTGTAAAGTGTAATTGACATTTGATGATGAATAAAAGTTGTGTTTATTTATGAGTAAAGTGTTGCTATCTTTTGTCAATCGTTTACTATTATTTCTTTTGCATGTTTTGACTTCCAGAATATTTATGTTGTGTTTTACATATTATTCAAATTATCCACAGTCGGTCATATGTTGGAAGTAGATATGAATTAAGACTGTCATGAGTTGGTTGTAGAGGTCTAAGATGTTGGACATGGCCTCAACACTCATGAGTGCTCATAAGTTCTGAGTATTGGATTCAACCCACGCTCGCTGGTATCACTTCATGGAATCTATCTCGAGTGATCGCGAGACGGTAATATCATATAAGTCTTCAAACCTAGAGATATGACTTGTTGCCTATGAGTTAGTTATGCATTGATCGTATGAAAACGCATTGGTAACTCGATGTTATAAAACGTGCTATTGTGTGCGATTCAACAAGTAGTAGAACAAGCATATGAGTCGAAGTTTATCTATTCCTTCTTGGATTAGAAGCGATATCTGGGCCCCTCGATGATTTTGTTTTGACCTATGTATCGGGCCCGGTCAGAACTAAGTTGATGTGTTCAATTAAGTTCTATGTCAAACAAATCGGAAATCGAGAAACAAACTGCTGGACAATAAGTAAGATTTTGTTCCATGTATTTGTCTGGCTGATATCTAGAACAGAGGATTATATGATCACTTATCTTAAATGGCGTATCATCATCTTCTCAGTTCCGAGAGACCTTGAAAAGAGCTACGATTGTTGATCGGTTCCTGAAGTCATACTTGCAGTTATAGTTATTAGACTTATCCAAGTGGGAGACTGTTGGATAAGGTGTCTAAGTCCATAACTATTTCTGGTATGTACTTGACCCGACCCGGCATGGTCCATTTGGGTTGCATGGCATCATGCATTTGGATAGACTAAATGAGAGAAATAACACTTGTGGTTTATTAATATATTATAAGTTCTAATATATTAATAATATTATTTAATTAGTATTGATCAAGAATTAATCTAGAATTAATTTAAGTGATCAAAAAGGAGACTAATCAAATATATGGGTTGATTGTGTAAATCATCCATACTTGTATAGTGGGCTAGATGCTCCATGGATTATCAAGTTGGGCTAAGGTCCATAGGATGCTCCATGGGAGTTACAAACCCATGGGTCATGGAAATGAAGAGCCATGTTACATTACGGTTTACATGGTGTAACCCTAATGCAACATACTATATAAGCATGCTTAGAGCAACCAAAAATCGGCTACACTAGTGAGACAAGAGGGAAAGGCCGATTTCAAGTGTTAGTCAATTCTCTCAAAGTTTATTCCAAGAGCATTTGGTGTTGTGTGAAACATTTGAGGCATCACACTTAGGGTGCTAGGCTCTCAAGGTTTTCAAGGAATCAAATCAACTACAAGGTATGTAATTCTAGCCATCTTTTATGTTTAAATTTCCCCATGTATGCTAGATAGGATTATGAACATTGGAAAAAGTATTTTGCATGTATTTTAGACAAACATAGATCCAAGGTTTTCTAGGGTTGCATGTACACTTAGGAGTGTTAGAATGCTCAAAACCCATCAGATATGTTATTAAGTTTAGTTTTTGGCTCTATTTATAGGTTTCAGTGTCACCACGACATTGAAAAAGACTTGTCATGTCGTGGGAGCTGGATTCCATAACCTACATGATTTTTTTGATTCTCCACGCCATGGAAATGGCTTTGCCACAAATCGGGAACTAGGAATCTGAATTTGGCACAAAGCGAAAGTTGTCCGAAATTTTGTCTAGTTTTCAGAACATATTGAAAATCTTCAATCAGAGTTACGAGACATTATATATAGCCAAAATACTTAAGAGAGGTCAATCTGTCCAACAACATCATTTTTGCGTCTTTTTCAGTTCCGTTCTCCTTCTTTTTCATCCTAGCTTCGATTTTAACTGTACTTGAAAATTTCAGAGCATATTAAGTATCATATATCTTAAATATAACATTTTATTCAAATATATTAGTATAAGAATTGTCTACAAAATGGTCACAATAAAATTTCTTGCAAGAATATTAGAGTCACCCTTGAACCTAAGCCAAATAAGAATGGGTAGGCCAAGGTTGGACCCTGATTTGACCTAATAGAGTAGAGGAGGTAGAGGGCGAAAAAGAGGTGGTATGACTAATAGAGGGAACATAGGTGGTAGAGCTGAGAATTCAACTATGCACCAACCAACAACTAATGTTGAGACTGAAGATATGTACCAACCAAAACCTGAGGTTGAGACTCAAGATATGCACTAACCAATAGTTGAGATAAAGAATCAAACTGTGTCCTAACCTCAACATGAGAGTGAATATTTCCACGATGAAAATGATGTCCTTGATGTTTCTGATATGGATCATATACTAAGGGTAACTCATGATTCCAGATGTTCAAACTACACTGATGAAGAGCTCATCACTTGTCTTGGTATAATTGAATCTTAATTTTCGAAATGTCTAGCCTTCAAACCAGTCCTAGTGGAGAATCAAAATGTGACATAGAATTATGTTCAAGAATCACAACCAATCCATGTGGTATGGTTTTATCTTTAGTATGAATATCATTTTTTTTACAACTTAATATTGAATAATATTTTTTCTATGGTATGATCTACATGTGGAGAGTCAATCTATGACCCATAATGATGTTTAGGAATCACAAAGGGTTCTTCTATTGAAGACTCGGGAATACATAAGAGCGGAACCTAGATAGAACGCGCACTTCCAGAAACTCAAGTGTTTGATCATGGTGATACAAAAAAAGATGAACATGGCGAGGAAAAGGAGGAAGAAGGTATGGAACACACACATGTGCTGAGAAAGAGAAAATCTTTAGAGAGGATCAAAAAGGTCAAGTTGAAGACAATGGTGGTGATCAAGTTTAGGAAAGGAATGAGTGCAAATAAGGCACTAAGTCTACATTTGAGTGGTGAATATCCTCTTCTTTTGTTAGGACTTTTTCATTATGTTGGCTTTTAGGAAAATGTGAATTGGAATCCTCTTATGTTAATATAAGCCCTTATTTTAATATGTAACTATGTTGAATTTTGGGCAAATGTGAACCGGAAACCCTTTTGTAAACATCTTGGCATAACTAGTACTTGTAAACACTTTGGCTGCCTGAATATATCAGCCATATTAACTTAATTATGACATTTTTGGTGAATTCTATATATATATATATATATATATATATATATATATATATATATATATATATATATATATATATATATATATATATATCCCTTATTTTAGCCAAGATTTATTTTGCTCATTTAGGTAAAGTCAATTCAAGTAATTGTCATGTTATGGTCAAATGCTTGCAAAAGATAACATTCATTCCAAAAGAAGACAATACATTGAGATGACAATGGTCAAATGCTTGCAAAAGATTCATTCCAATTGAGATTACATTAGTCAAATGTCATTGCAAAAGAAAACATTTAAACTACCATCACATGCTTCTACTTATTGATAGTGAACCTGCCATTATATTAACATATACCATACGAGTGCAAAGAGTGAAACCCAAAGCACAATCTTGAAATTACCACTAACTAAGCCATCTTGACCTGCCACAGGAACACCTTGCACTTGTTCTGGCGGCACAGGTTCTTCCACATATTCTTCTACAAAATCTTCAAATTCATCATCGTTAAATCCATTTCCATGGTGGTAAAAATCGAACAACATGTCTTTGTACCATTGGTTTGGTAATGGAGGGTTTATCCAAGCAAAATATTTGGAATCCTTTTCTTGGTCCTGCATTACACCAAATGATTCCAATTTCAACATAAATGAGGTAGGAATTATGAAGGGTAAATTACACGAATGGTCCCTATGGTTTAGGGTAATCTGCGTGTTTGGTCCCTAACAACGTTTTTTTAACTCGGACCATCCATGTTTTATGTTTTTGTTGCGTATTTGGTCCCTAGCATACCTAAAATGACTCCTATACCCTTATGTATTTTGTATTTTGTTTTTTATTGGTGTTTTAATTTTTTAATAATATTTATTAAAATGGGACCCACCATAACTCACCCTTGGACTACCGGTCTTTATCACTCTGTTCTCTCACATGTTACATCTTTCCCTCTTACCTAATCTCACCGGCGACATACTCACCTCCAACAACCAATCATCTTCGACGCCGTGTCATCTCCCTCTACATAGGCATCATTATCGGTACTCCTCCCTCTTCGGCTACCAACCATCTGTCGTCAGACATCGAACTTACCTTCCCCCTCCTATCTGACATCCCTACCCAGTTGTATTTCTGCCGACACATTCTCTTGTCTCCAGTCACGCCATATCTTCTTGTTGGTCATCACAACACCAACAACACAACACCTACAAAACCAATCACATAAGTTAATTTGAAATCATATGACCTGGAAAACAAGTCAACATCTCAAGACCTAGAAAATTAGATCAATGATTATTTCCTGGATTTGATGCTGGTATGTATATATGGATTCGATTTTTTCTTGATTCAATATGGATTCGACTTTTTTGAAACAACGACTACTTATGGAACATAAATTACAGATGTGGTGGTGATTATCTTTTTTACAGGATTTAAGGTTTGTTCGTTGGTGGAATAGAGAGGTAGATAAGATGAAAAATGATGTTTTTCGGATAGAACGAACGAGAGGTGTTGGGTTTGCTGAGAACTTTGTCTTCTATCTTCTTCGATAAGAACCGGTGTGGGATCAAAAGACAAAAATGTGAACATGGATAAAATCCAAGCCCTTATATATATATATATATATATATATATATATATATATATATATATATATATATATATATATATATATAGATGAGTAAACCTGCAATTTCCTGTAAGGATGCATAAATCAAACTTGAATGGTGGAATATGATGTGGAGATGATTGGTGGTGGGGACGATGATTCAAGTTTAAGGTCGAGAAGGAGTTCACGGACAATTGAGAGTTTGAGCATCTACATATGGGAAGAATAGAGAACTAGGGCATAGAAAGGGGTATGATAAAGGGTAGGGCCCACACTATTTAACTAATAATATAAAATGCTATAATAATTAATTTAATAAAATCAATAAGCTAAAATAATCCATAAGGGTATATTGGTCTTTTTATGTTGGTCAGGGACCAAAATCGCAATAAATACAAACATTAGGGACGCTCCGAGTTAAAAATTCATTACAGGTTCCAACCACGCAGAGTGCTCAAAACCATAGGGACCATTCGTGTAATTTACTCACTTATGAAAGAAAGAAAATTACTAACCTTGAAATTGGGGCATTTAATAAACCTTCGTCTAGGATTTTTGTCACTCCATGAAGTCTACTTGCCATCAAGATCTTCACAAAACCATCTTGACCTTAATCCTTTCCTCACTGGTCGATTTATTTGCCTGCTTCAGACAAAAGATGAAGACGTCACTGTTTTTCTTCATTGGAGGTTCTAGGGCTTGAAAGAGAATGTCATATGCTTAAATACAACATATTCAACCACCTAAACAAGTCATTTAATGACATTGCATCCAGTTAAGCAAGGAAACCAGCTAAAATAGGTGTACTGGGAAAAATGGGTCGATTCGAATTAATTAGCCGGTATTTTGACTTTTTCGTAAAAAAAATTAATTTGGGATTAATTCGTAAACTGACCTAAAATATTGGAACTTTATCGGAGAATTACCATTTTTTTACGGCTTCAACACACTTTTTTTTTCTAAATATGCTATTAAATTTACATTTTCATCTTAAATAGGACTTCAACCATCACACCAATTTTGATAGAGTGACATTTTTACAACAACCCAAATAATATTAAACCACATGCCCTTTAATAATTTTGAAAATTAATTATTATTTTTTGTTGATTGTTATTTGTCAAAATCTTTTATAACGCACACACATCGAGGTGAGCAATGAAACTTGGTATCCATTTTGGAATCAGAAGGGATTCTGAACTATCGATTTTGAACCACCTACAGCGGCTCAAGTTTCGATTTCTGAAATTATGAACTGATTGAAATCAGTTCCGCTTCCATTTCTAATTTTTTTGGAACCTGTAACACCCAGTTCAAAGGTATTTCTCATTTTGAGCCTTGATAGTAAATTAATTTGCAAATTTGGTCCCAAGGGGTGTAAAGTGAAACTTTGAGGGGGGCGTGAGTACGCTGGGTGTACGTCGTCCAGAGATAAACCCTATTTTTTAGGGTTTGGACCCTATTTAAGCAACATTATGACCCATGATCCTCTCATTTCCCAACATTCATTACCCTTTGAGCCTCATTTCGAAACCCTAACCCATTAGAGAATATTTGACCCTCTCTGTGTGTGTTTTGGTGTGTATTGGTGAACCTTGAGGAAGAAGATACTTGAAGAAGGAGCTTTGATCAAGGGAGAACTTGTAGATCCAGATTCCACTCATCATTTCCAGCTTCATTAAGGTATAAAGCTTGGAACTTGCTCATTGTATGCTTAGATCTAGTTATTATGGAGTTTTGTTCACTTTTTAGTCCCATGATGAGATCTAGTGGGATTCTTCCACTCTAGAAGTTAGGAGTTGCTTCTCTTAATGTTTCTGAGGTCCCTAGTCCATAAAGGCAACATCTTGATGGTTGAGTTGCATTGTTTATGTCCATTTTGTGAAAGTAGGGTGCTACATTTAGGGTTTGAGTTGCATTGAGCCATGAAAAGGCTCAAAGTTAGTAACTTTATGGATTAAGTTACGTCGGGCGTACTTCTGGTACGCGTAGCGTACCAGGCCTGGTCATGGGCTTTTGTGGTTTGGGTCATAATTGGACTATTAGGGTTTTGGGCTTTGTTGGGCCATTAGCCTTCCTGACATTGGGCCATTGTTAGGCTTTGGGCCTTCTTGGATTTGGACCCATTTTGGGCTTTGGTGTCCTTTAGAAATGGGGCCACTATTGGGCTTTTAGTGTCATTGAGTTTGAGCCTCGGTTATTGGGCCTAGTTAGGGAAGGGTAAAATGGTCTTTTACCCTGGGTGTTGGACAAATGAACTAGATTCCTGGTTATGGTTTATGGCCTAATTATTAATTGGGGTTTTATTTGATTGCTTAGCGCGAGGATTCTCCGGTTCAACAGCCCGATCATCAGTTTGACTGACAACAAACTGATGTGAGTCTCCTCGTAGTGTTTGGCGGGTCGAAGGCACCAATGTCGGCCCATTGGATTATGTTATAGTATGGTAGTTTACTTTGTGACTCTTGCATGTATTGTATGTGTTTGTATGTATACCATACGGGGTCCGATGCCAGGCGGGGCCTGATGGGTGTGTTGGGCGGGGCCCATCACATATTACTGACAAATCTGTTCCGAGCGGGGCTCGATGTCGGGGGGGCCCGATGATTGTAGGGCAAGGCCCATTATATCTATGGTATGGGGTATTTTGGGAAACTCACTAAGCTTTGTGCTTACGGTTTCCAGTTTATGTTTTAGGTACTTCCGGATCGAAGGGGAAGAGTTCGGGATGATCACATTGCACACTACTTTTGGGATTTATTTGGTTTACTCTAAATATTTTATGGTTTGATAACATGTTTGATTGTTGGTTTTTATTTACTATAAAAACAAAATTTTTGGTTCTGAGTTTTGGGACGTTACAGAACCGCTGCCCGATGGGTACCCGTCAGTTCCAGTTACAATAAAGGGTACCCAAATTTAGTTCTCATTTTGTTTGGAACCGCTCCCCCTAACTTTGAACTAGAAATTACTTTGAGACTGCTGTATTAGTAAGATTTCTACAGTAAACTTACAAGTTACAACCTCGTTTGTTGGATTGGATTTTGTTTTAGTTTCGTTTGCATTGATTGTCTACCATATCAAAATTAGTTTCTTGATGTAACTACATTCTTTAATTCTTTTCTTACATCTAATAAGTATTTTTTCGGATGCTAAACAATGATTTGCTCATTTTTTTTAAAAACTTTTACAAATTACATTGATAATTGTAATGCTTAACTTTTGTTACTTTCCGGATTGTATAATGAATGCTTAATTTCTTCTATCTGACACTTTGTAATGGTTAAGTTTTGTCGTTATTTTGTAATCAACTAATAGTAAAGTTATAAAAAAATGAAACCAGGTACTCAAAACTGAAATTGGTTCCAAGTAGTTATGGGACTGGTTCCAAAATTCATAGAACGGTGAGACCGGTTTTGATTTCATCATTTGAAGAACCACCGGTTCCGATTCAAATGAAATTGGCCAGGAACCCCCTTAAGCTCATACACACACATATACACAATTTCAAAATAGAACCAAGTTAAACTAACTAACCATGTGACCAATAGCACAAGCATTAAATCAAAACGTCAACGACTAAGATTTAGGGCGTATTGGGCAAAATTAGCTGGTAGCGGGTAGCTTGTAGCTTTTAGTTTGTAGCATTTTGTTAAACGCTACATGAAGCATGATTTGGATTTGGAGCGTTTTGTTTAACCTAAACGCTAGAAGCTTGTAGTGCCGAACGAAGCTTTCTGTTCAAAACGGAACGTTTGGTCGAATGGTAGAAGCTAGAAGCTCTCAAACGCTCCGTGCCGAACACACTCTTAAGGTGGTAATAAACGGTTAGAGGCGGTAAAAAAAGTCATGGCCTCTAACAATCACATAACAATCACATGCGTCGGATGAACTTTACAACACCATTCAATCCAACGAAAAAGAAGACCTTTTTTTTTGTGAATGCTCACCTAAAAGAAGGCTATGTGCACCCAATTTATATATGTATTTTTATCACATTTTATATTACCAAATGCTATTTTTTATCATTAGGTTTTTAGTTATCAGTCAAATATAACCTTAAAATACAATTCTTAAATCATCCATATTTGCTAGATAACCTTAAATTATTGATTATCTTATTATTGTAATTTCAAACAATAAAACACATTCAAACATTATCTCTTAAATTACATTATCTAAAATCAAAATCACAATTTAAAACACATCTCGTAAAAAACAGATGATTATTGTCCCATAATTTATCTAGACTTTACGTTAGATGGAATCAAAGAGAATATAAAAAGAGGAAGAAAGTGGATACACAATAAGCTACCGAGTTGGTGTTCACCGCCCCAGTAAGGACATTGTCTAATCTTTCTACGGTGTAAAGCATAACACAATTCTTGAATACCCAGTGGAGTTTTTAAACATCAAAAAGTATATTCCACAATTATTAGGTCTATGTAGTTAAAAGCTCCAATAATTTAAGTTGAAAAGCTCAACTATAAAAAACTACTAGCTGCTTACATGCTCTAAACACAACTTCTTGAAACACTTAATTAGTTTAAACATATGAAGCAAAACATGAAGCACTTTTCTGTTTTCCTTTCTAGCATTTTTGTATTCTATTGTCTTTTTACAATAATCGAAGGAAGAAAATTCCATAGCAGTTGCAAGAAGCATCACAAGGGTTATGGGCATTCTTGTAATTCTACAACCATTTTCAACATAATGTCATTTGGAGCTAAAGCCAGTGGAGTTTCTGATGATTCCAAGGTAAATGAAACTATTTTTTAACAGTGAAACTTGAACTCAAAACTATAAAATTCAAAGACTCGATGAAAAAACTTGTTATAAAATTGTTTCTTATCATGTAATATAATATATATAGAAACTCGTAATGGCATGGAAAGCTGCATGTAAAGTTCCTGAAGGAGTTGTGCAAATTCCGTTAGGTCATAAGTTTCTCATCAAACCTGTAACGCTTCAAGGGCCGTGTACGGGTCATGTTACTTTTCAGGTAACTTTTTCTATTTTGTTTTTGTTATGTAACATGTCAAAAAAGAGAAGGAAAAAAAGATTTTTTTTTTCTGGTATCTAGTGTCTAATATATGTTTAAATTATATTTATAACAGATAGATGGGACACTACTAGCACCGTCGAAAATTGGATCATGGTCAAAGTCAAACTTGTTTCAATGGGTAAATTTCAAATGGGTTCAAAATTTGACAATCCAAGGAAGTGGTATTGTTGATGGTCAAGGCTACAATTGGTGGAATCCCATGAAATCCAAACACATTTCAGATATCAAACCAACTGTAAGACACAACTATTTGATACAAGATTAAGTTAGGTTCATGTATTTTTCACAATGGAATTATTAACAAGGGAAAATGACTTACAAGCCCAACAACGCTTTTAAACCGTTAAAAAAACTTCAATCATGTTTTGTCTGTTCAAGAAAATCCAACGAACGTGAACTTTTGTCTAAAAAAGTCCAACAAAATTTTTCAAACCGTTTAAAAAACCCTAATCATGTTTTGTCTGTTCAAAATGTTAAGTTCGTTGGGTTTTTTAACAGACAAAACATGATTGAGTTTTTTTGAACGGTTTGGAAACTTCGTTGGTCTTACAAGTCATTTTCTCGATATGATAATAAGACATGTCATCTGTTTCTTTTCTTTGACTTCCATAGAATTAAACAAAGGGTTAATGACCTAGAAATGTAACCAACTTCGGTCTTTGTTCACATTTAGGTAACCATGTTTTTTTCGTTCACATTTAACCATTGAACTTGTTTGACCTGTTCAAAATAAAGTAATATCACTGGTAATTACGGTAATATTACCTTATTATGAACAAGTCAAACAAGTTTATTGGTCAAATGTGTACGAAAAAAAACATGGTTATCTAAATATGGAAAAAAACCAAAGTTTCTTACCCATTTTGGTAATACTGGACAAGAACCATCTCAGGGACTGTGCCCTGAAATCAGGCTCCGACATTCAATGAACAATTAGGTTAGGCTTGGTCTAACCCAGTTCAGTCCCGGCTAGTCATGGGCTAGGCTGTGTTGTTAGGTCTTTAAAGCACATACAATCTAGCCCCTTAAGCGTATACAACCTAAACCCTAACTAGTTGGGCCTAAACTGGGTTGGCCCAAGATTTGACTATTTCCTCATACACAAAGACCGGACAACCCAATTTCATGTCACATCAATGGATCTTATGACTACTTGCACTTAACATAAAGAACCCAATATTACCAAAATGGGTAAGAAACTTTGATTTTTGTCCATATTTAGGTAACAATGTTTTTTTTGTACACATCTGACCAGTAAACTTGTTTGTGCTGTTCATAATAAGGTAATGTTACCGCTAATTACCAGTCATATTACCTTATTATGAACAGATCAAACAAGTTCATTGATCAAATGTGTACGAAAAACATGATTACCTTAATGTGAACAAAGACCAAAGTTCGTTACCTTTCTAGTTCATTAACCCTTAAACAAAAGTGTAATTTAGTTGGTTTTTTTAGACAAAATGTTAAGTTTGTTGGGTTTTTTTGAACAAATAAAATATTATTGAGATTTTTTGAACGGTTTAGAAACTCCGTTGGACTCGTAAGTCATTTTCCCTATGGAGCTTTGTTTTTTAACCACAAAAAGACCTACAAGAAAAGATTTTTTTTTTTTGGAGAAAAATCATCTATTCCGCAATATGTGAATGTATTTTGCAATTTATTGATGTATCTCACAATATATATGAATGTGTTTTTAAGCATATAAGTCAAATGCAAAACTTCTATATATAACTTTTTGACTTCATTGATGTCCCCTTTAAGCATGTTAAGTCAAAGAGCTTATTCATGTTTATCAGTTCCGTATATATAAAATGTTTTGTTTTTTTTGTTAAATAGGCATTGAGATTTTATGCAAGCGAAGATATCACTATTCGTGATATCACCATAAATAATAGTCCACAAGTTCATTTGAAATTCGACAACTCTCGAGGAGTCAAAGTCAACAACATTACCATTTCATCACCCGGAAATAGTCCAAACACAGATGGCATTCACCTCCAAAACACACGTGATGTAGAGATCATGTATTCAAATATCGGAACAGGTATTGAAATTTATTTTCAAAATATTAAATGCTTTCAGTTATATGATTGTTTCTTGTTTTGTGTAATAATATTAATTATCATATAGTAATTATTGATTATTTTGTATAATAATATTTGAGTTTATTATAATGTAACAGGAGATGATTGTGTCTCCATACAAACTGGGTGTTCAAATGTTCACATTCATCATATAAACTGTGGCCCGGGTCATGGTATAAGGTACTTGATACAAACCAAAACAGGGCAAAAGAAATATAGTTATTTGAAGTGCTAACTATATTTCAAGGAAATATTTATAGTATACATAAGTGTATATTTATAATGATAGCAATTATAGTGATTCTATTTCAGTTGTAATTAATTTAACTAACTTAAAGAGTCGAGTTTGAACAAAAAGGATGAAAAATAGTGTTCATGATTTACATATTTGATAAGAATTTGAAGAATTTAATCCCAAATAACGTAGTAAATGCCTGAAAGCTATTCTACATGATAAACAGTGCTTAAAAACAAAATTCTACAAGTAATATGCACTTGTAAATCAACACTTGGCATGTGGGCCCTTTATCTGTTTATGTATGCATGCCTCTTTCTTAAACGTTATTCATGCCGTGAGATATAAAATGCTATTACTTTTTTATAAAAAAAAATTGATTGACCTTATCATCACATATAGAAAAAAAAATAACTTCCATACAACAAGTCCTCAACAACAACGTCATCTACATTGCTAACTATTGTCACTAATTCTTTTCTCAAACCGGGCTTTTTTTATACGTATTAATTTTTCTTCTACTTTTGTAACATGTCTTCAGTATTGGAGGATTAGGAAAGGATAAAAGTATGGCATGTGTATCGGATATTTTGATAGAGAATTCTATTATTGAAAACACTCTTTATGGAGCAAGGATCAAGACATGGCAGGTATCTACACATACATTATGCCAATTTCATTCTAAAATGACTTATGTAGGACAACTCGTTAATTTTCACTTGTGTCTTCGACAGGGTGGAGTAGGGGTGGTAAAAAATGTTACCTTTTCAAACATTCAGATAGTAGATGTTAATTTTCCAATAGTAATCAACCAATACTATTGTATCAAGAGCCTTTGTCAAAATCAAACAGGCTCTATAGCCATAAAGGGGGTGAAATTTGACAAAATTGTCGGGACTTACTCAACTCAACCTATCCACTTAGCATGCAGTGATGAAATTCCATGTATAGATATTGATTTAACTGATATTCAATTAAAACCTTCTAGAGGACCACTTGGAGGATCTCAGCTTCAACAAGCATTGTGTTGGAACTCTTATGGGAAATCGAAGGGTCCATTGGTACCATATAGTATCAACTATTGTTTAAGGAAAGGTGGTGATGATTCGATTCACCCAATTTCAGGATCTTCTAATGAATTATGTTGAAGGACAATTAATATGAGGGAAATTTGTGTAGAAAATGTAAATGTTGAAGGACAAGTATGTAAATGTAATGAGCGTATTGACTTTGGGCTCGGATCAGTTGGTGGGCCAAGTCTTTGCTTAGACTAATAGGCGAAGATAGCACGGCAAATTGGCAATGACTTCAAGTGTTAAAAGTGACTTATGTGTGAAGCCATCATTTGTTCAATACATTTGATATTAATTTTAGCATCTTTGATTCTTGAAAAAGTGATAATTTTAAATAACTTATCTACAAAATGGTTTTTTATTTATTACTATTTTTATAGTTAATTGGATAAAAAGTCTCCTAAATTTTATTTAAACGCCTATAATTTATTAAATAATTTTACTCAATTCGTTATTATTATACTTATTGTTATTAATATTACAACAACTTTTATAATTATATTTAATGCATTATATTTTTGTACAATATTATAAAAGGTCATAAATTCTTATGGCACTTGGTAGGCCAACACAACCCCATCTTTAGGGTTTTATATTTAGAAAATCGATCCTATGACTCTTTAATTACCTGTATAATTTTGATTTTCATTTGATATTCTAAAATATATGTTACTGAAAATTTTATTCATTCGACACAAGAAATATAAATGAGATGACTGAATTTATACAAATCATTGATGCAAACATAAAGATTTACAAAGGACAGTCGTTTTCTCGGCCCACAACAGTGTACAACTTTTACTTCAAGAAAATACGGGTCATAATCAAACGATGTCTATGAGTACACACCAAAGCATTTTTCTTAGACTTTTGGAAAGGGTATAAATACAATTACACAATAGTAGGAGGGGTTTCATAATTAGATGGAATCGGAGCAGATGAACCTTTTTTGCCTCTTTCAGTTCTACTATTATCGGCAAATTTCAAACTCATTTTGTGAAATCCTTGTTCTTTTTCAGCTTTAGTCCATTCGGATAGATAATAATCTTGTTCTGTGGATCCTTTTTTAGGTCCACAAAACAACCCGCCCCATTGCGGGAAGTATATAAAGAGAATTGGAAGTGTACAACACATCATCATTACTCCCATTAGAGTCATACCTTCTTCTGTTGAGTATCTTGACCCCCTGAAGAATATCACTTGTGTCAAAACAGCCCCTACGTTTCCTCCACCACCGGTCATACCTGAAATCACACCTAATGACCTGAAAATAGAAGAAAATTCATTATCATATAAATTAAGATAAATAAAACAATACTTTAAAAGTAAAACATCAATGTGTATATTACGTGTGAATAAAAAGTTTGTTTTCAAAAGGTGGGGATCGATATTGGGCCTACTGGTAGTAATTGTGTAGCAAGCAAATTCATATAAGAGTTCTTTAGTTTAGTCAAACATTTGACTAAATATTATAAATTGTAGTCAATGAAGAATATTCAAGTCCCCAGATTCCTTGTATTTAAAAAATATATCTTTCATAGAATTTAGTTGCAATATAATATAATATCTTAACAAAATATAGAAAATATAAAATAAGATCTTACACATAGAATAATAATTTTTTGTTTTCATTTATTTTCTATGATCGGTATCTTTCTCTAATGAATTAAGCATGAAGCATTCGGCGAGTCAAGTAAATAACGACAAAAGAAAATTAAAATAATAACGTTTGAATATGATTTTTCCTATTTTACATTTGCTTACGGAGCGAGTAATTACAAAATATCATTATTGTATTTGATTTCAATTTTTTTTTAAAAAAATCAATATAATTATATCACATTTAAAAATATTAATTCACAAACTTCGAACATTTATTATAATTATATTTGATTATCTTTTATAAAACAAATAAACAAATATATATATATATATATATATATATATATATATATATATGTTTTCATGTAAAATATCTCAAGGTTCTAAATTATGGTACCTTTTTTATCTAAACTTTCTAAATTATACAAAGGTGACTTGCCATTTGCCAAGACATTTATGATAATTATAGTTAAACATTTATTATCTTTTATAAAACAAAGATATGCATTTTTATGTAAAATAGTTCATGGTTCTAAATTATTGTATCTTTTTAACTAAACTTTCTAAATTATAGAAAGGTGACTTGCCATTTGCGAAAACTTCGGGTTGATTTTTAAACTTTAGAAATAAGTTGTATAAGTTATTTCGACTCATTTAACCTCTTTAGCTAGTTTTTTTTATACATTTAGAAGTAGAAATAAAATATGATTAAATTAAGTTGTTCATAAATAAAATTAATTGAAATTATTAATAATAAGATAAAATATAATTAAAATCCATGGAAATAACATTTACGTACCTACGGGAGACGAAAGGGACGACACCGAACGTAAGTCCACAAGCAGCTTGAACAAATACAGAGAACACAAGCATCACGGCAATGGAGGCGCTCAAAGATCCAACCTTCCCTAGTAACAAACACAGCAACCCTCCGATCATCTGCACCACCCACAGCGTCCACAACCTTCCCCTCATTCCGAACCTCTTCGCCACCACATCTGACAATATCCCTCCACCGGGCCTCGAAAAAAGATTCGCCAGTCCAAAACTCGCAGCGATTATCCCCGCCGTGTGCAAATTCACATTGAATCGATCGTAGAAATACTGCGCGATTATATTATCAATGGTTAGCTCCACCCCGAAACAATACCCGTAAGTCAAGGCCAAGATCCATCCTCTGTAATTGGTGATGGCGTGGTAGAAGACTTGTGAGAAGCTATCTTTGTGTTTCTCGCCGGAGTTTTCGAGTCTGACGTAGTTCCCGTCCGGCATGTCTTGTCCCAGGAAGAAAATGGCAAACGCACTAAGTGTTTGAAAAATTGCCGGAATGAAAAATGCGATTCGCCAAGCGGTGAATTTTGTTGAACCGATGTGGGAGTGGATTAGAGAGTAAACGAGTGGCATGATTAGTTGTGTAGCTCCTCCGCCGAGGTTACCCCAGCCGCCGGAGAGTCCATTGGCGGTGCCAACAACTCCTGGGGAGAACATGGAGCTCATCCAGAACTGGGTGGAAACAAAGGTGGCTAAGGAGAATCCGGTGAAGAAACGGACCATTAAGAAAGCCGCCGGAGAGTTGGCGATGGCGCTAAGGAACACCGCCGGAGCTGTGAGGAGGATGAGGGAAGAGGAGGCGAGGCGAGGACCGAACAGGTCACATGCAGTCCCCATAGCAACACGAGCAAAAACAGCACCAGAAACGGCGGCGATCCCAGCATTGCCAATGTCGGTGGCCGTTAAATTAAGATTATCACGGATGATCGGAAGGAGTGGGGGAGCAGCGAAAGTAGAAACGAAGCAAGCGAAGAAGGATATCCATGAAAGATGGAATGCTCGCATGTGAGGGGTAGCCACTGAAAACAACCGGAACACGGTGGCCTTGTGTTCGGAGTCAACCGGAAGTGCAAATTTCCGATCATTGTTGTCGGAATTCTGAGTAACCTCCATTATATTTCGAAAAAAACCCAACTTTATTTGAACTTAAAGATGATTTTGGGGGGAGTTATATCAGGCAAAAACAAGATACAAAGAAAGGCTTTTGCTGAATATAGAAAAGTTAACTGAGGCTGAAAAACAAACAGTTGGTGTTCGTTTTTGTGTGTGGAAGTCGGCAGAGGGATAATTCGGGTATAAGTACAAGAAAGCTGAGAGTCGGAAAACTGTGAACGGCAACCAACTGGCCTTTGAGATTGGTTAAAGTTTAAAGCTTTTGTCAGATTATGATGTCCGTCCGCTATTTCTTGTCATTCTCACATGTAGTCAGTTAACTCAAAAGTCTACTACTACATTAGTACATGTATGTATGTACATATATAAATACATCCATACATATGTACATACATAGGTGTTGATAAGTGTTCTTTTATTGGAATAATTTCAGAGATGTTGTAAGGCTAAAAGGAATGGTAGCATATGGTAGCATGTGCTAAACCATTGTCACATCATATTTTTTATGCTCACCAAGTATAGGTTGATGATATTGAATGATGATGTGTTTAAAAGATAAAACCTTTTATTTCTTAAATCAAATAAATGTTTATTTAAATATTAAATTAATATAGACTTTAACAAGGTACAAGTTATTAAGCAGAATTTACAACTATTTAAAGCTGAAACAATGAAATGGTGAGAAGGAGACCACCTACTATCTTTTCCATCTTCTCTTTCATCTCGTCAAGTGCTTGGCGAGACAATGTTGGCACATGGGTTTAACAATTGTAAAGGTGTGGTAGCACTAGTCCATGTAAGCATAGTGAGTAAGCATAGCGAGGGAGTTGGCGAGGCCACTCCCTCTAGCCTAATAGCTATCCGGTTCCCAATTCTTTATTTTAGCAAAGTCGATCGGTTCCCACGTCTTTTGATACTGATCCACTTCGGACCGGTTATAGAATCATGTAGTACAGTAGTGCTTAGTTTGACAAACTAATAGAGCTTTATAAAATGACTTTTTCCAAAGCCAATAACGAGATTTTAAAGAGTGATAAAAAAACCCTTCAGTTTTAAAATAACTATAACAGCATACGGTGTGGGACGTCGTTACGACGTTTTTGCTGAGGTGGAGAGTCGATAACGCCATTGTAACACGGTGGCCACCGCCCCGACGATCTCGTTAAGGTGGTGTTAAGCGTCTACGGTTGTAATGAGCACGAGCGAAAACAAGAATTGTGATTGGTCCATTGTATTTGAACGTTAAATTGTTACCGTCTGATTAAAAAAATATTTTTTTATCTATAAATACCTATTATCTACCATAATTTTATTCACAAAATTCTCCTATTTCTCTATACAATTTCAAAACTTTTCAAAAAAAAATTATAGATTCTTTCGACTCGTCCGAATATGACGGTGATGATATATACATCACTATGATATACCAGTATTACACTAACGAAATGCTACAACCAGACTCAGTCCCTCTATTCATATGATGTGCGATGTTAAACAGAGATCGTGAGGCTGGAGCCGAACGTCTATATCGAGATTACTTTGCAGAAAATTGTGTGTACGGGTCGGATGGGTTCGAAAGAAGATTTCGTTTGAATAGGAATGTGTTCCTACGTATCGCCAACGTCTTGGAAAGCAGGTATCGTTTGTTTAACTTTTACATATTTATCACAAAATAAATACAAATTTTTACATAATATATATGTTAGGTATACATTTTTGCAATTGATATATGATGTTAGAGGTATGCGGGGATTTACAACGTTGCAGAAATATGTTGCGGCGATTCGTTTGATGGCTAAGGGGGAGTCACCTGATACCATGGACGATTATATGAGAATGTCCGAAAGAACTGCACAGGAGAGTTTGAATAGATTGTCAAAATGTGCTTTTGAAACATTTACAGAGGTATATTTGCGAAAACATTTGTTGCATGTGATGGGTTTTGAGCATAACAAACAATCTTATGTGTGCATGCAACCTTAAATTTGATCTACGTTTTCTCCAATTGAACATACAATGTGAACAACAATGTAGAAACCCTAGAACACTAGTATATAATCAAAATATATAATTAGGATACAAAACATACCTTTGATTGTTATATAGCAATAACAATCCAAATCCTTAATGTTGTTGATGATGAGTTTTGAGCATTCTAACACTCCTATGGTGTACATGCAACCCTAGATACTTTGGATCTATGTTTTCTCTATTATACATGCATACATTCAATATTCCAAAGCATCATCCTAACTAGCATACAATGAAGCATAAACAACATAAAATACAAGTTAGATGACATACCTTTTAGTGTAGTTGGAACCTTGGAACTTTAAGAACTTAGTGCCTCAAGTGTTGCACCTCAAATGGAATCACACAACACCACCAACAATGGAGGAACTTGAGAAAGTTCACTTGCACTCATAAAATCGGCTTGCCCTCTTGTGTTTCCACTAGTGCAAATTTCATGAGCTAGAGGGGTTCTTATATAGTGTGGCTTAATTAGGGTTACACCATGAAAACCCTAATGTGCATGACCTTCCATATTCCTCATGCTCCATGGGTTTAAACCTCCATGGATCATCCATGGGTTACCACATGGGTTTAGCCCAACATAAGGAACTATGGATCACAAGCCCACATTATAAGAATGAATGATTTACATAATCAATCTCATATATTTAATGAGTCTCTTTTGATCACAAAATTAATTCCAAACTAATTCTTGATTAATACTAATTAAATAATATGATTTCATATTAATATATTAGAACTTATAATATATTAATAAATCATAAATAACCTCTTCTCAATTATCCATCCTTCATATTGTTCCGGTGCCATGCAACCCAAATGGACCATGCTACTCTCGGGTCAAGTACATACCGATTATAGTTATGGACTTAGACACTAATTCAACAGTCTCTCACTTGGATAAGTCTAATAACTATTATTGCAAGTACGACTCCACAACCCGACTAGCAATCATAGCTCTTAAAAGTCACTGTCGAACTCTAACCTAGTCAATGACGCGTCCATTAGATAAGGGATCATATATTCCTCCATTCTAGATATCGTATGGACTGAGACATGGATTATAATCATTCTCTCTGTCCATCTGTTGTTTCCCGATTTCCGATTTATGACGACTGACTAACTGAACAAATGAAATCAGTCCAGGCTTGGCCAAGCACTTAGGGGTGTCATCACTAAATCATCGAGGGCCCACATATATTGCTTTTATCCCTCCAAGGGTAAAAGGAATGGATAAACTTCGACTCGTATGTTTGCTCTATCTACTCATCAAATCACAAACAACGATATGTTTTATAACACCGAATTACCGGTGCGTTTACATATCATCAATGTGCAACCGACTTGTAGACTGCAACTCATATCTTTCCGTTTGAAGAATATAATATATTATTGTCTCTCGTGATAAAATCCATGAAGTGATTCAAATGAGCTTGGGTTGAATCCAATACTCGAATCTTATTCCATGAACACTCATGAACACTGCAGCTATGTCCTAGACAAACTACAGACCCATTCATGACAGTATTGCCTCAATACCTACTTCCAAAGTATGATCAACTATGGATGGTTTGAATAACCTAGTTATTCGGGAAGTCAAAACATGCAAAGTGAAACACAAGAATAATACTAACCCTATATGGCCCAAAAACTTTTGAGTCATATTGATTACTCATTATTCATTGTATAATGTGTCGAATAATCAACTTAATACTTGAATTAAAACAATAGTCATGCCATGCTCCAAGAATGCACACTACGTTTGTCTAAACAATAGCTATGCCATGCTCCAAACATGCACACTATGTTTGTCTATGGTCCTTGCTTTGTGAAGTAGATCAATTGAACACATCTTCAATGAAACTCATTTCACAATTCCAAATCTTTATCACCAGTGTAAGAACTCCAAATTCTTGTCACTGCTAGAATGTGTTAGATTCTAAACTATCATGCAATGATTCCTTTGTAACGTCTAGGTACCAAAAGTCACAGAGACTTAACCAACGATATTACAAAGTATTCCTTTGGAGATTGTTACAAGAAAATTCCATGGAAGCGAAGTCTCAAATTCAAAGTACATTCCTTTGAACATCCTTCTTGCATAAAAGTTTCTAACCACAGATTCTTAATATCCAACACCCAATATGGAAACATTCCATATTTGCCATATGACAACTCATTGTTAACAGAATACTTTCTATTTATAATAATGTCGATATAGTCCATCCATTACTATACTTCCAACTGTCTTTAAGCGACCAATCCTTGGTGAACCTTAGATTGTCCTTTAACAGTCGTTTAACCAATTTAGTCATATCCGGTTCTGGCCCTTTTTCCCTCTTAATGCCCTAGGCATTTGGAAAATTTAGAACGGATGAGTATTATAGCACATGTAATCGATCCTATACCCGAAACATATTGGACACGATTCATGATGTCTCACATAAAGACATGATACTTGACCAGTCTTTTGCTATAATGTTTTTATTTGCCATGTTCTCACAATTTGAGTTATGAAAAGGGATGCCGTAATCATAATCGAATTTTGAGAACGCAAGTAACATTTCCATATATAGAATTTCCTTATGTTGAACCATTCCAACATAACATTCATATATATTTGACTAAATTTGATTAAAATCTCACAATCTAAGCTTTTAGATTTGAGATGAAGTACAATTTCCTCTCCCTTAATTATAACAAAACAACTTTTTTCCAACTCTGCGACTTTGCGAATTGAAAATCTTGTTTTCTATAATTAACATTGCTAACTTGCAACATTCACCATAATTGATTATGCTCCCACTAGCATAATATTTACATCCTTATTAGCATAACACTTATGCTCCCACTAGCTTTGACATGTACTCAGAAATCAGCTAGACTTCTAGAAATCAACACTTTGTTGACTTTCTTACCAAAGTTCAGATTTCTGATATGAGATGCTTTGATAAGACTTTATCTAGGCCTCTCAAACTCATACGCCTTTCCTTAGATAGCTCACATGTGTGTCTAAGCAATTTAAGAACTTACAGCAATAAGTCTCCAATGTTTAGACCTTTTGCCATTTCTCACAATTCGAATTATGAAAAGGGATGTCGTAATCATAATCAAATTTAAGAATGCAAATATCACAATTGCTATCTCCTTAAAATCTACTTAGTGAAAGCGTTTCCTCACCATCATTTTCATGAATCGGAGAGAAACCTTATGACACTTAGATTTTAGGGTGTATGTGTTCCTATCCATATGAATTTGTCAAACCATAATCAAAAGACAAGGTTAGTGACAAATCCAAACTCATATGGACTGAACTTGTCCAATCTTAATTTCTTGCCACTTGGGAGCACAAGGGCCTACCATTGTGTTACACCGTAAATTTTCAAAACAGATTTTTCATTTAAAATCACATATTTCTCATAATGTATCTTACAAAAATCTCATTTATTAGATTTACAATTCAAAATTCCATAATTGTAAATCAGGCTGAAGACTCGGGAGTGGTCCAGATAGGCTGAAGGACCTGCGAGGCGGTCCAATCAGGCTGAAGGCTCGGTTATGCATGTTGTGTTTGATATGTTGTATGTGGTGGTACTTTGGGGGAACTCACTAAGCTTTGGCTTACAGTTTTTTGTTGTTGTTTCAGGTACTTTGGATTATCATGGGAAGGCGAAGGCGTGACCGTACACATCCTCTGTTTATGACTTATGGTTTTTGGGATACTCTCATGTGGAAAAACAAATTGAAAACAATGATTTTGTAAACATTTTATGACTATGGGTTGTTTTTTTTTTTAAATTTTAATTTATCATGATTTTTTGGGATGTTACAAGTTGGTATCAGAGCCATGGTTGGATTGAATTGGAGGAACGCTCGTGTGAATCCAATCTCAAACTAAGGAAATAAAAAGGTTTTAAAAATGATTTTCTAAATTGTTTTCAAATTAATCAAAAGAGGATGCGATGTGTACGATCAGTCAGAGCTAGTAAGTAGACCCCAAATTACCACACTATTATTTGATATTGTGATATGTTAGAACAACATGCTAGTGATAGGCTAACGATCTTCAGGAATTGCATGATAGAATTTCCTGATTATATGATGTGTGATAGCCTAGGGTTTCCTTATATGAAATTGACATCATTATTGTAGTTGCTTAGTGTATGAATCAAAAATTGTACATAACTAAGATTGTATAGCCTGAGAATGTTTGATTTAGCCTTATTTCCTATTCCTTGTCTGGTTGTGGACTTAGGGTAGAATCAAGTATTCGACTGTCTATAGGATCCAATGTTATGTATGATTAGCACACACAAGTGTTGCATGGTTGGTGGAAGTTTCATGGATGAGTCATGTGGGGTCAGCCGACCAGTCGAGGAATGTCTAGCCTTTCTCTAGGAAGTGTTGTTAGGTTTGTTGTGATGATATTCTGAGACAAATACGGGTAGGTGTAGAAGGTAGTGTGGGCCCGTACTACCGGAATCACAGGACCCGTATGTGTAGCAGGGAAGTCACAACCCATAGGGCTTTGTTGGGAGTTGGTTCCCACGGTATGATATGCGTTTATCTGATATCTCCCTGGTTTATTTTCATTATGGTGGTTACGAGGTGATTTGAGTCGGGATCCGGATCAGGAGCCGGGACAGGTGGCCAGGATGGGTCGGGATTGACTGAGGATCAGGTTAGGGAGATAATTCAGGAGGAGGTTGTTCCCATTGTCCAGGAGCAGATACATAAGCTATTTGGGTCTATCAAGACTGCTATGATGGAGTTCTTTGACGTTGGGTATGCTGCACTTTCAGAGACTGCTGCTGATGTGGATTGACATATATTGTGTGGATTGACATATATTGTGTGGACGTGTGGACAATACTATTCTGCAAGAATGACAAAGAAAATATATTGTTTGATAATATGAATACGTTCAATCTTACATAACTAATGTAATTATCATACATTCTCACTAATTAAACCGTCTATAAGGTTAGTATAGTCTTTTTATTATTATTCTCATTCTGTCAGACTGTTGTCAGAATTTTTATTGAGTCGTATTCTGTTAGAATGAAAATGAGTGAAAAACGATGTATGAGAACAAAAATGAATGAGAATTAGTTAGAATGCATGAAAATGACAATAGTTGTGTGAGGCTGAACGTATTCATATTACTAAACAACTTATTCTCTTAGTAATTTTCACAGAATAACATTGTCCATACGTCCGCACAATACTTGTTCATCCACATTATAACGTAGCCCTATATATATATATATATATATATATATATATATATATATATATATATATATATATATATATATATATATATATATATATATATATATATATATATATATATATATATATATATAAATTAATGTTTGAGGTTTAAGTTACACTTTGTGAATCCAAAGTACACAAACGAGTTGCCAATTCACAAATGAAAGGTTAAAGGTTAAGAAAATTGACTAAACGAGGGTTAATTTGATCATCTGTTAAGGTGATTGATTTATATACTACTTGCATATCTTAAACGAATATTCAAATTGATGCAATTAAGAAACATACTCACTTGGTATTCAATTTTTTTAAATAAATAATAAAAGAATAAAATATGATATGATACTTTTAATATAAGTCAGATTCTGACATTCAGTTAACATCATTCGTACGTTTTGATCGTACCATAAAAGTTTACATGTCTATCTATATTATATATTACTAAAATGACATCAACCACAACATGTTAAATACTTAAATTTACATCCAATACGATCAATAGACGAAATAATCTGGTAACAAAATTATTATATCACTATTTTGTCTATTAAAATAACTTTGTACATCAACTGGTACAAGTAAATGCACAATGACAATTGCTACTTGTTCATAAACGTCGACTTAGAATTTGTATGATTGAATACCATGTGGTCCTATACATGTCAACTCTTCCACAAGTTGTAGGTGTCATTGCTGCGGATAATCCATAACGGCACAAAAATAAATGGTAGTGATTTTCGTGTGAATGAAAAACATGGAATTTGGTTTGTTTTTATTAACCTCTGGGGTTTTATTAAACGGCTAGCAACTAGGTAGAATCGAAAATGTTTTCTCATGTCTATTTATTGTTAACAGAAAATCTAGTCGTTTTAAAATCGTCATAAAAATAGCTTCCAATGCCTCTTACTTTTATTTGGAACAACTAAATTTTATTCACGAAACTAGCAATGTGCCAGAAGTTACAAAGATATAGTTAGAATTAGGTTTTGAAACGAATTGACAATATCCAATGCTTCTTACTTGATTGTAAGAAATCGTAAGGAATCAATCTACATAAAGAATTTTATGATTGATGTACAAGTGGATGTTGCAACATCAATCCAACGAAAGATTTTATTCATTGTTCTAGGCTCTAGCTGTTACTTCATATTCAACGAAAAGATGATCCAACCTTTCATGATGGTTGGAACACCATAGACACAGAACCGTAGTGACATCTACACCTCTACTACTTAGATCAGCCTATTTGGAAGATGATTAATCAAAACCCGCCATGCATGGATATTCACTTTCCGTGGAAGAAATCAATTACATCATCTCCCACACCCCTAATTCACTTATCCGCTTGATTTGGCGTTTATTGTATAATGGAATTGTGGAAAACATTAACCAAAAAAAAAAAAAGGAACGAAGGCCGTGAAAATGACTGGTATATCCTTAAGAATTGTACAAGATTTCCAAATATAATGTTTATGTATTTTGCTCCATTAATCTGTTTTGGAAGTACACAAAGAAGTAGCTAGTTCACATTTGAAGGTTAAAGGTTAAAGGGTTGACTATTTAAAGGTTAATTTGGTCATTTGGAAACCAGCACATAAAAAAGATTCTTGCGTGCCACACGGATACTTGAACGTTGAAATGAATATTCCAACTAAATAAAGATATATAAACTATTCAATTGGTATATATTTTAATAATTTAAATAAATACTAAAACAATAAATAAAGCATATCTCATACTTTTATTACTAGTACATAGTTATATAAGTTAGCGTCGTGCGTAAGCTTTTGATAAGTTGAGGAAGACTTTGTAAGCTGGAGTGTTGATCAATATTTTTATCGTCAATATATAGAATGATATTGTTTTAATATTTTGTAGCAAAGACTTCAGATTATGGGGGCGATCCACAAATTGATTTTATGAGTTTTTAGCCTTTAGCTTTTAAGAAAAAGCTCGCCAAAAAAAACTGTTCGGTTTTACGACATTTAGCTTTTATTTTAAATAAAAAGCTTAGAATTTAAAAACTATTTCAAATTGCTTACCAGAACTTTTAGTTTTTGGTTTTTAACTAATTTTACATCTTTAAAAACTACAATTATTTTTATCAAACTGTTTTGTCCAAATAAAAACACCAACTACCAATTGCGACCTAACATCAACAACTAGTTCTACCATCATGTCCACATATGATTCTTCAAACAAAATGTGATTCTTTCTTACGCTAAATAAGGTAAATCGTGCCTTTGAATTTTCAGCTTGAAAGTCAATGAATGAACAAAGTGATAAAGGATCCTTAGATTTTCAAAAATGCAAAAATCGAGAAAATGGGTAAATGTCATCCTGATTAATGTGTGATGTGTCCAATTGTAGATTTCATCTACATATCGTTAGAAAAAAAAAGGAAAAAAAAAACTTGTAATAACAAAAAGAGAAGAGGATAAACTTTAGCAAAATCAATCACCAAATAAGAAATAAAAAGGGATCACGACAAAAAGAAAAAAGAATTTATATAATTTATTTATGTCATTGTTTGGTAAAAAATTTTAAATTAACTTATTTTATATATGACTAGGGGTTAGCCCATGTTTCGTGTTAGAAAACGGGAATGAACAACACTTGGAATTCTGAAAATCGTGATTATTACTTTCAAATTGAAGTATGTGAGTGGTACATCCGAATCTTTAATTGGATAAGACTCAGAAGAGAAACTAGAACAGAGAAGAAAAATGTTATGAATTTCGTGTACCAATAAGCTATGACCAAAGCAATTTATCTAAATCTCTGTCTGAAAACTGTCACAAACAGTTTATGTCATAAAATTGTCCAACTGCTACAAGGCAGTTTGTAACATTCAAAAACTGTTACAAAATCGGGTTTTCTTATAAGGGTCAAAACAAAGTAAAAAATTAGGTTTATTTTCAAGAATTCAGATTTCTGATGCATATTTAACATAGTAATATAACCCAAATAAAAAAAATTTGTCGACACCAGCCTGGGGCTTTGCTCCTTGGACCCCACCAGAGGTTGCTTCATATTGGACCCCGCTCTCAGGGGCACTGCCCCCGGATTCCCGTTCGTTCAAGGGTTTCGCCCCTAAATGACAGTCTACTTTGAATCTTGAATAAACTTAAACAAGTGTGTACTTTACACATTCCTTACTTGTTTAATATTCATCAAGATTGATTTTGGTCAACAAGGCAATCCATTACATTTAAATACAATTAGTGAAACAATTCACCAACAAACCTCCCTCATTTAAGTGTAATCTTGATTAACTTTAAAAGAAAGTATAACAACAACACATTGGTGCATAAATGAAATGTTGTGTCGATTGAATTTCATATTAGTATATTATTCATTCCAAATATTTGAATATCATGGTGTCACTAAGGATTGAACCTTTTCTATTCAAAGTGAATACATGAAGATAATAGACACAGCAATTTACATTCTCATAAGTTCTAACTTGACACTATATTTTACTAGCTTGTGTCCCATCCTTCAATAAGCATATCAAAGCCAAGTCTCAACTTCTTGAAGCAACTAAACGTCATGCTTATATAGATAGTTCTTTTGTTCTTGCACCTGTAAATGCAACTTTACAAAGAATGATTAAAAATAAAATTTCAACCTCCTTAACTTGCAGTACTGAATACATACCTTGGGATGATGATAATAATGTGTTCCAATCTTCAAATATCAAGCTTTCCACATTGAATTCAACATCTAATATTACATTAGATGGGGATTGGGTATCTCAATATAAAAGATTCTAGGTGGACATTAAACCCATCCCTACAGCCGCCTTTTACACAAGATCTCTTGTTAACCATTTCATTAAATGATCAACCAAATTCAAATGAGTTCTTACAAACTCTACATATATCCCACCAGTCATGATGATCTCATGAATCATGTTATGTCTAACACCTAAATGTCTAGACATACTATTGTACACTTAACTATAAGCCTTACCCAATGTGGCAGTACTATCACATCTGATAGGAAATGTTAGATAGCGGTTTGGGCTATAATGGAATTTCATAAATAAAATTCTTTAGCCACTCAACTTCTTTACAAACAACAGACAATGCTACAAACTTAGACTTCATGGTTAAGTTACTAATACAAGTCTATTTCTTGGATACCTAAGAAATGACACCTCATCCAAGAAGAAACACCCAACCACTAGTAAAGGAGTGATCCTCTAAGTTGTTAATCTAGTTGACATCTGAATAACCTTCCAAAATAGAAGGATATCCACTATAAGTTAAACCATAATCCATGATCCCATTCAGATACTTAAATACCCTACTTACAGTTTGACAATGATGTGAACTAGGATTACTAGTATACTTACTAAGCCTTCCCACAACATAAGCTATATCAGGCCTAGTGCTAATATACATTAGACAACCAATAACCCCTGAGACTATTCTCACTCACAACCAAAACCAACCAACTATTAATTAAAAAATAATTTCTCTCTCTTCTAATTACACAATCCAACTAAACCCAACTTTTCACACCCATTAGCAACCAAAACCCAAACTAAACTTTTATATTATTTATATTTTTAATTTTATTGTATTACACAAACTATATATATTATATTTTTTCCAATTTATAACCCAATTGTTTTTAATATTTTTAAGATTATATAGACAATATAAAAAATTCTTTAAAAAAATCTTAAAATATGTCAATATTGGTCTTTATTTATAGACAAAATTATTTTATGTATTTTAGTGTATTTTTTTTAATAAATATAAAATTAAATTAATTACAAAATAATGTTTATGGTGCAAAAGAGTTATAACAAACAAATAAAAGAAAAAAAACAAAAAAAGGGCAACTAAGGTTTGGTGGAGCAACCTAGTCGTGAGTTTTAAATGAATATTTCATTTTTCTAATTCAAATGTGGTAACGAACCAAAGATTTGGTTGCTAATGGGATAAGTCTAAGTATTCAAGTTGAGACATTGGAGATCATTTATTAAGTAGAAACTTAATATTAAGATCTATAGAAGTGCTAACATGAGAACAATTCTCAGAGCTAAACTTTTTCAATATCTTCTTAATGTAATGAGATTGATAAATTGAAATCCCATTATTTCTTTGTTTGATTCTTATACCAAGAATCACATTTGCCTTCCCAGGTTTTTTCATTTCAAAACTAGATGATAAGAATTTCTTGGTTTTATCAACTTCTAAGTCAATACCAAAATCAACATATCATAACTTTTTTTATCTATGTTGTTTTTTTTTTTTAAAAAAAAGGGGGAAAATCCATCCCCAAAAACCACCAACATACTCAAACTCAAATATAATCAACGTATTTATTTTTTGTTCATAATGTATGTTTATTCACTTTGAAGTGAAATCTAGTTTCATAAAATCATGAACTATTAATGCACCTGAATTAAAAATATCTTTCGTTTACCATAAAATTATCCTCTATATTGCGCATATGTAACAAATATAAATTCGATTAATAGATAAGAACACATATGCAACGAACATAAATTTCGTTTTTTTATATTCTATCGGAGGATGGTATGCCAATGATATGCCAAATCATTCAATAACGATTTATACAAAATAGACCAACATATGTTTAATTATTTAAAAAACTTTCAAAAAAAATTTTGTATTGATTTTTTTCAAAGATATGTTTCTTTCTTGGTTTTACATAAAAACAAACTCTAATTGTGGTTAATAATTATAGATGTTATAACAATAACATATATTTAAAAAAGATATTTAAAGAGAACTTATAGACATAAATAAATAAATAAAAACAATCTTTGAAAAAGTTGCAGAATTAATACATCTAAGGCTGAGGAGTTCTAAAGTAGTCCAGACCGTCAGTCCGAAATAGGTCCCTAATTTTATCGACGATATTGAAGCAGTCTCGAATCGCTCTAGGTCAGAGTAGTATCAGTCTCGAACCGGTGTTGAAAAAACTTTACTAACCCCATGTCCCGATCTTAAAAAAACTTTATTAAGTTGGTCTTAAAATCCGATTTGAACAATAAAAGATATATGAAAATTGACCAAATCTTTAACCGGACTAAACCTGTCACCAAACGTGATATGCTTCGACAATACAATTTGTCACTCTTATTTACAAGCTCTTCTTTTCCTTCTATTTTTTTCTCCTAATAGGATCAGACCCCCTCTTTCTTTGCATTTGCATTCATTTTCTTATTCTCAACTACCTATAAATATCTATTTGTTTTTTTTTTTTTAATATCGGCAATCTATGGATTTTTTTAAATAAATCAAAATTAAAGCCAGCTCTTAAATTTGTAAGTTTGTTTTTTCCATAAATAAATTTTCTTTTTATTTGTTTTTACCTTTACCAATACTAATGACATATTTGTGATCCTTTTCTTCAAAAATATAATAACAGCCTAAGTAATTTTATTTAGCAAAGAAACTTTTCCAAACTGAAAAAAAAAATCCAGAATCAAACTAAAATTCTAAAAAAGCAAAGACGTACATGACCGAACTAGTCTAGCCTAAGATGTAAGATTAGACCGAAAAAAAAAAAAAACCTTAAGACTGTTCAAAACCGTACAAAGAAAAGACCAGACAGTTTCAAAACCAATCCAAAACTGATTTATGTAAGATCTAGAAGCATATAATTATCTAATTGTTTTTGTCGTGGACGAAATATATAGTGATATTATTTGAGGCTAGCGATGTAGTGCAAGACTCCACGTAGAAGGCCGTTTCTTTGCCACAACTCTACATTCAAAATATCAGTGCGAGTGGCAATCACAGGCCCCATGCTATTTCTTCGTGAATTCTGTGCATTTCTCACGTGATAAAAGCTCGTTTACCTAAACATCGTGATCAACACGTATACTGCCCTTTATTCACAAATATGCCATTTTAACTTTTGCTACAATGACATAATATGTTTATTTCTTTCACTAAATTTCACTTACCACCCTTGGAGTTTGACTTGTTCACTTTATTGATAATCAAATTACCATAAGACTCTGACTCACACTTATTATTATTATTTTGTTTTGCACAAGAGCTGCGAATGTAACTAAAAAGAGTATGTGAGGAGGCTTAACTCTTAATGATGCTGACAAAGAAAGAAATAATCGAAGTAATGTGGAAAAGTCCAAGACGTAGGCATACTATAACGATTGCCAATATTGTATGAATAGTATTTTAAAGTTTAAACAACAAAAGGGTGGACAATATTAATAACAAAACCTGGAAGGAGTTATGTTTAGGCATAACTTTACGACCAAAATTGTTGGTTTTTATCAAATATATACGCTAATTTGTATCATTTTTATTTTCACTTTTTGTACAATAATACATAAAAGTTGATTTAGATTTGTTAATTATTTATAACAAAGTCATAAATACATTAAAAAATCACTTTGTAGTTTAAAAAAAATCAGTTTATTCAGATTTTAATTTATTTTAGTAGTCTGCATATGTTAAAAAAACAAACAGTCTTTTTTTTCCAGACTGCAGACGTTTGGTCCACCTCTTCTGCTGCAGAGGTCTACAAATGTGGTCCGCAGACTGCATACATTTTGCCTCAGAAAAAACAAACAACACCTTACAAATGTGGAGAAACAACACTTAAAGATTCCAACTCTAATGGTTTCAATCTAAAACATTTTCTCACTCTATATATGCTTTATCCAAATAAAAAGAGAGAAATAGATCAAATCTCCAAACTTTGTGACGGGAATGGCAACATGAAGACCAAATAAAACTAAAGTGAAGAGAGAAGAAATTTAAAATATATGTTATGTAATATAGGTGGAAGATATGTGATCAATAAAGTGCAAGACTAGTGCTAAATGAGGACGTTTTTTTTGAATCAATACAAAGTATTGTCGAGATTTGATGTAAGCAATTGTAATTGCTTCGAAGCAGGAAAGTGGTTTGAATAGGATCATGATGGTGATGATGTTCTTGTAGTTAAGGATAGTAGTTAGATGCTACCATCAATATAGTGATGTCAACATACATTCACACAACTTCAAATGAGGTTGTTTTCAAGCTATTCATAAGCAAAATCAATATAACCTTACATAAAACTAACATACAAATAATTTTCATATAAACATTTATTAAAACTAGTGAATTTGTGAATGATTTAAATCCAAAGCTTGAATATTTGGATGGATGCAGAAGATGATGATGTGTTATCTAATGATGTGTTAAATACATGTCACATTAATGTCATATACGCAAAACCTACCGTCAGTCAATGTAACAAGTGATCTAAGTGAAATATATTTAAGTGCAATCCCATAGTACCTGCAAGAAATTTAGGTCACCTAATGGGGACAAATGGAAATATATGATATTATTTTTTGTCTTTAACACTTTAAGGGTTGTTTGTTATGCATTTTACTGAGACCGGTAAGAAGTTGGGTCTAATTCGGTTACATTCAGACTATTTGGTACCATAACTCAATCAAGCCTTGATTTAATAAGATTTAATTTGGTTATAGACTATCAAACAACCCATTAATGATTTATCAAATACATATCATATATATGTCATGCATGCCAACAAAGTTTATTCACTAAATTTGTCAAAAGTCATTGCATAGTTTGAGTGGAACTCTTTGTAAGTACACCGATTTAATACACAATTGATAACCTATGTGAGACATATAGAAAAATATGTTGCTATTCTTTGATTTTAACCCTTTTATGTTGATCACAAAACTAACGCATCTTACTTCAAGGTTAAGTTGTTAACCAAACAACAGTTCCAATAACTATTTTGAATTTCTTCGACATTATACTTACCTTACTTATTAGTAATCTTCGGGGATTGAAGCACATCTTAGTTTTCATATCTTTTATTATTTTACCTGATTGTGCTTGGCTAGTTAAAAATTATACTCACTCAAGCATGATGAATTTCATGGTCATGACCATTACACATAGTAGGGACTTTTTGTTACTTATTAAAACAAGAGGGTTGGATTTGAAAAAAATCGATACACCTTCTCCATTTCAACTTTTTCAAATCCCGAAGCTCCTTCCAACCACACTCAACCAATCCTACTCCGCTCAACTCTCTGGAGATATTCACATGCGCATTGCATATCTCTAGAATCCTGATCAAAGGTAAGATTTCAACCCTTTTATCAATCCTAAACGCAATTCATCGCTTCATTTGATAATCTCAAAGAAAGTTCATCAAAATTCAAATGCAATTTCTTCGTATCTCTGTTTGTTTTCACGATTTCACGTTAATTACGGCTATCTCTATGATTCGTTACTGTATAAGTATGCGTGAATTCATAGTGTTTGCGTAATTCTGTGCAAACTATATGTCTATCACCGCTGTATATGTATAGACAGATAATTGTAGTAGCACTGATTCTTGTTATGTAACGATAAATTGTTAGAAGGTGATACTGAATTAGTTGAAGGAAAAAGGATATGAGCAGTTCGGTAGGGCACGGTTTGCTTCGGCCAACTGTTTTGGAGCATCAAATCAAAACAAATTCTAATGGCATTGGTGGAAATACCGTACTTCAAGCTCAAGCGAATTCTCAGATACGGAGGTTTTCTTCTTCTTTGTCCTTATCGTCATCTTCGCCCTCTTTATTATCTAGCGATTTCCGTGGTCAGAGAGTGACTGTGCGGAAATTGACGTTACCCATAAATCGTGTAATTTCTGATCTTCCTCAAGCTGTTTTAGCCACCGATCCAGCTTCTCAGGTAATACCATATAACTAAAGTATTTGTGTTCATAGTGTAAGAATTTACGCTTCCTTAGTTAGACAGCTTGAGAATTCTGCTAGTACCGACACACGAACATTTTATAGGTACTAACAGTGGAATTTTAGCGCATTTTTTGAAAATCATGTAGTAATTTAATGCATGGTTATCTGTCATTTAAAGTAACTAAAAACAGAAATAGAATTCGTGTCTTCTGGTTTATGTATATACTAAGAGTAGATTCTTGGATGTATATATGAAGACATTTTTATCTAGTTGTAGGTTGACTTTACTGCTGTAGCCGGAAAGGTTCCTAGAAATATACAACTTAAACTATACACACAAGTACTATTTTCTAGAAATATTTAGCCAAAGACATGAAAATACTCATTGAGATGCACTGGTTTGATGGAATTTTATTTTTCTTGTAGCAGCTGGGAGGGAAGTTCATACTGGAAGGAAATATTGAGATGCAGGTATCTACCGATTAGGATATGAAACTTATCTGTAGCTCCCTAAATGCTTGGAAAATGTACTTGTTGAATTCTCATGAAGTCATTAGATCATAGAGATTGCCTAGAACTCCATATACTAAAAAACATTACTTCTTAATTTTACAGGTCAACGTTAAAGTTTCTTCTGTTGCACTAATAGAGATTCAGATTACTAATAGCATTGATCATCTATATTTACATTGGGGTGGCATGCAGAATAGAAAAGAGTAAGCTGTTTATAATAAATTTAGTTTTGGATTTTATTTTCTTTAGAATTTGTCTATGCCTTTTCCCTAATGTTCTTGAGGTTTTGTTGGTTTTCAAGAGAGTGGGTACTTCCCAGCCGTCATCCTGAAGGGACTAAAGTGTATAACAACGAGGCTCTTAGAACCCCCTTTGTGAAAGTAGGTTACCTTTAAATATGAATTGCATGTTCACTGATCTCTTATTCTGGTTCATATGAATAGTAATATCTGCTCATTATTTTCTTCTAGTCTGGTTCTGATTCCTTTCTGAAAGTAGAGATTGATGATCCTGCAATTGAAGCTATACAGTTTTTAATAGTAGATGAAAGACATAATAGATGGTAAGCATAAGTTATCATCTTTCCAAAGTTTGTTGGTGTTTAAGTTCATATTTGACTATAACATCATTCTTCCCCCCCACCCCCTCATGTAGGTACAAAGATAATGGTCAAAACTTTTATGTAAAGTTGCCTTTGAGAGAGAAGCCAGTTTCTGATGTTGGAGTTCCTGAAGACCTTGTACAAATTCAAGCATATCTGAGATGGGAGAGAAATGGGAAACAAACCTATACCCCTGAACAAGAAAAGGCTAGTTATTGATAACTTCTTACAGATTTTCTAATATCTATATGCATATCTACTTTTTTTTTTTTAACTGACATGATGCTATTGTAACAGAAAGAATTTGAAGAAGCAAGAAAAGAGTTGCAGAGGGAACTAGAAAAGGGTAGTTCTGTTGCTGACATAAGGAACAAAACTACCAAAGGAGACGTGCAAAAAAAAGTTCAAAAGCAGCAGGGGAAAAAATTTTACTTCACTCCTGAAAGAATTAACCGTAAAAAGAGGGATATAACACAACTTCTCAAGAAACCAACTCCAGTAACTCTGAAGTCTATGGAGGAAAAAAACACCATAAAACCAAAAACTTTATCAGCACTACAACTTTTCTCTAAAGACATAGAAGAACAAAGTGACACTGATGTCCTGAACAAAAAGACATATAGACTTTATGATAAAGAGCTTCTGGTAAGTTTTTCTTGTTTCTTTGGTACTTTTTACTTTTTACCATGCAGGTAAGCCAGCTATTGCATTTCATGTTCTAAAGACTTTTTTACTTTTTAAGGTACTTGTAACAAAAGGTTCAGGTAAGACTAGAGTTCATTTGGCAACAGACATGGAGGGGCCTCTCATTCTTCACTGGGCATTGTCAGAGAGAACTGGGGAGTGGCTGGCAAGTTTTGAAAATTCTTTTTGATTAATTTGGACACAAGTTTAGATAAATTGTGATACACTTGTCTATTTAAGCAACTAATAGATTATTATATACAATATTGCAGAAACCACCTGTGAATTTGTTACCAGAAGGTTCCATTTCTTTAGAAAAGGCTGCTGAAACACAATTTTCTACAATCTCTGTTGATGATCCCAGTAACAAGGTTTGCCAAGAAGAAAATTTGTCTGATTTTATTTTAGATAGCTTTGGGTTAAAAATTAAAATGAATGCTCTATTTATTATTTATAATTTGATTACTATCTAGCAGATACAGACGTTAGGATTAGAAATTGAAGAAGGTACTTTTGTGGGGATGCCATTTGTTCTTCGTCATGGTGAAAATTGGGTAAAGAATAGTGATTCAGACTTTTATGTTGATTTCACTGGGCCCATGAGAGCAATAAAGGTTACTCTTTAGCTTATCTTAAAATCAAGAATCATGACATTTATTATTTGTTCCCCATTTTTCATTAATTTTAACTTTTTTTCATGAAGGATGCTGGTGATGGGAAGGGTACAGCCAAGGACTTGTTGGACAAAATAGCATCACTGGAAAGTGAGGCAGAAAAATCTTTTATGCACAGGTTTACACTTGAAATCTCTCATATTTACTTACATGTACATGAGGAAATTTTGCTAACAATCATCATGTTTTCTTCTTCTTCTTCTTCCTGCTCCTCTCAGATTCAATATTGCAGCAGGTCTGATGGAAGAAGCCAAGGATGCTGATGAGTTAGGCTTTGCAGGCATTCTTGTTTGGATGCGGTTTATGGCCACAAGACAACTTATTTGGAATAAAAACTACTGCGTAAAGCCACGGTAAAAATGAGCTTCTTACAGTGCTTAGGGGCTTTTTTTTTCTCATCATGTCCTGTATGGGTAAAGTGGCTGAATGGGTAATGGTGTCTGTCTGGATTAATTGCTGTATACATAAGGTCTGTTTCTTTCCTAGGCGTCTGAATGAGACTAAATGACCATTTTACCCTTAGATTCCAACAGTTTTTACAATATTTATCAGCTTTAACAACATTCATGGATTTAACATGAGAGGAGATGGGAAGAAAAAGGGACAAATAAGGTAAAAGTTTGGTTAAGCCAGGTTTTTTGGCTTAACCGATTAAGTCATTCTGTCCGGATTAAGTAAAAAAGAAAGTCATGTATAGCTTTCCAGGTTAACTGCTTAAAAGATTAAGCCCACTAAGTAAAAAAGAAACAACGACCTCTTACTTATCCTCGTTTCTCTTGTGGGCTACAAATTTGGTGAAATTCCAAAATACCCCTTGGGCCCTTTTTCATGGCTATATTTGGTGCAGTGAGATAAGCCAAGCTCAGGATCGGCTTGTGGACTTGCTTCAAAATGTTTATAAAAGTTATCCACAATATAGTGAACTTCTTCGTATGATCATGTCAACTGTTGGACGTGGAGGTGAAGGGGATGTTGGTCAACGCATCCGTGATGAAATCCTTGTTGTCCAGGTATACATAAAATTTTTATAAATCATTCTCATTAATTTTCCATAAATCTAATATTCTTTTATATTTTGGCCTAAATATAGAAAAAGAATAACTGCAAGGGAGGAATGATGGAGGAATGGCATCAAAAGTTGCATAACAACACAAGCCCTGATGACGTAATCATCTGTCAGGCACTAATTGATTATATCAAAAGTGACATGGACATTAGTGTATACTGGAACACATTGAATTCAAATGGAATAACAAAAGAACGACTTTTAAGTTATGATCGAGCCATTCACAATGAGCCAAAATTCACAAGCGACCAAAAGGAGGGCCTTTTACGTGATCTTGGAAACTACATGAGAACCTTAAAGGTTAAACTTGTAATTTTATTTTTTGTTATATCTTTTACAAGACTCTAATCCCACTTTCATTTTCATGCAGGCAGTTCATTCTGGTGCTGATCTTGAGTCTGCAATTTCAAACTGCATGGGCTATAGATCTGAGGTAGTGTCTGAATTTGAATTCATATTTTTATCTTGTTTTATTGACAAAATGCTTGACTTAAAAACATTTATTTATTATTTTCAGGGAAAAGGCTTCATGGTTGGCGTGAAAATAAATCCGATTTCTGGCTTGCCATCTGGTTTTCCGGTAAGTTTTATATTTTCTTCAACTCCAAAAAAGCTTCTGTTCATTGTTCATTATTCAAGTTCAACTCAAAAAAGGGTAAAACAGGAATTACTTCAATTTGTCCTGGAGCATGTCGAAGATAAGAACGTGGAACCCCTTCTTGAGGTACTTCAATTTTTTCTTATTGCGTCTTTAATTTGTGTTTATAACAAACGACATAAATATTTGTTTTTTATTTTATTTAGGGACTGCTAGAAGCACGTGCAGAACTTAAGCCGCTACTTTCTACATCAAATGATCGTCTCAAGGATCTTCTTTTTATGGACATTGCCCTTGATTCTACTGTAAGAACAGCCATTGAAAGAAGCTATGAAGAGTTAAAGAACGCCAAACCAGAGGTATTTAATTTAATTAACTAACAGTTCATTATTATTTGAAAACTTTCCCTTACAATTTTCATTACTTCACAGAAAATTATGTATCTTGTCACTCTTCTTCTTGAGAACCTCATACTTTCATCAGACAACAACGAAGATCTTATCTATTGCTGGAAGGTAATCTCTGATTATGCTCATATTATCTTATTGTTTAAATGAAAGTAGGATGCTAAAAAAAATCTTTTTTTTTTCTTACATTATTGTTTTGAAGGGATGGGATCGAGCACTAACCATGTTGAAAAATGGAGACAATGATTGGGCTTTATTTGCAAAATCAGTCCTTGATAGAACTCGACTTGCACTTGCTAGCAAAGGAGAGTTGTACCATCAACTTTTTCAACCTTCTGCTGAGTACCTCGGAGCACTCCTTGGATTAGACCAATGGGCTGTATGAAACTTATGAATATCATGTTTTGCACAATGTTTTCAAATTTCAATTACTTTTTTTCATTAGTTCTTAAAATTATTCCATTTCCAGGTCAGCATTTTCACTGAAGAAATGATCCGTTCAGGATCAGCTGCTTCTTTATCATCACTCGTGAATCGACTCGACCCTATTCTCCGTAGTGTTGCTAATTTAGGGAGGTTAGTCTTACTCTTATTAGTTATTAACTTATTATACAACTTCCCAATATTTTTTATGTTAATTTTTTAAACTTCATTATGCGTACAGCTGGCAGGTTATCAGCCCAGTTGAAGCAGTTGGATACATTGTAGTGGTAGATGAATTACTTTCTGTTCAAAACAAATCTTATGAAAAGCCAACTATTTTAGTTGCAAAAACTGTAAGTGGAGAAGAGGAAATACCAGATGGGACAGTTGCTGTACTCACACCCGACATGCCAGATGTCCTGTCTCATGTTTCTGTTCGAGCAAGAAACAGTAAAGTACGAGTCTATTTCATTCACTCAAACCAGCATAACAGATTTTGAAAAATGACCATATTGTCCTTGGCAGGTTTGCTTTGCAACATGTTTTGATACCGATATTTTAAATGATCTTCGAGCACAAGAAGGGAAATTATTGAGCCTAAAACCTACATCAGCAGATATTACTTACAGGTCATTCATTGTAATTAAAAGAGTAAATTACAAATTCGGTCCCTGTGCTTTACCAAAAATTGCAAACTCAGTCCAACAGTTTGCATTTTGTTGCAATAAAATGACTTCATACTTTGGACTGAACTTGCGATTTTGAGTAAAGCACAAGGATCATATATTATCCGCAATGAAATGCAAATGTAAGGACTGGCATTGAGACAGTTTTAAAATTTGGACTGAACTTGCGATTTTGAGTAAAGCACAAGGATCATATATTATCTGCAATGAAATGCAAATGTAAGGACTGGCATTGAGACAGTTTTAAAATTTGGACTGAACTTGTGATTTTGAGTAAAGCACAGGGACCGAATTTCTAATTCACTCTAATATGTGTTATCAAGTTTTGTAACATGAAGAACTCACTGTCTTGTGTATATATATAATTGTAGTGAGGTGAAAGAGGAGGATGTGACACGATTAAACAACTTGGAAGAAGTGGATTCATCACCAACTATAAAGTTAGTTAAAAAGCAGTTTAATGGTAGTTATGCCATATCATCAGACGAATTCACCAGTGAGATGGTCAGGCTTAAATAAATACTTATATATTCATTTACTTAAAAACCATTACATTATCATCCTGTTACATAAAAAGCCATTATGAATACAATTTTTTTTCCATATAGGTCATTATTATTACTTTTCATTAAGTCATTATTGACCTACAAAAACCAGTTACCGGATTTGATTTGCTTACATGGACAATATTTAATGAGGTGGCATTTAATGTGGCAACAGAAATGAATGTCCACATCAGATGCCAACTCATTAAAAGTGTTCATGTAAGCAAATCAAACGTGGTAACTGGTTTTTGTAGGTCAATAATGGCTTATATGGTAAAAAAAAAGTTCAATATCAATGGCTTATGCAAAAATAAAATTTTATAATGACTTTTTAGGTAGAAGACTGATAATGTAATGGCTCGAGGTACTTTTGCCAAACCAAAATATAAGAAGTTTGATTTTTTTTTTAACTCATTATTTTACAATATTTATAAGGTTGGAGCTAAATCACTTAATATTGCATACCTCAAAGGGAAAGTCCCATCTTGGGTTGGCATTCCTACCTCGGTGGCACTACCTTTTGGAGTTTTCGAGAAAGTTCTTTCTGATGATTTAAATCAGGTAATCCATATACATTAACTTATATATATATATATATATATATATATATATATATATATATATATATATATATATAGCAAACTACTTTTTGTAACATTATACTAATTAAGCAGGGAGTGTCAGAAAAACTACAAATTTTAAGCAAACAATTAGGAGCAGGAGAATCTGATGTCCTTGGGGAGATACGCAAAACTGTTTTGGATCTTGCTGCACCACCCCAGCTGGTAATATTTCTTATTCTTAATTTAAAAAAAAAAAGTAGTGGCAGTGGTATTAAATTATAAAAAAAAAATGATGATGGCAAGCATTGGTTCAGGTACAAGAACTGAAAGATAAAATGAAAAATTCTGAAATGCCATGGCCTGGTGATGAAGGTGAAAAGAGATGGGAACAAGCATGGATGGCTATAAAGAAGGTTGGAAAAGCTTACCTCACTTCAAATATATATATATATATATATATATATATATATATATATATATATATATATATATATATATATATATATATATATATATATATATTACTTGTTGACTTTTTTGTACAATTTTTTCAGGTTTGGGGTTCAAAATGGAATGAGAGAGCTTACTTCAGTACAAAAAAAGTCAAACTAGATCATGATTTCCTATGCATGGCTGTCCTTGTCCAAGAAATAATAAACGCTGATTACGCGTTTGTCATTCATACCACAAATCCATCCTCTGGAGATTCTTCAGAGATATACGCTGAGGTTTTCTTCTCTTACTCCTGTCTAAGAATATACGTGGAGAACTTCAAAACCAGAAAAAAACCATAGACCTCAATTCACTATGACAAATTATTACAATCACATAGACTAATCTTTCAAGCTAACCCAGGTTGTAAAGGGACTTGGAGAGACTTTGGTAGGAGCTTACCCAGGTCGTGCTTTGAGTTTCATTTCCAAGAAAGACAATCTCGACTCACCCAAGGTAACCATACAAAGCTATGTTTCAATAATTTTTTAAATTTCTCACAAAACATGCCAAAATTTTCAGATACTTGGTCACCCTAGCAAACCCATTGGCCTTTTCATAAGGAGATCCATTATCTTTCGATCCGACTCCAATGGTGAAGATCTAGAAGGCTATGCTGGCGCAGGACTTTATGATAGGTAAATTTATAACACAATTCTTCATCTCTAATACCATTTGTAACATCTCAGACTCACACATACCAAGATATATAACAGCTTTCGACAACATCACGAGTCGCTCATCATGGCACTGCTATCATACAAACACGTTTAACTGTAGAGTTCTCATGGGATCTGTTGCCCTCACGCCTTTCAAATGTGTCTTGAAGGGAATGTTATCCACACCCTTACGTTCCCTTGGAGTTGAAATATAACTTAATTGCTCATAGTCTAGTATCTAGACTAATTTACAACTCTTTTTTTGCAGTGTGCCAATGGATGAAGAAGACAAGGTTATTCTTGATTATTCGTGTGACCCATTGATTGTTGATGTTGACTTCCGGAAGTCAATACTCTCAAGTATTGCTCGTGCGGGAGATGCCATTGAAAAGTTATATGGAAGTCCTCAAGACATTGAAGGTGTAGTGCGCAATGGAAAAATATATGTTGTCCAAACAAGACCACAAATGTGAATCATGTGATCCTTGTGTATAGCACCATAGCATACAAGTAAAGACAATTTTATATATTCATACCACATAAAACTGATTAAATTAGAAGCGTGGAATGTTTTGGAATGCGATTAAATTTGTTGTAACAAGAATTTGATATAATAATGGTCATTTGGCTTAAGTATAACGGCATTAAGAAGTTCACTTGTGATTTGGTCGTGACTAATACGATTTTAGTTACTACTCCTTGCCTCTTAGAGAACGGAAATGCAAACCTTTCTGTTTTATTTGTATAATAAAGTGTTAAAACATATGTTAACAAAGCAATATTTTATATACTTTTATATACTATTTATAGACGTAATAAAAATGTAAATCAAGAAACAAACAATCAACTTTACCTGAAAAAGAGGTGCGTATATCAAACACGGTTAGAAGCTTGCGGGATGCAATGTTCTAAGACAAAAATTTGCCCCTACTCATGAGATAGTTCCCGGACATATGAATTTTGGATACAACTATTTACAACAAAATTCCTGCACAAGAAATCAAGAATTTAATTTCTGGTGAATCTACAGTAAGGTTTCAACGAAAAAAAAGAAAGGATATAAAGGAGTTTTAATGGTTTGTAAATCAGACATTCATTCTTTTATTACTATTGGTATAAATATGATTTTGACAGTTTCCAACAAATATTTATAATAATTCTTCCATTTAATCTTATCTAAATCAATATTTCTTTACATTAACAATTAAATAACAGTTCTTCATTCCAATCAACCTTATACGAATTAATAAATTTTTTATATTAAAAATCAAATAATTTAATATGATTTTTGGATCTTAATAGACCCAAGGGCCAAAGCCCATCTTTTAACCGATAAATGTCTAGTATCCTATTAAATATTAATGATCCAAATCCATGAATCCAATCCCAAACCGATAGTAAGTATTTATCTAATTTTGATTAATAAAATATATAATTATAAAGTTGTAAAACTTTCTCTTCTCTTCTATGTTGGATAAGCGCAATGTATTAACTACAAACAAAAGCCACCAGTCCCTAATATTTTCTATTCAAATGATGTCAATTCCTTACATTTGAATAGAAAATAAGATATTCATTTTCTAGAAAAACAAGATACTATGTCTTTTCAATCTTTTCAATTGAATTTTCTACAGTTAATAAACTTAATATATATATATATATATATATATATATATATATATATATATATATATATATATATATATATATAGAGAGAGAGAGAGAGAGAGAGAGTTCAAATGAGAACCCAAAGATGTTAAAAACCCTAAGAACTATATTTTAAAATGTTTTCATTAAGGACATTTTGAACAAATTCAATATTTATATTGTATTAAACAAACTTTTCCACTCTCTAATTTACAAATTACTTGTCACTTGTTGTCGGACCACGATCTGACAGTCGTCGGACCACCGTTGGACGACCGTCGGACTAACAGTAAATTCAATAGCATTTTTTGGTCGTATTCATAGCTTAATAGAACAAACATTGTAACTCTAATTTTTTGGTAATATTTTTTATTTTCCAACCAAAATATACAAAAATTTTGTAAAAAAAAATTATGTCTTGAAAAAATCAATTTTCTTTTTCTAAATTGTAGATTTCTTTAAAAAATATATAGTGTATAAAAAATATTCACAGTTTAAAATACAATATTTATAGTTTAATAAACATAATAATTACTAATACGCAGTTTAATATTTTCATACATACATTCATTCATATTTTAACATAAAATTTATATAAAACATACAACTTAATACAATTAATTTTTAGTTTAATACATCAAATTCACAACATAACATAATACAATTCATTATACACTAATTTACATATTTAAAGAAATCAAACTCAAACTCCCCCACCACTACCACGACCAACTATCACACTTCACCACCAATCATCGTGCCAACGTGGCAATCATCATTCCTTCCAAAACAGATTTATATATAAAATCAATGGTTGATAGCTTAAATACTAATTTCACAATTTAATAAACTAGTTAATTCATTTATTCAGAGTTTAATGCAAAATAATTATAAACACTAATACATTCTTACGTACACAAAGTTCATTAAAAATTAACAACTTAATACAGTCAATTCACAGTTCAGTTCACAGCTTAATATAATAAATTCACAGTTTAATGCACAAAAATTATACATTCACAACCATATTCTAAACTTAAAACTTACATGTATACCTTCAAATCTATATGCTATTGTTTCTTTCAAAATTTATTTATACAAATAATCACAATTTAAATTTTATATGCTTTATCTAAAATTAGATTAAATCATATATGTGTATAATGTTTCTTTCATCTCATATTTCAGAAGCAAACAAAAAATTAATAAACAATTTACACATCTTATTAAAATCAATTCACAGTTTACTACAGTCAATTCACAACTTAATATAATCAAATCACAATTTAATACACAAAATTCATAACTTAATATGATAAGTTCAAAGTTTTATACAAAAAATTATGCATTCACGACCATATTCTAAACTTAAAAGTTATATTTCAAAACTTTAATTCACAGTTTAATAAAACAAATTTAGGTCTCTCGTTCACAATATTTACATCTTAACACATAACTGATTATGTTGAAACATTTCATCAGATATATTGTGTGCACCACACAGATTCACAGTTTAATAAAGCATTTCAGAATTCTCATTCACAGTTTAATAATCATTTTAGAACTTTCATTCATAGTATTCATAACATAAAAACATATTAATTCACACATTCATAGTAACTAAAATAAAACTAAACAATAGTTGAAATATTAAAACATCACAGTTCAAAACTTAAAAAAAAAAAAAAAATCAAAATTCATATTTTTTGAGAAAACACTAACATAATAACACACATTCTAAATTCAATTCACAGCTTAACAACAATAAAACATAAAATGTGAATAAAAATTTGACGCAAATATTATAAAAAAATAACAAAATAAACATGGATTAACAACTTAATAGTAGAAAAAACTACATTTAAAAAAAGTAAACAACAAATGAGATATTAGAACATTAAATTCACAACTTAACAAAAAGAAAAAAAAAAGTAAACAAATATTGGCATACCTGATGTGTTTCACCAGAGATCAGAGATAAATAGATGGAGGATATTTGACAGTGTTTAATTGAGCGGCGAAGCAACAGAAGTGGTGGCGGTTGACAGCGGTCTCAGATCTAGTCTCAATCTTGCCGGAGCTCTGTTAGATTTCTTTAGATCTTGTGGCAGCTAGAGTTTCGGTTACGAACATGCTTCAAAACGGAGAACAAAATCCAAATAAACAAAAAATCTGCAGAGGTTTTAGACGTGGAGAACACGAAGGAAATCATACCTGAAGGTTTTAAACTAGATCTGAAGGAAATCAGATTTGGAATCATGAGCATGAACAACGAAACGACACAAAATTATGGAGGCGAAGCGTATCTGGAGGGTTAGTGAAGATACGATGGTGATGGCGCGGCTGGAGGTGGTACATGTCGGAAGTTCGACGGTGATGTCAGAATCTCGAATAGAAGGCCATATAGTCAGCGATGGATGTTTCACCGGAGATCTGATGTAGATCTAGTCAGATTTGATGTAGATCTAGTCAAATCTGATGTAGATCTGGTGATTTCTGATGTGGATCTAGTAAGATTTGATGTGGATATGGATATTTACCAAGGATAGGAGAAGGAGGTGGTGATTATGGCGGTAATAAAAGTCGACGGAGGAGTTGGTGGTGGTGGTGGTGTTGTCGACATAGGAGATGGCGGTGGTAAGTCGCCGGTGGTAAGGGCGGTGGAAATGGTGGATGTTATCTAATGAAGGAAGAAGCAAAGATGAAGATATGTTTGAAGTCAGGTGAAAGAATGGTTTGGTGATGTTTATGTTAGAAAGATGAAGTGATATTGCCCAAAATATCCTTATTGCTTTTTAGACATTTATCAAAATTTTAAAAAGAAATCAAAATATTATAAAATATGAAAAACCTGTTAATTATAACTTAAAAATAATTGGTTCTTAGAGTTCTTAACCTTTAGTGGTTCTCATTTGATCTTTATATATATATATATATATATATATATATATATATATATATATATATATATATGCCATTTTATGCATGTTTTAGGATAGTTTTTATTAGCATTTTGCATCATATTTTGTACATTTTCATGTCATTAGTTTAAAAAATGTTCAGCTCATGTCTTTTATCAGAATTCTCGTACTGCTAGCATTTTGTGTCATTTTCAAATATTTCGAGTGGAGCGGTATTTTGGGAGTACTTGGATGCATATTTGCAGCCTAAATGGAGCTGGAACTGAAGAAGGATGCTAAGGAATAACAATGAGTGCTTAAACTGAAGAATCGCGTCCCAAACGAGCCATAAATCAGTTTCTGTGATCGCATATATGCAACGAAGTTTTGTAGGACCGAAATAAGTCATCTGGAGGCCATCTGGGAAGAACATACCAAATCTACGATCGCATATTCTCTTTCTGTGATCGCATTTTTGTCCCGTATGTCCATAAACTTCAGACTTGGCATCATACTTCATTTAAACACAATCCTGGAAAAAATTGTCAAATCTGCGATCACAATTCCCTTTCTACGATCACATTTATGGCCCGAAGTTCTGAAAATGTTGAAAATAGCATCGTACATCATTTAGGGGAAAATCTGAAAAAAAAATCAGGATATTTGTGATCACATATCTGAAAACTGCGATCACATTTTTTGGTTTCTTTCTCCAGAAGCTTCTGTCTTGCATATACATACGACCCTCATTATCAGATTAGAAGGTTAGACGGTTCCAGACGACGGAAAACACTTCTGAAGGCGATTTCTGATACATTTAAGCGATTTTTGAAGATCTAAAGGTTCTGAATCATCTCACACACTTAGGTGGTGTTTGTTTTTTGTCCGCAGATCTTCCTGGCCTCTTTTGTCTGCGCGGCGCAGACCACGCGCAGACATTAGCCTTCGCAGGCTATTTGTTTTTTTGAAGACTGCAGATCTAAAAATGTTTGCGCGCCCTTTTCTTGGCGCAGATGTGGACCAGAGTCTTCTAACATCTTCAGACATGTTCTAGCCTAAAAAACACATGTACTTTATTTTATTTTTTTTAGTTTTTTTGAATTTATATTTATTCCAAATTTATTAGTGATAAACAATTTGAAAAAAAAAGTTACAATACTTAAAAAAAAAAGTTCAACGACACAAAATGATATTTTTGACAAATTTATAAATAAAGTTTATTACTATAGTAGTCGTTGAAGTTGTTTATATAAATATGAATATATATATATATATATATATATATATATATATATATATATATATATATATATATATTTGTGCCATATTTTATAAAACATTCTTTAATAAAGCATCGTCAATTTCTTAGAAAAAATATTTATGACACATTTTTAATTGATTTAATTGAATAAATCGAAGTTTATTTCCATTCATTTATATATCAAATTCTTTGATTCCTAATTACAATGTTTAGGCATACATTTACGACCAAAATTGTTGGTTTTTTTCAAATATTTACGTTAATTTGTACCGTTTTTATTTTCACTTTTTATACAATAATACTAAAAGTTGATTTAGATTTGTTAATTATTTATAACAAAGTCATAAATATATTAAAAAAAATCACTTTGTAGTTTAAAAAATCAGTTTATTTAGATTTTAGTTTATTTTAGTAGCCTGCAGATGTTAAAAAACAAACAGTCTTTTTTTTTCAGACTGCAGACGTTTAGTCCACCTCTTCTGCTGCAGAGATCTACATATGTGGTCCGCAGACTGCAGACATTTTGCCTCAGAAAAAACAAACAACACCTTAATTTATTATTCAGTTCATTTTTCTTTTTACCAGTTTAGATTCGTTTTTATTCATGTCTGACTAAACCTTAATTTTCAGTTCTGCATAGACTAGTACTTTTCATGTGATTTGTTTTCAGATCTAGTTTTCTTTTTGTGTTTCTATCTAGATTTTCAGTTTTGAGCTTAATGAACGTTTGATTTTTAATTCTTGTCAGTTTGATCACCTAGCTAGGGTTTTTATCATTCGAGTTAATTAGTTAATAGAATCCGTAATTGTTCTTGTCAACTGGTAATAAGTAACAAGTATCAGATTGGTTCCGTGTTTGGGATTTAACTCTGATATAAATTGTAAAAAATCATATTTTTACGCTTTCGAGTTTATGAGAAGTATTGGGTATTGCTGAGAATTTTACACAGATCATACAACTGCTTTTTTGATTTAATTAAGAGTTTGTTTAATTAAACAGTAAAAAGTTATGATTAATTCAAAGAGCTTATTTTGGTTAACTAATTTAGGTAAAAGAGATCAAACTAGAGCTTGTTAGTTTTTTTTTTCAGTATCAGCGTAGATAGAACGCATCTCAAATAACCAGATCTGAACTGATTGCATGATTAGAAAAGTCACATCATAGTTGAAATCGTTTCTATTATTGATTTTTGTTTAGTTTATTTTCACTACAATTTTTAGTTTTTAGTTTAATTCAAAAACCCTCATTTATATTTTCTGTTTCTTGACTACAATGTGCCTGATGCAAAAAGGCATTGACACATAAGCTGTGTACCTGAGGTTTCGACCTTGCTTCCATGTGCTATATTATTAGTGCAACCAGTAGTGAAAATTTTATTTGCTTAATACACATGTGACAGTGTGTTAACAAATTGTCGCCGTTGACGGAGACACGATGCTTCTAATAGTTTTATGCCCATAATTTTTCGTACAAGTACACCTCTAGCTTTTGATCCAGAAATTGAAAGAACTGCAAGGAAACTGAGAAAAGAAGCATCAAAGAAAAAACAATCATCTGGTTTCTTGGTTCATCCTCCCTACCACCTGAAATCACCACACCACAAGGCAGTCCCTTGTGGAATGAACCATACCCAACTTTTTCGTCATTTCCGAAAGTACCTCCATCTTCACCTTCTGATAGCCCCTTTAAAACTTACTCCCCACCATCCTCAGTTAAATCTGAAACCACAAACTCTTTTGAAGGCCACTCAAGAGGTCAATCAGCAACCTCTCTGCATTATGTTTCCACAAGCCCATAACTTCGAACTCAAATATGGGCTGATACATCTTCTTCCCACATTCCGAGGTCTAGGAAACGAAGACCCACATCAATTCCTCAAGGAATTTCACGTAGTTTATTCAGGAATGAAGTCGCATGTTGTTATTGAAGATCAGATAAAGTTAAGGGCATTCCCCTTTTCAGTTCAAGACACAACAAGAGAATGAATGTATGAGCTTCCATTCGGTTCGATCAATACTTAGATAGAACTCAAAAATCTGTTTTTAGAGAAGTATTTAATAGAAACGCGAGTTTCCAGTCTTAGAAGAGAAATCCTTGGTATCAAACAAGGAAAAAGAGACACTTTATACACTTACTAGGAGAGATTTTAAAAGGTTCTGGTTTGGTGCCCACAACATGGGATCAATGATTATCATTTGTACAACTGCTTCTGCGAAGGTCTGACACCCATGGGAAGGCATCTGATAAATGCTTCCAGTGGCAGTTCCTTAGGTGATATGACGCCAACAGAAATCTGGGAGCTGATTGAGAAGCCGACGATAGATTCGAAGCATTCTGGAAACAAAGACGAATGGTATCTAGATCATCCAAGAGGAGTCAAAGAAGTCAGCAATGCTCATCTGGAGTCTCAGATTTCTAAACTGACAAAAGTTGTTCTGCTCTTGACAAAGGAAAAAATAGCTGCAAAGAAAGCATGTGGAATCTGCTTAAAGACGGAACATCCAACATATATGTGTATGTTACTGCAAGAGGATACAACTGCAGTAAAAGCTTTTGGAGGCTATCAAAATAATTATCAACAAAATTTTCAGCAGAAACAACAATATCAGATGCCACTCGGATTCCATCAGTAGCGAAATTATCAACTACCAAATTTTTAGCCTAACTTTCAGAATCCGAATCAGCAAAATTTTTAGAGTTCAAAATTTCAGAATCAGAACTCGCATCAGCAACCCAACAGTTCAAGTGTATCCTTAGAAGATATTGTGAAAAGTCTTGCCACGAGCACTGTAACATCCACCTCTGGCACGTATCACAATATTGTCCGCTTTGGGTTCCCGGCACGAAAACTTCCCAAGGGGTCAACCATCCCTGGATTGTTCTCGCCTGGGAACGCTTAACTACATAGTTCTTATGGGATCTGTTGCCCTCACGAATTTAAAACACATTGTGACAAGGAAGGTATCCACACCCCTTATAAGTAAATGCTTCGTTCTCCTTCCAAGCCGATGTGGGATCAGATGTAACCCACAACTACAGAGTTCTTATGGGATTTGTTGCCCTCACAACTTTAAAACACATTGTGACAAGGAAGGTATCCACACCCCTTATAAGTAAATGCTTCGTTCTCCTTCCAAGCCGATGTGGGATCAAATGCAACCCACCTTCACCCCCCATTATAAGATTCGACGTCCCTATCAAACACATCGACCTGTGCCCCAGCTCTGGTACCATTTGTAACATCCCCCTCTGTCACGTATCCTAATATTGTCCGCTTTGGGCTCCCGACACGAAAACTTCCCAAAGGGGTCACCCATCCCTGAATTGCTCTCGCCCAGGCACGCTTAACTGCAGAGTTCTTATGAGATCTGCTGCCCCCACGACTTTAAAACGCGTTGTGATAGGGAAGGTACCCACACACCTTATAAGGTAATGTTTCGTTCTCCTTCCCAACCGATGTGGGATCAGGTGTACCCAACCTTCATCATCAAAGCGCATATAGTCTGATGGTAAGGTGGGTTGCACCTGATGTGACATCTCCATTTTTATGGCCAGAAAAGACCGATTTCGTTTATGCTTTTTAATAAAAATCAGAGTAACTTCTAAAAAAAAGTATTGCGGAATTTGTTCCCAAAACAGAATATGATATAAATTTATCAAAGCATCTCTTAAAGAAATGTATTTTCATTACATTACGAAAGCTCGGGATGTCAATCATCGATACAGACCATAAGCATAAACCAAAAAGAAATAAACATCTTAGGCCACAAAACATAATCTTGCCTCAAATCCATAATCTCTCGTTAAGTCATCCAACTATGCTTTTGTCACTACCTGTAATACAAGAAACTGAGTGGGTCAGGCTGGGGAGCCTGGTGAGCATATAGGGTTTTCAACCCACAATAAATAAGTTTATTATTTTCAACAATCATTAACCCGATTACCCGTTCCTGTTATCCTCACCTTACGTCCCTAAAGCATCTATCATAAGGGACCTATCCTAAGGAATTTCATCGGGATGGATACTACTGCTAAGGGGATTCCTCAGCCATAAGTGTCCGTAAGGCAACCATGGGGGGATGGAGTACACCGGTGAACACTTCGTTCACAAACACCTACAGGTTGCGAGCCTGCTAGCGTTCCACTGGACTTCCTAGAAAGGTCCGTGGTCGTCATCCATACTCCGCTAGATGACTGGAACAACGTCAACATTGGGGCCTCTCATTATTTTATTTCACCACACACCAACTATTTTATCTACCCATGTTCTACCCAACATATTTATAGATATAAAATACATACATGGTCCAGATTTGTAAAATAAAGCTTATATCTTTTATCCAGCATAACTTTTAAAGCATAAAATACATATATAGTCCAGATCTGAAAAACAATGTTTACATCCTTCATCCAACATAAATTTCAAAGCATAAAATATTTATACGATCCAGATCTGAAGAAAAAGTTCAGATCTGAAGGAAAGAAGTTCAGATCTTTCATCCAACATAGATCTCAAAGTATACAGTCTAGATCTGAAGAAAAAGTTTAGATCTGAGATGAGGAAGTGTAGATCTGAAGGAAAAAGTGTCAGATCTGAAAGAAAGAAGTATAGATCTTTCATCCAGCAAACATCTCAAGTAAACAGATAACATATATTTACACATAGCACATACTTTATATAAAATACTTCATATCTATGTGTAAGATGAAAGTGACTATACACTCACCTGATACGGAGTGATTTGGACAGCACCTCGCTTCTAAAAATAATCTTCTTGACGAAACCGGGAAGTTTGCTTGGAAACCAGGCTCCGCGCGGGCAGAGTTTTAAACCAAAAAACTCTTTTTCTTGGAGCCTTCGGGCTCTCCGGGACTCGCTTCTAGCACTTAGGAAGTACTAGGGAATGGAAGAGAAGTTTTGGGGGTAATGAGAGAGAAAGGGTATGAAAGGTGTGTGTTTTGGGGGTGATTTACGCCTCTCTTTATAGGCTGTCTGGGCCGATTCACATCGTGAGAAAGGGTGCTCACGTCGTGAGCCTTACGTAGGCTCCAAGGCTTCGCCTGATGCTGACACGTGGCGCCGAACACAGCAGGTAAAACAACCAATCTTTAAAAATTCATCACTTTCGCATATAAGCTCCGTTTTTGACGTTCTTTATATCCACGCGTAGGTAAAGACAAGATCTACAACTTTCCTTTTGACTCCATCGGCTAATTCTTGACCGATTTTAAATTTAACAGTATGAGGAGATTATACTGTTAAATGACCGCGAAGAATTCGTAACTCCTTCATACGGACTCCGTTTTCATCTGTCTTTTTACCGTTGAGTTCCTATTAATGAGATATTCAACTCTCATTTAGGTCGCGTAAGCCGAAAACCGCTCGAACTAAAATTCGAGTTTCAGGTCGTGCACTACTAAGCCGAATCTTAGAAAAATCATAACTTCCTCATACAAAGTTAGATTTGGGCGTTCTTTTTATGGATGTTCTCGGTTTAACATATTCTACGACTTTGGTTTAGATTACTAAGGCCAAAAAGTCTTCTATCGTAAATTCACTTTTTACGCTTCCCGGTGTCGCGCCGGTTCCATCGTGAAACTTTGACGGGTCATAACTTCTTCGTTATAACTCGGATTTCGGCGTTCTTTATATCCCCAAAATCCTTGTTTCAACCACTACAACTTTATGTAGAGATATCGGGTTTATCTCACACTTTAATTTTGACGCTTATTTTTATCCTTTATTTATTATAAATTTTATAAATAAATAATAAGCATATAAATTCACATAATACTCAAATATTTCATCTTTATTACTTCAAAAAGAGTTACAATAGTTGACCTAGACAATTTGATCATCTAATAATGCTTAGCCCAGAAACGCAGGCGTTACACCTGATCCCACATCGGATTGGAAGGAGAACAAAGCATTTCCTTATAAGGGGTGTGGATATCTTCCTTGCAACAACGCGTTTTAAAGTCGTGAGGGCAGCATATCTCATAAGAACTCTGCAGTTAAGCGTGCCCGGACAAGAGCAATTTAGGGATGGGTGACCTCCTGGGAAGTTTTCGTGCCGGGAGCCCAAAGCGGACAATATTGTGATACGTGCCAGAGGAGGATGTTACAAAAAGGTGGGTTGAACCTGATCCCACATCGGCTTGGAAGGAGAACGAAACATTTCCTTATAAGGGGTGTGGATACCTTCTTTGTCACAACACGTTTTAAAGTCGTGAAGGCAGCAGATCCCATAAGAACTCTGCAGTTAAGTGTGCCTGGGCGAGAGCAATCTAGGGATGGCTGACCCCTGGGGAAGTTTTCGTGTCGGGAGCCCAAAGCAGACAATGTTGTGATACGTGCAAGAGGGGGTTGTTACAATTGGTATCAAAGCTAGGGCACGGGTTGATGTGTTCGACAGGGATGTCGAACCCTATCATAGGGGGTGAAGGTTGGGTACACCTGATCCTACATTGGCTGGGAAGGAGAATGAAACATTCCTTATAGGTGTGAATACCTTCCCTATCACAACGTGTTTTAAAGTCTTGAGGGCAGCAGATCCCATAAGAACTCTACAGTTAAGCGTGCTCAGGCGAGAGCAATTCAGGAGGATGGCAGTAGATTCCATAAGAACTCTGCTGTTAAGCGTGCTCGGGCGAGTGCAATTCAGGGATGGGTGACCCCCTGGGAAGTTTTTGATGGGTTTGAGCCATAAGAACTTTCCTATGTGCACATGCAAACCCTAATTGCTTGGATCTAGGTTTCTCTAATTGAACATGCATTGAATCCAAGACTTGCAATACTAGATCTAATGTAATATATTGAATCTAATCATATGAAATCAGATCTGAAAGAATACCTTGAATTACTTGCTTGATACTTCTTCTTCTTGGAGCTTAGAGTCACAATTGTCACTCCTCTAATGGCTTACAAACACCAAATAGCAAGAAGATGATCTTGAGAGAGAGGGAGGAGGGATAGAAATCGGCCCTAGGGTTCCTTGGCTTGCAAGAGTGTCAATTTCTCCATCCCAAGGGTCCTATTTATACTATGAGCTATTAGGGTTTCTCCTTTAAACCTAATTGAATGACTTAGGCCCTAAGCAATCCAAGATCCTTCTAGATACAAGGCTTGGACGAAATTAAGGTTCCCAAGCCCCTAAATTTCGTTCACCCTAATATCCATAAGGATACATAGCCCAAAATACAACTATCACACATTTGACAGTTTATGCCCCTTTATTCAATTAACCTCTTTAAGTCACCAAATTAATTCTTAATTAATATATGACTTATATTAATCAAATAATATTATTATTTCCTCAATATATTATTCTCATAATATATTAATAATATTTCTTCTCTCTTAACAAATCATCCTGTCAAGTTACTATGGTGAAGGCAACCCAAAAGGACCATGCATAACCGGGTCAAGTACTTACCAAATATAGTTATAGCCTTAGACACTAATCCAACAGTCTCCCACTTGGATAAGTCTAGTAACTATATATGCAAATATAATCCGATTAGCAATCGTAGCTCTCAAAGACGCTGTCAACTCTGATCTTATCAGTATCCTGTCCTTTAGATAAGGGATTGTATAATCCTCTGTTTTAGATATCGTGCGGACAATTACATGGAACATGGTCATACTTATTGTCCTGCAATTTGTTTCTCGATCTCAGATTCATTTGACATAGAACTTAATCGAACACATCAATTTAGTTCTGACCGGGCCCGACACATAAGTCAAATCAAATCATCGAGGGGCCCTGATATCGCTTTTACCCTCTTAGGATAAAAGGAACAGATAAACTTCGACTTATATGCATTTATTATCCACTAATCAAATTACACACAACAATACGTTTTATAACATCAAGTTACTGATGCGTTTGCGTATTATCAATGCATAACCAATTAACAAACAATAAACCATATATCTAGGTTTTAAGACTATATGATATTACCATCTTGTGATCACTCGTGATAAATTCCATGAAGTGATTCCAACAAGTGCGGGTTTATTCCAATGCTCAAATCAAGTTCATAAGCACTCATGAACGTTGTAGCAAACCTTTGCTATGTCTAATACACTTTAGACAATCTACACACCAATTCATGACAGTCTTCATTCATACCTACTTCCAACATATGAACGACTGTGGACTATTCGAATAATTCGATTATTATCAAATAATTAATTACTCAGGAAGTCAAAACATGCAAAATGAAACAATAGTTAAACAATTAACATAAGACTGTAGCTTTACTTATAAATAATACTCCTTTATTTAATCATCAAATGTCAATTACATTTATCTATTACACGTTTCCAAACTATCTAATCTAAACTAATATCGTCCTTTAGCCCAATGCTCCTAGCGTGCTGCAAATGCTTAACCCTGCTAAGTCCCTTCGTAAGCGGATCTGCTGGGTTATCCTATGACGATACCCTCTTTACCACGAGGTGTCCTTCTTCTACTCGATGTCTAATAAAATGATATTTTCTGTCGATATGTCGAGATCTACCATGATCCCTCGGTTCCTTGGTCAAGGCAACCGCTCCTTCATTATCACAGAAAATTTCCATAGGCTCCTTTATGGTAGGCACAACTCCAAGATCACCAATGAAGTTCTTCAACCACATAGCCTCCTTTGACGCTTCGCTCGCTGCAATGTACTCTGATTCGCACGTTGAATCAGCTACTGTTTCTTGCTTGGAACTTTTCCAAGTCACTGCTCCCCCATTAAGGGTAAAGACCCAGCCCGACTGCGAACGGTAGTTGTCCCTGTCGGTTTGAAAACTGGCATCACTATACCCTCGCACCTTTAAGTCATCACTCCCTCCGAGGACTAAAAACCATTCCTTGGTCCTCCGAAGGTACTTAAGTATATTCTTGACCGCAATCCAATGAGCTCTGCCTGGGTTCCCCTGATATCTACTGACCATGCTTAAAGCAAAGGCCACATCAGGGTGAGTACAAGTCATAGCGTACATGATTGAGCCAACTGCGGAAGCATAGGGTATTCAGCTCATCTCAGCTATCTCGGCTTCTGTACTCGGGCTTTGAGTCTTACTCAATTTGGCATTACTCTGTATCGGTAGTTCTCCCTTTTTCGAGTTTTCCATACTAAAACGTTTTAGTACCTTATCCAAGTAAGTATTCTGACTAAGTCCTATTAGTCTCTTACTTCGTTCTCTCACTATCCTTATTCCTAAAATATAGGAAGCCTCTCCGAGGTCCTTCATAGCGAAACACTTCCCGAGCCAGGACTTAACCTCCTGCAGAGTCAGGACGTTGTTTCCTATGAGCAGTATGTCCTCGACATACAAAACGAGAAAGCTAACTATACTCCCACTGGCCTTGACATGTACACATGATTCATCTTCACTTCGTACAAATCCAAACTCTTTGACTTTCTCATCGAAGCAAAGATTCCATCTGCGAGATGCTTGCTTAAGCCCATAAATGGACTTCTCAAGCTTACACACTCTATTGGGATGCTTTGGATCGACAAAACCCTCTGGCTGAGCCATGTAAACATCCTCAGCCAACTTCCCATTAAGGAAAGCGGTTTTTACATCCATTTGCCATATTTCATAGTCATGAAATGCAGCAATGGCTATCATCACCCTAATAGATTTTATCTTCGCAACTGGTGAGAAGGTTTCGTCGTAGTCAACTCCAGGAGTCTGAGTGAAACCCTTTGCAACCAATCGCGCCTTATAAGTGTGCACGTTCCCATCCACGTCGGTCTTCTTCTTGAAGATCCACTTGCACCCGACCGTCTTACGACCTGGTACATTGTCAACCAAATTCCAAACTTGGTTGTCATACATGGACTGAGTCTCGCTGTCCATCACCTCTTTCCATTTTACAGACTCTGGGCTTGCCATGGCTTCCTTATAGCTATTAGGTTCATCTAGATTTATTAGTGTACCATCACTAATATACATGTCCCCTTCGGTAGTAATATGAAAACCATAAAACTGGGGATGAACTCTAACTCTTTCGGAACGTCTAAGAGGTAAGGACTCGTTAATTGGTTCAACCGGAGTTTCCTCCTCGGGTTGAGCGCCAGTGTTAGAGGTTCCTTCATCGCTAGACTCTTAAATCTCTTCAAGATCGACTTGCCTCCCACTGTCTCCTTGGCTTATGAGTTCTCGCTCTCGGAAAACCCCTCTCCTCGCAACGAAGACAACATTGTCACTTGGTCTATAGAAGAGATATCCAAAGGATTTCTGTGGGTAGCCGATGAATATACATCGCTCACTACGAGGTTCGAGCTTGTCGTGAGTTTCTCGTCTTACGAAAACTTCACAGCCCCAAACCTTGATATGTGCCAACGAGGGAGCTTTCCCTGTCCACATCTCGTGAGGTGTTTTGGCAACCTTCTTTGTGGGTACTAAATTAAGGATATGGGCGGCAGTCTCTAAGGCATACCCCCAGAATGAGATAGGTAGTGAAGCACGACTCATCATAGAACGAACCATGTCTAGTAAGGTTCGATTACGCCTCTCAGCTACACCATTCAATTGTGGTGTCCTAGGTGGCGTCAATTGTGAAACTATTCCACATTCCTTGAGGTAGTCGTGGAATTCAAGACTTAGGTACTCTCCACCTCGATCAGATCGAAGCATCTTGATTTTCCTGCCCAATTGATTCTCCACTTCTTGTTTAAACTCTTTGAACTTTTCAAAAGTTTCTGACTTGTGCTTGATTAAGTAGATATACCCATATCTGCTATAATCATCTGTGAAAGTCACATAGAAGCGATTTGCATCCCTTGTGGTGGATCTAAAGGGTCCACATACATCTCTATGTATGAGATCCAATAAACCCTCACCCCTCGCACAAGTGCCAGTGAAGGGTGACTTGGTCATCTTTCCAAGTAAACAAGATTCGCACGTGTCATCTTCCCTAAGGTCGAACGACTCCAACACTCCATCCTTTTGGAGTTTGGCTATGCGCTTCTTGTTGACATGTCCAAGACGACAATGCCACAAGGATGCTTTATCCATACCATTGGAAGAATCCATACACAACACATCATTTCCTACGTTATCTACAACCATAACAGTTTCATAAATTCCATTACAAGGCATTGCTTCAAAATATAAAACACCATTTAGATAAGCATAAATCGAACCATTCTCATTATTAAACGAATATCTAAATCCTTGTCTAAATAAACCATGAAAAGAAATGATGTTTCTTGCCATATCTGGCGAGTAGCAACAATTATTTAATTCTAAATTCAAACCATTTCTAAGCTCTAAAGAATACACTCCAATCTTGGTGACAGGCGACGTTCTTCTGTTTCCCATGATCAGATTTATTCTTCCAAGCTCCACATCCCTATTTCTTCCTAGTCCCTGCAAATCAGAACAAATATGGTAACCACACCCTGTATCAAGAACCCAAGAAATAGCATGAGATGAATCATTAGATTTAATTGTGTAAATACCTGCAAAGGATGGCTTGATCTTCCCATCCTTGATGGCTTGCAGATATTCCGGCCAGCTTCTCTTCCAATGCCCTATTTTGTGGCAATGGTGGCACTCTGCCTCCTTTGGGTTTGGGTTGGGCTTAGCAGGATCAACCTTGGTCCCACTAGAAGAGGAACCATTTTGGGACTTTCCTTTGTGGTGGTTCTTTGAAAAAGCCTTCCTCTTCTTGCCCCTTCCTTGTCCAATAGCCAAAACAGGAGCAACGGGTGGATTGGGAGTTGGTGCAACAGACTTGTCCTTGAAGTTGCTCTCAGCAGTCCTCAGGATCCCTTGGAGTTTGCTTAGGGTGACCTCTTCCTTGTTCATGTGGTAGGTCATCCTGAATTGGTTGTAGCATGAGGGTAAGGAGTGAAGAACAATGTCGATAGCCAAATCTTCCCCAAAGTTGACATTCAACTTGCGAAGACGATCAACATACCTTTGCATCTTTTGCAAGTGCACAGTAAGAGACTCTCCACTTCCCATTTTAGCAGTAATCATATTCGTTATGATCTCATAGCGTTCTTGCCTCGCGCTTTGGTGATACCTCTCCATCAAGTCTAGATGCATCTCATAAGGATACATGTCCTCATAGGACTTTTGGAATTCTGAGTTCATTGTGGCTATCATGATGCAATGGACCTTCGTTGCATCACGCTCATGGTTCTCAAAGATAGCCATTTCTTCAGGAGTAGCAGTTTCTGGATTGATCTTTTCGAGCTTCTCATCGAGAACATACTCTTTGTCCTCGTAACGCGCGATTGTGCGAATGTATCTTATCCATTCGCTAAAGTTCGTTCCATCGAATGTTACTTTTTGACAAAGGCTCATTAGAGGAAATGAGCTAGCAGCTGCGTTGTTTGCGTTAGACATCTACAAATAGAAAGAACAAAGTTTGATTAGATTAAGTCCCTAATTAACACCCAAAAAGAAAATTAGGGCTAGGACCCAACAACATTATTTACACATTAGAAAAGGGATGCCGTAATCCAACATGCAAATAATTTGGAGGTAAGTGAATGACGATTCACTAATTCTTCACCATGAAAAACATAAGCTTTAAGTTTGAAATGTATTGAGAATTCCTATATTTCATTGAGATTCATTGAACCTTTCAATGACATGTTTAAATCTCGATATGCCCCTCTCGTTTGTGACTGGGATGCCGAGGATCACAAAGTGGGTGTGAATAACCATGCAAATGTACAAGGTGCCCCCACTGTTACAGTTACCCATTCAATGTGCTGGTTAACCACACACGCTCCATTAAACTATAACAAACAATGAGTCACCCTTTGCCACCTTTGCTTAGAACCCAATTAATGTGCCAGTTAACCACACGCGCTCCATTAATGTCTTAGCGAGGGTACAAAGTGTAATTTCATGGGATTGCATCAATTCACTTTTCCTAAAGTAACTAAGATTGGGAATTTTATAAAACATGTTTAGTTACTTTATATAGATTCATTATACTTATTAATGAGAGGAGGTCTGCCTTATCCTACCCGTTCGGCTAACGACCCTCCACCAGTCAAGCAAGCGGTGGGTGTGAATGTACACCCATTAAGCGCCATTTTATAGGCAGCAACCTTATACCCACCTTATAGACTGGCTTCGTGAATGAGGCCTACTAACGGTAAGACTAGCATTTTAAATTATACATATATATATATATATATATATATATATATATATATATATATATATATATATATATATATTAAGCTTGTAATAATATAATAGTATAGGGTTGAATTTTAAACTTGTAAAATTCTAGGGATTTGAAATTTAAAATTATCCAAATTAAACTTTTAATCACAAAATTTAAAATTTCAAAGCTTGAGGACAAGTCTTGAACTTTTTCAAAGCATAAGGATCAAATAGCAAATAATATAAATCATCTAATTAGATTATCTCAATTTGATCTTATTTAATGTTACTTGCAAAACAATTTACCAATTCAATTCAAATAATCAACAATTATCATATAAGGAAATTATTATTCAACTAATTGGTAATTATCTTTTGTTAGGTCAAGAATATACTCATATATATGATTAAAATCGGATTTTAATGACCCAAAACAGTTAAGGCAAGTATCCTCAAGTAAAACAGCAAGAAATCCCGAAACTACCTCACTCTGACTCTTGAACTCGCCGAGTTCCTCTATGGACTCGCCGAGTTGGAGCTACTCGCCGAGTCCACAGTGGAACTCGCCGAGTACAGCAGTCAGAATCACAAAAATCGAATTTTGTAAGCAACAAGCAATCAACCAATGCATCAATTCAATAGAAATCAATCAAAGCTCTGATACCACTGATGGGTTTGAGCCATAAGAACTTTCCTATGTGCACATGCAAACCCTAATTGCTTGGATCTAGGTTTCTCTACTTGAACATGCATTGAATCCAAGACTTGCAATACTAGATCTAATGTAATATATTGAATCTAATCATATGAAATCAGATCTGAAAGAATACCTTGAATTAGTTTCTTGATACTTCTTCTTCTTGGAGCTTAGAGTCACAATTGTCACTCCTCTAATGGCTTACAAACACCAAATAGCAAGAAGATGATCTTGAGAAAGAGGGAGGAGGGATAGAAATTGGCCCTAGGGTTCCTTGGCTTGCAAGAGTGTCAATTTCTCCATCCCAAGGGTCCTATTTATACTATGAGCTATTAGGGTTTCTCCTTCAACCCTAATTGAATGACTTAGGCCCTAAGCAATCCAAGATCCTTCTAGATACAAGGCTTGGACGAAATTAAGGTTCCCAAGCCCCTAAATTTCGTTCACCCTAATATCCATAAGGATACATAGCCCAAAATACAACTATCACACATTTGACAGTTTATGCCCCTTTATTCAATTAACCTCTTTAAGTCACCAAATTAATTCTTAATTAATATATGACTTAAATTAATCAAATAATATTATTATTTCCTCAATATATTATTCTCATAATATATTAATAATATTTCTTCTCTCTTAACAAATCATCCTGTCAAGTTGCTATGGTGAAGGCAACCCAAAAGGACCATGCATAACCGGGTCAAGTACTTACCAAATATAGTTATAGCCTTAGACACTAATCCAACAGTTTTCGTGCCGGGAGCCCAAAGTGGACAATATTGTGATACGTTCCAGAGGGTGATGTTACAAGCACCCCAAACATTTCAGAATGAAACCAAAGCCAATATCAAGAAGTGGAAAAAGTTATGAAGGCCCAAGTGAATATGAACCAGAAAAAGAAGATGATGAAAAATATGAAGAAGTTCTGGTCAAAGAAAAAGATGTAAAAGAAGAAGATGAGTATGAAGAGGTGTTAGTTAAAGAAGATGCTGAAAAAGATGAAAAAAACAGAAACTCCACAACCAACTAAGCAAAATCTGAATGAGTACAAGCCCATACCTCCATTTCCATCAAGACTGAGAAATATGAAGCGCGAAAGAGAGGATGAAGACATTATGGAAATTTTTCGTAAGGTTGAGATAAATATTCCACTTTTGGATGTTATCCAACATATTCTCGTTATGCCAAGTTTCTGAAAAATTTATGTGTTTCAAAGAAAATATTTTAATTAATGAAACTATCAAACCTGACGAAAATATTTCTGCCATTTTACAAAAAGGTTTGCCCCCAAAGTGTAAGGATCCGAGAATTTTCTGAGTTCCTTGTAAGTTGGGGAACCTTACTTTTTCAAATATCATGTTTGACCTTGGAGCATCAGTCAATGTCCTTCCATTTTTAGTTAAAAAAAATTAAAAATGGGAACTTTACAAAAGACTGGGGCACTCATTCAGTTGGCAGATCACTCGACAGTACACCCAAAATATGTATTGGATGATGTTCTCGTCCAAGTGGGTGAGCTTATTTTTTCCGCTGATTTTTATATTTTGGAAATGGGTGATTTAGACGTATCAGATAAAAACTTAATTATTTTGGGAAGACCTTTTCTGAAAACTGCTAAAACGAAAATTGATGTTTTTGCGGTTACGCTTTCTATGAAATTTGATGGGGATGTGGTCAATTTTAAAATGAATGATTCTTATACTTCTGATAATATTTCTGTTAATTATTTGGGTACCAGCAGTCCTTTATCTGAGGGCTGTTGTGAGTTTTTTTAATGTTTCTGTGCAAGACAAATTTGTAAACGGAAAATTAGTTTCCACATCAGAAGAACTGGAAAAAGGAAAGCTTGGGAAAAAAGAAGAGAAGTTAGCTGCTGATAAGAACCTGAACAGAAATAAGCTTGGGGAAGAGGAAGAGCTGAAATCTGCTGAGGGAGAATCAGATAAAAATCTAAAAGGAAACGAACTTTTGGAAAAGGAATAGGAGAAAGTGATGATTTCAGTTGAGAAGGTACTAGAAAAGATACTAATTTCTACAAAGGAAACATCAGAGAAAAAACTGAAAAGAAAAGAATCTGAAGAATTTAAAAAAGAAGATTTCTGGAAATAAAAGAAAGATCAGAAAACGAAAGAAATATGAAAATCAGAAGAAAAACTTATCTGAAGAAAATCTGAAGTATTTTCATTTTGCTGAACAAGTTCCAGATCCACCAATCTTGCCGTATCTGAAGGGATCTGGAGTGGCAAGGAAAAAACTTGAGCTTCAAAGAAGTCCCAACCACACCAGTTAGCAGATCTGGTTGGGCAGAGTCGAGCCAATGACTATAAAATGGGCAGCTTTCCGGAAGGCAACATGAAGAGTAGTTTTTAGTTTTTTATGCTTTCAATAAAGAGATTGTCGCAGTTCCAAGGAAGCTTGGGGAAATCAAAGGAACGATAGAGTTGCTGAAATTCAGATTTTTTTGCCAACATCATCGTCAAAATCAGAATTTCTATAAACTTATCAGGTACATTCATTCTTAGCGGCACCTTTTTGCTTTTATATTCTTTATTGAGTTGTTCATTCCTCTCTAAGCATTGAGGACAATGCATCATTTTAAGCTAGGGGAAGGGGTCGGTGTGAAATTTTGCATTTTTTGTTATAAATTTTAGGGAAATTGTCATAAAAGCTCTTAAGTTTTCCAAAAAGTGTCGGTTTTATCCTTGGATGAGTTTTGGGGGTAATAAAGCCGAATACTTTCGCTAAATGTTTCAAATATCTCTTTTAAGAGGTTGCACCCTTAGTAGCCGGTTACCCATGTGCTGATTTGTCACTTTAGGTGACATGTCAAACATGGGCCCCATTTTATAGCCCTCTCCCACATAACCCCCCCTCGATTTCTTGCATCCTCTCGCATCCATAATATTCTCCCACATAAAATGCCAACATCTTATGCAAAATCAAGCTCGAATGTGAATTCACGATTCAAGAAGAAGATCGAAGTGACGTGTGGGTGTGAAGATTTATGCCCTGTGTTTGGTTCACGCACACAAGAAAATCCAGTCAAAAAATTTTGGGGGTTCCCTAATTATAAAGTAAAAAATCATTTTTCCCTTTTCTTTATTTCATTATCCTGAGATTTTCCAGTAGGATTGCACTAAAGGTGTTATGCACTGACCTAATTATGTAGGGAGAAGGAGGTTGTGGGTTTTTCAAATGGGTTGACGATGAAGGGTTCAAAAACAAGATATGATGCCAGAGTCAAATCCGCATACAGAGCAGCGACAAATGATGGCATTAATGCAGATGGTTGTTGTTTTGTTAGGGGCTATATTGTTCATGATTGTTCTAGTAGTATACAAGATTTAATGGCAGTTGGTTGTTATGACACAAGTGTTGTGATCTTGAAATATGTAGCTTTTGATGGTATGAAATATGTAACTTTTGATGGTATTTGATAGTTTGGTAGGTATATGTAATGTTAGGATTCTAATTTGTAATGTATGGATGTTAATTGCAATGTTTGGATGGTTAATTTCAGTAAATGGCATTTAGAGTACAAGCTGGTTTGTTTTATAAGTATATTGCATAAAATGGTATTTCAGTAGATTGAATTAAATGGTAATTGGTATGTATTTTCACCTTTGCATCAAGACTCAGTCGAGATTATGCCAACATCATTTTTTTTTGAAGAATAGAGAGATAGTGGACCAGGTTGTGGGTGATAAGAAAGATGAACTTAATGCTTGTATATGCATAAAATGGTATTTCAGTTGATTGAATTAAATGGTAATTGGTATGTATTTTCACCTTTGCAAAAAGGTACATGTCACACCCCCAAACCGGAACGGCGGAAACGTTCGGGGGCGGAGGACGTCATGAATAGTATCACAACAATTGAATAATAGTAATCAAAGTAACAACAACCATTGCATTAATAATATAGTGTTTACATTGAGTTTGTAACATTGTTTGTATGACACCAAAATGTATAGCAAAAACTATAGACGAGACACCCTGAATGCTCCGTCTTCTCAAAAACCTGTAGTATACCTGTCTATCGGTTCCCTGAGAATACAAGTGATTTTGAAAGTGTATCAACATTTAATTTGGTGAGTTCATAAGTATGTATTTGAGATGGAAAGCTTGTCATTTTTCTTTGAAAAACGTTAGTATGTTCCTCTAGAAAATCCAATATTTTCTATAGTAAATGAAATGTAGTCTTAGGCCTTAACACCAAAATGTATGTTTGTTACTGTACTCTGTAATAGTATACTGTAGTCTTATTAACAAATAAAACATATCATGAATGTTTCTCTAAAGTGTGCTCTGTACTAGAAAAGTAGCGTATCATAGTAGTGTTTGTATGAAAACATTTTGTATGAGTGCCTGGAATCCACCAACCATAGTGTCAAATAGTGTACTATAGTTTCATTATTTTAAAAAAAACCTTTGAAGTAGTGTAAATCCCGTAAACTATGTTTAGTTAATACCATTGTGAGTTTCATATAACCATGCTAAAATGACTAGTGGCCTCTACGACGTTCTTCAGGTGTCAGAATGTTATGACATTTATCACCCCAGGCCTGCCGGCCTAGCTGTTGCAAGCAGCTCAGGTGCGGGATTGTCAGTCTCATATAGATCTATACACAAATTCACGCTCTCCCTCCAGGAGACTCTGGTTATAATTTATAGGACTTGAACCTGTACCCTGATGGGTACAATGAAGTAGTGCCTCACAACCATGTATTAACTAGTTTACGTGTAGTGTTATAGTGTTCTCTTGTACATGAATCTGTATGTCTTACCTTGTAGTAGTGTATTTGTATTGTAAAATAATTATACTTAAATAATTATTTTAGTAGTGTATCCCTGAATTAGTGAAATAGAGTAGTGATCCATAAACTATACCTATTATAGTTTATATACTTGTTTCTGTATAGTGTTCTTGAGCTTGTAAAATAGTGTAGTGTTTCCCAAACTATACCTATTATAGTTTAAAAGTATGTCCTTGTATCGTTTCTTGAACTTAGTAAAATAGCGTAGTGATTCACAAACTATACCTATTATAGTTTGAATGTATGCTCTATACTGAACTGAAAACATTTGCAATTTAACAGTGTGTATTAAGCGGTAGTAAGAGATTTGTGGAGAATACCTTTTTGCTCTACATGTTACAAAAGGGTTATCAATAAAATGAAATATATTTTATATTCATATATATTCACAGCACATAGAATTAAGAGTGAAAAGACAGTCGAATAAGTAATTCTATCCTAAACCCACAACCAGACAAGGAATAGGATTTAGGGCGGACTTGCCAATTCTAAGTCTGCTGAACCTTATATATATATATATATATATATATATATATATATATATTGATAAAGTGTAGCAATATTTCAGTTTGAAACAATTGCAAATGGTTTGAAACGGTTTGAAATCGTTTGAATGTTAACACAAGAGTACTTGTGTTTTACTTGTATTCCCCCCTTAAAAAACATTAAAAATAGTGAAAACCTAGGGGTATGAACTCACCTCTAGTGCGTGTTCGCGTTCGGATTGCGAAACTGTAGTGACGATCCTCGGGTTAGCGTACGTGAAGATAGTCGCGTCCTAAAAATATTATATCCGACGTCGTATTTAAATTAATAAGATATTAATTTAAATAATAAACTAAATAGTGACTTAAATAATAATTAAGGTATTAGACAACACTTTAATTATGTAAGAAATACTTACAAATTGCCATAGGAATTATTTGGAATATTGGTAGGCGTTTTCGGTGTGTAAGAGCAGTTTTTGGTGAGCTTGGGAGGGTTTTCGGTGTTCTTAGGTGGAAGTTTGAAGATTTGAAGATTGTTCTTGGTGTTCTTGGTGGGAATAAGAATATCTGGGCAATATTTTATGAAGATATGAAGGTTCACGGATGAGTTTTGAGAGCAAAAAGTGGGATGTTTGCGGCCTAAAATGTGAGAAATGAATTGGGTTCACGGTTGAAAACATATATATAGGGGTAGTTTTCGGTCTTAATGGGTCTAAACTTTTGGGTTTTCGGTTAAAAAGAGATTTGTGGAGAATACCTTTTTGCTCTACATGTTACAAAAGGGTTATCAATAAAATGAAATATATTTTATATTCATATATATTCACAGCACATAGAATTAAGAGTGAAAAGACAGTCGAATAAGTAATTCTATCCTAAACCCACAACCAGACAAGGAATAGGATTTAGGGCGGACTTGCCAATTCTAAGTCTGCTGAACCTTATATATATATATATATATATATATATATATATATATATATATATATATATATATTGATAAAGTGTAGCAATATTTCAGTTTGAAACAATTGCAAATGGTTTGAAACGGTTTGAAATCGTTTGAATGTTAACACAAGAGTACTTGTGTTTTACTTGTATTCCCCCCTTAAAAAACATTAAAAATAGTGAAAACCTAGGGGTATGAACTCACCTCTAGTGCGTGTTCGCGTTCGGATTGCGAAACTGTAGTGACGATCCTCGGGTTAGCGTACGTGAAGATAGTCGCGTCCTAAAAATATTATATCCGACGTCGTATTTAAATTAATAAGATATTAATTTAAATAATAAACTAAATAGTGACTTAAATAATAATTAAGGTATTAGACAACACTTTAATTATGTAAGAAATACTTACAAATTGCCATAGGAATTATTTGGAATATTGGTAGGCGTTTTCGGTGTGTAAGAGCGGTTTTTGGTGAGCTTGGGAGGGTTTTCGGTGTTCTTAGGTGGAAGTTTGAAGATTTGAAGATTGTTCTTGGTGTTCTTGGTGGGAATAAGAATATCTGGGCAATATTTTATGAAGATATGAAGGTTTACGGATGAGTTTTGAGAGCAAAAAGTGGGATGTTTGCGGCCTAAAATGTGAGAAATGAATTGGGTTCACGGTTGAAAACATATATATAGGGGTAGTTTTCGGTCTTAATGGGTCTAAACTTTTGGGTTTTCGGTTAAAAAGTAGTCCAAAAGAAGTGATTTCGGTGGAAAAGCGGCCCAAAAGAAGAGTTTTCGGTCAAGAGGTGGGACCTTCGCATGCTGATTTCGGTGTTGACCGAAATCAGTTTTCGGTCCGAAGTGGGTGGACCTCCCTGCGAGATTTCCGTCGAGTGGGTAAGGCCATGCGATAGTTCTCGGTTTAGTGGGTTTTCATCCTAAAATTTAAAACTCTAATATAATAAAATTATTTCTATATATTAAATCAATATTTAACTCTTATAAACTTAATAAAATAAATAAAACTTGAATTTTATTTAGAGAGTTTGACTTCTATAGACTTTTGTAGACTTGAGGATAAAGGGTTGTTACAGTACATTTCATAAAATGGCCCCTAAAATGGTACATTGCAGAAACAATTGGTGAATGGTAACAATTGTTAACTATTTTAGTAACTAAAAGATTGAGCATAACATGTAAATAAAAGTTTGAACATAACATATAAAGGGGTGTATCCATTTCATATAGTTTAATTACATACTACCAATATGTATCAGCCATTTATTTGTACCAAAATGCCTAAACAATGCACAAAAAGGCAACCTAAATGGCAACAAAAATAACAATTGGATGCATGCTGCAATCAGTGGGTGTACGAATGTTACTGTACCAAAATGCCAAAAACCAAACTTTAAAAAAGTGGCAACCTATACCATTCCCACTACACCCCCACCCCGTTTCTTCCTAACAAACTACTCCAAGTTGATTGGCTTTACATAAGAACCACCACCATATTTGTCATAGATACCCTTCCTTAGCTTTATCTTGGTAATCCTCTCAGATGTTTTCCTTATTCTCCTAACCATTGGGACAACCTCATGTCCTTAATCATCACCCTGATTTCCCTCATCATCACCCAGTTCATCAAAACCACCTTCAGGTCCATCACCATCATCAACATCTCCATAACCATGACCTTCTCCATCACCATCACCATCAACTTTATCTACAACACCAACATCTCTAGCACCATGAACTTCTCCATCACCATCACCAACATCTTCATCTCCAGCACCATGAACTTCTCCATCACCATCACCAGCAGCTTCATCTCCAACACCTTCATCTCCACCATCCAGACCAACATCATCATCAGAATGGTGATCATCAATAAAATCATTTACATCCTAGTGTAAAAAGATATAATTAGTTCACAACAATGACCAAAAAAATTGTTAATTAATAAAAGATAATATGTATTACCAGTTCAAATGGTGGGGAATCATCAAATTCCACTTGTACACCTGGCAAAGCTTCTATTTCGGCCATGTTATAACCAGCTTCTAGCATATTAGCAATGTCTAAAAGTCCTAATTGTATCTTCTCTGGGAGAATATCCTCCTCTTCGCCCTTAGTAAACTCAATTACCCCGTTATCTTCCACCACATTGTCACCCTTAAGTGGACTTGACTTTGTAACGCCCGTTTCCTGGTTCGTAGTTCAAATAAGACTTTTCCATTTTTGCAAAGGGACTCGACGAGTTGAAGGACCAAATCGTCGAGGAGGTTCAGATCTGGACGCGAGAATTAAGTCACCTACTCGACGAGTCGAGAGCCCGACTCGCCGAGTAGAGCTGCCAAAGTGGAACCCTAATTTTTAAGGTTTGCACCCTATTTAAACACATTAACCAGCCTCCATTCCAACCTCCATCGTCTCCCTTAGTCCAGAAAACCCTATTTTGAAACCCTAGAGACTTGTAAGAGTGTGAGGGCCTTTCTTGAGGGATTTTGTGTGTTATTGAAGCTAGAAGAAGAAGGAGCTTGGGGGTTTTAGAAGAAGTAAGTAGATCCAGAGATTTTGCCTCATTTCCAGTTCATTTGAGGTATAAAGTCTATACCTTGTCCATTTATTTTCTAGATCTCTTCACGGGTAGTTTAGGGCTTTAAGGAGCCATTTTTGGAACCATTCATGGATGCAAGCATGTTTGGGGGTTATGAATTTGGATATGGCCGTCCATGGCCTTAAAAGACTCAAAGTTGCCAACTTTATTGAGTCTTGGCCCTTCTCCATGCCTTAAATCTCTTTTGGAGCTTAGTTTTGGTGTTTTAGCTTCTTGACACCATGCTTGGACGTAAAGTTAGCAACTTTACTTGTTATTCCAGCTTTAGGGGACCAGATCTATGGTTTGGAAGTGTAGGACTCAACAGAAAGTGACTTAATGGATTTAGACAAAAGGGACTCGACGAGTTGTTCATACGATTCGATGAGTCGGGTCGTGGTCCCTCGACCTTTTCTGGTTCTGAGTGAACTCGTTGAGTCTAGGAGATGACTCAGTGAGTTGGGCATGGTTTCGAGCTTTGAAGAGTTGGGGACTCGACGAGTCCAAGGAAGGACTCGACGAGTTCAAGCGAGAAGTCCCGATGTTGTTGATAGGAGGGACTCGACGAGTTGTGGAAGAACTCGTCGAGTTGGATCGCGATTTCAGAGTTTTCTGATAAAGGGAACTCGACGAGTTGATGGACCAACTCGGCGAGTTGAGTCCACCATAATGTTGACTTTGGCCAGAGAGTTGACTTTGACCAATTTAGACTCTTGAAAGATTATGAAGTACGGAATAGATTATAGAAGGTTGTCCCATGTAAGGGTTTGGGCCCAATTTGGAAATTGGGCTAATAGTGGGCCGTTACTGGGCTCTTATGGATTTTGGAGTTTGGATTTGATTAGTTGTGGACTTGGGCCTTAGTTATGTATTTTGCGTGGCCAGGGGTAAAATGGTCATTTTACCCCAAGTATGGGTTATGGATCATGGTTTGAGACCCAATTGCTAATTGGGTGATGTTTTGGGTAATGATGGATCGAGGAGTTTCCAGGACAGCAACTGAGGACCTATTGTAGTGGACTTCAGCAGTATGAGGTGAGTTACCTTCCAGTAGAAGTGGGTCTACAACCACAATGTCGGCCCACTAGTAGGAGTTGTTTGATAGATGATTATATTTGTGATAATTATCTAGGTTTGCTACTACCTGATATGTTTTATGTGCTAGCATGATATGATGTTATGTGATAGTGGTAGTAGGGGTAATAGTCCCCGGTTACCGGTAGGATGAGGGAACTCACTATGCTTCATGCTTACGGTTTTCAGTTTTGGTTTCAGGTACTTCGTTTCAAAGGAAAGGAGCCGGATCAATTGCAGCGCATCACACTATGATTTTCTGCACATGAGATCTTTGGGATTACACTCGGATATTATTTTATGATAATATGTTTTGATTACTGGCACTTTGGTTTTGATATGTGATGTTATTATGGATGTTTTTATACTATTGGTCTTATAATAACTTAATTAAAAATGAAATTTTTGGTCTTGAATTTTGGGTTGTTACAAGTTGGTATCAGAGCCTTAGTTTGAGGGATTCGGGCACACTCTCGGGTGTGACTGGACCCAAACTGAGGACTTGGTATGAAAATTTTAAAAAGTAAAATTATTTCATAAAAAGGAGTTTGAAAAGAAATTGAAAAGAGAAAAGAAATTTGAAAAGAACAAGGTGTGTGATGCGTTGAATCAACCGAGCTCAAGTAAGTTTTCCCCAAGATACCCATACATGTTATGATATGTTATGTTATGATATGATTATGAGAACTGCATACTAGATTAAGGCTAAGGATCTAGGAAGATGCCTTATATGCCTGTTGTATGTGCCTGATGTGCTGCATGATAGTACTGATCAGTCAGTGATAGGATAGCCTGTTTAGGTTATGCATGATTGTATGAGCCTTAGAATCTCATGCCAGTATAGATTCCTAATAAGAGGATAGAATGATTTGATTGGAATATGTTGGTTAGATTTTCCATTGTCTGAATGCTGCTTGCTTTGTGCTTTGTGGGACTCTTAGTAATATGAGCTAGCTATTAAGTGAATATGCTAAGTCACATGTGGCACAGACTGGACAATATAAGAGTGATAGATTTGAACCTATTGTACAACTCTTGTTTGAGTCCAACCGTTCTAGGGATGGGTCTTTTACTCGAAGGATTATCTGATCTCTGTTGCATGTGGCTATATTCATGAGGTAGCTAGTTGACATTACTGGGAATCTTTCAGCAGCTGAGGACTGGGTGGGTTTGGGAACCTAGGAAAGCTTAGGATATGTTTCATTGGGTTAGTAGTGAGGTTTAGTGAGGCTTGGATGTATTAGTTTGAGGAATTGACTTGGAGGATTCGGGAGGATTGCTGAGGAAAGTATGGATAGGTGTGGAAGGTAGTATCGGGCCCGTACTACTAAAAGCACAGGATCCATACTCGAATCGGTGAGAGTCTTGGAGAATCTGAGAAGCTTTGGGGAGGAGGATCTTTGAGTATATATGACCAGAGACTTTTGTGGTTTTCACTTTAGGGATGAGCACTCAGGGTGATGGTTCGGGTTCAGGATTCGGTCTCAGCTCAGGTGGTGAGCCAGTCGGGGGAAGAACTGTCAAGATTTTGAGTTCGCGTTGGATCAAGGAGATGGAAGGTGTTTTCCACACTAGTCCCTACCCCATAGGAGCCAAGGTTCGGTTCGCCTTGGGTCTCCTATATCGGGCGGCAAGGAGCTGCTGGGAATTGATTGTGCGGTCTATTGCGCTTTTTGAATTGGAGATTATGTATTGGGAGGAGTTTGTGACCCGATTTAGGGCAGATGATGTTCCAGTTGTTGCAACTCAGTCATTGGCGAGTGAGCTAGCGAGTGTGACAGGGTGTCAGACCCTGAAGGATATGACTTCTGGAGTTTGGGGATACGAGACCAATTTGGAGCACACCGGAAAGAGAGGGTCGTGCCAGGTGCGTAAAGTAGAGGGTCCGGGGAAGAGACCCAAGACTTCTGATCATTGGGTGAAAGGCCAGAAGGGCCAGAGTCAGTGCAACACGTGCGGGAAAGTGCACAAGGGAGTTTGTCGTTCCATAGGTTTAGGCTGCTACAAGTGTGGCGGGGTTGGTCATGTCAGAAGGGATTGTCCTCAGGGGACAAGCCCATTATGTTTTCACTGCGATCGTGTGGGTCACAAGAAGGCCAGTTGTCCGACGAGGGGAGGATCAGTGAGCGCGCCTACACCAGAAACTTTAAGGATCACTGAAAAACGAGAGGGTAGAGCAGGAGCCCCCATCAGAGAGGAGTCGGACTTTGCAGTAACATGCAGGAGAGATCCGGATTACAGAAGGCAATGTTGCAGGTATGTATCATTTGCTCTTTTTGATTCTAACTGTATTATGGTTGTTCTTGCCTCGGTCTCGGGTAAGATTATGTATGAGTTATTTCCCTGCTTGTATTCAGATTGTATTTTTTCAAGAAATGTCATATGCCAATTTCATACCATGAATTGTGGAGTAGTTAGTAAAAGGCCGTTTCCCTTTTGCTGTATCGGGGTGTTCAGTGTCCTTATGATTCGTAGTAGAGATCGGTCAGGGGTAGTATATGGAAGGCCTGTGGATAGTTTCATCAAGCTAATCCACCCGTATCGATAGGATTTAGTGGTTTCATTGTCTGTTTTGATATGATCGGCGATTGTCTATGGGAGAACTTTGGAGTTCAAGGCACTACCGTTGCTAGGAAAGGACTGGTAGCATGAAGATGGTAGTGTCAGTTACAGGTATTCAATGCATAAGTGGTTGGTCATTGGATGTTCAAGAGAATAGTATTTGCGCATGGGCTGTGTTCGGTTACAGTTCAGTGGTGCTGCAAGATTGGAGGTGGAAACAAGGATTCGTCAGCCAGGGTGAAGATTAAGGTCTCCAGTTGTCAGCATGGGAGGTGGATTGAGGTGTCAGCCTGGACTCGATTTCAGGAATACTCTTCAAGATTTCAGAGGATGGGCGATCTTAAGGTTTGGCTGGTAATTGATCGCTAGCATTGGTAGGCACAGATTGTCACCAGTGGGTTATTAGAAAGCAAGAAGGATTGGGAATCCTTCAATTCTCACGTGCCATGAAGACAATGTCGAATCTAAGTGGGGGAGAATCAATCAGGTATTTAGGAGCAGAAATAAGTGTGAAATTAGGAGGAGTTTCGCATCTCCGTCAGGGAGGAAGGCGGTCGAGTGGCCGTCTAGGTTGAGGATTGGGTGAGTTGGGAGTTCAAAAAACGTTCCAACATTTGGTTCACGCTTTTCCTTGGCATCTGATAGCAGGTTTTAGGAACCAGGTTAGAGCTTTAGTTAGGACTCAAGTTCAGATAAGTGTTAGGTCGAGTGCGTGTTCGACCTAGTATGGGAAGTGTTGTAAGTCTGCGGGTGTAGCCGTAGCATTCACCAGGTTGTCAGATAGTGATAGAAGTGTTGTAAGTCTGCGGGTGTAGTCGTAGCATTCACGAGGTTGGCAGATAGTGCTAGAGTGTTGTAAGTCTGCGGGTGTAGCCGTAGTATTCACCAGGTTATCAGATAGTACTAGAGTGTTGTAAGTCTGCGGGTGTAGCCGTAGCATTCACCAGGTTGTCAGATAGTGATAGAAGTGTTGTAAGTCTGCGGGTGTAGCCGTAGCATTCACCAAGTTGTCAGATAGCGTTAGAGTGTTGTAAGCCTGGGAGGGTTGACGTAGCTTTCACTAGGTTAACAGGTAGTATGGGAGTGATGTCAGATCACGAGGAGAACAGTAGTACCCACCAGTTCGGGTGCAACAATGAGGATATGGAAATCCACGGATTGGATTTCGGAATTACCAAGATGGATTAGATCTGGTTGAGCCAGTGGTAACACTGTAGGGACGCCACTACAGTTATGAGGTCAGGGAAGCAATGGACTACTTAAGGTCGTTTGTGATATAAGGCTACCATTGGTCAGGTAGCAATCACTCTTAGCCTTGGATTTGGCGACGTTGGGATTCGACGTAGGGACTCGATCGGTTGGATCAGGAGGTCGTTAGGGCCATAATGGTAAGATAACTGATGACAACTATTGATAGATATGGATTCCGATCGGAAGTCGCGAGGGGCGACTGTATGGGAGCCTTTGGCTCAGTAACCGGGTAGGAACCTGGTATTTCAGATAATTTTGGTCAAGCGGAGGCCAGGGAGGTCGCGATGGAATTTGGAAGGCAGTTCGGGTTTCAGACAGTTCACTGTTTCAGGCATATCAGCGTTCCAGGCAGTATTGGTGTTTTAGGGATTTCATGTTCGGTCAGAGTAACTGATTAAAGGGGAAGCGATAAGTCACTCGCAATGGGATTAAATAATCTCATAGTAGTTGATTTGACTCTATTGTGCAGTTCTCGTATGAGCCTAACAGTTGCAGGGATGAATCTTCTACTCGAAGGATTATCTAACCCTTCTGTCATGCGTAAGTGTTATGTAGTCGTTTATGGACAGTGACTTGTTTTCTTTTCAAAAACAACGTGAGGGGTGACAGTTCGGTCGGAGGGGATCCGACAGGGAGCCAGACCCCCGAGACCTTAGGGTTCGGATTTCAAGGAAAGTAGGATTAGATTCGCATGAAAGGTCGAAGAGTCATTCTTCACCAAGTTTGAAGAATTACTCTAAGGATGGTTTTAGTAGATCGGGATGGGCGATATATGAAAAGAGTTGGAAGGTTCTGTTGGGTTATGAGTATTCTAACACTCCTAAGTGTACATGCAACCCTAAATACCTTGGATCTATGTTTTCTCTATTATACATACAATTATGAACATCCAAGGTATTATCCTAATCTAGCATACAAAATAATAAATATAACAAGATAGAATACATACCTCTTTGATGTAGAATGTCTTCATGAAGCTTGAGTGCCTAGTGCCCCAAGTGTGACACCTCAAATGGTTCACATAACACCAAATACACTTGGAATAACTTGAGAGAAACTTGAACACTCCTTGAAATCGTCTAGCCCTCACACTCATACATTAGTGCATGATTTCTTGAGCCATGAGATTCTTTTATATGGTGGCTATTAGGGTTACACCATGTAACTCATAACTTTACCCATTCCTTATGCTCCATGGATTTTAACCTCCATGGAGTATCCATGGGTCACCCCATGGACTTAGTCCAACATAAGAAATCTTGGATCACAAGCTCACATATATAAGAATGAATGATTTACACAATCAACCCATATATTTAATTAGTCTCCTTTTGATCACTTAATTAATTCCAAATTAATTCTTGATCAATACTAATTAAATAACCTTATTAATATATTAGAACTTATAATATATTAACCAACCTTAAGTGTTATTTCTCTCATTATAGTCTATCCAAATGCATGATGCCATGCAACCCAAATGGACAATGCCGGGTCGGGTCAAGTCTTACCAATTATAATTATGGACTTAGACATTAATCCAACAGTCTCCCACTTAGATAAGTCTAAAACTATTATTGCGTATGACTTCAGGAACCGATCAGCAATCGTAGCTCTCAAAATCTTCTGTCGAACTCTGACCTTGTCGATGAACTCTGACCTTTGTCAATGACTTGTCCATTAGATAAGGGATCATATATTCCTCCATTCTAGATATCATATGGACTGAGACATGGATTATCAATCATTCTCTCTGTCCATTTGTTGTTTCCCGATTTCCGATTCATGATGACTGACTGATTGAACAAATCAAATCAGTCCTGGCTTGGCCAAGCACTCACATGTATCATCTTTAAATCATCGAGGGGCCCACAGATATCGCTTTTATCCCGAAGGTAAAAGGAATGGATAAACTTCGACTCATATGGCTTGTTCTACTACTTGTTGAATCATACACAAAGACACGTTTTATAACATCGAGTTACCAATGCGTTTTCGTGCAATCAATGTATAACCAACTCATAGTAACAACTCATATCTCTAGGTTTGAAGAATATAAGATATTATCGTCTCATGATCACTCGTGATAAAATCCATGAAGTGATTCAAATGAGCGCGGGTTGAATCCAATACTCAGAACTTATGAGCACTCATGAGTGTTGTAGCACCACTTTGTCCACCAACTTGGACCTCTACAAACCAACCCATGACAGTCTTGATTCATATCTACTTCCAACATATGACCGAATGTGGATGGTTTGACTAACTTAATCATTCAGGAAGAGCAACTTAGTTATTCTGGAAGTCAAAACATGCAAAGTGAAACACAAGAATAAATGAATCAAATATGGTATCAAACCCTATGAATATAAATAAACACTTTTATTTATCACCATACTGATTACTCATTATTCATTGTTTCGGTTTTATCAACTTTATACTTGAATTTAAAACAATAGTTGTCCCATGCTCAAGCATGTACACTATGTTTTCTAAACACTAGTCATGCCATACACCAAGTATGCATACTATGTTTGTCTATGATCTTTACTTTATAAAATAGATCAATTGAACATCACTCCAATGATCCTCTTTTCACAGTCCCAAATCCTTACTGCAAATGCAAGAATTCCAAATTCATGTCATTTACTGAAATCTGTTAGATTCTAAACTTATATGCATTGATCCTCTTAATGATTATGCACAAAGTCAGAAAGACTTGACAACAATCATTACAGATCATTCCAAAGGAGATCAGCTCCTTGGAAACATCCTTCTTTCATTAAGTTTCTTAATCTTACACAGATTGAATAATTTCTAACTTTGAAACATTTCCATATTCCATTTTGACTATCACTTCTGAACAAGAGTTGCCTCCTTACAGATTATGTCAATATGGTCCTTCCAGAATTAACATTATACTTCCAACTGTCCTTGAGCAACCAATCTTTGGTAAACCTTAGATTGTCCTCGACAATTGCTTAATCATTTTAGTCATATCCAATTCTAGACCTTTTCCCTTCATAATGCCCCAGGCATTTGGATAATTTTAGAAAGGATGAATATAGCACATGTAATCGATCCTATATCCGAAGCATATGGGACACGATTCATGATGTCTCACATAAAGACTAAACCAGTCTTTTGCTATAATATTTCCATTTCAATTTGCCAAGTTCTCAAAATTCAGATTATGAAAGGGATGCCGTAATCATAATCGAATTTTAGAACGCAAATAATGGACCCATATATAGAATTTCCTTATGTTGAGCCATTCCAACATGAAATTCATATATATATATATCCTTGATTAAATACGATTAAAATCTCAATCTAAGCTTTTTAGAATTGAAATGAAGTATAATTTCCTCTCCCTTAATTATAGCAAAACAACTTTTTCAACCCCTGCAACCTCACGAATTGAAACTTTTGTTTTCTATAATTAACATTGCTAACTTGCAACTATTGTCATAATTATCATGCTCCCACTAACATGATGATTATTAGCATAACACTTATGCTCCCACTAGCTTTGACATGTACTCAGAAATCAGCTGACTTTCTTACCAAAGTTCAGATTTCTGATACTAGATTGTTTTGATAAAACTTTATCAAAATCATACACCTCTCTTAGATAGCTCACATGTGTGTCTAAACAATTTTAGAACTATGAAAAGGGATGCCGTAATCATAGTCTCAATTGTTTAGACCTTTGCCACTTCTCACAAGTCCATGTTAGTGTGCCGGTAAACCACACACGCTCTACTAACGACTTTGAGAATGCAAATATCACAATTTCTATCTAGCTAAAATCTACTTAGTGAAAGTGTTTACTCACCATCATTTTCATGAATCGGAGAGAAACCTTATGACACTTAGATTTAATAGTGTATGTGTTCTTATCCATGTGAATTTGTCAAAACCATAATCACAAGACAAGGTTAGTGACAAATCCAAACTCATATTGATTAAACTTGTGCAATCTTAAATTCTTGCCATTTGGCATCTCAGGTGCCTGCCATTGCTTCCAAGTAGTTGTGCAACCAATTGAGAACTCTCAGAACTCCTATGCAAAGCCAAATTGAATAGGCACAAAAATTTGAACACGATAGGTTATAAACCTCAAGTCGTGTGCTAGTGAAGGACTTTATGTTTTATTCTTGATTAAGTCTTGAAACTTTCAAGAGCTTTAAGACTCCCACTGTCCTCTTGACATATAAGACTCCCTTGTCAAATATTCAAGAGATAGTGCAGATTCTTTATCAAGACTAACACTTTACACAATTGGCCTAAGTTGGTCTCTGTTTTATCCAAAACATCACAACTTACCAATTTCAAATGTACAAGAGTAGATAACCTTTTACTCTTACATTTGACTAGTGTTAACAAACCCTCTTTAAGATATGTCACTCAAGTTACAATCTTGGAGTATGACTCTAAGAATTGTTTTGGAACGAAGTATGACTCATCTTTTTGATTTAACCAATTCAACAATTCATGACTCCTCTTCTTGACTTTAGAGGACCAATTGTGATATGGTATCTTAATCATTAAGATGATCATAAACATGATACTAAAGTACTCTCCCATCTTTTCAGATTTGAGAAACTTTTATCTTTCTGCCATACTTTGATTCTTCTTATTCGTTCTGTCTCACATTGAAACTTCTCCAATGCTACAGACTTATACTTAAACTTATAAGTATAACCATATTTACTGAACTTAAGTAAATCATGACGAATAGTCTTCTTGATCTTTTGTGGTGGACTTGACCAGTGCACATGAATGTGTACTCGATCCCTTAGTCCTTTCCTTATTCACATAAGGAATTAGTCTTAATTTTCCAAGCTGAAAGTTCTCATTCATCATACTATACAACTTGCATGATTCCAAGTTTCGGTCCAATTGAACCTTGGGTGATGAGAATCTTTCCTTATTTGGTAATATTAGACACTACCACAACCGAAAGAATCAAATCCATTTTTCCAATATTGTTATCAATGGAATCTTATAAGCAACAACTTTTCACAAATGCCATTGTAAGGATGCTTAAAATAAATAAAATCAAAACCTTTTTTTTTTATTTTAAAACTTTGCGGAAAAACTTATCCTTACAATCCATATGAAAACCTTGTTGTTATCTATTCCTAAGCAATATAAATATCATAACTCTTAAGTAATAGCCCAAAATTCTGATCACCGAACCATGCGATTGAAATCCTTCTTCGCGATCAGAATCAACATGTACTTAATAGAGTTAGACAATGGACTTTACCTGAAATAGAGCCAAACTTATTGACTTTAACATCCTTAGGTAAATTTGGGAGCTTCGTAACCAATGCCCCTTCCTTTGGCAATAGTTACCTATGGATCCTTGATAATGGGACTATCTCAGACTTCGCCTCTCTCTTTACCATTGGGTCAACAGAGTTGACTATGGCCGATCCCTTTCCATTGGGAAGAGAGAGCTTTACTGGATATCCAATGGCATCATTGTCAATGTCCATAGCGTTTTAGGAAGTTGATCTTAGCAAATAGATAAGATCATTAAGGGTCTTGTCTTAGTCTGTTTCATAGGATTCCCAAAAGAACTCACTATGTGACTTAGAAAGTAGTTGAGCCACCAACTTTCTCAAGACTTTGACACCCAACTCTCCCGGCTTGTCAATATGTGACTACATCTCCAAGATGTGATCACACCTAGACCTTGCCTTGCCAATAGGGCTTGAGTGAACTTAAACTTTTTAGGAACTTGTGGGTTAGGGAGAATAATTGGAGGAGGTGAAAGAAGTATGATATCCATGGGACATCATCTTCATTTAGGAAAGCTTGTTTCAAGAGATTTGGGAAGATCATAAATGTCTAGACCAGACATCTTTTTGGGAGATATTCAAGATAGTTGATTTAAAGTCCTTAATATGACACCCAATATGAAATATTAAGGTTAGGACCCAACAAACTATTTTATAACTTAAAAGAGGGATGCCGTAATCCAAGCTATAAAATATTTGAAGGCAGGTGAATGACGATTCACCAATTTCCACCATGAAAAACGAAATAATTTATTAGGTTTTAATTGGATTTGAAAGTCCTAGATCTTTGAGATTCATTGAACTGTTCAAAGGCATGTTTCAATCTCGAGTGTGCCCTTCAGGTTTTGTGACTGGGATGCCGAGGATCACAAAACAAGGTGTGAATAACCATGCAAATATACTTGTTACCCTTAATATTTACCCCTTAATCAGTGTGCCGGTTAACCACACACGCTCCACTGATACTATGATAAATATTAAGTTACCCTTTGCCTACCTTGTTAAGTCCAGGTTAGTGTGCCGGTTAACCACATACGCTCCACTAACGACTTAAGCAAAGTGCAAAGTGTAATTTCATGGGTTAACACCAAATTCACATTTTCCTAAGTAACTAAGATTAGGTATTAATAAGAGTTTAGTTACTTAGTATTTATCATTAATACTTTTAATGAAAGGAGAATTATAGTCCTTGTCCTACCCGTTCGGCTAACGACCCTCCACCAGTCAAGGAAGCGGTGGGTGAGAGTGGACACCCATTAAACTGCCATTTTATAGGCAGCAACTTTATACCCCCCTTATAGACCGGCTTCGTGAATGAGGCCTACTAACGGTAAGACTGACTTTACTCTTATATATATATATATATATATATATATATATATATATATATATATATATATATATATATAAATATTATTAACTTATAATATTATAAAGTATAAGGGTTGAATTTTAACTTTTAAAATTCTAAGGGCTAACTTGGAATTAAAGTATTCATAAGTGAAAACTTTTCAAATTCCAAAACTTGAGGGCAAGTTTTGAAACTATTCAAAACTATTTAATTCCATAACTTATGATTTTAAAGTAGTTTTAATTAAAAAAAAAACTCTTCAAGTTCCATAACTTGAGGACAAGTTATGGAAGACTTTAAACTAATTAATAAAAAAAAATAACCTTTTTTTTATTGTAACTTATGGAACTAATTAAGGTTACACTTTTTTTTAATTTAATGAAGAGACTCTTCATTTTGTAACCTTTGCCAACTTTTATGAGTTTTATGATTCTTAAATGTGACTTTTCATATAACTTGAGGACAAGTTACAAAAACACACTTTGGAATCAACTCTTAGATTAAAATGGATTGAAAACAACTATTTCACACAACTTTTCTATTAATCTAAGAACCTCATAAGAACAAGATAATTCAAATCATCAATCTTCAAGAAATTAGCATGAACATACAAACTAATACAAATCTTGAAATTATGACAATTATCTTAGAAATTGGATTAGCATGAACATTACCACATCAAAAACAAGTTTATAAGTCCAAAAACATCCTAGGGTAATGTTCCTAGTCCAATTCCAGCCAAAACAATCGAATATATGCATCCAACTCGATTTTTCAGCTACTTTTGCAAGTATAACAAGAAAACAAGCCTAGTCTCTGATACCACTGTTGGGTTATGAGCATTCTAACACTCCTAAGTGTACATGCAACCCTAAATACCTTGGATCTATGTTTTCTCTATTATACATACAATTATGAACATCCAAGGTATTATCCTAATCTAGCATACAAAATAATAAATATAACAAGATAGAATACATACCTCTTTGATGTAGAATGTCTTCATGAAGCTTGAGTGCCTAGTGCCCCAAGTGTGACACCTCAAATGGTTCACACAACACCAAATACACTTGGAATAACTTGAGAGAAACTTGAACACTCCTTGAAATCGTCTAGCCCTCACACTCACATATTAGTGCACGATTTCTTGAGCCATGGGATTCTTTTATATGGTGGCTATTAGGGTTACACCATGTAACTCATAACTTTACCCATTCCTTATGCTCCATGGATTTTAACCTCCATGGAGTATCCATGGGTCACCCCATGGACTTAGTCCAACATAAGGAATCTTGGATCACAAGCCCACATATATAAGAATGAATGATTTACACAATCAACCCATATATTTAATTAGTCTCCTTTTGATCACTTAATTAATTCCAAATTAATTCTTGATCAATACTAATTAAATAACCTTATTAATATATTAGAACTTATAATATATTAACCAACCTTAAGTGTTATTTCTCTCATTATAGTCTATCCAAATGCATGATGCCATGCAACCCAAATGGACCATGTCGGGTCGGGTCAAGTCTTACCAATTATAGTTATGGACTTAGACATTAATCCAACAGGTTCATGATTGTTTTGTTTGCAATTAGGGGATTGACGGAGAGTTGTTTCTGCACGGGCGAGCCGACGGGAAGCCAGGTTATGCTAAGTTTCAGGTCTCATAAGGTAGAAGTAGCCTTCAAGAGTTGAAGGTTCGGGTGATATATCCTGGATAAAAGTTCCGGTTGCCTTGGGAAGACCACTGATCGCGCGGGGTGATGGTTATACCCTCCGATCGGCAGGTGTCAGTTCTAAGAAACGACAGTTCGTTCCGGATAAAGCTTGGGAGCCGGAGGTCGAGAAGCAGGAACATTATCCGAAATGGTTCGCCGCAGCAGACTTCGAGGACGAAGTGTAAGATAAATGGGGGCGATTTTTAACGCCCTTTTCCTATTTCGTAGTTCAAATAAGACTTTTCTATTTTTGCAAAGGGACTCGACGAGTTAAAGGACCAACTCGTCGAGTAGGTTCGGATGTGGACGCGAGAATTAAGTCACCTACTCGATGAGTCGAGAGCCCAACTCGCTGAGTAGAGATGCCAGAGTGGAACCCTAATTTTTAGGGTTTGCACCTTATTTAAACACATTAACCAGCCTCCATTCCATCCTCCATCGTCTCCCTTAGTCCAGAAAACCCAGTTTTGAAACCCTATAGCCTTGTAAGAGTGTGAGAGCCTTTCTTAAGGGATTTTGTGTGTTATTGAAGCTAGAAGAAGAAGAAGGAGCTTGGGGGTTCTAGAAGAAGAAAGTAGATCCAGAGATTTTGCCTCATTTCCAGTTCATTTGAGGTATAAAGTCTATACCTTGTCCATTTATTTTCTAGATCTCTTCACGGGTAGTTTAGGGCTTTAAGGAGCCATTTTTGGAACCATTCATGGATGCAAGCATGTTTTGGGGTTATGACTTTGGATCTGGCCGTCCATGGCCTTAGAAGACTCAAAGTTGCCAGCTTTATTGAGTCTTGGCCCTTCTCCATGCCTTCAATCTCTTTAGCTTCTTGACACCATGCTTGGACGTAAAGTTAGCAACTTTACATGGTATTCCAACTTTAGGGCACCAGATCTATGGTTTGGAAGTTTAGGACTCAACAAAAAGTGACTTAATGGATTTAGACAAAAAGGACTCGACGAGTTGTTCATACGACTCGACGAGTCGGGTCGTTGTCCCCCAACCTTTTCTGGTTCTGAGTGAACTCGTTGAGTCTAGGAGATAACTCAGTGAGTTGGGTATGGTTTTGAGCTTTGAAGAGTTGGGGACTCGACGAGTCCAAGGAAGGACTTGACGAGTTCAAGCGAGAAGTCTCGATGTTGTTGATAGGAGGGACTCGACGAGTTGTGGAAGAACTCGTCGAGTTGGATCGCGATTTCAGAGTTTTCTGATAAAGGGAACTCGACGAGTTGATGGACCAACTCGGCGAGTTGAGTCCACCATAATGTTGACTTTGGCCAGAGAGTTGACTTTGACCAATTTAGACTCTTGAAAGATTATGAAGTACGGAATAGAGTATAGAAGGTTGTCCCATGTAAGGGTTTGGGCCCAATTTGGAAATTGGGCTAATAGTGGGCCGTTAGTGGGCTCTTATGGATTTTGGAGTTTGGATTTGATTAGTTGTGGACTTTGGCCTCAGGTATGTATCTTGCTGGGCCAGGGGTAAAATGGCCATTTTACGCCAAGTATGGGCTATGGATCATGGTTTGAGACCCAATTGCTAATTGGGTGATGTTTTGGGTAATGATAGCTCGAGGAGTTGCTAGGATAGCAGATGAGGACCTATTGCAGTGGACTTCAGCAGTATGAGGTGAGTTACCTTCCAGTAGAAGTGGGTCTACAACCACAATGCCGGGCCACTAGTAGGAGTTGTTTGATAGATGATTATCTTTGTGATAATTATCTAGGTTTGCTACTACCTGATATGTTTAATGTGCTAGCATGATATGATGTTATGTGATAGTGGTAGTAGGGGGAATAGTCCCCGGTTACCGGTCTATAGGGCCGAAGGGGTAGTTTAGTACCCAGCTATGCTAGACAGATTATGATATATGTGATATGATATTATGTGGTAGTAGTAGGGGGTGAAATAGTCCCCGGTTGCCGGTCGACAGGACCGAAGGGGTACGTTGGGCACCCCGGTATGCTTAACAGGGGTAGGTTGAGCACCCCGGTATGCTCAGCAGGGTAGGTCGGGCAGCAAGATATGTCTGACATGGGTTAGGTCGGGCACCCCGGTATGCCTGACAGTATGTGATTTGCATGGTATGTGGTAGGATGGGGGAACTCCCTAAGCTTCGTGCTTATAATTTTCAGTTTTGGTTTCAGGTACTTTGTTTCAATGGAAAGGAGCGTGTTCGATCGCAGCGCATCACACTATGATTTTCCGCACATGAGATCTTTGGGATTACACTCTGATATTATTTTATGATAATATGTTTTGATTACTAACACTTTGGTTTTGATATGTGATGTTATTATGGATGTTTTTATACTATTGATCTTATAATAACTTAATTAAAAATGAAATTTTTGGTCTTGAATTTTGGGATGTTACAACTATATTTTGTTTGTGAAGTTAACCCCTTGTAAAATTGCATCAATACCGTGTTCATTTAATCATTTGTTGATTTAAGCTTCCAACCAATATTGGATCCTACTTGCCCAAAAGTGTCACTACCTTGCATCACACTTGTTTGATTAGTACCTCCTTCTTGCATCATATGACCATCCTGAATATGAATTACTGGAACTTCCTACACAACACCTTCTTCCTGCACCACACCTTCTTCTACAATAGTAGGAACTGTTGGATAAGGTGTCTAAGTCCATAACTTATTTGGTATATACTTGACCCGACCCGGCATGGTCCATTTGGGTTGCACTTCACCCGAACTATTTATATGGATAACATTATGAGAAGAGTATATTTGCGGCCTACTAATATATTATAAGTTATAATATATTAATATAAAATTGTATTATTTAATTAGTATTGATCTTAAATTAATTATGAATTAATTTAGTGATCATAAGGTGACTAATTAAATAATGGGCTATTGTACTTATATAGTGTGGGCTAACACTCATAAGGAAATGGGCTAAGCTTGAATGGGAGTCCATGGATGATCCATGGAGCTGTTAACCCATGGATCCTTGGAATAGGAAAAGACATGGGTTATTAGGGTTTGCATTGTTCATAACCCTAATCATCTACACTATATAAAGAGGCTTATGGTGCTTGAGAAGACACTATGTGTGTGTGCATAAGGTGTGGCCGATTTCTAGAGTATTAGAGTGTTCTCTCATAAGTTTTCCAAGTTTGTGGTGATTTGTGATTTCCATTTGAGGCATTCACATTATTGGTGCTTGGCTCTCAAACTCCCAAGGAATCAACTCACTAACAAAGGTATGTAATTCTTCTAGTATCTTTTATGTTTAAAAGTACCCCATGTATGCTAGATAGGTTATGAACCTTGGAAAATTATTTTGCATGTATTTTAAACAAACATAGATCCAAGGTTTATAGGGTTGCATGAACACCTTAGGAGTGTTAGTTTGCTCAAAACCCAACAGTGGTATCAGAGCCTAGGCTTGTTTGTTTGATAGTTGTTGCAAACTTGTTGAAAAACTCAAGTTTTCTGCATTCTGCAGCATGAACTCGCCGAGTCCATGGGGGGACTCGCCGAGTCCATGAGTAAACTCATCCTACTCGTCGAGTAGGTTCGTGCACTCGACGAGTAGAAGCCTCAGAATGCAGATTTTCGAGTTTTGCTGCTGGAAATGGACTAGAAACATTACCCTAAACTGTTTTGGTGTTATAAAACCTGTTTTAGATGGTGTAATGTTTATGCTAATCCATTTACAATGGCTTATATCAAAATTGCATGATGATATGTGTTCATATGTTCTTGGAATTTTTTGATATGATGTTCATGTTCTTATGAATTATTGTTAGATCATAGGAATTATTTGCTAAATTGTTTATTGATAATTCTTGATCATTTATGCGTTTTAATGGAGTCCATAATTTGTCCTCAAGTTATGGATTTCCAAAGGTCACTTTCATTTATGCACACTTAAATCACATAAGTTACATGAAAATGAAGAGTCTTCATTTTATGAACCTTTAATTCATAAGTTATGAAATGAAAAGTTTTGAATAGTTTCAAAACTTGTCCTCAAGTTTTGGAATTTGTAAAGTTACACACACTTTAATATACTTTAATTCCAAACCCTTAGAGTTTTAAAAGTTAAAATTAAACCCTTATATTATTTATAACATTAATGGTTAATTATTATATATATGTATAAGATTAAGTCGTTTTACCGTTAGTAGGCCTCATTCACGAAGCCGGTCTATAAGGGGGGTATAAGGTTGTTGCCTATAAAATGGCAACTTAATGGGTGTCCATTCTCACCCACCGCTTCCTTGTTCGGTGGAGGGTCGTTAGCCGAACGGGTGGGAAAATGACTTTAAATTCTCATTAAAAGTATAATGAATATTATAAAGTAACTAAACCTTTAATAAATTCCCAATCTTAGTTACTTTAGGAAAATGTGAATATGGTGCTAACCCATGAAATTCACACTTTGTACCTTACCAAGTCGTTGGTGGAGCGTGTGTGGTTAACCGGCACACTAACTTGGACTAGTAAGGATCACGAAGGGTGACTTAATGTTTATCATAGATCGGTGGAGCGTGTGTGGTTAACCGGCACATTGATTAGGTGATAATATTAAGGGTACCAAGTGAATTTGCATGGTTATTCACACCTTGTTTTGTGATCCTCGGCATCCCAGTCACAAAACTTGAAGGGCACAATCGAGATTGAAACATGCCATTGAAAAGTTCAATGAATCTCAAAAGAATCTAGGAATTTCAAAACCAATTAAACCTAATAATTTATTTCGTTTTCATGGTGGAAATTGGTGAATCGTCATTCACCTACCTTCAAATATGTTATAGCTTAGATTACAGCATCCCTCTTCTAAGTTATAATATATTGTGTTGGATCCTAGCCTTAATATTACATTTGGGTGTATTATTAAGGATTCGATATATCTAATCTAAACTTGTTTTCTTCTTTTCAGATGTCTTCCAACAACAATGCTTCAGGCTCTAACCCTACTGGCTCCTTTTCCCTCATGAACCTTTGTGGGAGGGTCATCTTTGATGGTTCCAACTTCATGGATTGGATCCGGAACATCAGGATGGTCACTCGTTACGAGGACAAGGAATATGTCCTCGATAAGGAGCTAAAGGAGCTTGATGAGTCCACTGCTACTCACGAGGAGGTCGCTGAGTATCAGGCACATGAAAGAGATGCCACCAAGGTGGCATGCATCATGATGGCCACCATGACAGCTGAACTCCAAAAGTCCTATGAGGACTATTACCCTTTTGAGATGCATCAGGATCTGATGGAAAGGTACCATCAGAGTGCTCGTCAAGAGCGGTATGAAATAATCTCCTCCATGATCACTACCCGTATGAAGGATAGCGAACCAATCACGAGCCACATGCAGAAAATGCAAAGGTATGTGGACCGTCTAATGAAACCGAATGTGAACTTCCCTGAGGAGTTGGCAATTGATATCATTTTGCACTCCTTGCCCTCGTGTTATGATCAATTTCGTATGACATACCACATGAACAAGGAGGAAGTCACACTCAGTAAGCTTCAAGGACTTCTGAAGACTGCCGAAAGTGGTCTTAAGAGTAAGTCGGTTTCTACTCCTACTCATACTACTACCCCTGTTTTGGCTATCGGGCAAGGCAAATGGAAGAAGAGGAAGCACCCTTCGAAGGGTACCAAGGGAAAGTCCATTGAAGGCTCCTCATCTGGAACCAAAGGTGGTTCTATCACTCCTTCTGCCATCCCTAAGGATACTGAATGCTTCTACTGTCAAAATAAGGGGCACTGGAAGCGAAACTGCCCAAAGTACTTGCAGGATGTCAAGGATGGGAAAGTGAAACCATCCTATGCAGGTATTTACACTATATTGTCTAATAACTCACCATATTCTAATTCTTGGGTTCTTGATACAGGTTGTGGTATTCACATCTTTTGTGACTTGCAGGGCCTAAGAAGAAGTGAGGATGTGGAGCACGGAAAGATAAACTTAATCATGGGGAACAAGAAGGTTGCACCTGTTGCCAAGATTGGAGTTTATACTTTGTTGCTAGATAGTGGGTTAAAGTTAGATTTGAATAAATGTGTGTACTCGTCTGAAATGGCGAGGAATATTATTTCCTTTCATGCTTTGTACAAACAAGGTTTTACCTTTTCTTTTGATAATGAAGTTGGTAGTATTAATGTTTTCTTTAATAATGTTCTTTATTTTAAAGCATTACCTTGTGATGGTGTGTATGAAGCTGTATCGGTTGTAGATGATTTAGGAAATAATGTATTATGTATTGATTCTTCTACTAGCTTGGATAAATCATCTTTGTGGCATTGTCGTCTTGGACATGTAAGCAAGAAACGCATAGGCCAGCTCCAAAAGGATGGGGTCTTGGAGTCGTTCGACCTTAAGTCGGATGATAGTTGTGAGTCTTGTCTACTTGGAAAAATGACAAAATCACCCTTCACTGGTACTTATGCAAGGGGTGAGGGTTTGTTGGACCTTATACATATTGATGTATGTGGACCATTCAAAACCGCCACAAGGGATGCTAATCGCTATTATGTGACTTTTATTGATGATTTTAGTAGATATGGTTATGTCTACTTAATCAAACATAAGTCAGAAACTTTTGAAATGTTTAAAGAGTTTAAACAGGAAGTAGAAAATCAATTGGGCAGGAACATTAAGATGCTTCGATCCGATCGAGGTGGTGAGTATCTTAGTACTGAGTTCCTCGACTATCTTAAGGAGTGTGGGATTGTCTCACAATTGACACCTCCCAGGACACCACATCTGAATGGTGTAGCTAAGAGGCGTAATCGAACTTTGTTGGACATGGTTCGCTCTATGATGAGTCGAGCTTCGCTACCAATCTCTTTTTGGGGGTATGCCTTAGAGACTGCCGCCCACATCCTTAATCTAGTCCCTACAAAGAAGGTTGCCAAAACACCTCATGAAATGTGGACTGGGAAAGTTCCCAATTTGGACCATATCAAGATTTGGGGTTGCGAGGCTTTCGTGAGGCGCGAGACTCATTACAAGCTCGAACCTCGAAGTGAAAGGTGTATTTTCATCGGCTACCTACAAAAATCCTTTGGTTACCTCTTCTACAGACCCAGTGAGAATGTGGTCTTTGTGGCTAGGAGAGGGGTATTTCGAGAGAGAGAATTTATAAACCAAGGAGACAGTGGGAGGCAAATTGACCTTGAATAAATTCAAGACTCAATTGGTGAAGGAACCTCAGACACTAGCAATCAACCTGAGGAGGAAATTCCTGTTGATCCAGCTGACGAGTCTATACTTCCGAGGCGTTCCACAAGGGTTAGGAACACACCTGAGTTTTATTATGGATTTCATATTACTACGGAAGGTGATACATTTATCAGTGACAGTACACTGGTAAATCTGGATGAACCTAACAGTGTTAAGGAAGCCATGGCAGGCCCAGAGTCTGCTAAATGGAAGGAGGCTATGGACAGCGAGATACAGTCCATGTATGACAATCAAGTTTGAAACTTGGTTGACAATGTACCAGGCCGTAAGACAGTCGGGTGCAAATGGATCTTCAAGAAGAAGACCGACATGGATGGGAAGGTGCACACTTATAAGGCTCGACTGGTTGCGAAGGGTTTTACTCAGACTCAGGGTATTGATTATGATGAAACCTTTTCACCAGTAGCAAAGATTAAGTCTATTAGGGTTATGCTAGCCATTGCTGCATTTCATGATTATGAAATATGGCAAATGGATGTCAAAACCGCTTTCCTTAACGGAAAGTTGGCTGAGGATGTTTACATGAATCAGCCAGAAGGTTTTGTCAGTGCAGAGTACCCCAATAGAGTGTGCAAGCTTGAGAAATCCATTTAGGGATTGAAACAAGCATCTCGAAGTTGGAATCTTTGTTTCGATGAGAAGGTCAAAGAGTTTGGTTTCTCAAGAAGTGAAGATGAGTCCTGCGTGTATGTCAGAGCTAGTTGGAGTATAGTTAGCTTTTTGGTACTGTATGTGGATGACATACTACTCATAGGAAATGACATCCCAACCTTGCAGGAGGTTAAGTCTTGGCTTGGGAAGTGCTTTGCTATGAAGGACCTTGGAGAAGCTGCCTATATCCTAGGGATAAGGATATTAAGAGAAAGGAGTAAAAGACTAATTGGACTTTGTCAGAGTATCTACTTGGATAAGGTGTTGAAAAGGTTCAACATGCAGAATTCCAAGAAAGGAGAATTACCGATCCAAAGCAATGCCAAACTGAGCAAGGCTCAGAGCCCGAGTACAGAAGATGAGATAGCTGAGATGAGTCGATTACCTTATGCTTCCGCTGTTGGCACGATCATGTATGCTATGACTTGTACCCGTCCTGATGTGGCCTTCACTTTGAGCATGGTCAGCAGATATCAGGGGAACCCTGGCAAGGCTCATTGGACTGCGGTAAAGAATATTCTCAAGTACCTGCGGAGGACTAAGGATTGGATCCTTACCCTTGGTGGGAGTGATGACTTGAGAGTATTAGGGTATAGTGATGCTAGCTTTCAGACTGATAGGGATAACTTCTGCTCTCAGTCGGGCTGGGTCTTTACCTTAAATGGACGGTCAATCACTTGGAAGAGTTCCAAACAGGAGACTGTAGCTGATTCGACTTGTGAATCAGAGTACATAGCAGCGAGTGAAGCGGCAAAGGAGGCGATATGGCTGAGGAACTTCATCGGATGTACCAGCTATTAAGGAGCCTATGGAGATTTTCTGTGACAGCAATAGTGCGGTTGCCTTAGCCAAGGAACCAAGAGATCATGGCAGATCCCGACACACTGACAGAAAATATCACTTCATAAGACACAAGATAGAAGAAGGACTCCTCGTGGCAAAGAGGGTATCGTCAGATGAGAACCCTATGGATCCCCTTACGAAGGGACTGACGAGGGTGAAGCATTTGCAGCATGCGAGACGCATCGGGCTGAGGGACGAAATTAGTTTTATAGATTAGATAGTTATTACCGAAACTTGTAAAATGTAATCGACGTTTGATGATGAATAAAAGTTGTGATTTATTTATGAGTAAGGTGTTGCTATCATTGTCAATTATTTACTATTGTTTCAGCTTTGCATGTTTTGACTTCCAGAATAATAAGTTTATTCAAACTCTCCACAGTCGGTCATATGTCGGAAGTAGGTATGAATCAAGACTGTCATGAATTGGGATTGTAGATGAATAAAGGTGTTTAGCCATAGCAATGGTTGCTACAACATTCATGAGTACTCATAAGTTATGAGTATTGGAATAAACCCACGCTCACTTGTATCACTTCATGGAATTTATCTCGAGTGATCGTGAGACGGTAATATCATATAAGTCTTCAAACCTAGAGATATGAGTTGTTACCTATGAGTTGGTTGTGCATTGATTGCACGTAAACGCATCAGTAACATGATGTTATAAAACGTGCCTTTGTGTGCAATTCAATAAGTAGTAGAACAAGCATATGAGTCGAAGTTTATCTGTTCCTTCTAGAAATAGAAGCGATATCTGGGCCCCTCGATGATTTTGTTTTGACCTATGTACCGGGCCCGGCCAGAACTAAATTGATGTGTTCGATTAAGTTCTTTGTCAAACAAATCGGAAATCGGGAAACAAACTGCTGGACAATAAGTAAGACATTGTTCCATGTATTTGTCCGGCTGATATCATGAGAGCAGAGGATTATGTGATCACTTATCTAAAATGGCGCTTCATAGTTCAACAGAGTTTTCGAGAGCTACGATTGCCGGTTGGTTCCTGAAGCTATATAGGCAAATACAGTTATCAGACTTATCCAAGTGGGAGACTGTTGGATAAGGTGTCTAAGTCCATAACTTATTTGGTATATACTTGACCCGACCCGGCATGGTCCATTTGGGTTGCACTTCACCCGAACTATTTATATGGATAACATTATGAGAAGAGTATATTTGCGGCTTACTAATATATTATAAGTTATAATATATTAATATGAAATTGTATTATTTAATTAGTATTGATGTTAAATTAATTATGAATTAATTTAGTGATCATAAGGTGACTAATTAAATAATGGGCTATTGTACTTATATAGTGTGGGCTAACACTCATAAGGAAATGGGCTAAGCTTGAATAGGAGTCCATGGATGATCCATGGAGCTGTTAACCCATGGATCCTTGGAATAGGAAAAGACATGGGTTATTAGGGTTTGTATGGTTCATAACCCTAATCATCTACACTATATAAAGAGGCTTATGGTGCTTGAGAAGACACTATGTGTGTGTGCATAAGGTGTGGCCGATTTCTAGAGTATTAGAGTGTTCTCTCATAAGTTTTCCAAGTTTGTGGTGATTTGTGATTTCCATTTGAGGCATTCACATTATTGGTGCTTGGCTCTCAAACTCCCAAGGAATCAACTCACTAACAAAGGTATGTAATTCTTCTAGTATCTTTTATGTTTAAAAGTACCCCATGTATGCTAGATAGGTTATGAACCTTGGAAAATTATTTTGCATGTATTTTAGACAAACATAGATCCAAGGTTTCTAGGGTTGCATGAACACCTTAGGAGTGTTAGTTTGCTCAAAACCCAACAGGAACTTCTACAACTGGAAGTTGTTGAACCACACTTTCACCCATATTATAACCTTCTTGCATGACATTTTCACCCTCATCAGCAACCAGAACTTGTTGAACCACACTCTCTTGAGTACCTATAGTTGGAGTATCATTCCCAATTTTTGCAGAACCAATCCTCCCACCATCTCTCCTTGTGCACAACTTCTTCCTAGTTACATCAATACTATTTCTACTAACTCTTTTAGAACCTGACTGTTGCTTGCGAATAGATGTAGTTGATGGGGGAATAGGATGTTTTCTTGGACTCATCCTCACTGTGTTATGTTTTCTTGGACTCCTCCTCACTGTGTTAGAGCATGAAGGTTGACTTGGGACATTTGGTTGAGCATGGCTTGTATTGTTTTCTCTCATTCTCTCATTTAGTGGCTAGTTAGGAACAGATACATGGGGGATGGGATGTTTTCTTGGTCTTTCCGTCTTCTTTGGTGGGGGAGGCACATATTGTTTTCTCTCATTCTTACACGCCCTCTTGTTAGGACCATATTCCAAACAATTGCCACATCTGGTATTTTTGCAACCTTCACTTTTGTTGTTGAAAACTTGTTATCCTTCTCACTGGCATGCCTCCTTCTTTTGGTAGCAGGCCTACCAGGCATCCTCCTAGACATTGGAGGCAATGGTTTAATGTATTTAGTTTGGGCCCAAAGATTGCTGCCATTAACGGGTTCAATGTTTGTTGAGTAAAATTGCCTAAATTTCTCTCTAGAGAAGTATGCATTCATGTATACATTAGGTGTTTGATGGATAAAATTAATTGTTGCATTTGCATGCACACAAGGGATCCCAGCCAAATCCCACAGACTACATGAACATGTCATATCATCTAAGTCCACCCTGTAACTGTCACACCCTCTTCTGGCCTCAAACACATGTCCTTGACTATGAATTATTCCCCAAAACCTACAATCAATTATCTAGTTAGTAACAATAATTAATGATTAAGACAAGTTTTAGAAAGCATAAAATAGTACCTCATATTTTTCCCAAATCGATTCATTTTTTTCAAAATTTTTGGACAAATATTTGAATTCCACTTTTCACTTTCCTCATTCATGTGAGCAAACCTGTCCATGATATAAATCCGTATCTCTTCAAGCATGGCGATCAAAGGTTTTTTCCTAGCATCCAATATTATTGAGTTGAAGTACGCTGAGATCCCATTCTCAACTGCTTCACATGCATAGCCTGGTCCAAAAAAGGCTCTACGCCATGTTTTTGGTTGTTTTGACATCAAGTATTCATATGCACAAGGGCTCAAAGTATTGATGCTTTCCATATGCCTCTTGAAGTCACCTTCTGTGCAACTCATAGAGGCAGCCCAAAACAACTTATTATACTCCAAACCTGTGAAAGCCTTTCTAAAGTTGGCATAAATGTGCCTAGCACAATTCCTGTGTTCAACATAAGGTAGTATATCTTTCACAGATTCAAGCAGACCCTACAAGACAATGATTTAATTAGTTTAATAGAGGACAAGTACGTAATAAGATAATTATGCAATTAAGTAGAGGAAAAGTATGTAAACTTTTACCTTGTGTTGATCTAATATCACTACCAAACCTCTTCCACCATCAAGATCTAAATCATCCCTTAGAAGCTCAAGGAACCATGTCCGGTTAGGCTTATTCTCAACATCCACAACAGCCCAAGCAATTGGGTAGACCTGATTATTGGCATATCTACCTGTGGCTGTCAACAACTCACCTTTGACTGCTCCCTTCAGAAAGCACCCATCCAAACCAATAACTTTTCTACACCCTCTTTTCCAGCCTTCACATATAGCTTTGAAACCAATATAAAACCTATGAAAATAGTTTATCCCATCTGGATTGACAGTTACACACACCTTACATGTCGAGCCTGGATTAGATCTTAACAACTCTTGTGCATAATCCCATATTCTGACATAATGTTCAGTCAATTTACCTTCAATTAGCTCTTTGGCCCATTTCTTTGCCCTACGACATTGGCCTATAGACACAACATACATAAACCTTTGTCTGATGTCAGTAATCATCTCTTTAAGCTTCATATTAGGTTTATTTGTAATTTCAGTTATGTAGTGTCTACCTATCCATTCAGGAGTAACCACAGAGCCATGTTTGAACTTCCTACCACAAGCATGAATAGCTTCTAAACCCTTGATCTGAATAGATCTTTCATTGAACATCCATGAGGTATATAGTCTAAAAGGGAAAGCATTATCCTCATTTCTTTTCCCATATCTTACAAGTATTCTGCTACTGTCACACTTCTCAAAGTAGAGTTGATACCCATTGTGGACTACATAGTTTTTGATATAAAACTTCAGCTGTGTAACATTCTAAAAAATGTCACCAAGTTTTGGTTCCATTTTGTCCCATCTTGTTTTTGGATCATGTATTATGTATTTGTTTTCCACCTGCTCTTGCTCTTATTCATCTTCATCACTTTGCAAGTCATCACCATGATACACTTGTGCTCTTACATCATCAACCAAACTAGAGTTTCTAAAATTTTCATCAGTTAGTAACACATTAAGAAATGCATCCTTACACTTGTCCAGTGGAGTAACGAACTCTTCGTCTGGTTCATGATCCATGTAGATGCCATGAAGCTCAAAATCCATCTCATTAAGACCAGATAAAGGCTCGTGTAAACCAAAAAATGGGTATGTGTTGCCTTCGTCTTCTGAATCCCAATCTATCAAAACAACCTGAAAAAACACACATTATCGTTATTCGTTAACCTCTGAAGAACAAAGAACTGTAATAACACAATCTTCAAAGAAATTACACATACCATGTGAAATCGACTCTCCAATAACATAATATTCTTCTCTAATAACCTAATTTTCTTCAAAAAGCCCTAAATTTGCAATGAATGATGTTGATTTTCTGAAGGATTCTGAGAAAGTGTATGTTTACGTGCAAAAGGTTGAGGTAAGGTGATGGGTACACTGCTCCAGGTAAACGGATGTAACGTCCGTGCCAACTCCTCAGTTAAGTTCCAAATCAGCACATGGGTAACCGGCTACTAAGGGTGTAACCTCTTAAAAGAGATATTTGAAACATTTAGAGAAAGTATCCGACTTTATTACCCCCAAAACTCGTCCAAGGGTAAAACCGATACTTTTTGGAAAACTTAAGGGCTTTTATGACAATTTCCCTTAAAATCCAGTGGGCACGATTGAAAAATTTTATGGAAATAAATTATTTTCCACCTTTTTGTTATGTTAGATAATAATTGTGTATCTTCCAGACTTTGATCAATCTTATGCTAACCGGTAAGGTTGCCTTTTGTTTATGTGAGGTCGAGTCTTTTTGAGTGCCAAAAAGTCCAAATATTTGCATGTGAGTTGGCTTGAGGAGGTCTCATTTCCATTGATGATTTGTGTAGCCTTCAAACACTCAAAAACGACATTTTTTTTAAATTTGATTCAACTGTAAATTGATTGATGAAATAGCCAAATAGATACTTTGTTGATAACTTCCATTCCAGCTGTCTTGCAAGATGACTAAGTGGCATATTTTTCCCTTCTTTTATTTGCTAATGTAGATTATAATGAAAATGCATTGGAAAGAAGATTGGTTTGGATTACTAAGAAAGGGCATTTTGGTACTTTTCTTAGATAACTGCAAGGGAAGATAAGTTACATGTGCCTTTCATGATAGATTCAATAAATTTTAGGTGATATGATCAAAGGTTTAACGGTCCTTTTTGTTTTCACATTTTTATCCATCATTATTTGATGCAGGGACTTTGGACATGATATGTTAAACTCTAATATGACCTCATATTACTTAAGTTTCATCCGATTTTGAATATCAATAGATGTAAATTTGAATGTATGTATTGAAGACTCTTAAATGCCATTTTAGCCTTTTTTTTCTTGCTTATAATGAGATTTACAATGGTTTACCAATTTTTTTTTCAAATCTTCGACACTGGGTCGTCCTTGGGACGACCCTTAGAACTGCCTAGTGTGTGTGTGTGTGTGTGAGTGTGTGTGTGTGTATATATATATATATATATATATATATATATATATATATATATATATATATATATATATAGGTTCAAATGTGGACATCTATTGTGCGAACGTGTGGACAATGTTATTCTGTGTGAATGACAAAGAAAATATGTGATTTGATAATGTGAATACGTTCATTCTTACATTACTATTTTCATTATCATGCATTCTCACTAATTAAATCGTCTATAAGGTTATTATAGACTTTTTTAATTGTTCTCATTCTGTCAGAATGTTTATTGAGTCATATTCTGTAAGAATGAAAATAAGTAAAAAACGATGCGTGAGAACAAAAATGAATAAAAATTAGTAAGAATGAATGAAAATGACGATAGTTGTATGAGGTTGAATGTATTCACATTACTAAACAATCTATTTTCTTAGTAATTCTCATAGAATAACATTGTCCACACATCCGCACAATAGTTGTTCATCCACATTATAACCAGACCCTATATATATATATAAAAGGAAGAGTTATATGGAAAACAAAAAAAAACTCTAAAAATCATAAAAATGTATAAAATAAATACTTAGAGATCACAAATCTTTTTTTTAACTTTATATTTTTAAAAGTCGCAGCTTTTTTATAAATTCGATGAAAAAAATTAAAAAAACGATTTTTATTTATTTATAATTTATTTATTTTGGCTTTTTTTCAAAAAAAAATTTCAACGAAATTATATAAAAAGTTGCGATTTTTTAGAATATAAAGTCAAAAAAAATACTTGTGAGAGAGAGAGAGAGAGATTTATTCAACCTTAACGACAAATTTTCAATAAAGTGACCTATTTTATTATGACCTACATAAACATAATTAATATATATAATGTTTTGAGCGAACGATATTTTAAAAGGATATAATATTTGGAACGATAAATCCACAAAAAAGGTTTTATTCGATTATATATTTGGCTGTCTGATAGAAATGCCAAAGCTAAAACCTAATTGGATAAGTTTCTTGCAAAATCTAAAGTTAGCTATTATTTATTTGTAATTGTTTCAGCATATGTTAGTTTCAAAAATATAATTCCACCGTTAAAAAAAGGTATATAACATTTATATTCTATTGCAAGCCTAACTTTATGTATTAAAATTCTATATTTATACATATGTGGAGGCATGACCACACATGCCCAAGTGACTTAAAATGGTGCAAGAATTTATCTCTCCCCCACTTTGGCATGCTTGGAGAATAATCTACATGGACCATGCATAAACATTGCATCATCATCATGATGTCCCTCATGTCAACTACACTATATGAACACAACTTATTGCTTCACATCTGCTTGTTAGGGTGACACCCACAATTCTAAATTCAATTTCAGATGATAATGATTTTTTATTCAAGATTTAGTAAGCACGACTTACATCTTTATAAAATATGATTCCATAATTAGAGTTCATAATTTTTTTATGGATTACCATCTAGTGTTCATTAGGAGTAACTGACAAGATGCCACACCGATTGTATACCATCGATAGTGTCGTAATGATCATGACATGATCTTATGCAAAATAATGTTACCAGATTTCTCTAAATTGATATGAATCAATGACAATCATAATCAACTTGTGTGTGTTTTTAAGGGAAGATGGATTTCTTTGTTATGAACTTAGCCCTTAAGTTACTAAAATGACTAATAAGACAAAGAAACATGGTGTTGACAAGAAGAAATGAAAAACGATAAGGTGGTCAAAATGGTCTTTGATCTTGATTCTCTAGTGAAAGAAAGGAAAGGTTCCATTAGGTTGAACATATATGAGTGGAAGTGGGCACTCGGAATTGACCATATACAAGTGCTTAAGTGGAGTTGGTGGTTGTGGAATTTACCCTTCAAACATTCTTAATATAGTTGTGTTATACTATATATCTTTGTTAATAGAGCTTGTTATATTTATTAGTAAAAATAATATAACTACTTATGTAATTTTGTTAGCTTTTCAAAGCACTTTAAAACCCGTATTTAATATGGTAAAATATAAGTGGATTGTGTATGTAATCATAAGTCACAACTAGATCAGCATTGAAAAAACGGTTCTCTTAAAATCTGATTCGGGTTTGATCAAATTTTTGGATATCTTTCAGATAAATCCAATTGGTTTTTATCGGATTTTTGTTTGGGATATGGGTATTCGATGTAACCAGCCATAAATCAGATGATTTGGTTTTTTAAAAATTCGATTTCAAATAATTCTATATTAAATATGTTTTTATTTTTAAGTTCAAATTTAACCTCAACATAATAAATATCATATTTAGTTTTAAAATGCTTCTCGTATGATATTGTTTTCGTAATAAAACAAAACACCGTCTAATCACCACTTTGCATGCATCATCTTTATGATTTTTTGATTTTGAGTTAACATCAACGCTATAAAACCTTCCACATTTGTGAAAAGAGACTTGTTTACTCCATCGTTCATAATGCAATAATCATAACTACACCAAACTTTCGTGTTTCAAAAAGTTGGTTTAATTTCCACAATATCAAGTCATAGAGTTTTTGGAACCGGTTACACTGGTATTACAAAATAAAGTGGAAACTTGTAATGATGTTAATTTTAGTTTTAAATTTAAACAAAGAAGTCAACAAGATAATCAATACTAAATACACTATTGTCAAGTTCATTCACACACATAACAGTTTTATACACGCCATTACAAGGGTAAGCATTGAAAATAAAATATCATTTTTATAAACCACAACTGCACCATCATTATTGTCAAACACATAACGATAACCTTGTCTAAATAAAGCGTGGAAATAAATTATGTTTCTTGTCATTTCTGAAGAATAACAACAGTTCTCTAAATCAATCCTAACACTATCATCAAGCAAAAGCTCATAAATCTCAATCCTGGTAACAGCTGAAGTACGTCTATTTCCCATGATCAGGTTCAGCTTCCCATGTTCGAACCTTTCACTTTCCCTTAGTCCCTGCGTATCAGAACAAATGTGGAAACCACATCGTGTATCAAGGATCCAATAATTTGAGATTTGAGTGTTATTGATTTCTATATAGTACATACCAGATATAGAGTTAGACACCTTGCCATTTGCTTCTCTCACTTCTTCTAAGTACTTTGGGCAGCTTCTCTTCCAATATCCCCTCTGGCTACAATGAAATCACACAGTCTCTTTCGGATCACCGACATGAAGAGTATCAAAGTTGATAATTCCCTTTGACCCACCACTGGACTCCCCAATGTGGGATTTTCCTTTCCATTTGGGTTGGAAATAAGCCTTCTTTTCTTCCCATTGTCTTGTTGAATGGCCAGTACAGGAGCAATCGCAATATTGTTAAAGTGATACTTTTTCATTCCAACTTCAATAGTTTGCAACAGACTATGTGGCTCAATGAATGTTGTTTCCGTGTTGTTCAAATGATAAGTTAGGATAAACTAATCAGAACTACTTGGCAAGGAGTTGAGGACCATATCAATAGACAACTCCTTTTCGAAATTTACATTGATCTTTTCTAGTCTTTACATGTGTCTCTACATCTTTTGCACATGAGCACACACAAATTCCCCTTCTTTTAGTTTGCATGCCATTAGGGCTTTGACGACCTCATAACGCTCTTGTCTTGCTTTTTGTGGAACATTTGAGCAAGAGCCTAGTTCATTTCATAGGGCCAATATTCCTCATAGGACTTTTGCAGATCAGGTGTCATGGTTGTAATCATAATGCAAGCGACGTTAGTGGCGTCGTAAACATGTTGTTTATGTTCAACAATTTCCTCAGGAGTAGTAATAGCAATGTCAATTTCAAGAACATGACTTTAGATAACATACTTTTTGATCTCATAGGGAAGTGTCATCTTCAAATTTCACATCCAGACCATGTATTTTGGACCAGTAAGCTTGCCTTTTGACCAATCGATAAAATAATGAAATTCGAGTTTTGAGTGGATGGAGAAGGAGGGGGAGGAAGATCACTAGTTCCAGACATCTATAATAAAAGATAAAGTTTCAGTTAGTTGATTCAATCCTTAATATTTTAACCCAAATAATTTTATAAGGCTAGGATCCACAAATACAATTCGTCATAACAAGAGGGATGTCGTAATCAAATTGCTAAATTATTTTAGGTAGGTGAGGCACTTTACCAATTTCAATCCTCATGAAATTCCTAGAACTTTCGAGATTCATTGAACTATTCAACGACATGTTTAATTTCAAATTATGCTCTTCGATTTGTGACTGTGTGACAACCCGAAACTTTTTCCGTTATCCTTACCCAGTTTCCGTTTATAAAATTTGGGTTTTAGTTAATTCTGTCAAATTGCTTAGTTTGGGAAGGACCTTACGTTTTAAATACATCTGAATTGATTTATTTCCGTTCACGTTAGTATTATTTTTGGTCTAACGGAATATTCTAAACTCAGTTCGACCGAGTTTCGTATTCGAAAACGAGGTTTTCTAAGTCAAAACATAGCATCCGGGCCAAACAACCTTTCGAGAGGAGCTTACGGCCGCAAACACAACTTACGGCCGTAAACCCTGTTTACGACCGTAAACCCTATTCACGGCCGTAAACCCTCCACCCTACCCCTTGGCCGTAAACTCACCCCTATATAAGGGATGAGTGGCCTTCATTTCTCACTTTACACACTCCAGAAGCTTTCTCTCTCTACTCTCTCTCTCTCTCTCTACAAACTTCGATTTCCCTACAAGATCTTCAAGAAGTAAGTGTTTTTCCACCTTGAATGTTGTTACAAATCCATTTCAAGTGGCAAATACATGTTCCTAGCTCATAAATCTCATCTTTTTCTAGATTTTCTCTCTCACCAAGAACACCAAGAACACACACTAGTTTTTGGTGGCTAAAAACCTCATTTCAAGCTTCCACTACATAAGTACACTACCCTCAGCTTTTTGGATACAAGAATCACTTGTTAAACATCTAGAAATCGTGACCAGAAGGGTGTTTACGACCAAGACAATCTCCCTTGACCGTAAACTCTATTTATGTGGTGCAAAGTTGCCACAACACCCTCCTAAGCCTAGAAACGAGGCTTAGAACACTTCCAGAAGGCTAGAAAGGACCTTGAAACACCGAAAATCACACTTTTCGCCAAGTGTTTACGGCCGTAAACCCATGGGCCGTAAACCCATGGACCGCAAACACCTGGGCCGTAAACATATGGGCCGTAAACTTTGTTGGGCCGCAAACCCTTGACCGTACACTCCTGATTACGGCCACAAACTCCCCTCTTCAATCACATGTGATTCTAACACTTAGTTTTAAGTGTTTCCTAGTCCCTAAGGTGGTTTCCTTCCATAACAAATAGTGTTATGCCCTCACCTAATGTATATATGTACTTTTACATGATAAATAGGATCCGTTTGTGCCCGAGGCTTTATTTGACACTCAGAAATTCCTAGCAACTTACACTCGAATCCCACGTCAAACAGTGAGTTCATACCCCTATGCTTTTTCCGAGTTTTTCATGTTTTCAGGGGGGGAATACAAGCAAAAGTACAAGGAAACTTGTGCTCAAGTTATTTCATTTGCATAAAACAATTATATGTTCAGTATGCTTTTAACACAGAAAAACAGTTTTACCAAACGATTAAGAAATCAACTCGTAGAAACAGTTTTCAAAACTAAAACAAGGAACTTGTGAATTTTGTCGTAAAATGTGATATTTTACAAAGGATTCATACAAAACATAAACAAGATTTTCTATATTATTACTTGTAAATTTGTTATTTTATGTTGGAGACTCGTCCTTGGTAACACTCCATCGGATTCGAGAGTGTAGGACTAACACTTGTAACCAGAATCTCTTGTAGGGAGAGCGTGACTATTGTGTATAGATCTATACGGGACTGACTATCCCGCACCTCGCTGCTAGCTACAGTGGGACCGTCACGTCTACGGGTGACAAAGTCATAAAAGGGTACTGGCCTCGTTACGTGCTATATCAAGTTTAATGTATGGTTATAAAACTCGCAACCTAGATAACAGAGATTTACTTTTGTAATAATGAATCAAGTGAACTAACCTCAAAGTAATAACCGATTTGATTACTAGAGGGTATTAATAATACCCTTAGGATTTAGTTCACTACTTATTTATTAGTTTTATTTATGTAATAAGGCTAATACATCTCACAGAGAACAAACAGGGTTTTTCAAGGAAACTACATCTAACGATACAAGTACGGTAGATACTTGTACACCTCATACCAGAACAGATAACCAACTATCAACTTTTAAGGAAAATATAGGATTTTCCTGGGATAACTCAACCTTACATAAACAGGCTATTAAACAAATTACGAATGGATAATCAAACATCTTTTATAAGAAAATATAGGATTTTCTTGGGAAACACTTTTCAAAGGATCAAGGAAACATTTCTTTCACCAGAACTAAACGCTTATGAACTCACCAGCTTTATGCTGATAATTTTAAAACTGCTTGTATTCTCAGGGCAACAATAGACAGGTTCTCTTGCCAACTTTTGGAGAAGACGGAGCATTTTGGAGTCACGTATTTTATTTTTGTTATATACTGTTATGAACAAACCATGTTTTCAAACAATGTAAATATTCTTATTATAATGTAATGGTTGTGTTTACTTCGCTTACTATGATACAACTGTTGTGATACTACGCATGACGTCACCCCGCCCCCGGACGTTTCCGCCGTCCGTTCCGACGGTTCGGGGGTGTGACAGACTGGGATACCGAGAATCACAAATAAGATGCGTATTACCAAGCAAACCCGCATGACACCCTCGATGTCATTTATGATCTTACATTGACGTACCGGTTAACCACATAACCTCTATTAACAATCATAAATTTTGAGTTGTATCATTATTTCAACTTTTTAGTCCAACATTAGTGTTTCGGTTAACCACACACGCTTCACTAATTACTGGCAAAGAAACAATATGAGTTTTCATGGATTAACATACAATTTCACATTATTCCAAAAGTAACTAAAGTGGGATTTTGTAGAACGTTCTAGTACTTTATACTATACTTTTAATGTGAATAATGTCCTACCAGAATCTTTTCGACTAACGACAATCTACCACACTAAGAAGCGGTAGGGGAAAAGGACACCCATTCAACGGTCATTTTATAAAATGTTTCTTTATACCTCTCTTATAGTATGGCTTCATGAATGAGGTCTAGTCTTGGTTTGACTTACATATTTATAAATCTCAAACATATAGTATTATAAGTCTTATCTCTCTCCATCTCTCTCTCTCTCTCTATATATATATATATATATATATATATATATATATATATATATATATATATATATATATAAAGGTGTATTTTAAAACACTTTAATAATACAAGGTTTAATTCAAATAACTTAATTAACTTTTAATTAATTAATATTTAAACAAATTTTAGATTTTAGATTTATCTTTTAATTAAACATTTATTTATTTGTATTAAATCTTTCAAATATTAAATGATTGTCTAAATTTATCTTATAATTAGATAATATTATTTCCTTTTATACTTCATTATTTTTCGAATTATGTTTTTGTTAGGATTAAAAATCCTTAAAGATCAATTAGATTCAAGAACAGATAAACAATGAACACAATAACGATTCAAGAAAGTCGAATGATTAAACGTCACGCTTTAGAAGAACTCTATGAAGAATTGCTACTGTAGAGGCGTGATTAGGGTTACAAAGTAAAAGATAAGAGTTTTTTAAAATACGACGCATGCATGCATCTTAAATATTCTAACCCTAGAAATAAATATGAGTGGACACGCCCTACTCGTTAATCAAAAACAGACTAAACGATAAGCCCAATGACGCAACATCTAATACCCAACAATCTCCCCTTTGCGTCAATTGAGGCCCGAACTCACTAGCCTTGAATTCGTTTTTGCACTTCATAAACTTTGGGAATAATACCAAAAATTGCCATTCGAACTTGCATGTACCACAAAATCATATCAGTGAAGCACTTGATGTCATCCTTATTGTTGCCTTTGAATATCTTCACCATGTCCAGTATATGCTCAAGGAATTTAGTAGTGAACAAATGCTTGTCAGAAAGGAAGAAACAACCTCTGCGATAGTCTTCACCGATTCGTTCCCTAGCTTGATACTGTTGGATTAATGTCTAAGTCCATAACTATAATTGGTAAGACTTGACCCGACCCGGCATGGTCCATTTGGGTTGCATGGCATCATGCATTTGGATAGACTATAATGAGAGAAATAACACTTAAGGTTGGTTAATATATTATAAGTTCTAATATATTAATAAGGTTATTTAATTAGTATTGATCAAGAATTAATTTGGAATTAATTAAGTGATCAAAAGGAGCCTAATTAAATATATGGGTTGATTGTGTAAATCATTCATTCTTATATATGTGGGCTTGTGATCCAAGATTTCTTATGTTGGACTAAGTCCATGGGGTGACCCATGGATACTCCATGGAGGTTAAAATCCATGGAGCATAAGGAATGGGTAAAGTTATGAGTTACATGGTGTAACCCTAATAGCCACCATATAAAAGAATCCCATGGCTCAAGAAATCGTGCACTAATGTGTGAATATGAGGGCTAGACGATTTCAAGGAGTGTTCCATTTCTCTCAAGTCATTCCATGTGCATTTGGTGTTGTGTGAACCATTTGAGGTGTCACACTTGGGGCACTAGGCACTCAAGCTTCATGGAGACAAGCTACATCAAACAAAGGTATGTATTCTATCCATTTGATTACCCAAGTATCAAGTATTGTTTGCTAGATAGGGTAATACCTTGGAAAGTTCATAATTGCATGTATAATAGAGAAAACATAGATCCAAGGTATATAGGGTTGCATGTACACTTAGGAGTGTTAGAATGCGCAAAACCCATCAGTGGTATCAGAGACAAGGTTTGTTTTCTTGTTATACTTGCAAAATTAGCTGAAAAATCGAATTGTATTAGTTTAAAAGTTATGCTAATTACTTGGAAAAAAATTTGATGTGAATTATCTTTGTTCATATGAGTTTATTAGATTAATAGAAAAGTTAATTGATTATGTGTTTTCAATCCATTTTAATCTAAGAGTTGATTCTAAAATGTGTTTTTGTAACTTGTCCTCAAGTTATATGAAAAGTCACATTTAAGTTTCATAAAACTCATAAAAAGTTGGCAATGGTTACAAAAATGAAGAGTCTTGTCCTCATTAAATGGTTATGGCTCCATAACTTGTCCTCAAGTTATGGAGGTTCAAGAGTCACTTCATTAAATGATAAAATGTGTAACCTTAATTAGTTCCATAAGTTACAAAAATAAAGAAAAGTTACATTCTTTTATTAGTTTAAAGTCTTCCATAACTTGTCCTCAAGTTATGGAACTTGAAGAGTTTTTTTTTAATTAAAACTACTTTAAACACATAAGTTATGGAATTAATTAGTTTTGAATATTTTCAAAACTTGCCCTCAAGTTTTGGAATTTGTAAAGTTTTCCCCATGAATACTTTAATTCCAAGTTAGCCCTTAGAATTTTAAAAGTTAAAATTCAACCCTTATACTTTATAGTATTATAAGTTAATAATAAATATATGTATAAGAGCAAGTCAGTCTTACCGTTAGTAGGCCTCATTCACGAAGCCGGTCTATAAGGGGGGTATAAGGTTACTGCCTATAAAATGGCAGTTTAATGGGTGTCCACTCTCACCCACCGCTTCCTTGACTGGTGGAGGGTCGTTAGCCGAATGGGTAGGACAAGGACTATAATTCTCCCTTCATTAAAAGTATTAATGATAAATACTAAGTAACTAAACTTTTTATAAATTCCCAATCTTAGTTACTTAGGAAAATGTGAATAAGGTGCTAATCCATGAAATTACACTTTGCACTTTGTTTAAACCGTTAGTGGAGCGTGTGTGGTTAACCGGCACACTAACCTGGATTTAACAAAGTAGGCAAAGGGTAACTTAATACTTATCATAGTATCGGTGGAGCTCGTGTGGTTAACCGGCACATCGATTGAGGGGTAAATATTAAGGGTACCAAGTATATTTGCATGGTTACTTCACACCTTGTTTTGTGATCCTCGGCATCCCAGTCACAAAACCTGAAGGGCACACTCGAGATTGAAACATGCAATTGAAAAGTTCAATGAATCTCAAAAGATCTAGGAGTTTCAAATCCAATTAAAAACCTAATTACATTATTTCGTTTTTCATGGTGGAAATTGGTAAATCGTCATTTACCTACCTTCAACTATTTTATAACTCGGATTACGGCATCCCTCTTCCAGTTATAAATAGGTTGTTGGATCCTAGCCTTAATATTTCATATTGGGTGTTATATTAAGGACTTTAGATCAACTATCTTGAATATCTCCCAAAATATGTCTAGTTCAGACATCTATGATCTTCCCAAATCTCTTGGAACTTTACTTCCTCCACCTCCTCCAATTATTCTCCTTAACCCACAAGTTCAAGGTCACTCAAGCCCTAATGGCAAGCAAGGTCTATGTGTGATCACATCTTAGAGATGAAGTCACATATTGACAAGCTGGGAGAGTTGGGTGTCAAAGTCTTGAGAAAGTTGGATGTTCAATAACTTTCTAAGTCACATAGTGAGTTCCTTTGGGACTACTATGAAACAGACTATGACATGAACCTTAATGATCATATCTATTTGCTTGGTGCTGCTGAATCAGCAATGATTTGGAACGATAGTAAAGCAAATTTGATTAGAAGATCAACTTCCCAAAAACTTTATGGACAGTGACAATGGTGACACTGGAAATCCAGAAAAAACATTCTCTTCCCAATGGAAATGGATTGGCCATAGTCAACCCGGTTGACCAAATGGTAAGGAGAAAGGCTAAGTCTGAGATAGTCCCATTACCAAAGGGTCCATATGTTTATTTTGCCAAAGGAAGGGGCGTTGATTGCAAAGCTGCCAAGTTTACCTAAGGATGTTAAAGTCAATAAGTCTGACTCTACTTCAGGTAGAGCCCATTATCTAACTCTGTTAAGTTTCTATTCTAAGATCCTCATTACATGATGTGACTGGGTCACATGTTGATGTTTTAAGAATCAAAGAATAGAGAGAAAGCTTAAAGGAAGTATATGCTGATTCTGATCGCGTAGGTGGATTTCGATCGCATCAGAATTTTGAAGCTGTTACTTAGGAGTTATGATATATTGCTTAGGAATAGATAACAACAAGTTTTTCCGTATGCATTTGCACTATAAGGATAAGTTTTTTCCGCAAAGTTTTGAAATAAAATAAAAGTTTTTAATTTTATATTTATTTTAAATATCCTTACAAGTGGCATTTGTGAAAAATGGTTGTTTATATGATTCCATTGATAACAATATTTGAAAAAAAAATGGACTTGATTCTTTCGTTTGTGGTAGTGTCATAATTTACCAAATAAGGAAAGATTCTCATTCCCAAGGCTTCAGTTGGATAGAAACTTGGAATCATGCAAGTTGAATAGTATGATGAATGAGAACTTTCAAGCATTGGAAAATTAAGACTTGTTCACATGGATGTGTGAGTCAAGTTAAGGACTAAAGGGATCGAGTACACATTCTTGTGCACTGGTCAAGTCCACTACAAAGCTCGTTAAGACTATTCGTCATGATTTACTAAATTTTAGTAAATATGGTTATACTTACAAGTTTAAGTATAATTCTGAAACATTGGAAAAGTCTCAATGTATGGCAGAACGAATGGGAAGAATCAAATTAGGCAGACAGATAAAAGTTTCTCAAATCTGAAAAGATAGGAGAGTACTTTAGTATCATGTTTTGTGATCATCTTAATGATTAAAGAACCACGTCACAATTGGTCTTCTAAGGACATCTTAGTGCATTCTTATGACTAAGAAGAGGAGTCATGAATTGTTGAAATGGTTATATCAAGAAGATGAGTCATACTTCGTTTCAAAACAAGTCTTAGAGTCATACTCCAAGACTATAAGTTGAGTGACATATCTTAAAGAAAGGTTTATAACACTTGTCAAATGTGAGAGTAAAAGTGTCCTACTCTTGTACATTTGAAGTTGGTAAGTTGTGATGTTTTGGATTAAACAAAGACCAACTAAGGCCAATTGTGTGAAGTGTTTGTCTTGATAAAGAATCCGCACTATCTCTTGAATATTTGGCAAGATAGTATTATATGTCAAGAGGACGGTGGGAGTCTTAAAGATCCTAAAAAGAATTTCAAGAACTAATCAAGAATAAAACCTGAGGTTCTTCACTAGCACACGACTTGAGGTTTATAACCTATCATGTTGACATATTCTGTGCCCATTCCAGTTAAAGTTGGCTTTGCATAGGAGTTCTGAAAGTTCTCAATTGGTTGCATAACAACTTGGAAGCAATGGCAGGCCCTGTACTGCCAGGTGGCAAGAAGTTAAGATTGCATAAGTTCAGTCCATATGAGTTTGGATTTGTCATTATCCTTGTCTTGTGACTATGGTTTTGACGATTCACATGGATAAGAACACATACACCATAAAATCTAAGGGTCATAAGGTTTCTCTCCGATTCATGAAAATGATGGTGAGGAAACACTTCCACCAAGTATATTTGAAGCAGATGGCAAAAGGTCTAAACAATTGAGACTATGATTACGGCATCCCTTTTCATAGTTCTGAAATTGTTTAGACACACATGCATGCTATCTAAGGAAAGGTGTATGATTTTGATAAAGTTTTATCAAAGCATCTCGTATCAGAAATCTGAACTTTGGTAAGGAAGTCAATAAAGTATTGATTTCTAGAAGTCCAGCTGATTTCTGAGTACATGTCAAAGCTAGTGGGAGCATAAGTGTTATGCTAATAATCATCATGTTAGTGGGAGCATGATAATTATTGTTAGTGTTGCAAGTTAGCAATGTTAATTATAGACAACAAAAATTTCAATTCGTGAGGCTGCTGGGATTGGAAAAGTTGTTTTGCTATAATTAAGGGAGAGGATATACTTCATTTCAGTTCTAAAGGCTTAGATTGAGACCTTAATCATCTTTAGTCAAGAATATATATATGAATTTCATGTTGGATTGGTTCAACTTAAGGAAATTCTATATATTGCGTTCTCAGTCCATATGATATCTAGAATGGAGGAATATATGATCCCTTATCTAATGGACAAGTCACTGACAAAGGTCACAGTTCATCGACAAGGTCAGAGTTCGACAGAAGCTTTTGAGAGCTACGATTGCTGATCGGTTCCTGAAGACATACGCAATAATAGTTTTAGACTTATCCAAGTGGGAGACTGTTGGATTAATGTCTAAGTCCATAACTATAATTGGTAAGACTTGACCCGACCCGACATGGTCCATTTGGGTTGCATGGCATCATGCATTTGGATAGACTATAATGAGAGAAATAACACTTAAGGTTGGTTAATATATTATAAGTTCTAATATATTAATAAGGTTATTTAATTATTATTGATCAAGAATTAATTTGGAATTAATTAAGTGATCAAAAGGAGACTAATTAAATATATGGGTTGATTGTGTAAATCATTCATTCTTATATATGTGGGCTTGTGATCCAAGATTTCTTATGTTGGACTAAGTCCATGGGGTGACCCATGGATACTCCATGGAGGTTAAAATCCATGGAGCATAAGGAATGGGTAAAGTTATGAGTTACATGGTGTAACCCTAATAGCCACCATATAAAAGAATCCCATGGCTCAAGAAATCGTGCACTAATGTGTGAATATGAGGGCTAGATGATTTCAAGGAGTGTTCCATTTCTCTCAAGTCATTCCATGTGCATTTGGTGTTGTGTGAACCATTTGAGGTGTCACACTTGGGGCACTAGGCACTCAAGCTTCATGGAGACAAGCTACATCAAACAAAGGTATGTATTCTATCCATTTGATTACCCAAGTATCAAGTATTGTATGCTAGATAGGGTAATACCTTGGAAAGTTCATAATTGCATGTATAATAGAGAAAACATAGATCCAAGGTATATAGGGTTGCATGTACACTTAGGAGTGTTAGAATGCGCAAAACCCATCAGATACACCACATACCATTCCTTGCTATAGATCTTCCCCAACTTCAGTTTCTCAAAATCTTTTGGAGATTCCTTAAGAACAGCAGAAGGCTTCTTTCGCAACACTGCTGCAACTTCAACATCTATTTCCCTAATCTCCTGAATGTAAGACTTGATCATAATTTGGAGATGAGACATGACGGGTTTGTATTTTTCTTTTTCTTTCAGCAGCATGTTGTAAAGAAAGAACCAGTCATTGGGGTTGAGACAAGGTAAGTCTGTGAGAGTGAACTCGTATTACTGAATGGTTGAACCTCTTGCGACTTTGAACTTTGCATTCGGAAAGCTGTCAGTCTCGATTGGTCCAGTAACTTTCACACCAGTTATTTTGCTCAGGGACCAAGTATCGTATTGAGGCTTCATATGCTTTAGATAAAACGAGAACAACATTTGATGAGCACCGCTGTCTGTGATAGGAACGTTCACAACTTTCACGAAAGCACAAAACCTGAAAGCCTTTGGAGTGATGGGAAAATCTAACGACGAATCTTGTGTATTTTGAAGATCAAAAGACACAGTTGGCTCTAACCAATACTGGCTAGGTAAATCAACTGCATCATTCTGGATTCGCTTCATGGTCCATTTGGGAAATAGAAGCTTCTTACTTTCAAGAGTAGTCAGAGCCTCTTTTTCAGTTCTTTCTTTTTCTTCAGCTTCTCAGATAATTCGTTTGTGCTCATCCATTTCTGCGTCACGAGCCTTTCGCCTTTTGAGCTCGTCCTCATCAAGCTCTTCATCTTTACTGTTATCAAGAATGGCCTCATCACTGAATAATTTTTCCTTGCCCCTAGGTTCTTGCTTGACAATAGGTTTAACTGGAGCTTTTGGGTTCTCCTTTGCTTGACCTACCCTCTCCCCCTTGTTTTGGATTAGGACACTGATCCGAAACACCTTCTAGCATGTGAAGCATAGCAAACACAAGTCTCACCTTCTCAAGTAGATGCTTTCACACTGTGATAGTGAGCATTGAGTCCCTGGTCTCAAGGATATCTGAGAGCATGCTTGTAACATAATTAATACAGCTTCGCATAACAACCCTCTTAGATAACAAGTCATTGACCTTTTTCTCCGAAGCTTCCAGTTTGGCACGTAACACATATGCTTCTTCTGTCATGAGTGCGAGAGAGTCCTTAAAGTTACTCTCTTTTTCCAGATCATCTTTAAGCTGGAAATCTAAGAGGAGATAGTGGCTTGAAATGTTTCATGGTCAGTTTTCAGACCAGTGCGAATGTCTTGCAGTTTAGACATCTTAGATTTAAAGAGAGTCCCCAGACTCTTCAGAGCTTCATTTGCTGTAGTGGGTATTGGAGTTAGAAGTGGTTTGGAAGTTCTCCATGAAAGCAGTAGTTTCAGCAACTAGTTTCTCGACCTTTTCGGTCGTGGACTTGCAGACTTCAGTTGAATCAGCAACTGCTTTATTCGACGTTTCAACAGTAGCAGAATGTTGCTTCATGATTCGTTCAAAGAGAGACTCAATTGCGGCTTTAGCATATGCATCAGAAGAGGAAGCCTTTGTAAAGAGAAACAATTGGTCAATCTTTTCATGAAGGGGCTGGAGTTGCCCTTTCGAAACAGTCGCTTCATCTCCACTTTCAGTCAGAATCTAGAAAGGACTGTAACTGAATCCGCCAAGATCTTCTTCTTCATCATCACCAAAGATGATATCAGGATCATCTTGGTTAAGAGGGGAAATGGGAGGTGAAATATGGGTTGAAAAAACTGAAGTTTAAGCCCCCGTATCAGATACGTTGACCGAAACAAGAGGTGTGGAGGAGGTGGTTAGTGGGATAGTAGAATCTGTGAATAGAGGAATAGACAGAGGAATAATGGTTTGTTGTTGTGAAGAGATAGGTGGAGGGCATAGTGCAATGGTGATTGGAATGGAAGTGGTTGTAGGTGAGGGAGGAGGAGAAGGAACATAATCGTTGAGAATTAGAGTTACCTCAGGAGTTGATTTCTGACCTTCGTTATGAACAGTATCATCGTCGTTGCGAACATCTTCATTATTGAAAGAACCTCTTTCTAAACTTTACAATATTATTCCAAAACATGCTACATGCATATTCATAAACATATTCTATTTTACACTGATGGTCTTATTACAAAAGACTGGATACAAACCGACTAAGTTTTAGTATATTACATAACTACCCAGGATATTAAAGCTTTTATACAAACGTAAACCCAAGTACAAAAGTAATAGTATAAACTATTCTAAATCTTCCAACAATATATGACTATACTGGATGCTTGTTACCTGCAATTGTTAAACACTGAGAGGGGTAAGCGGTGACGCTTAGTAAGTTCAATAATAGAAAACAATATAACGCTATGCCATATATATACTTCAATATGGCAGAAGCAAAGGGAACAAGGAACAATAAAGGCATATGTGAATCATGCAACAAGCTTTCCATATCAATCAATGATTTGATTCAAAGATATACAATCAATGAGACATAACAATTTCAATACTTGATATACATCAATAACACTTCGGCCCAAATGGCACAGAAGCCATACAATTTCTGATTAAACATTTTGGTAGATTTCAGGCTTACATCCCTATCTAACCTTCTGCCAATGCCATAGGGGTAGAAGTCATTCTCTTGCGAGACATGCTCTACACGACCATAGGCTACATACCAATACTACTGTGAATCTAAGTCCTTTCACTGATCACATGGCCAAAGGTACAACTTTGCTATCAAAATAGCACGAAATAATAACACGGGAAAATAACATGGAAAAGCACATAGCATATATAACTCATAACATACAATTGTTCCTATATATTGAACTCACCGGGAAATAACCGGAGGTTAAAATAGTAATTTGGGCAGCACTTCGTGTCTAAAAATGACATTCTTTGATGAAAACGGGAAATTTTAGTTGAAAACCGGCCTTACGCGGGCAGAGTTTCGTCTTGAAAATATGATTTTCTTAGGAACTTCGAAGCGTCGGGACTTTCTTAGGGTGTCGGGGATGATACCGGGACCTCGGGGGGGGGGGGGGGGGGGAGGGGTTAATAGTAGCTAGAGAAGAAGTAGAGAGTGAGAGAGAATATATTTTGTAAACAAAAACCCAGAGGTCTTGCTTTCTATTTATAGTAGCTTAAACCCGAATTACGCTGGGCGTAATCTTCAAGTACGCTGGGCGTACTGCTCTATTAGCCATTACGGTGGGCGTACAGCTTAGTACGCTGGGCGTACCCTAATGCGTGGCATCAGACGTGTCGAACCTGTGTGATATGTGTCGATTGCGAGGAATAGGCGACGTGGCCAATCTCGGACCGTGAACACGAGTACGCTGGGCGTACTCCGAATTTCCAAACTTCAAAAAATTCGTAACTTTCGCGTACGAGCTCCGTTTTTGACGTTCTTTATATCCACGCATATGTGTGATTATACTCTACAACTTCCGTTAAGACTCTGTCGGCTAATTTAGACTTTATTTTTATTATTATATTTTTAACAGGCCGGGACAAGAAAAGTCTGTTAAAAATTCATAATTTCTTCATCCGACGTCCGTTTTCGTCTGTCTTTTTACCGTTGTACTACTATTATCAAGACCTTCGATTCTCGTTTAGGTTGTGTCGGCTAAAAATTACTCGATCTTTATTTCGAGTTTTTAGCTGTCTACTGCTATACCGAATCTTGGAAAAATCATAACTTTCTCATACGAAGTCAGATTTTGACGTTCTTTTTATGGAAATTCTCGGTTTAACGAATACTAAGACTTCATTTAGATCACTAAAGCTAAAAAGTAGTTGATCGAAAACTCACTTTTTACGTCATACGACGTCGAGCCGGTTCTGTCGCGAAACTTTAAGGAGTCATAACTTCTTCGTTATAGCTCGGATTTCGATGAGGTTTTCGCCTAAATGTTTCTAACGATATTCTTTACAACTTTCAATAATATAATTTTACTTATTTTCAATTTTATATTTTAGTTAACTTCAATTGTTGACTTTTGATTGAAATCTTATAAGACTTTCAATACTTTTCTGAATGATTCTAAGCATAGTTTTACTTCAATTCTCATAAAACTATCTTGTTAGAACTCAACGCTTAAAAATCACATAATATTTCATAATATTATTCAGTTTTAAATTACAAAACACGATAACTGAACGTGTATGTTACAAATACCTCCTCTTTTTGAGGATTTCGTCCCCAAAATCACAACGATTTAAACAAATGGGGAGATTTCGTTCTTATCTCATTCTTATTTTCCTGAGTATAATTTGGGACTCGATGGTGTTTCCACTTGACAAGCACCAATTCTACTTGTTTATTACGTAATTTAGTCGTTCTTTCGTTTACGATCTCCTCAGGCTCTTCTACATATCTTAATTTATTATCTAGTTTCACCTCGGATAACGAGGCTATTTCATCATATATGCTTAAGCATTTACGTAGATAACTCTCATGAAGCACATTATGAATATCTGCCAAATCTTCCGACAATTCCAAACGGTATGCTTGCTTACCAATTCTCTGGATGATTTTGAAAGGTCCAACAAATTTAGAACTAAATTTTCCTTTCTTCCCAAGTCGCATAATTCCTTTTTATGGGGATTTCTTTAGCATTACGAATTCATCCACCTGGAGTTCTATGGGTCGTCTTCTCTTTACTGCATAGGACTTCTGTCGATCCTAGGCCGCTTTCATTCTTTCTCGTACAATTTGAATCTTGTCAATGGTATCTTGAATCATTTCAGGACCACCAACGACTTTCTGTCCTACAACACGCCAACATATTGGAGTACGACATTTACGCCCATATAGTGCTTCATATACCTTCAATATATTTTTTACTGTTTGGATTGTTCTCTTCTTCTGACCATCTGTCTGGGGATAACAATTAGTTGTGCTGATAGCGACACAAGATCTCAATTCATATTGCATACTTGCCCAAGAACGAGAAGTGAAGCTACTATCACGATCGAAAGTAATCTTTAACAGTACTCCATGTCTCACAACAGTTTCATCCAAGTATACTTGTGCGTATTTCTTCATTGGAGCTGTCTCACGCATGGCAAGAAAATGTGCACTCTTAGTTAGTCGGTCGATAACTACCCAAATGTTATCATTCTGTCTAGCAGACTTTGGCAATTGGAGCAACACTAGACATAAAGCCAGTTCAGAATTCTATTTGCCTATCGGGGAAAGACCAGGCAAATCATCGGGGAAAACATTAGGATATTCATTAATAACGAAAACATCATTTACAGTTTTCTTCCCCTCTTTTGAGATATCAACTATATAGGCTAGATAAGCAAAATACCCCTTCGATATAAGTTTATGGGTTTCTAGGAAAGAGATTATTATTATTTTTTTTAAAGATTTTTAAGTCTTTGTTTACCGTAGACATAAATAGGATTCTTCTCTTCGATAGGGATGCGTACCATCTTTTTGTAAAACAAGAGTTCTTTGCGGTTCTTTGACAACCAATTCATGTCGAGAACAATTTCAAAGTTGGGCAAAGAGATATAAATCAGGTTAGCAAGAAAACTATAACCTTCAATTTCTATGACACAATCTCTATAGACTTTATCAGCAAGTAATGATATACTTCCTGCGGTATCTACATGAAATGATTGGGCGAATGAATAACAAGCAATTTGGAAGGAATACGCGAATTCATGAGATAAAAAAGAATCTGAGGCACCAGAATCAAATAATATATGAGCAAGTCTAAAGTTGACGAGAAATGAACTAGTCACAACATTCGGGTCCTCGCGTGCCTCTTCTATGGTAATCTAATTTGTACGGCCTTTAGCTTTTGGTTTGCCAAACGATTGTCAAACTCTTCAAACTTCTTAATTGATGACGGTGTTCAAATCTGCACTCGCTCTTCATTCTCTATTGGGCCTTCGGCCCTAATCTCTGAGAAAAATCAATTCTCATTGCAGACTCTTACTCCTTCTTGAATTTGGGTTATAGACTCAACCCAAGATAAGATTTTCACTTTTGCTACAACAACAACTCGGATGGTCATATTCTAATGACCTTTGATCTCATAACGCAAAAGACACATAACGAATCATTCTCTTAATCCTATTAGCCAAACACTATCATAGAAGAAACCTTCCTTCATGCTCTAATGTGATATAATATCTTCATAACTTGTAGCATTTATAGCTAATAGTTGTTTAATCCCTTAATGAAGGTTGTTATACTTTTATCGGCTACCTCGACCATCCCCTTCTTCAACCTTCCGACTGAAGTTCCGTCGCTACACAAGACATGGTTCTCTGAACCAATCAACTCATTTCACAGATTTATATTAATCGGACTCGATTCTTTATGACCACTAAGGTCTGAACGAAAATCATCTTCTTAGTCATCACCGAAACAAAGGTAATGACATACTCGAACAAAAACAAAATCAAGTTCTAGCTTCTTGGTAACCTTGTGACTTTCCCTGATCCAAGTGTGAGTCCTGTGCTTCCAGTAGTATAGGCCTCTACTACTATTCACACCTACTCATACTCGTCCCAAGTATTGTCTCACGGTTCCCAAGTCACCATTCAAAAGTTTTCACAAAACAACTTTTCACACCTGAGTGTTTTTAAACAAGTACATACAACAATTTCTCCTAGACTCAACTAGGGATTTCACGTTTCTATCAAACATATCTTGGATTTCTTAAATTCACCTTCTAGAATTCTTTTTATGCATAAGCTCGATCTAGCATATCCTAATATTTTTCTTAGGTCGATAGGAATTTCACTTCCAAATTCTTCATATAAATTCTTTCTCGGGTAGTGTCTACTTTACAAGACACACTATACCAGAATTTACTCTAGTATTATGGCACAAACGATCTCCAATTATCTGTATTATCTTCTAACTTATGCAAGTCACCATGCACATTTATTCATTTCATTATCCTTTCATGACATCATCATTCCTGTGTATGAGTAAGTCTTCTTCTCATGGTTGTATCTTTTAAGTCTTCTTCATAGGAGTCTATCCAAAGAAGTCTGCATTATAGCTGCATCTCAGCATGTTCTACTAGCTTCAACTTGGTTCTCTGTCATTCCTAACTACAACATCTCTTCTCATACAATACTATGAATGTATATCTTCTTCAACTAAGTACTCTACCTTACTCTAACAAGTAAGTCACTCAGCCTTTTCACAACCAAATAACCTATTTCACCATCCTAATCATGTATGTTAAAGTCGACTTAACACACAATGGAACTTTCATAAGGATGTGATAGAAGTCAATTGTCACTCGGTATTATTAAATACTAAGTCTGAGCGTTACATATCAGCTCTTACTATACTACTCGAATTGCATACTACATCACAATATTAGGCAAGGTCTTGGCCTATTGAGTCTGAAAACTTTGTTAGCCTTTCCTTTGGTCTTCATTGAATTCTTCTAAATATTGCACAACATCAATTTTGATACTGTCGAAGTATTTATCACCATCTTCGATTCTTCCTACTTTATAAGCAATCATTGCTTTAATTTAGACATCGGTGGAACAACTTCATCGATTATGCCAAAACATTCATCTCGTCCGAATGTACTTCGAATACACAAGATTCTTCCAACGGTGTTATTATGTCATTAAACATAGTTCGAATGTACAACACCACTCTATAGGTATTAATACACTATTTACGATATCACTTGATAAATGTTATTTTACGATATCCCTCGATCGTTTATCTATAAAATTATCGATGTCGACTATCATAAGTCTTTTTATTACTTCGAAAGGTTTCATATCAGTTCTAATACAGAAATTTTAGAATCTGGAATACATAAAATTTCCTCTTCCAGACCAAGGTCGGCAACAGACCTTAAACTTTCTCAAGTAATAGCAATATAAGTAAGCAACCTAAGGCATGCTATATTCATTTATCATTTAGCGCATATTAGAATATAAGGCATATCTTCTCTAATATTCTAGTGCTAGTGTCCATTTAGGTATTCAACCTAAAGTATACTAGATACACATCGTATCATCATCCCTTAGCAATCCATGTTTAAGTCTAGAAATTCTCAAAATTCAACTTTATATTTTCGTTAATTTCAATAGTTGACTTTTGATTGGAATTTCATAAGACTTCCAATACTTTTTTGAATGATTCTAAACATAGTTTTACTTCAATTCTCATAAAACTATCTTGTTAGAACTCAATGCTTAAAAATCACATAATATTTTTATAATATTATTCACTTTTAAATTACAAAACACGATAACTGAACGTGTATGTTACAATTATGAACTTCCTCATTGTGAACTGGATTGTCCTCCTTAGTGTGAATGTCAGACTGAGTGTCAGACTCCAAACCTTCGCTTTCATTTGGTGCTGGGATCTTTCGCTTGCGAGCAGGATGTTTTCGCCTTTTCGGATGGGCTGCAGAAGGAGCAGTTTTCGCCTTTCGCTTCTTTGGAGTGACAACTGGCTCAGATGGACCCTCTTTCGGTTGCTTTTGCTTACCCCCCTTTTTCACCTTTTCAGCTTCTTCAATTGACAAGCGCATCTCATGAGTAATAGTGCGAGCTCCTGAATATGGAAGCTTTTTATACTCCTCCAAAATTTTGCTTGCAGCTAGAACACAACTAAACATGGTCTCCGGAATGGAACCAACAAAGGGAAACTTCGAGTTGTCAGAAATAATGATCTTGGTTGTATGAAAAGTAGCAATCGAAGACTTCAGGGAATCCTTCATCATTGGAATTTGGTATTTGTCTATTGCCCTTTGAACAACAATGGTCCAAAAACGAGCATAGGAAATCTCATTGTGTCTAGTCGTGGAGTGAGTACTTTGCACCAGTTGATTCCACAGAACAGTGCCATAATCAAGGTTGATACCGAAGTAGAGACCATACATCAGAGTCATGAACTGCTTACTGGCACAGTTTGAACCTGTGACTCTTTCAGAAAAAGCTTTGAAGAGAAGAGTGAACAGACCATTCCATTGAGGAGGCAAGTTGGGTTTCTTGAACTTGGAGATTGAAGGAATGATTTCTTTATACCCCATCTGATAGAACATCTCGAAAATAGTTGCGGCGGAGATTGAGTTTGGATTCACCAAGGAGTCATCGTATGCAAGCCCTAGCAGAGAGCAGAACGTTGACTTTGTGATTGAGGTTTTCTTGTTAGAGATTTCGAAGGTGATGCGTTCTTCTTCCTTGTTGTACGATGCGGAGGAATAAGCCTTCGAGAGTAGAGACATTGGTACACACTCAACCTAAGTTAAGGCAGTGAACAGAGGGGAATATTTCAGGCATTCGATGATGGATAGCATGTATGAATCATACTTGAATGGAGACAAATCAAGAATCAAGTTTTGTTGCAGTTTGATGGCAAGCAGTGATGAGTGTGCGGTTTAATCATGAACCGATGAAGAACCAACCATTGTTTCAGGTTGATGAAGAAGAAGAACAATAAAGAGAAATCGTTGTTAGGGTTCTTGAGAGAATTTGATAGTGGTAAAAGGTAAGGCTGTGAATCAAAAATCATTTTATACGATTACGTAGGAAAGAGAATTTGAAGCATCAATTGAGTGATTTCCTTTGAAACGACGCCTGAAAAAGCGGGATTTGACAACTGTAGCCCCCATAAAGGTGTCAGGCGGCGTGATAAGTGGAAGCGTTTCAAATTCCACACGTCTAAATTTCGAACTTTTATCCACCAATAGTCGCGTCATCATTATCTTGTTCTCATCCTTTCAAACCCCATTCGTTGCAATAAATATCCATACGGCTGTTCGCATTTAAGACATAAGGTAACTTGTGTGAATAACAGTGAGCATCATTGAATCTGCGAAACTGAAAATGCCATGAGTACCACAAGCAAGACTTTAGGAAAATCAGAGAGATCTTCGTGCGATAGTATGCCAAAGAAAAAGAAATAAAGCAAGATATATCTGGTGCATATTAGTGATGTCTTAAAAGACACGAAACTATAGATCCCGGGCAACAATCTCTTCCTTCAAAATCAAGAGAGATTAAGAAGTGTCTGTGTGGTTTCCCGTTGAAATACGATCAAATGTTTGACAAGAAACATTGAAAGGCATCTTTTAATTAGGCTCAATGGGTGGCTTGCTCTCCAACCAAACAACGAACTTGACATAAGAACGAATGTTGGATGAAGTACTCGTGTGACCAGTGTAGTCAGTTGAACGAGTAGGTGAGGAATTATTTTAGTAACAAGATTAAGCTTATGAAATCTCAAAAAAAAATGGATCTTATGGGAAGAAGTATCTTGGAACCAGAACATTTCATAAAGATCTCGCAAAAGAAAAGAGATTCCTTGATACATACCACGAAAGTGGCTTTCGTTAATTCCATGATGAAAATCTAGAACAGTTAATTGTTCACCGTCAATTCATGTAAGTGTGTTGGATTTGGGATTTCACTCAGTTTGTGGTGAACGAAACTAAGATCATTAACACACATGTTGTGCAACCATAAACCTCAGTGGTATGGCTGAGAGTCTCAAGGGTTACATTGATGAATATGAAGGAAATGGAGAAATGTGAAGATGGTTCCAGAGAAGTGAATGTACCTCTGCTAAACGAAAGTGACTAAGCAGATAACTCTTAACTCAAAGCGAGAAGAGTAAGGTAGCTCATGACTAATGTGAATTTAACAGCCTAATTGGGAAGAAACGATTGATAGAATCGATTCATTAAGGCTTCACATCGAGTCAATAGAGGATTTAGACAACATACAACAACATGCTTCTAGGGACACTTAGCTAATACATAGATAAAGAATGTTGTACCTGCCCTATCACATGAATCTGTGCCTCCATGATCTTCTTGTGTGTTGAAAAATGTAAAAATAGAAGAAATAAATATAAAAAATAAACATAAATAAAATATTTTTGTAGTTTGAAATTTTCTGAACAAAAGAAAATAAACTAATATCAAACAAAAAAAATTTGGATGATGCGAATTAGGGCGAACGTTCGTGTCAATTCGTGTCCCGGAAAAACCGGAAACGAATTAAAGCGAGCGTTCGTGCTAATTCGCGTAACAAGAATAAAACTGAAATGATAAAAAATATTTTTGGATTTTTTAAACAAAAGATTTTGAAGCTATGAAACATTATACATAAAGTACAAAGAGGATATTGGTTAAACCGAACCACAAATGAATAGTGGTTAGCGAGTCTCTACGAATGTTCACATCAATTCGCGTCAACAACTTTATTAAAACGAAGGTGGTTTCAGTACTGATTCAGCTTCCATCATTCCTAGGCCTTGAAGAATTCTGTTGAAGGTTGTTTCAGGTGTGACAACCAGAAACTTTTTCGTTCAAATCGTTAAAAAATAAATCAATTTGGAATTTATTTCTGCTCTTGTCGTCATTATTTTGAGCTTAATTAAAAATATTCTAGGCTCGGTCCAATTAAGTTTTGGGTTCAAAAATGAGGTTTCTAAGTCAAAGCATAGCATCCGGGCCAAACACCCCCTTCGAGAGGAGTTTACGGCCACAAACTCAGTTTACGACCGTAAACCCTGTTTATGACCGTAAACCCTGTTCACGGCCGTAAACCCCCCACCACCCCCTTGGCCGTAAACTCACCCCTATATAAAGGGTGAGTGGCTTTCATTTCCAGCTTTAAGCACTCAAAGGACTTTCTCTCTCTACTCTCTCTACAAAATTCGAGTTTTGCTCAAGGATCTTCAAAGTATAAGTGATTCTTCACTTCTATGGTGTTTCAATCCCTTTTCTAGTGATGAATCCATGTTTCATCTCATAAAGTTCATCTTTTTCTAGATCTTCTCTCTCACCAAGAACACCAAGAACACTCACTAGTTCTTGGTGGCTAAAAACCTCATTCCAAGCATCTTACAGTAAGTAACTACTCCCTATGCTTGTTATCTACTAGGAATCACTTGTTTTCACCAAGAAATTGACCTGAAATCACGAACACGAGAGGGGTTTACGACCGTATCCCTTCAATGTCCGTAAACTCCATTTTTGGTCGATTATTGGTCTTTAAGCTCCTCCTTGAGTTGGGCATAAGGCTTAGAACACTTCCAAGAGGCTAGACAGGACCTTGAAACACCAAAAATCGCACCTTTCACCAAGTGTTTACGGCCGTAAACATATGGGCCGTAAACCCACAAGCCGTAAACCCATGGGCCGTAAACCCGTGGACCGCAAATGCTTGGGCCGCAAACTCGTGGGCCGTAAACCCTGTTGGGCCGCAAACCCCTGACCGTACACTCCTGATTACGACCGCAAACTCCCCATCCTCAATCATGTGTGATTCTAGCACTTAGTTTCAAGTGTTTCCTGGCCCCTAAGGTGGTTTCCTTCCATAACAAATAGTGTTATGTCCTCATCTAATGCATATATGTGTTACCATGTGTTAATAGGATCCACTTGCATACGAAACATCAGTTGACACTCAGCATCCACACCGACCTTACGCTCGGATCTTACGACAAACTGTGAGTTCATACCCCTACATTTTCTGTGTTTTTAATGTTTTTAGGGGGGGAATACAAGCTAAACATAAATGATTTCAAAACTCATGCAATTCTCATACTTTAACCCTTTTGTACTGTGTTGAGCTTAAGGGACGTTTTCACTAAAATTGCATAGTTTTCCGGACTCACTATTCACTACGTTATACATGCAAACTATAATCGGTATAGTTTGGGATTTTCTAAACATAACAAGTATAGAGACTCTCACTACTAAACATATGCACTAAGACAGAAACAGTTTACAGTTTACATCATTACTTTATCATGGTATTCATAACTGTAATTATCACTACATAAGGTATACATACGGATTGTCACTATGGTAGAACGCTACTACACTACATGTAAACTAGATTGTACGATACTGTGAGGCGCTACTTCGTTACTGTACCTTAGGTTTACAGGGATAAATCCTATCATAGTATAACCAGAGTCTCCTGGAGGGAGAGCGTGAGATTTGTAAATAGATCTATTCGGGACTGACAATCCCACACCTGAACTGCTAGCTACAGTTAGGCGGGCACGCCTGGGGTGTACAAATGACATTTAACTCGACGCCTGAAGAACATTGGAAAGGTCTCTAGTCATATCAAGCATGGTTATACGACTCACATTATGTATAAATCATCTTTAGTTTACAACCTGGCACTCTTCAATAGTTTTATTTATGCTAAATAGAACTAATACACACTACAACTGGAGAACTTTCAGAGTTTTCAAACAAAACTGAACATACAATGGTTTCACGTACGAAATACTTATACATCATGATTAGCATTAGCTAGTCACACGAAGTATTATTTTCGCACATCACTACGGTTTTCAGTAACAAACATTCACGATTTCATACAGAATTGAGAACACTACATATTCACTAAAGAAAATATCGAATTTTCTTGAAACTATACAAAACACTTTTACGAGCTCATCAACAAGTTTTCATTACAAACTACCGCTTATGAACTCACCAGCTTTATGCTGATATTCTTTCAAACTGCTTGTATTCTCAGGAAATCAGTAGACAGGTACCTGCTGGATTTTTGAGGAGTTGGAGCAATAAGAGTTTTATGCTTATATTCATACAAATTATTTGATGTAATTCAAACAAGTTTCAGACAAATTCCAAATTGATGTAAACATTTTTACTTTAGTATTCACTGTAATGGTTGTGTTGCTATGATTGCTATTATACATTGGTTGTGATGCTATACATGACGTCCTCCACCCCAGAACGTTTCCGCCCTTCTGGTTTTGGGGTGTGACAGATTGGTATCAGAGCCCCTGTTTATAGCGAACTAGTATACCGAACCTTACGTGGTATACAACTATAAACACTAAGGGGCATAAGTGCTCTACGCTAAAAGTATACTTTCGAAAATATAAGTATTTTTATAAAAAGTATACGAGCATGCATACATAACAGAATTCGCGTCACTAGTAGAACAGAACAAAAGTATTTGGATGTTGGAACACTGCGGTTAAACCTGGGCAGTTATGTAATCATGTCTAGGGTGAATATATCCTGATCAACTATATTCAGTCGAGACATGACCAACATATGCTTGGGAGTGACTGCGGTGTTACAGCAGGCCTAAAACTTACCAAAATCATCCCACATAAAATACTATAGGAGTATTTTAGCTAGAGCCAAACTCAGTATACAGGTTCACTCCAAGTGTTGCTATCTCTTCTTCCTTAAGCGATAACTTACTTGCATTAGTAATCTTTCTGTGCTTATCGTTTGGTAGAACACTTTTGTTATCAGGATGAGATATATCTTGTTTCATATATCTTGAGGACTTACCATCCTCTTCTTCCTGATTGTTTCTAGAAAAAAGATGCCTCCCCGACCAAGACCCATCTGAAGAAACGACAACACTCCGCCACCACCACCAACCCCCAGTTCGACCCCGTCATGTTTCAGGCAGCAGTTACAGTCGCCGTGACTGCAGCAATGGCACAAGTGAATGCTGGTGGGGCTGGAGGTGGAACCAACCCTCAAGGACAAGACGGAAGTCGGGGACATCAAAAGGAGTGTTCCTACAAGGACTTCATGACTGCAAAGACTAAGTCCTTCGACGGGAATGGAGGTGTCATCGCTCTGACTCGATGGTTCGAGAAGATCAAATCCATCTTCAAAATTTGCGCCTGTTCCGAAGCCAACAAGGTGAAGTTCGCCGCCTGCACCTTCACCGACAGAGCCTTGACCTGGAGGAATGGTCGAGTCAAAACCCTAACCCTGCTAGTGGCTAATGCCATGGGTTGGGAAAGACTGAAGGAACTCATGCTTGCGGAATACTGCCCGAGGGGCGAAGTGCAAAAGTTGGAGCATGAACTCTGGAATTTAAAGATGAAGGGTTCCGACATCGCTGCCTACACCGCGAGATTCTGTGATCTGGATCTCCTCTGTCCGGGAATGGTCACCCCGGAAAGCAAGAAAATCGAGAGATACATTTGGGGATTGACACAACCAACCAAGGGGAATGTCTTGGCTGCTAGGCCGACTACATTTGAAAGCGCCAAGGATCAGGCACAGAATCTGATCGATCATGGAATCGATCTGGATGAGGTGGCAGCGGTCGCTGAGCCGCAAAAGGAGAGTGGTGAGAAGAAGAAGAAGTTCTGGAACAACCGCAAGGGTCAGCCTTCGCAGGAGCCCTCCAAGAAACAACAAACAATGGCAGTTCATGCTGTTACTGCTCCTGCTGCTGCTCCAGCTACTGTCCCAACCACCCAATCTCCTACCGGTGGTTATGCTGGAAAACTACCCCTGTGCAACAAGTGTAACTTCCATCATCACGGACCCTGCCGTGAGTTGAATTGCAACAGCTGTGGAAAGAAGGGACACACAGCTCGATACTACAAGGTGCCAACCCAACCAACCAACCAGATTGCGGGAGCAGCTGGTCAAGCTTGTTATGGATGTGGAGAGGTTGGACATTTCAGGAGAAACTGCCCCAAGGCAACAATTGGAGGCAATACAGGAAGAGTTCTGGTGATGGGCCAGTAGGAAGCGGTCACTGATCCTACCGTTGTTACGGGTACGTTCCTCCTTGACAACTCTCATGCATGCATTCTTTTCGATTTTGGTGCGGAGAGGAGAGGAGTTTTGTTAGTCATGCATTCAAACACCTAATAAAATGTAAATCCCAACATTTAACCGAAACGTTCACCGTCGAGATGGCTAACGGAGAGAAAGAAAGCGCGGACGACATATTCATAGGCTGTACTCTTATCTTAGGCAATCATTCCTTTCCTATCGATCTTATGCCTATATCTATTAAGAGTTTCGATGTCATTATCGGTATGGATTAGTTAAGCCCCAATCGTGCTGATATCCTTTGCTATGAGAAGGCTATCCGTCTCAATCTTCCCTCTGGCGAAACCCTTATGATTTACGGTGATAAGCTCACTTCAAACCTCCGTATCATTTCGTGAATCAAAGCTCAGAAGTACCTGCGGAAGGAATGCCATGCGTTTCTAGCTCATGTTGTTGATGAGACACAAAAGGGTAAAGACATCGAGAGCATCCCCGAAGTCTGCAAATTTCCTGATGTCTTTCCTGAGGATCTCCCAGGAATACCTCCCGAGCGTCAAGTCGAGTTTCGTATTGACTTGATCCCCGGAGCTACTCCTGTAGCTAAGTCTCCTTACCGTTTAGTGCCAGCAGAAATGCAGGAGTTATCCAGCCAGCTCAATGAGCTGATCAGCAAAGGATTCATAAGGCCAAGTTCCTCACCCTGGGGAGCTCCGATCTTATTCGTGAAAAAGAAAGATGGATCCTTTCGGATGTGCATTGACTACCGAGAACTGAACAAGCTGACCATCAAGAACCGGTATCCCTTACCCAGAATCGATGATCTCTTCGACCAACTTCAGGGAGCCAGTTACTTTTCGAAGATCGATCTAAGATCAGGGTACCATCAGTTGCGAGTTCATGAGAATGATGTGCCCAAAACAGCATTCTGAACTCGCTATGGACACTACGAGTTTGTGGTAATGCCCGTTGGTCTAACCAACGCACCGGCAGTATTCATGGACCTGATGAATCGGGTGTGCCGCCCTTTCTTAGACAAGTTCGTGATTGTGTTCATCGATGATATACTTGTCTATTCGCGGAGTGAGGATGATCATAAACAACACTTAAGGCAGGTGTTGGAAACATTAAGGGCAGAAAAGCTATACGCGAAATTTTCGGAGTGCGAATTCTGGATCAGGAAGGTAAATTTCCTTGGACACGTGATTAGCAAGGAAGGAATACACGTGGACCCTTCCAAGATCAAAGCGATTGAGAATTGGTCTGCACCAAAGACACCCACAGAAATCCGTCAATTCTTGGGTCTCGCGGGCTATTATCGCTGATTTATCCAGAATTTCTCCAAAATCGCGAAGCCTTTAACTACCCTAACACAAAAAGGTGTAACCTTTAGTTGGGGAGTCAAGAAAGACACTGCGTTTCAAACATTAAAGCAGGCCCTGTGCAGCGTGCCTGTCTTGTCCCTGCCCGAAGGGACAGAAGACTTCGTTGTCTACTATGATGCATCCAATCAGGGCCTAGGCTGTGTGCTCATGCAACGAGGAAAGGTTATTGCCTATGCCTCGAGGCTGTTGAAAACACACGAAGTCAATTACACAACTCACAATTTAGAGTTGGGAGCAGTGGTCTTTGCGTTAAAGGTCTAGAGACACTATCTCTACGGCACCAAGTGCACTATCTTCACTGATCATAAGAGCTTGCAGCACATCTTTGATCAGAAGGAGCTAAACATGAGGCAACGACGATGGGTAGAGTTACTCAGTGACTACGAGTGCGAAATTCGCTATCATCCCGACAAGGCCAATGTGGTAGCAGATGCCCTCAGCCGAAAAGAGTATTCAGGGCGTAGGGTGAAGGCACTAACAATGACCATCCATTCCCACATGTCCGCGCAGATCAGAGAGGCTCAGCTGGAAGCCTTAAAACCCGAGATCATGGCAGATGAAGCCTTGCGGGGAATGGAAAAGAACTTAGAGGTCAAGGGAGACGGAGTGTACTACTTCATGAACCGGATCTGGACCCCAAAGCACGGTGGTTACAGAGAAGTTGTCATGAACGAAGCTCACAAGACTAAATACTCCGTTCACCCAGGTTCGGATAAGATGTATATGGATCTCAAACAACTCTATTGGTGGCCAAACATGAAAGCGGAAATTGCTACTTTCGTGGGCAAGTGCCTGACTTGTGCCAAGGTAAAAGTAGAATATCAAAAGCCCTCAGGTTTACTTCAGCAGCCGAAAACACCTGAGTGGAAGTGGGAAAGGATAACCATGGACTTTATCACCAAGTTACCCAGATCTCCGAGTGGGCACGACGCCATCTGGGTGATTGTCGATCGGTTGACAAAATCCGCCTACTTCCTTCCAATCAAGGTAAACTTCAATATGGAGAGACTCACCCGAATATACCTTCGAGAAATAGTTCGCCTTCATAGTGTACCTGCATCCATTATCTCCGATCGAGATAGCAGGTTTACATCGAGGTTCTGGCAGTCACTACAGAAGGCTCTCGGAACTGAGCTGGATATGAGCACGGCTTATCATCCACAGACAGATGGACAGAGTGAGAGAACAATTCAGACATTGGAAGACATGTTGAGAGCCTGCGTCATCGACTTCGGCGCGTCATGGGACACTCATCTTCCTTTGGTTGAATTTTCCTACAACAACAACTACCATACCAGCATCAAGGCTGCGCCGTTTGAAGCCCTCTACGGCCGTAAGTGCAGATCCCCTCTGTGCTGGGCTGAGGTGGGTGACACGCAGCTAGCCAGGGGTCAAGTCCCCGACAGTACTCTCACTGGTCCTGAGATCATCCGAGAGACAACTGAGAAGATCGTGCAAATCCGAGAGTGACTGAAAGCCTCCCGAGATAGACAAAAGAGCTACACCGATAAGAGACGAAAATCCTTGGAATTCCAGGATGGTGACCGCGTCCTTCTGAAGGTCTCACCCTGGAAAGGCATGATAAGTTTCGGAAAACATGGAAAGCTAAACCCAAGGTACATTGGACTGTTCCAGATCCATGCTAGGATTGGTCCCGTAGCATACAAACTCCAGTTACCACGGGAGCTCAGCAACATTCATCCTATCTTCCACGTATCGAACCTAAAGAAGTGTCTGTCTAATGAGACACTTGTGATTCCTCTCGACGAGATTGAAATCAACGAGAACCTCAACTTCGTGGAAGAACCGGTCGAAATCATGGACAGAGAGATCAAACGAACGAAACAAAGTCGCATCCCGATAGTGAAGGTTCGCTGGAGTGCCAAGCGGGGACCTGAATTCACTTGGGAGCGCGAGGATCAGATGAAACAGAAATATCCGCATCTCTTTCTAAATCCATGATTTGTATTCTATGTTCGAATTTCGGGACGAAATTCCCTCTAACGGGGGGATGATGTGACAACCAGAAACTTTTTCGTTCAAATCGTTAAAAAATAAATCAATTTGGAATTTATTTCTGCTCTTGCCGTCATTATTTTGAGCTTAATTAAAAATATTCTAGGCTCGGTCCAATTAAGTTTTGGGTTCAAAAATGAGGTTTCTAAGTCAAAGCATAGCATACGGGCCAAACACCCCCTTCGAGAGGAGTTTACGGCCGCAAACTCAGTTTACGACCGTAAACCCTGTTCACGACCGTAAACCCCCCACCACCCCCTTGGCCGTAAACTCACCCCTATATAAAGGGTGAGTGGCTTTCATTTCCAGCTTTAAGCACTCAAAGGACTTTCTCTATTTACTCTCTCTCTACAAAATTCGAGTTTTGCTCAAGGATCTTCAAAGTGTAAGTGATTCTTCACTTCTATGGTGTTTCAATCCCTTTTCTAGTGATGAATCCATGTTTCATCTCATAAAGTTCATCTTTTTCTAGATCTTCTCTCTCACCAAGAACACTCACTAGTTCTTGGTGGCTAAAAACCTCATTCCAAGCATCTTACAGTAAGTAACTACTCCCTATGCTTGTTATCTACTAGGAATCACTTGTTTTCACCAAGAAATCGACCTGAAATCATGAACACGAGAGGGGTTTACGGCCTTAATCCCTTCAATGGCCGTAAACTCCATTTTTGGTCGATCATTCACCTTTAAGCTCCTCCTTGAGTTGGGCATAAGGCTTAGAACACTTCCAAGAGGCTAGACAGGACCTTGAAACACCAAAAATCGCACCTTTCACCAAGTGTTTACGGCCGTAAACATATGGGCCGTAAACCCACAGGCCGTAAACCCATGGGCCGTAAACCCGTGGACCGCAAACGCTTGGGCCGCAAACTCGTGGGCCGTAAACCCTGTTGGGCCGCAAACCCCTGACCGTACACTCCTGATTACGACCGCAAACTCCCCATCCTCAATCACATGTGATTCTAACACTTAGTTTCAAGTGTTTCCTAGCCCCTAAGTGTTGGATTAGGTGTCTAAGCCCATAACTATTATTGGTATGTATTTGACCCGAGAGTAGCATGGTCCATTTGGGTTGCATATCATCAGGATAATTTGTTATGATGGACTTTTGAGAGAAGAGGTTATATATGATTTATTAATATATTATAAGTTATAATATATTAATATGAAATCATATGTTTTAATTAGTATTGATCAAGAATTAATTTGGAATTAATTTAGTGATCAAAAGAGACTAATTAAATCTATGGGGACTAATTATGATAATTAGTTATATTTATATGTGTTGGGCTTATGATCCATGTTGGACCAAGTTTATGTATGGATACATAAAGAGTTGGGCCACATGAACCATGGATCATAAAACCCATGGGTATGGATTTGGGTTATATTCATGACCCTAGAAATCCCACATATAAATAGATACTTCATTGCCCAAAATCGCCACTTGTATCTTCTTGGAGTTCATGGTGGTTTTTTGTGTGCATGGAATTCTCTCTCAAGTTCATCCTTTGTCCATGATGTGTTGTGATTCCACTTGAGGCTTCCACACTATTGGGGCTAAGCTCTTTGAGGCCAAATACACCAAGACTTCAAGTTCCATGAAAGGTATGTTATGCTAACTAGTATCTTATATGGTTTATGTTAAATGCATGCTAGTTGTAAGATTAATACCTAGGAAACCATTTGCATGTATAATTAGTGAAAACATAGATCCAAGGTATTTAGGGTTGTATGTGCACCATAGGATGTTGTAGTATACTAAAACCAACAGTGGTATCAGAGCCTAGGCTTGTTTTCTTGTTATACTTGCAAAAATGGCTGAAAAATCGAATTTTGTTGTTGTCTGAACAGCAGACTCGTCGAGTCCATGAAGGGACTCGACGAGTCCAAGGCTAAATGCATCCAACTCGCCGAGTTGGTTCATGCACTCGACGAGTTGGACCCCCAGACAGCATATATTCGACTGTTTTGGCTGGAATTGGACTAGGAACATTACTGTAAGCTGTTTTTGACCTTATAAACTTGTTTTTGATGTGGTAATGTTCATGCTAATCCAATTTCAAAGATAATTGTCAATAGATTCATGTTTTGTGTTAGTTTAAAAGTTATGCTAGTTACATGAAAAAGTTTGATGTGAATTATCTTTGTTCATATGAGTTGCTTAGATTAATAGAAAAAAATTAATTGATTATGTGTCTTTAATCCATTTTAATCTAAGAGTTGATTCTAAAATGTGTTTGTGTAACTTGTCTTCAAGTTACATGAAAGGTCACATTTAAGTTTCTTAAAACTCATAAAGTTAGCAAAGTTACAAAATGAAGAGTCTTGTCCTCATTAAATGGTTTTATGACTCCATAACTTGTCCTCAAGTTATGGAGGTTCAAGAGTCACTTCATTAAATAATAAAAATGTGTAACCTTAATTAGTTCCATAAGTTACAAAAGAAGAAGAGTTACATTCTTTAATAGTTTCAAGTCTTCCATAACTTGTCCTCAAGTTATGGAACTTGAAGAGTTTTAATTAAAACTACTTTAAACACATAAGTTATGGAATTAAATGGTTTTGAATTGTTCAAAACTTGCCCTCAAGTTTTGGAATTTGTAAAGTTTCCCCCCATGACTACTTTAGTTCCAAGTTAAACCCTTAGAATTTTAATAGTTTAAAATTCAACCCTTATACTATTATAATATTATAGGTTTAATATTTATATATATGTATAAGAGTAAAAGTCAGTCTTACCGTTACTAGGCCTCATTCACGAAGCCGGTCTATAAGGGGGGTATAAGGTTACTGCCTATAAAATGGCAGTTTAATGGGTGTCCACTCTCACCCACCGCTTCCTTGACTGGTGGAGGGTCGTTAGCCGAACGGGTAGGACAAGGACTATAATTCTCCCTTCATTAAAAGTATTAATGATAAATACTAAGTAACTAAATCGGTATAGTTTGGGATTTTCTAAACATAACAAGTACAGAGACTTTCATTACTAAACATATGCACTAAGACAGAAACAGTTTACAGTTTACATCACTACTTTATCATGGTATTCATAACTGTAATTATCACTACATAAGGTATACATACGGATTGTCACTATGGTAGAACGCTACTACACTACATGTAAACTAGATTGTACGATACTGTGAGGCGCTACTTCGTTACCGTACCTTAGGTTTACAGGGATAAATCCTATCATAGTATAACCAGAGTCTCCTGGAGGGAGAGCGTGAGATTTGTAAATAGATCTATTCGGGACTGACAATCCCACACCTGAACTGCTAGCTACAGTTAGGCGGGCACGCCTGGGGTGTACAAATGACATTTAACTCGACGCCTGAAGAACATTGGAAAGGTCTCTAGTCATATCAAGCATGGTTATACGACTCACATTATGTATAAATCATCTTTAGTTTACAACCTGGCACTCTTCAATAGTTTTATTTATGCTAAATAGAACTAATACACACTACAACTGGAGAACTTTCAGAGTTTTCAAACAAAACTGAACATACAATGGTTTCACGTACGAAATACTTATACATCATGATTAGCATTAGCTAGTCACACGAAGTATTATTTTCGCACATCACTACGGTTTTCAGTAACAAACATTCACGATTTCATACAGAATTGAGAACACTACATATTCACTAAAGAAAATATCGAATTTTCTTGAAACTATACAAAACACTTTTACGAGCTCATCAACAAGTTTTCATTACAAACTACCGCTTATGAACTCACCAGCTTTATGCTGATATTCTTTCAAACTGCTTGTATTCTCAGGAAATCAGTAGACAGGTACCTGCTGGATTTTTGAGGAGTTGGAGCAATAAGAGTTTTATGCTTATATTCATACAAATTATTTGATGTAATTCAAACAAGTTTCAGACAAATTCCAAATTGATGTAAACATTTTTACTTTAGTATTCACTGTAATGGTTGTGTTGCTATGATTGCTATTATACATTGGTTGTGATGCTATACATGACGTCCTCCACCCCAGAACGTTTCCGCCCTTCTGGTTTTGGGGTGTGACATCAGGAAAGGCTTTTGTGAATATGTCAGCCAACTGATCAGCGGATCTCACGAAGTGAATTTCAATTTTTTTGTCTTCTACGCGATCCTTGATGAAATGATACCTCAGTGCTATGTGTTTCGTCTTTGAGTGTTGCACTGGGTTGTGAAAAATGCGAATAGCACTTTCAGAGTCACAATATAATGGGATTCGTTTCATGCTTAAGCCATAGTCACGAAGCTGACTTTGAATCCAAATGACTTGAGATGTACATGATGCAGCAACTATATATTCAGCTTCAGCTGTTGACATAGACACACACGTTAGCTTCTTGGATTGCCAACTGACAAGTTTACCATCTAGAAATTGGAATCCTCTAGTTGTGCTTTTTCTATCTAATCCACATCCCCCAAGGTCAGCATCCGAAAATGCTTGTACGAAGAAGCCTGATTTCGCAGGGTACCGTATGCCAAGTGATGAAGTTCGTTTCAAGTATCTGAAGATATTATTGACGGCCACCGTATGAGGTTCGCGTGGATTTGCTTGGAAACTAGCACAATAAAAAACGGAAAACATGATATCTAGTCTACTAGCTATTAGATACATCAATGATCCTATCATTTGACGATAAAGGGTCATATCAGCAGCTGGTTTTTCCAGAGATGGTGTTAGTTTCGTTCCGAATGACATTGGAACCTTCAGTTTAGAGTCTCCCACCATGCCAAACTTTGCTAGTAAGGTCTTTTTGTATGCTTCCTGATTTATGAAAATGTCTTCTGGTCCCTGTCTTATATTCAATCCAAGGAAAAAGTTAATTGGACCCATGGAGCTCATCTCAAACTTTGTTTCCATCAATTTTTGGAATTCAGTTGTTAAGCTGGGATTCGTAGAGCCGAAAATGACATCATCAACATAGATTTGGATGATCATCAAGTGGTCACCCTCTTTCTTGCGAAAGAAGTTTGGGTCAACCGAACCTTGTTTAAATTTAGACATTTTAAGGAAGCGAGTGAGAGCTTCATACCAGGCTCTTGGAGCTTGCTTGAGACCATTGAATGCCTTGTCTAAGATGTAGCATTGATTTGGATACTTCTCGTTTACAAAACCAGGAGGTTGTTCCACGTATACTGTCTCTTCTAATTCTCCATTCAAGAACGCACATTTAACATCCATCTGAAACACTTCAAAGTTCTTGTGTGCCGCGTATGCTAGGAAGATGCGAACAAATTCCAACCTTGCAACAGACCAAAATGTTTGTGTGTTATTGTACTCTGAAATAGTGTAGGTGTATGTTTTCCATAAATGTATGTTTTATTTGGTAGAAAGTTAGTGTACTGCACTTGTATGAACTCTCTTTCTTGCGAAAGAAGTTTGGGTCAACCGAACCTTGTTTAAATTTAGACATTTTAAGGAAGCGAGTGAGAGCTTCATACCAGGCTCTTGGAGCTTGCTTGAGACCATTGACTGCCTTGTCTAAGATGTAGCATTGATTTGGATACTTCTCGTTTACAAAACCAGGAGGTTGTTCCATGTATACTGTCTCTTCTAATTCTCCATTCAAGAACGCACATTTAACATCCATCTGAAACACTTCAAAGTTCTTGTGTGCCGCGTATGCTAGGAAGATGCGAAAAAACTCCAACCTTGCAACAGACCAAAATGTTTGTGTGTTATTGTACTCTGAAATAGTGTAGGTGTATGTTTTCCATAAATGTATGTTTTATTTGGTAGAAAGTTAGTGTACTGCACTTGTATGAACTCTGTTGTGTATTAGTGTTGGAAAATAATGATAGGTAGTCCTATTACTTAAAATAAAACCACTGAAGAAATGTTTGTTTTGTAAACCAAAATGTTAGTTAATGCTTAATGTGAATGAGATTATAACCATACTGAACTGACTAGTGGCCTAAACGACGTTCTTCAGGCGTCGGAATATTATGACATTTATCACCCCTAGACCTGCCGGTCCAACTATAGCTAACAGTCGAGGTGCGGGATTGTCAGTCCCGTATAGATCTATACACAAATTCACGCTCTCCCTCCAGGAAACTATGGTTATAAAATAGGACTTTAGCATGTACATTTATAAGGTATCATGAAGTAGTGGCTCACATTCTAGTATTAACTCGTTTACGTATAGGGGGTATATGTTTTCTTGATCTTGTAAATGAATAATGTACCTATAATGAAAAGTAATTTGTACTTATATATTGATTCAAGTAGTGTATTATTGAACTAGAAAATAGTGTGAATGAATATCCAAACCATACCTATTATAGTTTACAAGTGTTATGTTTGTACTGAGATTGATTAAAGAAAATACCCCTTTTGTACGGCATGTACAAAAGGGTTAGTAATTGTTATTGAAATAAGTTTAATACTTATATATATATATATATATATATATATATATATATATATATATATATATATATATATATATATATATGTTACATGTATAATTATAATCTAAAAGACAGTCGGACAAGCATTCCTATCCTAAGCCCACAACCAAACAAGGAACAGGATTTAAGGCAGAAACACTGGTTCTAAGCCTGTTAAATCATAATTATACATATATATATATATATATATATATATATATATATATATATATATATATATGTGAATATAGATTGATAAAACAGTAATTTAAGAGGTAGGAAAAACAGTTTAAAATGGTTTGATAAGTTTATAAAAGCATTTAATATCTTAAAATGATTCATAATTGTATGTAAGTGTTAACACAACTACCTTGTGTTTTGTTTGTATTCTCCCCTAAAATAATTTTAAAATGGTAAAACATAGGGGTATGAACTCACCTTATGTGAGTGTTCGAGTGAAGATACGGTGTATTAGTAATGATCATCTAGTTTAGAACCCACGCGAGAAGTCGTGTCCTAAATAATAATTATACCCGATATAGAACTAAAGTTAATAAGTTAACAGTCTAAGTGATAAATAACACAAGTATTATGTAAGAAACACTTATAAAAAGTGTTAGAATCAACCGAAAATAGGAGTTTTCGGTTACTTGGGGGTTTTCGGTTGCTTGATGATGTGAAGTGTTCTTGGTGTTCTTGGTGTTCTTGGTGAAAACAAGGAGATAGAGGTATTTTCGGTCCAAGATATGAAGAGTGAAAGGTGTTTTCAGATGATAGTTGAGAGAAAAGGGAGGTGTTTTCGGTTGTGTTCTTGAGAGAGAAAAAGTGTGTTTTCGGCCAACAAGTGTAAGAAAGAAGTGTTGATTTCGGTCCACATATATATATGACTGAAATCATGATGGGACGCATTCGTTGGGACTTGCAAAACACCTAGAATCTCATGCCAATGGATAGAATTTGAGCTGTTTTTGGTCAGGAACTCTATTCGAGAAAACAGTTTTCGGCCGAGAATGGGCATCATACGAAGGTTTGTGGTCCGAAGGGGTTTGCGGCCGAGAATTCGTTTTCGGTCCGAGGTTTTCATCTATTCGAGGGTTTTCGGTCCTCGCATTTGGAGCATCATTTTGCAACACTTATTAATTAAAAAGTTTAGTTACATCAAAACTTTGGATAAGCTTCTAATAAATCAATAAATTAACAAGTTTTGACTTTGGTTGACTTTTACAGACTTAAAAATAATGGGTTGTCACTATATATATATATATATATATATATATATATATATATATATATATATATATATATATATATATATATATATATATATATACACACACCAAACGTATCCTACCTCCGATATGATCTTACTTGGTTCTTGCTTATTTGATAGATCATGATGTATTCATTGCGATTGTTGACGAATCCGAAAAATAATGTAAATATGAATGAATACTGAAGCATAGTAATATTCTTACTTAGGATATTGGAAAGAATAATGTAACGTCCCAAAAATCATGATAAAATTTTGCATTTTTCAAAACCATTTTCATAAACCATAAGTCATACAAAACATTGTTTCCAAAACATAGTCATAGAAATCAGAGTATGAAAATCTCTCAAAACATATATCAAAAGGAGGATGTGTACGATCACGCATTTGCCTTGCCCCGATCATCTGATGTACCTAAAACCATGAAACCAATAACTATAAGACATAACTTAGTGAGTTCCCCCAATGTACCACACACAACATTACATATATAATGCATGCACACTGAGCCCACAGTGTCAGAGTAGATTGCCTATAAATAACAATCAACACTCATTCCTTCTTCACACCCATTTCACTATTAACTTTCTCTCTCTCTATCTCTCTCTCTCTCTCTCTATATATATATATATATATATATATATATATATATATATATATATATATATATATATATATATATATATATATATATTCTGATGCTTTTTGTGATTCTGAAGAACTCTACTTTAGTGAGGCTCTAAGATATATAGGATCCTGACAAATAGAAACTTTCGGGTCAGAGTTCTGCCTGTGAATTTTCCCGACTTATTCCAGAAAACTTTGTAAGTTAAGCTGCACTTATTATGCTTTAAGTGTAACTTATATGTATATTCATACTCCTTATTATGAATTTATAAATAAGATTTATCAATTATTCCAAGTCATAATACAAGATCGATCTACTTACGGGAGTGATGTCTAGGCTAGATCTACTGAGGTGTTTAAAGTGGATTTTCCATATATATATATATATATATATATATATATATATATATATATATATATATATATATATATATATATATATATATATATATATATGTCACACCCCCAAACAAGAACGGCAGAAACGTTCGGGGGCGGAGGACGTCATATACAATATCATAACAATTGCATAATAGTAAAACAAGCAACAACATCCATTATATTTAAAATAGTTAATACATTTTTGTTCTGTGTATTAATGGTAAGACACCAAAATGTATAGCAAAATAAACGCTGAGTCTTGAATAAAATCCGTCTTCTCAAAACCTGAGTACGTGTACCTGTCTACTGGTTTCCTGAGAATACAAGTTATTTTGAAAAGAGAGTATCAACATTTAAGTTGGTGAGTTCATAAGCATTTAGTATTTGAAGTTTGTATTTGTTCCCTGAAAATGTTAGTATGTTCCCCATAAAATCTCATATTTTCTACAATAAATGACAATTAGTTTAGGCTTTAAGACCAAAATGTTTGTGTGTTATTGTACTCTGAAATAGTGTAAGTGTATGTTTTCCATAAATGTATGTTTTCTTTGGTAGAAAGATAGTGTACTGCACTTGTATAAACTCTGTTGTGTATTAGTGCTGGAAAATAATGATAGGTAGTCCTATTACTTAAAATATAACCACTGAAGAAATGTTTGTTTTGTAAACCAGAATGTTAGTTAATGCTTAATGTGAATGAGATTATAACCATACTGAACCGACTAGTGGCCTACACGACGTTCTTCAGGCGTCGGAATGTTATGATATTTGTCACCCCTAGACCTGCCGGTCCAACTGTAGCTAACAGTCGATGTGCGGGATTGTCAGTCCCGTATAGATCTATACACAAATTCACGCTCTCCCTCTAGGAGACTCTGGTTATTAAATAGGACTTTAGCATGTACTTTTAGAAGGTACCATGAAGTAGTGGCTCATATTCTAGTAGTAACTCGTTTACGTATAGGGGGTATATGTTTTCTTGTTCTTGTAAATGAATAATGTACCCGTAATGAAAAGTAATTTGTACTTATATATTGATTCATGTAGTGTATTATTGAACTAGAAAATAGTGTGAATGAATATCCAAATCATACCTATTATAGTTTACAAGTGCTATGTTTGTACTGAGATTGATTAAAGAAAATACCCCTTTTGTACGACATGTACAAAAGGGTTAGTAATTGTTATTGAAATAAGTTTTATACTTATATATATACATATATATATATATATATATATATATATATATATATATATATATATATATATATATATATATATATATATATATATACTTAGAACCAGTGTTTCTGCCTTAAATCTTGTTCCCTGTTTTTTTGTGGGCTTAGGATAGGAATGCTTGTCCGACTGTCTTTTAGATTATAATTATACATGTAACACACACACACACACACACACACACACACACATATATATATATATATATATATATATGTGTGTGTGTGTGTGTGTGTGTGTGTGTTACATGTATAATTATAATCTAAAAGACAGTCGGACAAGCATTCCTATCCTAAGCCCACAAAAAAACAGGCAACAAGATTTAAGGCAGAAACACTGGTTCTAAGGCTGTTAAATCATAATTATATATATATATATATATATATATATATATATATATATATATATATATATATATATGAATATAGATTGATAAAACAATAATTTAAGAGGTAGGAAAAACAATTTGAAATGGTTTGATAAGTTTATAAAAGCATTTAATATTTTAAAATGATTCATAATTGTATGTAAGTGTTAACACAACTACCTTGTGTTTTGTTTGTATTCTCCCCCTAAAAGAATTTAAAAATGGTAAAACATAGGGGTATGAACTCACCTTATGTGAGTGTTCGAGTGAAGATACGGTGTAGTAGTAATGATCCTCTAGTTTAGAACCCACGCGAGAAGTCGTGTCCTAAATAATAATTATATATATATATATATATATATATATATATATATATATATATATATATATATATATATATATATATAGTGCATCTACAAAATGTCATGATTTATATATATGGGGTACATCTACAAAGTACCAGATTTATTTATAAAAGGTACATCTACAAAGTACCGGACAATAATAAATAAAACATAAATATATACAAAAATAGAATAACGTCCAAATAATATCAACTGAGGCGTTAAGAGTGAAGGATTTCATTACTTCTAGTAATCGTCCAAATAATAGAATAACGCTACATAACTTACTCGTAACATGAACATTCAGTTAGAAGGAGGCCTATAATGCTAACTTTATGATTCATCGGTAGATACATCACATATATATATTAATCGGGTCCGGCAGACAGTAAGATGTGTGCTTTCCGCTTCATTTCCTGTTCCTTGTTTGGTTGTGGGCTTAGAGCAGATGCACCCAATCTACTATCTATTCGATCTTAGCTATATATATATATATATTCTGTATACACCGAGTAATCATAAGGAGTACCAGGTATGGGTCAGGTCATAGTATACAAATTCAATAAACTGTTTTCTAGTACAAAAACATAATTTTCAGATAGAACATTTAGTAGGCTAAACTAGAAACTTATCAGTAAAAGGGTTTAATTCATTTTCGTAAACCAGTATAACTTAAAGGACATTTGGTGGTTAATTCTATAATACCATAGTTTATACATCAGGGTTATATATAATTAATATCCGATAGGTAGTTGGATGTGTGCTTTCTGCCTTAATTCCTGTTCCTTGTTTGGTTGTGGGCTTAGGGCAGATTCACACAATTAACTATCCGTTCGATATTAGATTATATATAGCTAGTATAAACTAAGTGATTATAGAAGGAACTATTGTGGTTACCATTTTTACTAAAGGAAATAAGGCTTTTTCTTACATAATGTTTTCATCAAATATAAAGGAACTATTACAGTTAACTCCGTGAGTACCAAATGAATACACCATGGTTATATACAATGATGATCTAACAAACAATGGGATGTGTGACTTCTGCCTTATTTCCTGTTCCTTGTTTGGTTGTAGGCTTAGGGCAGATTCACACAATCGATCGTCTGTTTGATCTGGATATTATATAAATTTCATCCATTTAGTACACATAGAAGGAATTGTAGAGTCATTTTTACTTTCATTCATCATATCAGAAGATATAGGATTTTCTGGAGGAACATGCGAACTTTTCTAAAAGAACTTTCAACTTTCTTTACATCACTAAAATACTTATGAACTCACCAGCTTAAATGCTAATCTACGCTTTCAAAATAACTTGTATTCTCAGGAAACTAGTAGACAGGTACGCGCGCTGGGAATCAGAAGATGGAGCAGAGTAGCTTCATGTCTTTTTTTGTTATTTACTTTTGAAGTCAATCTTTTGTGAATCATACTTTGTAAACACTTTAATGTTAATACAATGGTTGCATGTTACTTTGATTACTATGATGCATGTGTTGTGATACTAAACATGACGTCCTCTGCCCCCGAACGTTTCCGCCGTTTCGGTTTGGGGGTGTGACAGATTGGTATCAGAGCATTGTTTATAGTGAACTAAATATATCAACCTATAAAAGATATACAACTATAAATGGAATGGGGCCGAAGTGCTCTGGATAATAATATATTTTAAAAAAAAACTATAACAATACTTTATAAAAGTATACCTACATGCTTATACATATATATATACTAGAACAAGTATCACAAGAAGAACAGAACAGAAGTATATAAAGGTTGAACATTGCGGTCAAACCTGGACAGTTATGTAATCATATATGGGATCAATATAGCCTGATCAACTATATTCATTTGAGATGTGACCGACATATGTTTGGGAGTGATGCAGTGTTGCAACAGTCTTAAAACTTACCTAACTCTATTCAAGGGATTTCTAGATCAGAACATAAAGTTAAAATACTATGGGAGTATTTTATGATACTATAATACAACAACAAGTTTAAAACGTACCAAATTCAATACATTAAAATACTATAGGAGTATTTTAGGCACTATAACTAACTTATGTGAGAATTTAAAAGACCCTTCTGGTAGGTCTATGATTTCGGAGTGTATACTTCCAAGGTTTTATATAATTGAGATTTTATAGACTTAGAATTTGTGATCTATGCTTCACTGTCTGTTCCTTATTTGGTTGTGGTTTTGGAGTAGGATCACTTAGTCGAAGGTCTATTTAATTTTGAATTATATACAACTTGTATACATTGCGCAATTATAAGAAGACCCGGTAAGGATCACCCCATAATGTTACACTTAATCTCATAGATTCTTTAGACACTTCCATTCTCATACGACAAACCCATATAGATGTAACCACATCCTCATAGCAGTCAGCAGAAGAGTCAAAGACTAACAAGAGCAGGTTCATGAGAAGTTTTCAAAGAGTGATCAACCAGAGAAACTAAAACGTCTTATGCGTCACACTAATAAATAATACCCATGAATGACTTAGTGAGCTAGTGAATACACTACTCACACTATGTGTTAGGATTATTTTCTTCTTTTCATGCAACTGGTAACAGGTATTCAATTCACAGATACTCATTCGAGGATAGCCACTTCTGATTCATAAAGTTTATTTTATATAGACTCCCTTATGAATTGTTTCCAGAATCCTATGAAAGTCAGAACCAAATACACTCAGAACTAGGATAACTTTGTCATTCAGCTTTCGGCTTATAACCACTGCTATAGACTTATTGCCATCTCATCTTTGTATTCTTTTAGCAAGATGCCTCCACGTCGATCAGAGAGACGCACTACTCCAATAACTCTAGTTCAAACTCCACTACCTCCTCCACAATTCGATCCTGCTGCTCTCCAAGCAGCGATATCAGCTGCAGTGGCAGCTTCTCTAACCCACCTCAGCGAAAGTGGTACCAACGGATTTGGTAGCGGGACCCACTTAACAAACCCCGGAGTTACCCATGGACACCCACGGGAGTGTTCGTACAAGGACTTCATGAACTGCAAACCCAAATCCTTTAATGGAAATGGAGGAGTCATTGCTCTGATGCGATGGTTCGAGAAAACAGATTCGGTCTTCGCAATCTGTTCGTGCCAAGAAGGGACCAAAGTGAAGTTTGTTGCCTGCACCTTCTCCGACAGAGCCCTGACATGGTGGAATAGCCATGTTAAGTCACTGACCCTATCATTGGCTAACTCAATAAGTTGGGAGAACTTGAAAGAGATGATGTTGGAAGAATACTGCCCTAGGGGCGAAGTTCAAAAGCTGGAACAAGAGCTATGGGAGCATACCATGATCGGCTCAGACATAGTGACCTACACTGACAGGTTTAGCGACCTGGCAGCACTATGCCCCGGGATGGTTACCCCGGAGAGTAAGAAGATAGAAAGATACATTTGGGGTTTATCTACCCCGATTCAAGGTGATGTACTGTCTTCTAACCCAACTACATTCGATAGCGCCAAACGCCTGGCCCAGCGACTCATTGACCATGGAGTCTGCCATGGCGTGGTGGTCCCCGTTCCCGAACCATCAAAGGGAGGGGAATATAAACGAAAGTCAGGGAAAAAGAGGAAAGAGCGAACAACACAGGAAACCACGCAAGAGTAACAAATGGGTACTATATATGCCGCCACGATACCTGCTACTCCAGCACCTGCCAGTCGATATGCTGGAACTCTCCCGAAGTGTGATGGGTGTAACTACCACCACACCGGAGTATGTTGGGAAATGAAATGCTTGAATTGCCACAGGAAGCGGAACACTGCCCGGTTCTGCAGGGCACCAGCACAACCGATCTCCCAAGTCCCCGGAGTAGAAGTAAACTAGACCTGTTATGGCTGTGGTGAGACAGGGCACTACATGAGGGACTGGCCGATAGCGAAGAACTCAGGCACGGATGGGCGAATTCTGATGATCACCGCAGGAGAAACTACCCCGGAGTCCCCAGCGACCAGCGGTACGTCTTCGAAATAAAAATTACTTTAAAATTTAATTTATAATTATATAAGATTAAAACTTGGGGAGACATTTAAAAGTAATTATTATAACTCGCTCAATCGATCAAGTCACAGCATTCATAAGAGAACTAAAGATCCGTACATGTGAGCTATGATGGCTTAGTATGTACACCATGGCTGTACATAGCTAAGATTTTGCAGACTTAGAGTGAGTGATTCCGCCTTAATTCTTGTTCCTTGTCTGGTTGTGGATTTGGGGCAGAGTCACTCAATCGACCGTCTTATTCATCCTAATTATACATAACTTGTATATGCCAGACGATCATAGAGGTACCGAGGAGGATCATAATATAGAGTATCGACACTAGTTATCAAAACACTTGTACTATTAGTACTCACTCATCGCGGTACAATTTGTGGCAGTGGTAATATCAAGGAGAAAACATAAAGCACTAGAACGTTTACACAGAGTACATTGTTGAGCACACTCGGGATATACCGTCGTATAACAAACGTTTCTTTCGAATCGGCCTAACTTTTGTTTCTGTAAAGAGTTCGTTGTCATTTTTCGTCATGGATTGGCGTGGTCCTCACCATACTAAGTTCATATATTTCGAAATTCCATTGCCTTAACCGTCAAATCAATGAAATCCTCGCATTCGTCACGACAACCCGACCCAGTCCTCAGAATCGTCTACCTCGTATTCTAAACCCCGAAGTACTCATGCGAGGAGTACCTTGCCCTCCAAAACCTTAACGCCGTATATTCAGCAGACCTTCCCGAACTACCACTCGTCCAGCAGATCAAGTTCAAGCATAGAGGCTAAGGAAGAATACAGCCCACCTATCAATATTAAGTGTATACGCGAGGGTAGTATATAATTATGATTACGCAGATTTAGTATGTGTGTTTCCGCCCTATCTCCTGTTCCTTGTCTGGTTGTGGACCTGGGGCAGAGTCGCACATCCGACCGTCTTACTAATCTTAATTATATACGACTTGTATACACGAGGTAATGATAGATGGACCAGGTATGAATCCTATCATGAGCATTAGGGCAAAGTTGCCCAAGTCTACGGGTGGGTATTCTGCCATTCAGAGGAGCACAACCCCAGGAGTACTGCTAAGAAAGCTAATTTCAGGACGAAATTCCATCTAACGAGGGGATGATGTGACAACCCAAAAATTTTTATCTTGTAAAGTCAATTCAATCAACCAGAAATCAAACTTAATTCTAATGCCTTTTAGCCTTGTTAAGGGTCATTCTAACGAGCTCTAAGCCTAGTACACTCAAGGGTTGAGTGTTAGGAAGTATTAACTCGAGATCAGAAGGCTGCACCCGAACCAGAGAACCAAACACTTGAGGTTCATGGCCGCAAACCTAGTTCACGGCCGTGAACTCTCTTCTGGTCGTGATCTCTTCCCCTATATATATAAGATCACTTCACTTTTCTTCATTTCTTTCCCCCTTGGCCGCAAACTCTCTCAAACTCTCTCATGTATCATAGATCAAGAACACCATCTTTCACTCCTAAATACCCCTTTCCTTTGATACTTCATAGAAGCTCACTAGGATCTTCAAACACTCACCAAAACACCTAGATCATCAAGATCATCATCTTTCACCAAGAACACACACTTGTTCTTGGTGGCTGTGAACTCCCAAAGGGATCCCAAATCGTAAGTGTTTCATCATTTATCTTATTATACTTGAAAGACTACTAGATCCTAGCCTTGATTCTTCAATATTCATCACCATCTTCATGAGTTTGAGGTGTTCACGGCCGTGAACCCTTCATGAATCCATCCATTTGGGCCGTGAACTCCAATAGGCCGTGAACCATTCATCATATTGGGCCGTGAACCATGCATCCATTTGGGCCGTGAACACTTTCCTTTGGCCGTAAACTCCCTTTGATCAATCACATATGATTTTAACACTTCATTTCAAGTGTTTCCTAGTCCCTAAGGTAGTTTTCTTGCATGTTAGTGGTTTTAAACACTAATTACATGCCTATATATGCAATTATATGTCATTTAGGACTCGTTTGTGTCTCGGGAATTCATTCGTGGAACTCCTCATCCTTACGCGAATCTTCAATTGAATCACCCACATAAGGTGAGTTCATACCCTTATAATCAATCTTTTAAATGTTTTAAATGCTTTTAAGGGGGGGGGGGGGGAAATACAAGTTGAACATAATGATAATTGTGTAAATGTTATTTGTGATGACCATCACATTAAAGGATTTCTTATGCTTTTATAAGTAATCAAATCATTTCAAAAACTCTATTAAAGTTATGTCACTTTGTTGTTTATAAAACTCTTTTTTTAAAGTACAATCATAACTCAGTAGATAAATGAGTCTTTTCTTCAAATCAGTAGCAGTTCAAGTAAACATACTACTAAACTATAATAGGTATAGTTTAGGGGTTCAGTTCATACTATAGCTAGTATAGGGAGGAACATACTATAACTATAACAGAAGAACAAATCATGATTTACATACTTATACTATAAATTCCCAGTAACCTAGGAAGGGAACGTATCATTAACTCATTGTTCTAAACAAAAGATGATAATAAACATGGTATAAGATTATAGTATATATATATATATATATATATATATATATATATATATGGTGCATCTACAAAATGCCATGATTTATATATATAGGGTACATCTACAAAGTACCGGAGTTATATATGGGGTACATCTACAAAGTACCAGATTTATTTATAAAAGGTACATCTACAAAGTACCGGACAATAATAAATAAAACATAAATATATACAAATCTCACAACAGTATCGACTGAGGCGTTAAGAGTGAAGGATTTCATTACTTCTAGTAATCGTCCAAACAATAGAATAACGCTACATAACTTACTCGTAACATGAACATTCAGTTAGAAGGGGGCCTATAATGCTAACTTTATGATTCCTCGGTAGATACATCACATATATATATTAATCGGGTCCGGCAGACAGTAGGATGTGTGTTTTCCACTTCATTTCTGGTTCCTTGTTTAGTTGTGGGCTTAGAGCAGATGCACCCAGTCTACTATCTATTCGATCTTAGCTATATATATTCCGTATACACCAAGTAATCATAAGGAGTACTAGGTATGGGTCAGGTCATAGTATACAAATTCAATAAACCGTTTTCTAGTACAAAAACATACTTTTTCAGATAGAACATTTAGTAGGCTAAACTAGAAACTTATCAGTAAAAGGGTTTAATTCATTTTATTAAACCAGTATAACTTAAAGGACCTTTGGTGGTTAATTCTATAATACCTTAGTTTATACATCAGGGTTATATATAATTAATATCCGATAGGTAGTTGGATGTGTTCTTTCCGCCTTACTTCTTGTTCCTTGTTTGGTTGTGGGCTTAGGGCATATTCACACAATTAACTATCCGTTCGATATTAGATTATATATAGCTAGTATAAACTAAGTGATTATAGAAGGAACTATTGTGGTTACCATTTTACTAAAGGAAATAATGGTTTTTCTTAAAGAATGTTTTCATCAAATATAAAGGAACTATTACAGTTAACTCCGTGAGTACCAAATGAATACACCAGGGTTATATACAATGAAGATCTAAAAAACAATGGGATGTGTGACTTCCGCCTCATGTCATGTTCCTTGTTTGGTTGTGGGCTTAGGGCAAATTCACACAATCGATCGTCTGTTTGATCTGAATTTTATATAACTTGCATCCATTTAGTACTCATAGAAGGAATTGTAGAGTCATTTTTACTTTCATTCATCATATCAGAAGATATAGGATTTTATGGAGGAACAGGAGAACTTTTCTAAAAGAACTTTCAACTTACTTTACATCACTAAAATACTTATGAACTCACCAGCTTAAATGCTGATCTACGCTTTCAAAATAACTTGTATTCTTAGGAAACTAGTAGACAGGTACGCGCGCTGGGAATCAGAAGATGGAGCATAGTAGCTTCATGTCTTGTTTTGTTATTTACTTTTATAGTCAATCTTTTGTGAATCATACTTTGTAAACACTTTAATGTTAATACAATGGTTGCATGTTACTTTGATTACTATGATGCATGTGTTGTGATACTAAACATGACGTCCTGTGCCCCCGACCGTTTCCGCCATTCTGGTTTGGGGGTGTGACATTTTTGGGGTGGTTCTAATGGATAAAGTTGTAAACTTTATCCTTCTAAACCATGTTTCAGACCAGATCTGAGCTTTGGAGCTCTTGGAATCGAGGAAAACGGCTTAACCCATTAAGATGTGGGAAACCCAGTGCCCTAGTGTGGCCTTAGGTCTCCACACCGTGGCAACTGGGAAAAAACCTGTTTTCTCGGTGTATGAAGGTCACGACGTGGCAGTTGACTGAAGGCAGTGTTGACCGTTGAGTTTTGACTTGAGTTGACTATTAGTCAAACTCCTAGTTTCGAAATAGGAGATAAGGGCTACCTTGTGTAATGGTATAGATGGTGTGTAGCACCAGTTTTCCGACAGTGAGAGCAGCAACAGCTGAGTATCGACTGAGAGGTGAGTCTCTTCACTATAATCGGGGTTCGAAGGCACCAATACCGGCCTACTAGATTATGTTTGTAGGATGATATTTGTCTTTGTGACACTTGCTGGTATGCCTGTATGTGCTTATTGTCTTTGTGACTCTCTCTGATATGACTGCATGCTTAGATGTAGGGTTGAAATAGACCTGTACCGGTTGAAAGATACCAAAGAATTTGAAATAGACTTAGGGGTGAAATAGACATGTACCGGTTGAAAGATACCAAAGGAGTTGCAATAGACTCAGGGGTAAAAAATACTTGTACCGGTTGAAAGATACCGAAGGATTTGAAATAAACTCGGGGGTGAAATAGACCCAGTTTAGCTTCGTGTTGATATGTATGTTTAGTATCAGGTATTTTGGGGAGACTCACTAAGCATTTTGCATATAATTTTATGTTTATGGTTTTAGTTACTTCTGGTTCGAAAGGGAAGGACCCGACATGATCGCACCACATCCACCAGTGTTATGTATTCTATGATTCTTGTACTCTGATGATTATATGACATGTTTTATACTCAGATTGGATTTTCTCAATGATTGAATGGTTGTTTGTTTGATTTAAAAGAAAAAATTTACTTATAATTTTTGAGACATTACAAGTTGGCATTAGAGCCTTGGTTTGAGGGATTCAAATACACGCTTGGCTGTGTCTGAACTCAATCTAAGGAATTGATGAAAATTTCGAAAGAAAACAACTTTTCCAAAAATTATTTCTGAAAAGAAAAGGGGTGTGATGCGTGCAATCAGCCGAGCTCAAGTAAGTATATCCCAAAATACCGATACATGTGTTATCATATTATTTTGATATGAGTAAATGAGAATTGCAAGCTTGATTAAGGCTAAGGATCTGCTCATGATTGCATGATAAAATGCTAGGAGAGATGCCTTTAGATGCTTGATTGTTTGAGCTCATAGAAATGCATGCTAGTATAGATTTGGATATTGGATAGGATGGCCTGATTAGGTGATGCACTGGATTGGACTACTCAATGCTCGAATGTTGCTTTCTTTGTGCTTTTAAGGACTCCGCTAGTTTCAGCTAACTATTAAGCGAATACGTTAAATTACATGTTGTGGGGATTAGATAATTTCAGAAGGTTAGGTTCAACCCTATTACGCAGCTCTTGTTTGAGTCCAACCGTTGTGGGGTGGGATCTAGCATTCAAAGAATTATCTGGTGTCGGTGACATGTAAGGTGTTGTTTGTTTTTTTGTAAAAAACCTCTTCAAACCTCTTATTGTTATGCGGCACAACACACACGCAACACTTTTCATCTTGCAGTTGTTTGTTGTTTAGAAGTCTTCGGAGTAAAATAGTTTTGTGCATGTTCTGTTTTGGACAACACTTGTATTTTCTTCAAACATCTGCCAGCCTCTTCTTCTTTTTTTCTTGTTGAAATCTTGATAAATTTTGATTATATATTGTTGAATTCTTGTTTCACCTTCGTTTTTTTATTTATTCTTGCTAAATGATTTTTTTTTCGTTTTTTATATTGAATAATGATAATTTATTGCTGAAATATCATTATTCTTTATTGAAATATCATTATTTTTTGTTAAAATATCATTATTTTGTGTTGAAATTTCATATATTATTAAATTTTCGGTATTAAAAAAAAACTATTTTCGTTATATAAAATCAATTTATCTTATTTTTTTAATATCTGCAGCAGCATGCAGATGTTAAAAAACAAACACGCTTCTTATTACATTCTGCAGTCGTTTTCTCCACCTCTTTTGCTGCAGAGGGTTGCAGAGGTGGTCCGCAGACTTAATGAATTTTTGCTTCAAAAAAACAAACAACACCTAATTGTATTCATGAGATAGTTAGAAGGTATTGGAGAGAGTCTCTTTTGCAGCTGATGGCAGAGAGTGATGGGGAAGGGAACCCTAGGAAAGCCTAGGAGATGTTTTAGCATACATGGCGGTTTATAGTGCAAGTGGTGTGACTGATAGTAGGGAAGTGACTTGGAGGATTTGAGGAAGTCCTTGAGGAAGGTATAGATAGATGTGGAAGGTAGTATTAGGCCCGTACTACTGAAAGCACATGATCTATACCCGAGATGAGGAAGGTCTTGATGATTCTGAGAACTTTGTGGGTGTGAAATCTTCGTGCGTGTATTGATTGTTTATGTGTTGTGTTTCAGCATGGTGATGACACGTGGTGGATCAGGAGGTTTAGGATCTGGATCTGGTTCAAGCGCGGGCACCAAACCAATTAACGAGGGACTACACGAGTTCATCGTGGCTGATTACAAGAGGTATCCTTGATGTGACCCCAGTAATGTTCGGGACGATTAAGGAGGGTATCATTGAGATGATGGAGGAATGCTTTTGGGCCTTTAGAGCCTAGTTGGTCGGCGGGCAGCATGAAGCTCACACTCTCTCCTTCAAGGATTTCAGGGGATATGGGGCGCCGAAGTTCCTTAGGGTAAAGGACCTCATTGCCACCAGGAGGTGGATAGCAGACATGGAGAGCTACCATATGACTAGCTTCTACCTATAGGGGTCGAAAGTGAGGTTCTTTGCAGGCTGTCTGAGGGAGCGAGACCGGGATTGGTGTGAGGAGGTTAGGTATGATCTGGGAGTGCCAGCCATTGAGGTCATGACCTGGCCGGACTTTGTGTCTCGATTTAATGCGAAGTTTGCACCAGCTGTCCTGCAATAGTTGGCGAGGGAATTCCAAGACCTGCCCCAGACTACTGAGACAGTGACGAAGATCGCTTCCAAGTTCTGGGAGAGAGCCTTTTTGGTTCCACAGTATTCCGCGACGAGGAGATGAAGAAGATACGATACCACGACATGCTGAGAGTGGACATAAAGGAGTTTGTTATCTTTTCATCTTGTCGTAAATTGGAGGATATGATACCCAGATCCAGGGAACGTGAGATAGATTTGGACCACCTTGGAAAGAGGAAGCCAAAGCATGTGCAGATAGGAGGGGGTTCAGCAAAGAACCCCAAGACTTTTGATTCTAAATTGATGGGGCCAACAGGGTCGGAGCCGCTGTGGGAAGTGCGGCAAGACGCACAACGAGATATGTAGGGCGGGTGGTTCGGGCTGCTATAAGTGCAGCAAGACTGGTCACTTCGATAGAGATTGTACCGCCACCACACATGTATCAAGTCTTATTTGCTATCATTGAAATTAGAGAGGCCACAAGAAGGCAAATTATCCGAGTTTGGTAGTAGGAGCAGTTGCAGGACCCGCTCCAGCGACATTGTGGATTACTGACGACTGCCAGGGTAAGGTGGAGAAATCCAGTCATGAGGATTCGAGCTTTCTAGATGACAACTAGGGAGGCTCGTGCAGCGCCAGATGTGGTTACTGGTGTGTATCTTCTCCATATCCTATTTTATTGTTTGTTTATTTTGCTTAATATGTTTGTGGTTATATAGGGACATGCTTAGTAAACGGTGTTTCGACCTTGGTTCTCTTTGATTCGGCTGCCACCGGATCATTTGTATATCTTGCTCTCAGCAAAAGGTTTGGTGATGCTCCTAGGGAGATTGATTATTCGTTGGAGGTGGAGATCACCGACGATCGTCCAATGAGAGCGTCGAGGGTTCAGCGGGGTTGTATTTTGGAGTTATTTCGAGAGAGGTATCAGATCGACTTGGTTCCTAATCCTTTGCATGAGAGCAAGGTTATCATGGGGATGGATTGGTTGAGGCCTAATAGGGCGAGGAACGATTGTGAGCACCAGCTAGTTCGGGTTCGAATCCTAAGTGGGGGAAAGCTAGTTATTCATGGCGAGGGTGCTCAGCGTGGACCAACTCTCTGTTTGGCTGCGAGGGCTTGGAGATATCTTCAATGGGGTTGTTCTGGTTTTGTGGCTTACGTATTGGATATCCGAGAGTAGGGAAATAAGTGGTTTGATGATGTATCAGTCATCAGGGGGTATCCCGATGTGTTTCTTGAGGATTTACCTGGGTTGCCTTCGGTGAGGCAAGTTGAGTTTCAAATTAATTTGGTACCGAGTGCAGCTCCGATAGCCAAGGCACCATATCGATTAGCACCATCTGAGATGCAGGAGTTGTCTACGCAGCTGTAGGAGCTGTTAGACAAAGGGTTTATTAGGTTGAGTAGTTCACCCTGGGGGCACCGATATTGTTTGTGAAGAAGAAGGATGGTTCCCACAGGATGTGCATCGACTACCGGGAGTTGAACAAGTTAATGGTGAACAACCGTTACCCACTCCCGAGGATTGATGATTTGTTCGATCAACTTCAGAGTGCATCTTAGTTCTCCAAGACATATATATGGTCGGGATATCATCAAATGAGGGTCAGAGAGAAGGACATGCATAAGATTTCTTTTAGAACTCGTTATGGTCATTAGGAATTCGTGATGATGCCTTTCGGGCTCATCAATGCTCCAGTTGCGTTCATGGATCTCATGAACCATGTGTGTAGACCGATGCTGAATTGGTCTGTCATTGTACTTATTGGCGATATTCTGGTCTATTATAAGACCAAGGATCATCATGAGGATCATCTGCAAGAGGTTTTAGAGACTCTGAGGTGTGAGAGGCTTTATGCCAAATTCTCCAAGTGTGAGTTCTGGTTGCGCGAGGTGCAATTTCTGGGGCATCTTGTCAATCAGAAGGGTATATTGGTTGAACCGACAAGATAGAGTTCGTGATGCAGTGGGAGGTTCCAAGGTCTTCATCTGAGATTCAAAATTTCCTTGGGTTAGCAAGGTATTATCGGAGGTTCATCGAGAACTTCTAGAGGATTGCAGCTCCATTGACCAAGCTGACAAAGAAGACTATCACCTTCCATTGGGGGCCTGAGTAGCAGGCAACATTTGATACTTTGAGACAGAAGATGTGCGAGGCTCCGATTCTATCCCTACCCGAGGGCATGGATGATTTTGTGGTTTAATGTGATGCTTCGATCACTGGGTTTGGTGCAGTGCTTATGCAGAGGGGCATGTGATTGCTTATGCTTCGAGGCAGCTGAAGCCTCATGAGGCTAGTTATCATACTTATGATTTGGAGCTTGGGGCTGTGGTTTTTTCCCTCAAGATTTGGCGTCGCTATTTGAATGGGGTTCGTTGTATCATTTACACGGACCACAAGAGTTTGAGACATCTGATGGATCGGTTGAATCTAAACATGAGGCAACGCCGATGGCTCAATGTGGTGAAGGATTATGATTGTGAGATCCTTCATCACCCTGGGAAGGACAATGTGGTGGCCTATGCTCTTAGCCGCAAGGGAGCTAGTACTTCTATCAGAGATTTGTGTTTGAGGATGACAATGATTACCCCACTCTTAGAGCAGATTTGTGGGGCCCAAGTTGAATCCATGAAAGAGGAGCACCACAAAAGTGAGTGTATTGTGGGGCAAGTGTCCTCTTTTGACTATGAAAGTCGGGGGTTGTTGACCATACATCGGAGGGTTCGGTTTCCGTATTGGGGTGGTGTACGACACGTACTGATGGAGGAAGCATACAATTCGAGGTTCTATATCTATCTGGATACGACGAAGATGTACAGAGATCTCAGAACAGATTATTAGTGGCCATGAATGAAGCGAGATATGGCCTGGTATGTAGATAGGTGCTTCACTTGCAGGATAGTCAAGGCCGGTCATCAGCGAACCCATGACAAAATGGAGCGGTTGGGTATTCCATTTTCGAAATGGGAAGAGATCACGATGGATTTCATCACAAAGTTACCACGGACAGCGCATGGGGTGGATTCGATTTGGCACATTATAGATCGATTGACCAAGAGCATGTATTTTATCCCTATCCAGGAGAGCATCTTGGCAGAGAAGTTAGCAGACATCTATATCCATGAGGTAGTTACACGTCATGGACTCCCGGTATCAATGGTTTCAGATCGGGATGTACGTTTCACTTTCAGATTCTGGAAGATATTTCATGAGGAGTTGGGTACTCATCTGCACTTTGGCACGACTTTTCACCCACAGACTGATGGATAGAGTGAACGAAATATCCAAACGTTGGAATATATACTTTGGGCGTGCGTCCTAGATTTTGGCGGGAGCTGGGATACCTATCTTCCATTGATTAAGTTCTTATACAACAACAGCCACCATGCCAACATTGATCGACCTCCCTTTGAGATTATCTACGGGAGGAAGTGTCGGACCCCGATTTGTTAGGGTGAGGTCGGCCAGCGAGTCATGGGGAGTACAAAGGTGGTATAAGGGCCACAACATGGCAGGCAATTTAAATGAAACCCTAGATTTTCGGGTTGTACCCTTATTTAAATGAATGAGGAGGCTGACTTGTGCTCACCCTCAAAGTCCATCAGCCTACTAAAGCTCTAAAGAAAACCCTAACCTCTTTCCCCATTATTCATGCCTTTTTGGTGTTCTTGGAAGATTTGAAGAGAGAAGTAAGAAAAAGGAAGCTAAGATCCAGTAAGAAAGTCTCCATTCTTCACCTTAGCACTCTTCTGGATCTTTGTAAGTGTCCAAGACTCGATTTCTATCATGCTAGGTTGTTAGATCTTGAGTTCTAGCCCATAATCTTCTTGTTCTTGATAGTTAGAATGGTGATACTTCATAAAGGTTGCAACTTTATGAATCTTTGGAACATTTAGTATGATTATGGGTTTGGATCTGAAGTGTAGTTGAGTTTTTGAGCCTACATGAGATTTTTATCAAAAACCCATATTTTGGACCGATTATCACTTCAACACATGCATTAGACATGCATGTCTATAAAGCACCAACCTTTATGTTAGATCTACAATTAGAAACCCTTTTGGACTGGTTGGGTTAAGGAATTTTTTGGATTAAGGGCTTAATGGTTAAGACATTGTTGTATTTAGCCTTATTGGACCTAGGGTGTGGGATTTTTGACTTTTTGGGTATGTCTAATGGATAAAGTTGGAAACTTTATCCTTTTAAACCATGTTTCGGACCATATCTGAGATTTGGAGCTCTTGGAATCGAGGAAAATGGATTGACCCATTAAATTTTTGGAAACCTAGTGCCCATGGCCTGACCGTAGGTCGCCACGGCGTGGAGAACGGGAAAAAGCCCGTTGTCTCGATAACGAAGGCCATGGCATGGCCATGGATGGCTATAGCGTGGCGGTTGACTAAAGTCAACGTTGACCGTTGACTTTGAGCATTGACTTTTGACTTGAGTTGACATTTGGTCAAACTCCTAGTTTTGGAAGAAGAGTTGAGGGTTACCTTGTGTAACTGTATAGGTGCTGCGTAGCTGTAAACATGCTGTCGCGTGCGTATTAAAAAAATAAATGTATCACTGCTGGTTTCACTGAAAATATAGCACAGGGAAGCAGGTTTGAATCCTCAGGGACACAGCCTAATGGTCAATGTCTTTTTGCATCAGGCACAATATAGTCAAGAAACAAAAATATAAAAAAGGGTATTTTAAATTTAACTAAAAACTAAAATTGCAGTGATGTTAAATCAAACAAAAATCAATAATGAAAACGGTTTTAGTTCTGCTGCGACTTTCCTAATAATGCAACTAACCCATATCTGATTATTTAAGATGTGTTCTATCTATGCTGGTACTGAGAAAAAATAACAAGCTCTAGTATAATCTCTTTTTACCTAAACTAGTTAATCAAAACAAGCTCTTCAATTAACCCTAACTTTTTAATGTTCAATTAAATAAGCTCTTAATTAAATCACAAAAATTGCATTAAGATATGTGTAAAATTCCCAGCAATACCCAATACTTCTCACAAGCTCGGAAGCGTAAAGGTATGATTTTTCAGTTTATAATCAAGTCAAATCCCAAACACGGAACCGATTCATTACTTGTTACTTATACTAGTTGACAAGAACAATTACAGATTCTATTAACTGATTAACTATAATGATAAAACCCTAGCTAGGTGATCAGACTAACCAGAATTTAAAACCAAACATTCATTAAGAACAAAACTGAAGTATCTAGATAGAAACACAAATCAAAAATTAGATCTAATGATCAATCACATGAGAAGTACTAGTCTATTGTTGAACTGAAAACTAGGGTTTTAGCCAGACATAGCTAAAATCTGATAAAAACTACTAGAATTAAGCATTAAACAACTAATCTTACTAATCAAATTAAAGGAGATGATCCACAGTCTTCAGATCTTCAGAAATCGTTGAAATCGGAGAAGAAACACCTCCAAAATCGTCTTTTTCGACGTCTGGAGCCTCATGAGTCAACTAGGGTACCAATTCTCTTACTGGAAGGTTATGTGGGTCTATTTATACGTCCAACAACAAAAAAAGACAATACATGCGATTGCATGGGGCAAGGTTGCGATCGCATGTTTTTAAGAAAACGCGTCTCGGACCATTTTAATGAAGTAGGGTGCTCTTTTGGAACTTTTTGGCAAATATGCGATCGCATAAGGAAAATTTGCAATCGCATGTTTTCATTTTTTTCTCCCAGATGAATTTTTGGCACAAAAAAACATCGAAGACAAGTCACGACCATAAATGCGATCGCATAAAGGTTGCACGTGATCGCATGAATGGAGTTGCGATCGCATGTTTTTCCTAAGTCGTCCGAAATTTCGTCTAGTTTTCAGAAGATTTAGAATCTCGTCAATCAGATTTACGGTTCATGAGATATGGTCAAAATACTGACAGGGGGTCAAAGCTGCCAGCAACATCCTTTAGCTTCAGATTGTAGAATCTATCTTTGTGTGATCAATTCGATTGAATGTTTCTCGACCAAAACATCTTCCAATCATTCCTCATAATCCTTCATACGTTCCAAGCTCCATTTTAAGCTCCAAACGCGCATCCAACTGCTCCCAAAGCACTACTCGACTCGAACTATCTGAAATTGACATAAAAACATGAGCAGTACGGGAATTCTAACGAATGACATGTGCTGAACATTATTTAAATAAATGACATGAAAATGTACAAAATATGATCCTAAATTCTAATGAAAACTACCCTAAAAGATGCATAAAATGACATCTAACAGTAGCATTGGTATTTCTGGCAGTGAGAGCAGCAGGAACTGAGTATCGACTGAGAGGTGAGTCTCTTCATTATACACGGGGGTCAAAGGCACCAATGTCAACCCACTGGATTATGTTTGTAGGATGATAGTTGTATTTGTGACACTTGCTGATACGCTTGTATGTGCTTGTTGTCTTTTTGACTCTTGATGATATGAATGTATGCTTAGATGTAGGGGTGAAATAGACCCATACCAGTTGAAAGATACCGAAGGAGTTGAAATAGTCTCTGGGTGAAATAGACTCGTACCGGTTGAAAGATATTGAATGAGTTGAAATAGACTCGGGGGTGAAATCGACCAGTACAAGTTGAAAGATACCGAAGGATTTGAAATGTAATGTTCGATCCAGGTATTATTCATTTTTGGTCCCTTATATATTAAGTTATTGCTTTTTGGCCTTGTTTTGCAAGTTTGTGGGAGAGGAGGGACCATTCTTGCCAAGATTGGACTTTTGGAGGCGGAGCTCGAACGCGGGGCGTTCCCTTGGGGAACACAGGACGTTTATGCGTGGAGCTCAAACCCTAATTTTTAGGGTTTAAGACATATTTAAACACCTTAAGTCCCAGGTGTTGGCCTCATTTCCAGCCTCCATAGCTCCTAACCCTAATCTCGAAACCCTAGAGCCTCCTTGAGTGTTGTGAGCTCATTATCTGTGTTTTGGTGTGTGTTTGAAGCTCATTCAAGGAAGAGAAGCTTGGTGCAAGGTGGTGGTTCAAGTAGGAGCTATAGATCTTGGTTCTCTGCTCTATTTCCAACATATTTGAGGTATAAAGCTCTAACCTTACACATTAGAAGCTTAGATCTAGGTTTTTATGGATTTTAGTCCCATTTTGGTCCCATAGTTGAGATCTTGTAGTTATGATCACTCCAGAAGCTTTGAGTTGCTTCTCTTGGTGTTTATGACATTCTAGATTCATAAGGTTTGCATCTTTAGAGTTGTATAAGCCCCATGCATGAGATTAAGCCCTTTTTGTAGAAGTTGAATGTTATATCTTGAAGTTGGGACCTTTTGGGGCATGCAAAGCCGCCAAGTCAGTCACTTTATGGTTCTAGATGTTCTTTAGGAATTGGATCTATGTTTTGGTCGTGTGGCTTTAAGCATTAAGTGCTTTGGTGGTTGTCGAGGCAACAAAATAAATACCCTAAATATTACACACTAAAACAGTGTATAGTGGTAAAGGGATCGTATCCACGAAGATTGGTTCAATTTAAATCTCTATGTAAATCACTTGTCAAGTACTTGTAAAACAAGAGTAAAAGTAAAATGGGGGGTTTTAATTCTTTTTGATTGTTTGACAAAATCAAAACTAGCTAGAATGTAAATATGACAAGTAACAAGTAAAAGATTTGATTAAATTCAATGAAGTGAAATTGGTTGATTTTGGGATACACCACATGGATGACATAGCTGACTTATCATTAGACTAAATGGAGTAAATCTTGTGAATTAGTTTAACTTAGCTATAGCAATTCATAAGCACAAATTACCTCAACTCTTCATTGTTATTAAAATGGTTAGAGGAGCTCTAAACACATTACCTTAATTAAAGTCAAAAAATCAATGAAGCATGTAATCTTGTGAAAATCAATTAGATTTAAGTTCTAAGAGATACCAAGTCCAAAAGATAATCAAATGCTTACATTATCATTATGGAGGAAACATTCTCATGGTCTAAATGAAATGAAAACAAATATATAAACCATTTGTTGCTTACTAATTTGAGGGTCCATTACTTAACCAAGAAATTAGCCAACAAAAATAATCATTCATTCATCAAAGCTCATGATCAAAGATAAATAAACACAAGGAGATGTTTGACTAGAAAACATTTCCATAAACTTCAAACACAAGATAATAATAAGTCTTCAAAGCAACTAATCATCTATGGGTTAAACCCTAATCAACCAAATGTGAATCTAGCCAAGCATGGCCAAAATAAAAGAAGTACAAGATGGTTTAGAGATATCAAACATGATTAAACGTAAACGATGAAATGAAATTACACTAATCTTCAAAATCTTCAAGTTCTTCCAAAGCCTTCTTGAGAGAAAATAAGTGATTCTCTAAAGAGTTGATAATGAATTCCCTCTCAAATCTCCAGTAAAAAGGGCCATTTCCGGATTCAAAAGATCTCCAAAAGCCATCCACCAACCTTCCCAAAATAGAGTCAAAAAGTCAAAACTCGGATTCACCATAGCACGATCCACGCGGACCGTTTGTGGATCCACGCGGACCGTGTAGGTCTCGCTGATTGCATGCCTTGACCCATTTAAAATATAATCCAGCCCAATTTTCTCATTCATCCTTCAGCCCACATGTACAACTCTTGGGAGCCCAGTTATGTTATTCCAAAGCCTCCTTAGTCTTCCTTAACTCGAATCCTCGTCCAAAGATTAAGTCTAACGCACTTCTCGCTTATACTGACACCAAACCCAATTGCACCATGTGACATCCCCTAATTTCTCGGCTAGAAAAGACCGATTTAATTTATGCTTTTTAAAATAAAATCAGAGAAATCTTTTCAAAAGATATTGCGGAATAGGTCCCGAATATAAAACATGATAATGTTTATCAAAACCTTTCTTTAAGAAATATATAATTTCCTTTTATATTAAAACCTCGGGATGTCATGTTCCGATACAGATCAAAAGCATAAACAAGACATTATAAGCCTTACAACAGTTATTTATAACTACTGGCCTATAATCCATAAATCACTCATCATCATCATCCGACTATGCTCGGGGTCCACTACCTGTAATCATAAAAAGCTGAGTGGGTCAGGCTTGGAAGCCTGGTGAGCATATAGGGTTTTCAACCCACAATAAATAAATTTATTGTACTTAAACATCAATCAATCAACCAAATTACCCCAACCCCATTATCTTATTTATTTCTTAAGGGTTTACCCTAAGAATCAACTATCACTCCTTCCTAAGGATTTATCCTAAGGAATAGACACAAGGTCACACCATCACCAGGGTTTATACAACAGGGGCTAAAATCATAGCTCTTATTTATTGAGAGTATTATTGACAGTATTCACCCTTGTCATACATGTCAATGGGTTTTTAGAGTACTCCAAATGAACATATAGTTCATTACACCTACAGGTTGCGGGCCTGCTAGTGTTCCACAAACCATCTAGAATAGTCCATGGTTATCATCCCTACTCTGCTGAATAACGGGGGCCAACATTTTGGGTAAGTGATTCTCTCAAATTTCACCACTCACCCTCAACTCATGATCAATATTACTGATCATCTCCTTTATCCAACTCACCTATCATCACACACCCATTATTTCATCTACCCATGTTTTACCTAACATTTTTGTGGATAAAAATACATATACAATTTAAATTATTTAAAAACATGTATAAATCACACCTTCAACATCCAACTCAAATAAACAAACAATAAATATTCACACAGCACGTATTTTATGTAAAATACTTCATATCTATGTGTAAGGTGAAAGTAACTAACACTCACCTGATTTAATGAAAATCGGGCAGCAATTCGTTTCCTAAAACGATCGTTTCTAATAAAACCGGGAGTTTTATTGAGAAACCGGGCTCTGCAAAAGGTCGGGCTTCAAAACCGAAAAGATAAATTTTCCGGGCTTCTCGGGCACTTCGTGGCGTATTCCGGGTGTTAGAATCGATACCGGGGCTTCGGGGAATGTTAAGATGAAGAAAATATGGAAAAAGGGGCTAAATATGGCAAAATCTCAAAAGTAACCGGGAGGGTTCGCATACCCTTCTATTTATAGGGTCCGAAGCTGCTGATCGGACGGATGAGAAGAGTCCACGCGGCAGCAGATCCGAAGAGTAGTCACGTGGGATGCGTATGCGAGGGATCAGGTGGCAGTCCCTAATTGGACCGAAGTCCGGGTCCGAAGGTCGGCTAAGGAGGTGGGGTCCGCAGGCGAGGGTGCGCAGGTGGCTGCACGTGCGAAGGCCTCGGTGGCAGCTGCTGATTGGACCGAGGTCTAGTGGTCCATCTGCGAGGCTCGGAGGCTAAGGCGGTGCGAGGCTCGGTCCAGCTGCGAGCTTCGGATTGGGCCTCCCTTCGGTCGAATCAGAATCCGACACGCAGCTTTTGTTCATGCGAGGGAAGGCGACACGTGGCTTCTCATGACTCACCATTTCGGACACGTGGCACGTTCTAAGCGAGGGTGACGTGGCAAAAACTTCTAAAATCCATAATTTTCGCATACGAGCTCCGTTTTTGACGTTCTTTATATGCACGCGTAGGTAAAATTACGCTCTACAACTTCCGTTTAGACTTCGTCGGCTAATTTTGAGTTTAATTTTTATATTATTATTTTTAACAGACCGGGACAGGAAATCCGTTAAAAATTCATTTCTTCATCCAACGTCCGTTTTCGTCAGGCTTTTTACCGTTGTGCTACTAATGACGAGACCTTCGATTCTCATTTAGGTTGTGTCGGCTAAAAATTACTCGATCTAAAATTCGAGTTTTTTAGCTGTCTACTGCTAAACTGAAACTTCGAAAAATCATAACTTCCTCATACGAAGTCAGATTTGGGCGTTCTTTTTATACTTACTCTCGGTTTAACGAACACTACGAGTTTCGTTTAGATCACTAAGGCCAAAAAGTAGTTTATCGAAAACTGACGTTTTACGACATTCGGCCCCGTGCCGGTTTGTCGCGAAACTTCGACAGGTCATAACTTGTTCGTTATAACTCGGATTTCGGCGTTCTTTATATATCCGTAATCCTTGTCACGCCCACTACAAGTTTCTTAATAGATATCGGCTTTATCTAAAATTTAATTTTTGACGCTCATTCTTATTCTTAATGAATTAAACCCTAATAATTAAGCATAAAACACATAATATTCACATAATTCATTTTCATTTCTCCAAAATGAGTCACAAAGGTTAACCTAGACCATTATGTCAATATTAATGCCTAGCTTAGAAACACGGGCGTTACACACCACGTCAAGCCTACGAACAGATTGTGAACTTACAGCAGTCCCGCACTCCTTCCATACCTCCAATGACAAATAGTCTTCGGTAAATCCTGCAAATAAGCTCAAAAGACTGGAAAGCACCCGGTAAAGGAGAAAAATAATAAAAAGAGAAAATATGCATGAAGATTAACTAAAATGAGATGATTTTAACTAAAAATAAACTATGAAAAGAAGTAATAAAAACGAAACTATCATGCTTAATAATCACTTTTGGGAATCATTATGCGAACGCCCAACCTTGGGTCGAGGAACGCCCAACGTTCCGGCTGAGGCTCGCGATTTGTTGGCTGGTGACGAACGCGTAGCATTTGATCCATCAGTGGGCTTCCCTTGGGCCATTTCCATGGACCTTGTTGCTTTGGGCTTTAGTGGACCATCTGAAATCAGGTTTTTGGACTATGTATGTGTTTGGGCTTTAGGGTAAAGCCCATTAGAGGAGTTTGGGCCCAATTTGGAAAATTAGGCCATAAGTGGGCCACTGGTGGGCTTTGGAAGATTATCTAGTGATCGACCTTTTATGTTATGGTTTTGGACCTTAGTTATGAACCAAATTAGGCCAGGGGTAAAATGGACATTTTACCCTAAGATGGATTATTGGATTTTGATTGGATGTTATTTTGCACTGATAGCTCGGGAAGTCGTCAGGGCAACAGCTAGAGATTTCCTTCTGTGAGATTCAGCTTTTCGAGGTGAGTTTCCTCACTGGGTTTAGCGAGTCGAAGGTGCCAATGTCGGCCCATGTTTATGTTATGTTAGTATGCTAGTTGTCTTCGTGACTCTTGCATGTGTATGTGTTTATATTCCTTCCGGGCTAAGGCCCGATGTCGGGCGGGGCCGATTACTATTTGTATGCCATGTATCTATGTGGTTATTGCATGTGTATGTGTTTGTTTGATATATGCTATATGTATGTTGGGCAGGGCTCGATGTCGGGTGGGGCCCGATGCCGGCCTGGGTCTGATGTCGGGCGGGCCCGATGACAATGCGAGGCCCACTATATGATTATTTTATATATGGTATGTGGTAGTTTGGGGAAACTCGCTAAGCATTGTGCTTACGGTTTCTAGTTTATGTTTCAGGTACTTCCAATTCCAAGGGGAAGAGCTCGAGTTGACTGTATCGCACACACCATTGGAGTTCTGCATTTGACTTTCACTCTGATTTTGATAACACTTGATACATTGGTTTTGTTGTGTTGAATGTTTGATATTTGAAAATACTATTTTATCAATTAAAAGAAAATGAAATTTTTGGGACCATATTTTTGGATGTTTCAAGTTGGTATCAGAGCCTTGGTTTGAGGGATTCGGGCACACTCCCGGGTGTGTCTGAACTCAAACTAAGGACTTGGTAGAAAATTTTCAAAAGAAAAACATTTTATAAAAAGGATTTATAAAAGAGAAAAAGGGTGTGGTGCATGCAATCAGCCGAGCTCAAGTAAGTTATCCCAAATTACCCATACATGTTTATGATATATTTTGAATTGTGAATCTGTGAATCGCATGCTAGATTAGGGCTAAGGATCTAGGAGAGATGCCTTTGTATGCCAGCTTTATGAGCTTATAGATTTGCATGCTAGTATTGATCAATCAGTAATAGGATGGTCTGATTAGGTTATGCTTTGTTCCGATTATTTATGCTCGAATGCTACTTGCTTTGTGCTTTAAGGAGTTTTAGCTAGCTTTAGCTAATTAGTAAGCGAATATGATAAGTTACATATTATGGAAACGAAATAATTTTAGAGGGTTAGGTTTAGCTCTATTGCACAACTCTTGTTTGAGTCCAACCGTTGTAGTGTGAGACCTCTCATTCGAAGAATTATCTAGTTTTTGTAATATGTAATTGTATTCGCGAGCTAGTTAGAGGAAGTTAGTGTGGGTTCCTTTTACAACTGATGGCGGAGAGTGGTGTGGAGTTTGCCCTAGGAAAACCTAGGATGAGATCTAGTGTTGATAGCGTTATATGCGGGGGATGTTATATGGTTTTTTTTTAGTGACCTGGTTGAGTCAAAGCAATTCTTGAGGAAAGTACGGATAGATGTGGAAGGTAGTATGGGCCCATACTACTGGAAGGAGAGGATCCGTACTCGATTCAAGGAGGGTTGCGATAAGATTAGGAAGCATGCAGGGTTGTGATTCCTCGATATATTTCAATGCGTAATCTGATGGTTTTACGGTCTATTTTCAGTATGGTGGTATTGCGAGGCAGACCTTATTGGTAGTTACGGTGTCGGTGAGCGTTCAGGCTTAGGTTTGGGAGCTGGGCAGCTTGATGACCAGACAAGGGAGTTCATCTTGCCTGATATTACACATAGTATTCTTGAGCAGACTCATGTGATCTTTGGTATGGTCAAGGAGGGTATTCTGGAGATTCTTGATGATCGGTTGAGCGCCTTTCGCGCTGAAATGGTGGCTTTAGTTGGGAGGCGTACTCTGACTTTCAGGGAGTTTCAGGCTTGTGGATCGTCAGATTATCATGGGGCGAGGGACCCCATTGCGAGCAGCAGGTGGTTGGGAGATGTTGCTAACGCCTTCCGTACCAGCCGTTGTCCAGAGGGGGATAAGATCAGACTAGCTTCCTGTCTTCTGAAGGATAGGGCGCGTGATTGGTGGGAGGAGGTAGGGAGTGCCATCAGGGATGATGCTGCTATTGATTCGATGAACTGGAGTGATTTCTCGACCAGGTTCCGAGTCAAGTTTGCACCAGTGATTGAGGTGCAACAGCTGGCGCGAGAGTTCCAGGATCTACGTCAGACTACTGAGACGGTCGTTGAGATCACCGTTATGTTCAGGGAGAGGTCACTTTAGGTTGCTCAGTATGTGGCTGACGAGGAGATGAATAAGGCTCGATACCACGAGATGTTGAGTAGTGATATTCGGCAGTTTGTTAGCCGATCCAGCTACAAGACGCTGGAAGACATGATAGTGAGGGCTAGGGAGAGGGAGATTGACTTGGAGATGGAGAAGAAGAGGAAGCCAGATTCTATGACGAGTGTTGAGGGTTCGAGAAAGAGGCCCAAAGTATATGATTCTAGAACGAGAGGTCAGCATGGCCGTAGCCGATGTGGCAAGTGCGGCAATATGCACGAGGGGACATGCAGAGTGGGTGGTTCTGGCTTCTTCAAGTGCGGCCAGACTAGTCATATCAGCAGGGATTGTACTGCTGCCAGCCCCACCACTCCGGTTTCTGATCTGATTTGCTTTTAGTGCAATCAGAGGGTCCACAAGAAGGCCCATTATCTGAGTTTGGCTGCAGTAGGACCGGTTTCAGCACCCGCCCTTGCGACTTTGAGGATTACTGACGGTCATTAGGTTCGGGCAGATGCTCCAGTGGAGAAGAGCAGGGCTTTCCAGCTGACGGCGGAGGAGGCGCGTGCGAGATTTCATCGGGATTGTACCCTCCAGTTGTTCAGTGAGCGGTATCCGGTTGATCTGGTTCCCATTCATCTGCGTGCGAACAAGTGTTGGGTTTTGAGCATTCTAACACTCCTAAGTGTACATGCAACCCTAAATACCTTGGATCTATGTTTTCTCTATTATACATGCAAATATGAATATTCCAAGGTATTACCCTAACTAGCATACAATCTTTGATACTTGGGTAATAAAATAGACAGAATACATACCTTGTTGATGTAGCTTGACTCCATGAAGCTCGAGAGCCTAGTGCCCCAAGTGTGACACCTCAAATGGTTCACACAACATCATCAACACTTGGAATAACCATGAGAAGAAGACACTCATGCTCAAATCGGCTAGCCCTCATATGTGTGTCACTAGTGCAAATTTCTTGATCTAAAGGGGTCCTTATATAGTGTGCACATTAGGGTTACACCATGTAACCCATGACTTTACCCATTCCTTATGCTCCATGGGTTTTAACCTCCATGGAGTATCCATGGGTCACCACATGGGTTAAACCCAACATAAGGAATCATGGATCATAAGCCCACATATATAAGAATGAATGATTTACACAATCAATCCCCATATATTTAATTAGTCTCTTTTGATCACTAAATTAAGTCCAAATTAATTCTTGATCAATAATAATTAAATAACATGATTTCATATTAATATATTAGAACTTATAATATAGTAATATGTGACAAATGTCCTCTTCTCATAAAACGGTCTATCCAAATGTTCCGATGCCATGCAACCCAAATGGATCATGCCGGGTCGGGTCAAGTCTTACCAATTATAGTTATGGACTTAGACATTAATCCAACAGTCTCCCACTTGGATAAGTCTAAAACTATTATTGCAAGTATGACTTCATAACCCGACTAGCAATTGTAGCTCTCAAAAGCCACTGTCGAACTCTGACCTTGTCGATGAACTCTGACCTTTGTCAATGACTTGTCCATTAGATAAGTGATCATATATTCCTCATTCTAGATATCATATGAACTGAGACATGGATTATCAATCATTCTCTCAGTCCATTTGTTGTTTCCCGATTTCTGATTCATGATAACTGGCTGATTGAACAGATCAAATCAGTCCTGGCTTGGCCAAGCACTCACATGTGTCATCATTAAATCATCGAGGGGCCCACAAATATCGCTTTTATCCCGAAGGTAAAAGGAATGGATAAACTTCGACTCATATGGCTTGTTCTGCTACTTGTTGAATCATACACAAACGCACATTTTATAACATCGAGTTACCAATGCGTTTTCGCACAATCAATGTACAACCAACTCATAGTAACAAATCATATCTCTAGTTTTGAAGAATATAAGATATTATCGTCTCATGATCACTCGTGATAAAATCCATGAAGTGATTCAAATGAGCGCTGGTTGAATCCAATACTCAGAACTTATGAGTACTCATGAGTGTTGTAGGAATACTTTGCTATGTCCAACATCTTAGACGTCTACAAGCCACCGCATGACAGTCTTGATTCATATCTACTTCCAACATATGACCGACAGTGGATGGTTTGAATAACTTAGTCATTCGGGAAGAATGACCTAGTTTATTCTGGAAGTGAAAACATGCAAAATGAAACACAAGAATAATTGAATCTAGTATGGTATCAAAACCTATGAATATAAATAGAACACTTTTTATTTATCACCATACGGATTACTCATTATTCATTGTTTCGGTTTTATCAACTTTATACTTGAATTAAAAACACTAGTTGTCCCATGCTACAAGCATGTACACTATGTTTTTCTAAACAATAGCTTTGCCATACACCAAGTAAGCACTCTATGTTTGTCTATGATCTTTACTTTGTGAACTAGATCGATTGAACCTACTTTCAATGATTCTCTTTTCACACTCCCAAATCCTTATCGAAAATGTAAGAATTCCAAATTCCTATCATTTACCGAAATCTGTTAGATTTTAAACTTATATGCATTGATATTCTTGTAATGATTATGCACAAAGTCACAAAGACTTGTCAACAGACATTACAGAGTATTCCAATGGAGATCAACTCCATGGAAACATCCTTCTTGCATTAAGTTTTTCTAATCTTACACAGATTGAATAACTTCCAACTATGAAACATTTCCATATTCCCATTTTGACTGTCACTTCTAAACAAGAGTTGCCTCTTTTCAGAACATGTCAATATGGTCCTTCCAAAGTTAACACTATACTTCCAACTGTCCCTGAGCAACCAATCTTTGGTAAACCTTAGATTGTCCTCTACAATTGCTTAATCATTTAAGTCGTATCCAATTCTCGACCTTTTACCCTTCTTAATGCCTCAAGCATTTGGAAAATTTAGAAAGGATGAATATTATAGCACATGCAATCGATCCTATATCCGAAAGGATATGGGACACGATTCATGATGTCTCACATAAAGACATGATTCTAGACCAGTCTTTTGCTACAATATTTTTTATTTGCCATGTTCTCAAAATTTGACTATGAAGATGGATGCCATAATCATAATCGAATTTTGAGAACGCAATATATAGAATTTTCTTAAGTTGAACCAAACCAACATAAAATTCATATATATATTCTTGACTAAAGATGATTAAAATCTCAATCTAAGCCTTTTAGAATTGAAATGAGGTATAATTTCCTCTCCCTTAATTATAGGAAAACAACTTTTCAACCCCTGCAACTTTCGGAATTGAAACTTTTGTTTTTCTATAATTAACATTGCAATCTTGCAATACTAATCATAATTATCATGCTCCCACTAACATGATGATTATTAGCATAACACTTATGCTCCCACTGGCTTTGACATGTATCCAGAAAACAGCTGGACTTCTAGAAGTCAATACTTTATTGACTTTCTTACTAAAGTTCAGATTTCTGATACGAGATTGCTTTGATAAGACTTTATCAAAATCATACACCTTATCTTAGATAGCTCACAGGTGTGTCTAAACAATTTTAGAACTATGAAAAGGGATGCTGTAATCATAGTCTCGATTGTTTAGACTTTTGCCATTTCTCATAAGTCCATGTTAGTGTGCCGGTTAACCACGCACGCGTCACTAACGACTTTGAGAATGCAAAGATCACAATTGCTATCTTACTTAAATCTACTTGGTGGAAGTGTTTCCTCACCATCATTTTCATGAATCGGAGAGAAACCTTATGACCCTTAGATTTTATGGTGTATGTGTTCCTATCCATGTGAATTTGTCAAAACCATAATCACAAGACTAGGTTAGTGACAAATCCAAACTCCTATGGACTGAACTTGTGCAATCTTCTTGCCACCGGGCTGTACAAGGGCCTGCCATTGCTTCCAAGTAGTTATGCAAACAATTGAGAACATGTAGAACTCAAATGTATAGCCAACTTTAACTGGAATGGGCACAAAAATGTCAACATGATAGGTTATAAACCTCTAGTCGTGTGCTAGTGATGAAACACAGGTTTTATTCTTGATTAGTTCTTGAAACTATTTCAGGATCTTTTAGACTCCCATTGTCCTCTTGACCTATAAGACTTTCTTGCCAAATATTCAAGAGATAGTGTGGATTCTAATCAATACAAACACTTCACACAATTGGCCTTAGTTGGTCTTTGTTTTATCCAAAACAACACAACTTACCAAGTTCAAATGTACAAGAATAGAAAACTTTTACTCTTACATTTGACAAGTGTTATAAACCTTCTTTAAGATGTGTCACTCAAGTTACAATCTTGGAGTATGATTCTAAGATTTGTTTTGGAACGAAGTATGAATCATCTTCTTGATTTAACCACTTCAATAATTCATAACTCCTCTTCTTAGCTATCAGAATCCACTTAGAGGATGAATTGTGATAAGGTCTCTTAATCATTAAGATGATCTTATAACATGATACTAAAGTACTCTCCCATCTTTTTCAGATTTGAGAAACTTTTATCCTTCTGCCTAATTTGATTCTTCTTATTCGCTCTGCCATACATTGAAAATTTTCCAATGTCTCAAAATTATACTTAAGCTTGTAAGTATAACCATATTTACTAAACTTTAGTAAATCGTGACGAATAGTCTTATCGATCTTTTGTGGTAGACTCTGACCAGTGCACATGAATTTGTACTTGATCCCTTAGTCCTTCAGTTGAGTCACATATACATGTGAACAAGGAATTAGTCTTAATTTTCCAAAGATGAAAATTCTCATTCATCATACTATACAACTTGCATGATTTCCAAGTTTCTATCCAACTGAAACCTTGGGTAATGAGAATCTTTCCTTATTTGGTAAATTTAGACACTACCACAACTGAAAGAATCAAATTCAAATTTCCATTATTGCTATCAATGGAATCATATAAGCAACAATTTTTCACAAATGCCATTGTAAGGATACTTAAAATAAATAAAATCAAAAATTTTCTTTTATTTTAAAACTTTACGGAAAAACTTATCCTTACAGTGCAAAAGCATATGAAAAACTTGTTGTTATCTATTCCTAAGCAATATATCATAACTCCTAAGCAACAACTCAAAATTCTGATCACTGAACCATGCGATCGAGATCCATCTTCGCGATCAGAATCAGCATATACTTCCTTTAAGTTTCTTCACTTTTCTTTGATTCTTAAAACATCAACATGTGACCCAGTCACATCATGTAATAAGAATATCAGAATAGAAACTTAACAAAGTTAGATAGTGGACTTTACCTAAAATAGAGTCAAACTTCTTGACTTGATCAACCTTATGATCTTTCAGGTAAATAGGCAGCTTCGCAATCAATGCCCCTTCCTTTGGCAATAGACACATATGGACCCTTTGGTAGGACTATCTCAGACTTAGCCATTCTCTTTACCATTTGGTCAACCGAGTTGACTATGGCCGGTCCCTTTCCATTGGGAAGAGAAAGCTTTTTCTAGATATCTAATGTTACCATTGTCAATGTCCATTGAAGGTTTGGGTGACTTAGAAAGTGATTGAACATCCAACTTCCTCAAGACTTTGACACCCAACTCTCCCGGCTTGTCAATATGTGACTTTATCTCCAAGATGTGAGCACACATAGACTTTGCTTGCCAATAGGGCTTGAGTGACCTTAAAATTTTCAAGAACTTGCGGGTTAGGGAGAATAATTGGAGGAGGTGACAGAAAAGAAGTATGATTTCCATGAACCAACCATGGGACATCATCTTCATTAGGAAAGCTTGTTCCAAGATATTTGGGATGATCATAGATGTCTAAACCAGACATCTAATATGGGAGATATTCAAGTAAGTTGATTTAAGTCCTTAATATAACACCCAATATGAAATATTAAGGCTAGGACCCAACACAATATTTTATAACTTGGAAGAGGGATGCCGTAATCCAGGCTATAAAATATTTGAAGGTAGGTGAATGACGATTCACCAATTTCCACCATGAAAAACGAAATAATTTATTAGGTTTTAATTGGATTTGAAACTCCTAGATCTTTTGAGATTCATTGAACTTTTCAATGGCATGTTTCAATCTCGATTGTGCCCTCTCAGTTTTTGTGACTGGGATGCCGAGGATCACAAAACAAGGTGTGAATAACCATGCAAATATACTTGATACCCTTAATATTTATCACTTAATCAATGTGCCGGTTAACCACACGCGCTCCACCGATCCTATGATAAACATTAAGTTACCCTTTGCCTACCTTGTTAAATCCAGGTTAGTGTGCCGGTTAACCACACACGCTCCACTAATGACTTAAGCAAAGTGCAAAGTGTAATTTCATGGGTTAGCACCAAATTCACATTTTCCTAAGTAACTAAGATTGGGAATTTATAAAAGGTTTAGTTACTTAGTATTTATCATTAATACTTTTAATGAATGGAGAATTAATTCTAGTCCTTGTCCTACCCGTTCGGCTAACGACCCTCCACCAGTCAAGGAAGCGGTGGGTGAGAGTGGACACCCATTAAACTGCCATTTTATAGGCAGTAACCTTATACCCCCCTTATAGACCGGCTTCGTGAATGAGGCCTACTAATGGTAAGACGACTTGCTCCTATACATATATATATATATATATATATATATATATATATATATATATATATATTATTAACTTATAATATTATAAAGTATAAGGGTTGAATTTTAACTTTTAAAATCCTAAGGGCTTAATTTGGAATTAAAGTATTCATGAAAGAAAACTTTTCAAATTCCAAAACTTGAGTGCAAGTTTTAAACTATTCAAAAACTTTTCAATTTCATAACTTATGTGTTTAAAGTAGTTTTAATTCAACAAACTCTTCAGGTTCCATAACTTGAGGACAAGTTATGGAAGACTTTAAACTATTAAAAGAATATGACTTTTCTTTATTCATAACCTATGGAAATATTTATGAGTTTTATGAATCTTAAATGTGACTTTTCATATAACTTGAGGATAAGTTACAAAAACACATTTTAGAACCAACTCTTAGATTAATTTGGATTGAAAACAACAATTTCACATAACTTTTCTATTAATCTAAGCAACTCATAAGAACAAGATAATTCATATCATCAATTTTCAAGAACTTAGCTAATCACATAAACAAAATAAAGTCTTGAAACTTTGACAATTATCATTTATTTGGATGAGAATAAACATTACCATAACATCAAAATCAAGTTTTATGAACAAAAACACTTTGTGGTAATGATTCTAATCCAAAACAGGCCAAAAAACTGTTTTTTTTTTCACTGAACAGTCACCACCTCGTGGTAAATTTTACCACCTCGTGGTGAACTGGCAGATTCCAATAAAACGATTTTTCTTGCAAATAGCATCAAGGATAATTGAAAACAAGCCTAGGCTCTGATACCACTGTTGGGTTTTGAGCATTCTAACACTCCTAAGTGTACATGCAACCCTAAATACCTTGGATCTATGCTTTCTCTATTATACATGCAAATATGAATATTCCAAGGTATTACCCTAACTAGCATACAATCTTTGATACTTGGGTAATAAAATAGACAGAATACATACATTGTTGATGTAGCTTGACTCCATGAAGCTCGAGAGCCTAGTGCCCCAAGTGTGACACCTCAAATGGTTCACACAACATCATCAACACTTGGAATAACCATGAGAAGAAGACACTCATGCTCAAATCGGCTAGCCCTCATATGTGTGTCACTAGTGCAAATTTCTTGAGCTAAAGGGGTCCTTATATAGTGTGCACATTAGGGTTACACCATGTAACCCATGACTTTACCCATTCCTTATGCTCCATGGGTTTTAACCTCCATGGAGTATCCATGGGTCACCACATGGGTTAAACCCAACATAAGGAATCATGGATCATAAGCCCACATATATAAGAATGAATGATTTACACAATCAATCCCCATATATTTAATTAGTCTCTTTTGATCACTAAATTAAGTCCAAATTAATTCTTGATCAATACTAATTAAATAACATGATTTCATATTAATATATTAGAACTTATAATATATTAATATGTCACAAATTTCCTCTTCTCATAAAACGGTCTATCTAAATGTTTCGATGCCATGCAACCCAAATGGACCATGCCGGGTCGGGTCAAGTCTTACCAATTATAGTTATGGACTTAGACATTAATCCAACAACAAGGTCATCGTGGGCATGGATTGGTTGAGCCCTAATAGGGCAGTGATCGACTGTGAACAACAGTTAGTTCGGATTCGAACCCCAAGTGGGGGAGAGCTTGTGATTCAGGGACAGAGGCCGCAGTGTGGGCTGGTTATGTGTTCTGCAACGAAGGTCAGGCGTTATCTTCATCAGGGATGCTCGGGTTTCGTCGCTTATGTCATGGATACCCTGAATAAGGGTAAGGTGACCGTGGATGACGTGTCGATTGTGCGGGAGTACTCGGATGTGTTCCCGGAGGATTTTCCTGGGTTACATCCGGAGAGGTAGGTGGAGTTCATGATTGATTTCATTCCGGGTGCGACTCCGATAGCCAAAGCACCGTATTGGTTGGCTCCTCCCGAGATGCAGGAGTTGTCTACACAGCTGCAGGAGCTGTTAGACAAGGGTTTATTAGACCGATCGGTTCGCCTTGGGGTGCTCTGATTTTGTTCGTGAGGAAGAAGGACAGGTCTCATCATATGTGTACTGATTACCGGGAGTTGAATAAGGTAACGGTGAAGAACTGTTAACCCTTTCCAAGGATTGATGATCTTTTCGACCAGCTTTAGGGTGCATCTTGGTTCTCCAAGATTGATCTGCGATCGGGTTATCATCAGATGCGAGTTAGGGACGAGGATATGCAGAAGACAAATTTTCAGAATCGATATGGTCATTATGAGTTCGTGGTGATGCCTTTCGGGCTCACCAATGCTCCGGCCGCGTTCATGGATCTCATGAACCACGTGTACAGACTGATGTTGGATCGGTCTGTGATAGTCTTTATCGGTGATATCTTAGTCTATTCTAAGACTCAGGAGCAGCACAAGGAGCACTTGAGGGAGGTGCTTGAGACCTTGAGGAGGGAGAGACTTTTTGAAAAGTTCTCCAAGTGCGAGTTCTGGTTGCGCGAGGTGCAGTTTCTGGGGCACCTTGTCATTCAGATGGGTATTCTGGTCGATCCGACCAAGGTTGAGGCCGTGATGCAGTGGGAGGTTCTGAGGTCTCCATTTGAGATTCGGGGTTTCCTTGGTCCGGCGGCTTACTATCGGAGATTCATCCAGGATTTCTCCAAGATCGTTGTTCCATTGACCTGACTGACCAAGAAGTCGATGACTTTTCGCTAGGGGCCTGAGCAGCAGGCAACTTTTGAGATTCTTAGGCAGCAGTTGAGTGAGGCGCCGATTCTGACCCTGCCGGAGGGTGTTGATGACTTCGTGGTTTATTGTGATGCTTCGATCAAAGGTTTGGGGCAGTGTTGATGCAGTGGGTTGCGTGATCGCTTACGCTTCGAGTTAGTTGAAGCCTCATGAGGCGAATTATCCGACGCATGATTTGGAGCTGAGGGTTGTAGTTTTCGCCCTCAAGATTTAACGGCATTACCTCTATGGGGTCCGGTGTACCATTTATACGGATCACAAGAGCCTGAGGTACTTGATGGACCAGCCGAACCTGAATATGAGGCAGCGGCGATGGTTGGATGTGGTGAAGGATTATGATTATGAGATCTTGTACCACTCGGGGAAGGCCAATGTGGTGGCCGATGCTCTCAGCCACAAGGCGGCCGCAGCTCCGATCCGAGATTTATGCTTAAGGATGAACGTGATTACTCTGTTGTTAGAGAGGATTCGTGAGGCACAGGTTGAGGCTATAAAGGAAGAGCACCGGAAGAGTGAGCGAATTGTGGGTCAGCTGGCTTCCTTCGATTTTGATAGCCGCGAATTGCTGGCCCTGCATCGGCGGGTCTGGGTTCCATAGTGGGGCGGTGTTCACCAGCTTCTAATGGAGGAGGCCCACAAGTCAAGGTTCTCCATCCATCTCGGGGCGACGAAGATGTATAGGGATATCCGTCCTGATTATTGGTGGACCTGCATGAAGCGGGACGTAGCTTGGTATGTGGAGCGGTGCTTAACCTACACGAAGGTCAAGACCGAACATCAGCGACCTCATGACAAGATGCAGCCGTTGGAAATTCCCGTATGGAAATGGGAAGACATCACTATGGATTTTATCACGAAGCTTCCCAGGACTGCGCGCGGAGTAGATTCTATTTGGGTCATCGTGGATCGATTGACCACGAGCGTACATTTCATCCTGATCCAGGAGAGTATTTCTGCAGAGAAGTTAGCCGAGATTTATGTTCGAGAGGTGGTGGTACGTCATGGGGTGTCGGTGTCCGTGGTTTCAGACCGGGATGTTCATTTTACTTCCAGATTTTGGAAGCGGTTTCATGACGAGATGGGCACTCGTCTCCATTTCAGTATGACATTTCATCCACAGACCGATGGGCAGAGTGAGCGGACTATTCACACTCTTGAGGACATGATGCATGCGTGGGTATTGGATTTTGGTATGAGTTGGGATACATATCTTCCCTTAGCGGAATTTTTGTATAACACCAGTTATCACGCTAGCATAGATCGACCTCCTTTCAAGATGCTCTACGGGACGTAATGAAGGACCCCAATTTTTTGGGGCGAGGTCGATCAGCGGGTCATGGGGAGTACTGAGGTGGTGCTTAAGACCACTGAGTTGATTCAACAGGTTTAGAGCAGACTCCAGACAGCTCAAAGTCGGTAGAAGAGTTATGCTGACAGGCGCCGGTCAGACTTGGAGTTTCAGGTGGGGGATATGGTTCTCCTGAAGGTGTCACCTTGGAAAGGTGTCATCCAGTTTAGGAAGCGGGGCAAGTTGGGCCCCAAGTATATTGGTCCCTTCAGGGTTTTGGCTAGGGTGGGCCGGGTAGCTTATCGTCTCGATCTTCCAGCCGAGCTCAGTCAGATTCATATCACTTTTCATGTCTCTCAGCTGCGGAAGTGTTTAGTGGATGATTCCACAGTTGTACCTTTAGAGGATATTCAGGTGGATGACTGCCTGAATTACATTGAGAGATCGGTTGCAATTTTAGATCGGAAGACGAAAACATTGAGGAACAAGGTTGTGGATCTGGTTAAGGTGCAGTGGCTGCACCGCAAGGGGTCTGAGTGGACGTGGGAGCCGGAGGAAGAGATGAGGGAGCATTATCCCGAGTTGTTCGAGGTGGAGGACTTCGAAGACGAAGTCTGATTCAAGTGGGGGAGAATTGTAATGCTCGATCCAGGTATTATTCATTTTTGGTCCCTTATATATTAAGTTATTGCTTTTTGGACTTGTTTTGCAAGTTTTGGGGAGAGGAAGGACCATTCTTGCCAAGATTGGACTTTTGGAGGCGAAGCTCGAACGCGGGGCGTTCCCTTGGGGAATGCAGGACGTTTACGCGTGGAGCTCAAACCCTAATTTTTAGGGTTTAAGACATATTTAAACACCTTAAGTCCCAGGTGTTGGCCTCATTTCCAGCCTCCATAGCCCCTAACCCTAATCTTGAAACCCTAGAGCCTCCTTGAGTGTTGTGAAGCTTAGATCTAAGTTTTTATGGATTTTAGTCCCATTTTGGTCCCATAGTTGAGATCTTGTAGTTATGATCACTCCAGAAGTTTTGAGTTGCTTCTCTTGGTGTTTATGATGTTCTAGATTCATAAAGTTTGCATCTTTAGAGTTGTATAAACCCCATGCATGAGACTAAGCCCTTTTTATGGAAGTTGAATGTTATATCTTGAAGTTGGGACCTTTTGGGGCATGCAAGCCACTAAGTCAGTGACTTTATGGTTCTAGATGTTCTTTAGGACTTGGATCTATGTTTTGGTCGTGTGGCTTTAAGCATTAAGTGCTTAATAATCACTTTTGGGAATCAGTGTGCGAATACACAACGTTGGGTCGAGGAACGACCAGCGTTCCGGCTGAGGCTCACGAGCTGTTAACTGGTGACGAACGCCCAACGTTCCACAAGGGAATGCCCAACGTTCGATCCATAGTGGGCTTCCCTTGGGCCATTTCCTTGGACCTTGTTGTTGTGGGCTTTAGTGGACCATCTGAAATCAGGTTTTTGGACTATGTAGATGTTTGGGCTTTAGGGTAAAGCCCATTAGAGGAGTTTGGGCCCAATTTGGAAAATTGGGCCATAAGTGGGCCACTGGTGGGATTTGGAATATTATCTAGTGATGGACCTTTTATGTTATGGTTTTGGACCTTAGTTATGAACCAAATTCGGCCAGAGGTAAAATGGTTTGGATTTTGATTGGATGTTATTTTGCAATGATAGCTCGGGAAGTCGTCAGGGCAGCAGCTAGAGATTTCCTTCTGTGAGATTCAGCTTTTTGAGGTGACTTTCCTCACTGGGTTTAGCGGGTCGAAGGCACCAATGTCGGCCCATGTTTATGTTATGTTAGTATGCTAGCTGTCTTCGTGACTTTTGCATGTGTATGTGTTTATATGCCTTCCAAGCTAACGCCCAATGTCGGGCGGGGCGCGATGACTATTTGTATGATATGTATCTATATGGTTATTGCATGTGTATGTGTTTATTTGATATATGCTTTATGTATGCTGGACGGGGCCCGATGTCGGACAGGGTCCGATGCCGGGCACGGCCCGATGATAGGGTGGGGCCCACTATATGTTTATTTTATGTATGGTATGTGGTAGTTTTGGGAAACTCACTAAGCTTTGTGCTTACGGTTTCTAGTTTATGTTTCAGGTACTTCCAGTTCCAAGGGGAAGAGCTCGAGTTGACTGCATCGCACACACCATTGGAGTTCCGCATTTGACATTCACTCTGATTTTGATAACACTTGATACATTGGTTTTGTTGTGTTGAATGTTTGATATTTGAAAATACTATTTTATATATTAAAAGAAAATGAAATGTTTGGGACCATATTTTTGGATGTTTCATGAAATAGACTCGGGGGTGAAATAGACCCGGTTTAGCTTCGTGCTGATATGAATGTTTAGTATGGGGTATTTTGAGGAAACTTACTAAGCTTTGTGCATACAGTTTTATGTTTATGGTTTCAGGTACTTTTGGTTTGAAAGGAAATGGCTCGACATGATCGCACTGCATCCACCAGTGTTCTGCATTCTATGATTCTTATACTCTAATGATTATATCACATGTTTTATACTTAGATGGGATTTTCTCAATGATTGAATGGTTGTTTGTTTGATTTAAAATAAAAAAAAATTTGTTAAAATTTTTGGGATGTTACAAACAGACTATAGCATAGCAACATGCTATATACAATGATACATAACATAACGTAGTGGGTCGGCATTGGTTCCTTTGACCCACGAGTACAATAAGGAAAATTCACCTCAAGTCTAGAAGATAGATGAAATTAACACTGATCTAAATACCGGCTCTACAAGTCACCTATACAACAAACAGGGACCAAGCCTCAATCTACAATTCAAATTACACCATCTGAACTAAAGTCAAACTTGGTCTGAGTCAACGATCAATGGTCAAAAAGTCAAAAGTCAACATCCAGCCAGATTATGCCATATGTAACATCTCTACGCCATGTGTAGAGCCTAAGGTGGCAAAAACAGGGGAAAATGGAGCTACACCGCATGTAAGGAAATTTACACCCCGCATACTCCCTGAAATCCTAACTTAATCATTAAGTTCTTAATGCAAAAGGTTTAACCACCAAACTTCTAGATCGGAACTAGATGGACGTCTTAATGGATAAAGTCTGTAACTTTATCCATTTGCATGCATACCAAGGGCACAAAATCGAAACCTAAGTCTAAAAAGTCACAAAATGCTCCATAACTCATGCATGGTTGAATAAGAGTGACCAAGCTCTCATTTTTATGACTTATCAATCCTAAAAACATCTAGAAATGACACTTCAATGGTCTGGAGTCACTCATACTTATATACACCATGGTTATGGGGACAAAAACTATGAAAACCTAAACCAAAACTAGATCTAGCATAAGAACACATCAAGGTGGGAAGTTTATACCTCCGGTAGATGATTGAAGGAATGAAACTTCTAGATCCATGGCTGATTTGAGATTCCAAGCAATTCCATCACCTTCTTCTTCCATGAAAAGTGAACACCAAACACTCTCAAGGCTCAAAAACACACCAATGGGGATTAGGGTTTCAAAGGGGTCATTTAGGAGGATGGAGGTTGATGATGGAAGGGCCTCAAAGGAGTTAGAGCCTTTAAATATGGATCAAACCCCCAAGATTAGGGTTTTGGTCCTGGGAAGCTACATGTTGTGTAACATGATCTACACCCCACGTAGATCATTTATTCCCTGATAAATTGATTCCCTCCTACGTGTTGCGTAGGAGCTTACCCTACGCCCTGCGTAGGACCAAACCTTTCAAACACTTAAGCTTTTAAAAATATAAGGAAGAAAATTTACCTGGAATAACCGAGTGTTACTGATAAGCTGAAGTGTTAGTAGAAAAGCTAGCTTTCCGGGGGATCTTCCACCTACATCAGGTGAGTGCGTAGTTACTTTCATTAACATGATTTTAATACAAATATTATTAAAAGTATTAAGTATTTGTTGAAAGTTTATATACAAATTATATGCTCATTAACCGGAATATGTGTTAGAGGTATAATTGATGTTATACATTGTGAAAACCATATATGGTTCTATATGTGTTAGAATGTATATATGATATTATTACATGATAATAATAAAAAAATTATTATTGAGAAGATAAAATACATAATACTCTATGTTAAATTATACACTAAATTATGATAGTGTTGCCTAAGCAGAGGTGGTATTGGAAGTTGATTTTAAGCATTGTAGTATTGCGTAGTGATGAGATAAGGCTTACAAAGGATGCATAGTTTGAGTTAAGTTGAAGAAATGTTAGATATACCATGTATTGCATAGGCAGGAACTTGATGATGATTATGGGTATTACAATCTTGTTTAGTTATACCCTAAGACTTAAAAGGGATGCTTAGTTCAATTAAGTTTGGATATTAGGTAACATCTTATTAAGGATACGTGTGAGATGGGAACGATAGTAGAACTCTATTCAATAATACTGATGATCGGTGGGGTACGTTTTACGTACATAAGTGCTATATTTGTATTCCCCCTCCTAAAATGTTGATCGATGACTTTAGTGACTGATGGGGCACGTTTCACGTACAGGAGTGATGCATCAATATTCCCCTCCTTATTCTTTTGATGAGCTTTGTGAGTCATCGTTTCTTTTTACGAAGTGATTGGACGAGCTTCGTGTGTCGGCGTTTCCATCCACGAATTAACTGAGAGAACTTTGTAGACTTTCAAATAGGGTGTGCCTATAATAGACCACTACTAGGTGTGTATGATATTATCTTGCTAGATAGGGTGGTTCTGAAAGTGGAATTATGTTCAACAACACTTATGATTGGACCATTGCTAGGCATAGTCATCTAGATGACCACCCATGGCTTAACTGTCTTGAGGTATCTATGAATAGTGGTTCATGTGACTTGATCCATTTGTTTTTATTGATCCTCGTATGTTTCCTAAAAGCATTCTACCCATATAACTATATCAATTTTGAGGCATCTTGTTTTCCCCAATCTTCCGTCTAAATCAATGTTGGTTTATATATGGCGAAGTGGTCAACTGTAATCATTTTTATCCCTCGATGATGGTGGTCTCAAGTAATATGGTTCAAATTTGGGTTCATTATAATTTAGACCCATGCTGCTGTCGTTTTATATTGAGGCTTATTTTGCAATTAATTTTTTTTTTTTTTTGGAATGGTGATATTATTTGTGTGGGAGCTATTGAATAAGAAGGATGTGAAACATTAGGTGGGTGTGATTGCTTCAGTTCGATATGTGGGTATGGGATATGGACGATTCACTGATATGCATGAACTTCAGGCCTTGGCTGAGTTCAGGGGAAAATATAACTTTCAATATTTGATTCTCAAGACTAAAGAACAAATCGACGCAATTAAGTTCCCATGCCATTCTTTTGTCTTCAACAATATCTCATTTATGTATCAAGCATATAAATGTTTACATCGATTTTCTCTAGAATGTGTTTCTTGTATTTGGTTGCTGGCACTTCAAACTTGATGGGATGTTGGTGTTAAAAAATTTATTATTTTAATCGTTTAAAGTGAATATTTGTTACCATATTTGGTTGTATTTGACTTTTCTTAATCTTTGCAAATAATGAAAATGTATTTTTTAATTGTAGTAAATCCATTCAAAGTTGAAATTGTTATTTAATGTACCTCATAAGAGAAATTATGTAACATTTAGTGGGAGGACGAAGGAAGAAATAAATGGTACTATATATAAGTAAATTACTTAAATAGTCCTTGTGGTATATCATATTTTTTGTAATTGATCTAAGGATAAATGGGTCATTTTAAAAAATTAAGAGATTAAAAGTTAGATTTAACAACTAAAAGACCAACCATGAAATGATTAAAAAGAACAGAAACCAAGGGCATAAGATTTCTAACAATTATCCTTAATATGATATATTTTTCAAATCACAGGGACCAATCATGAAATTTTGTTTAAATTCTTTTTTTTTTTATCTTCGTTAAAAAAAAGTTTCTTTTTTTCTCAAGTCCTTGAACTTTTGCAACTTTATACCAGTTGAAACTTTCAATGCAAATAATCATTTCATATAATAAAAAGAATAAACTGTTAAAAACATTTTTCATGTTCAAAAGCGTTGGTTTTCACCTTTTTAAATGGTATCATTTATTTTAGTTGAACATAATCATTGCTTAACATTACACATTAACTTTACCTCTTTTCCGCTAAAGATGCTCTTTCACAACACACATATACGAATTATATATATATATATATATATATATATATATATATATATATATATATATATATATATATATATACACACACCAAAGGGCTTCTAGCCCAGCGGTATCGGGTATTGTCCTCCCTTTTAGAGGTTGAGGGTTGCTAGAAATTCAGGGTAATAAAGGCACTTGGATATTCTAAGAATTATGATTTCACTATCAAATCAAAGTATTGGGTGGTGCTCCCTAATCTTTGATTGGATAAGACTCAGAAGAGAAAGAACAGAGCATGTGATATATGAATTTCGTAAGTACCACAAAAACTGACCAAAATTGGTTAAATACCTCATTTGTCTGAAAACTGTCAAAACTGTCATAAAACAGTTTGGTAACAGTCAAAAAACTATCGTAAATCCGGGTTTTCTATAAGGATTAATACCAAGCCAAAAAAACGGGTCAAATATTCTAAAAAACTACTCTGCCCCTTGGACCCCGCCAGGGGCTGCAGCCCCTTGGACCCCGCTCCCAGGGGCGCTGCCCCCGGACCCCCGTTTGTTCAGGGGCTTCGCCCCTAAATAGCAGTCTACTTTTAATCTTGAATAAACTTAAACAAGTGTGCACTTCACACCTTCCTTACTTGTTTAATATTTATCAAGATCACTTTTGGTCAACAAAGTAATCCTATTACACTTAAATCACATTAGTGAAACATATCACCAACAAACCTCCCCCATTTAAGTGTAAGCTTGATTAATTTAAAACAAAAAACATAATAACAAACTGATGCATAAATGAAATATCATGACGATTGAATTTCACATTAGTATATTACTCATTCCAAATATTCGAATATCAGGGTGTCACTAAGGATTGAACCCTTTTTATTCTAAGTGAATACATGAAGATAATATACACAACAGTTTACATTCTCAAAGTTCTAACTTGACACTATATTTTACTAGCTTGTGTCCCATACTTCAATAAGCATATCAAAGTCAAGTCCCAACTTCTTGAAGCAGCTAAACTTCATGCTTATATAGGTAGTTCTTTTGTTCTTGCACCTGCAAATGCAATTTTTCAAAGAACTATTAAGAAATAAAATTTCAACCTCCTTAACTTGCAGTACTGAACACATACCTTGGGATGATCATAAAATGTGTTCCAATCTTCAAATATCAAGCTTTCCACATTGAATTCAACATCTAATATTGCATTAGATGGGAATTGGGTATCTCAATATAAAAGATTTTAAGTGGACTTTAAACTCATCCCTACAGCCGCCTTGTGTACAAGATCTCTTGCTAACCCTTTGGTTAGATGATCGGCTAAATTCAACTGAGTTCTTACAAACTCCACAGATATCACACCAGTCATGATGAGCTCACGAATCATGCTATGTCTAACACCTAAATGTCTAGACTTTCCATTGTACACTTGACTATAAGCCTTAGCCAAGGTTGTAGCACTATCACATCTGATAGAAATGGTAGATATCGGTTTGGGCCACAATGGAATTTCATAAATCAAATTCCTTAGCCACTCAGCTTCTTTACCAGCAGCAGACAAAGCAACAAACTCAGATTCCATGGTTGAGTTAGTAATACAAGTCTGTTTCTTTGATGCCCAAGAAATGGCACCTCCTCCAAGAAGAAACACCCAACCACTTGTAGAGGAGTGATCCTCTAAGTTGTTAATCCAGCTGACATCTGAATAACCTTCCAAAACAGAAGGATAACCACTATAAGTTAAACCATAATTCATGGTCCCTTTCAAATACTTGAATACTCTACTTACAGCTTGCCAATGATGTGAACTAGGATTACTAGTATATCTACTAAGCCTTCCCACAACATATGCTATATCAGGCCTAGTACTAATCATGGCATACATTAGACAACCAATAGACCTTGAGTATTCAAGTTGAGACACTGGAGATCCTTTATTAGGTAGAAGCTTAAGACTAGGATCTATAGGAGTGCTAACAGGAGAACAATTCTCAAAGTTAAACTTCTTCAATATCTTCTCAATGTAATGAGATTGAGAAATTGAAATCTCATTGTTTCCTTTTCTAATTCTTATACCAAGAATTACTTCAGCCTCCCCCATGTCTTTCATGTCAAAACTATATGATAAGAATTTCTTGGTTTTATCAATTTCACCTTGATCAGTACCAAAGATTAACATATCATCAACATATAGACAAATTATAACTCCTTTACCATAAGAATCAAATTTGCTATATACACATTTGTCAGCCTGGTTTAATGCAAAACCATTAGACAATATCACATCATCAAACTTTTGATGCCATTGTTTTGGTGCTTGTTTCAAATCATATAATGATTTCTTCAACTTACACACCTTATGTTCATTACCACGCATCATAAACCCGTCAGGTTGTTTCATGTAAATTTCCTCATCTAAGTCACCATTCAAGAATGCAGCTTTCACATCCATTTGGTGAATCACAAGATTATGTATAGCTGCAAGAGCTACTAATAATCTAATTGTGGAAATTCTAGCAACAGGAGCATACGTATCAAAGAAGTCAATGCCTTCCTTTTGCCTAAAGCCTTGGATAACCAATCTGACTTTATAATTATCAATTGTTCCATCCACCTTCATTTTCCTTTTGAGGATCCACTTCCTACCCAATGCCTTGCAACCAGGAGGTAAATCCGACAATACCCAAGTATTGTTATGCATGATAGAATCAATCTCATCCTGAATTGCTTCTTTCCAGAAATGAACATCCCTGGAAGCCATAGCTTCACTAACAGTCTTTGGATACTCCTCAATATTAAAACAATATTGATGTTGACATATAGTCTCATTCCTTGTTCCTTCAACCAGATAAAGTTGAAAATCAGATCTAAAAGACTTGGCTTTTCTTACTCTTGTGCTTTTCCTAGGTTCAGGTACAGAACTTGCACCACCAGAAACATCTTCAGCTTGAGTAATACTCTTGCTGGAAGATTGATGAATCATGTCCCTTGGTCTAGGTATAGATGTAAATCTTTCTTCATCAAAGATAGCATCTCTTGACTCTATCATTGTGTTTACAGACACAGATTCATTAGATTCTAAAACATAAAACCTATATGCTTTGGAATGCTCAGCATATCCAATAAAGATACAATCTACACCTCTCTCACCCAATGTTTTCCTTTTGGGTTCAGTGAGCTTTACTACTGCTCTACAGCCCCAAACTTTGAGATAACTCAAATTTGGTACCTTTTTACACCAAAGTTCATAAGGAGTATTCTTACTCCTTTTATTTGGAGTTCTGTTCAAGATGTAACATGCAGTTAACATTGCCTCACCCCAAAACCCTTCACTTAATCCAGAATATGACAACATGGAATTAACCATTTCTTTCAAAGTCCTATTCTTCCTTTCAGCTACACCATTTTGTTGTGGTGTATATGGAGCTGTGGTTTGATGTATTATTCCATTTGATTCAAAATAAACTGGATCATAATACTCACCACTTCTATCAGTACGCAATACTTTTATTAATTCATTTTTATGAAGCTCAACTTGTTGTTTATAAATTTTAAATTTATCAAGTGCTTCATCCTTAGAATGTAGCAAATAGATATAACAATATCTAGATGCATCATCAATAAAAGTAACAACATACTTCTTGTTTTCAAGGGAAGGTGTTGCATGGAAATCACATAAATCACTATGTATAAGATCCAACACCTTGCTTTCCCTAACAACATCTTTGAAAGGTTGTCTAGTGATTTTAGTTAGCATGCATGTTTTACATTTTCCATTATTTTGCATATCAAAAGCAGGAATTAAACTCATTTTAGACATGTCTTTTAATCTCTTGTAATGAATGTGTCCTAGTCTAGCATGCCATAATTCAGATTCGTTAAAATTATTGCTAGTACTAGTAGAAGTCATGCAAACAGAATTATCAATAAAAGGATAATTAATATTAAGTCGAATCATTCCATTGCATACATATCCAAATCCCATAAAAGAACCATGTCTTGACAAGATATACTTGTCACTTTCTAATACTTGTTTGTAACCATAATTATTTAAAACAATTTCAGACACATGATTCTTTCGAATCCCTGGTACATATAAAACATTGTTTAGACATAAACACTTTCCAGAAGTAAAATAAAGTAAAACAGATCCTAAACCCTTGATTGGTTCAGTTGCAACATTTCCCATTTTCACCACAGATCCATCTTCAATTGGTTGAAAGTCCTTGAACCAATATAGATCTTTGCAAACATGACTTGTTGCTCCCGAATCACAAAAATATAATTCTGAATATATTTAGAATTTTGCAAACATGACTTGTTGAAAGTCCTTCAACCCACCATGCAACATTATCATCCTGCACATAAAATGCTTCAGAAATCACAAAAATATAATTCTGAATATATTTAGAATTTTGCATGAAAACATAAATCTGACCTTGTTGCTTTTCTGGATCCTTGGATCCACTTGGTCCAGCACCATCCTTGTTCACTTTGCGAAGACGACAATCTTTCTTGAAGTGACCCAGTTTGTTACAATTCCAACAAACCAACTTAGCCTTCTTGTTGGAAGACTTGTCATCCTTTCCTTTAAACTTCCTTTTTCCATTAGACTGCTTGGGATTCTTTGAACTTTCTCCGTCCACCATGTTTACAGAAGAGGAACCAACTTGGTTCTTGCCTTTAGGATTGTTGTCAAGTTCTTGAGTCCTTATGGACTCTTCAATCCTTAAATGGCTTCCAAGTTGAGTCAAAGTCAATTCCTCTTTGTTATGTTTCATATTGTGTTTAAAATCCTTCCAGGAAGGGGACAGTTTGTCAATGATCACAGCCACAGAAATGGTTTCATCCATTTTCAAATTGTGTTGAGCAAACTGTCCCAAAATCCTTAACATTTCATGGAATTGTTCCATAACAGGCCTGGAGTCAATCATCTTGTAACCCATAAAGTTACTAACAAGAAACTTCTTACTAGAATCATCTTCAGCCATGTACTTGGATTCAAGAGAATCCCACAGTTCTTTTGCAGATTCGAAATTTTGATAGATATCAAAAAGAGAGTCAGACATACCATTGAGAATATGACCACGACAGATGTAATCATCATTTTCCCATTTTAATCTTCTTCTTGTTGCCTCCAAAGGTTCATCTTCAACAGATTCTGGTAAGACTGGCATGGGTGTACTCAGAACATACACCTCTTTCAGAGTGGTAAGGAGAAACTTCATCTTCTTCTGCCATCTACGAAAATATTGCCCTTCAAACTTGTTCAGTTTTTAAACTTACTTGTCATTTCCTTCACAGAATCGCCACTTGCCATGATCACAGAATACTTTGATTTTTGTTAGAATTTCAGGGTAATAAAGGCACTTGGATACTCTGAGAATTGTGATTTCACTATCAAATCAAAGTATTGGGTGGTACTCCCTAATCTTTGATTAGATAAGACTCAGAAGAGAAAGAACAGAGAATGTGATATATGAATTTCGTAAGTACTAGAAAAACTGACCAAAATTAGTTAAATACCTCCTTTGTCTGAAAACTGTCAAAACTGTCATAAAACAGTTTGGCAACAGTCAAAAAACTGTCATAAATCCGGGTTTTCTATAAGGATTAATACCAAGCCAAAAAACGGGTCAAATATTCTAAATTTGGATTTTTGATGCATTTTCAATACAGCAAATTCTTGAAGTTAAAAGATATTTCTTACATTTATTATATTTATTACGTAAATAATAAACAAAGAAAATAATAAAAAGCAAAAAACTCATAAAAAATAATGTGAAAAAAAATTAATTGAGAATAACAAAAAATGATATGTGTCGAAGTCAATTATAACGAAACATGTGACAAAAAATATTAGTATTATATATATATATATATATATATATATATATATATATATATATATATATATATATATAATGACTTTTTTTTTGTCAAATTTTAGCTAATTTTTTTTGGATTGAAAGTCTTTCAAATTACATCTTTAAATGCTTAAAAGACCTCCTAAAACATTTAAATAATAATTAGATTATTTGTTACTATTATGATTGTTTAAGCATATTTTATACACCATTTATATATTTTTAAAGAAAAAACACGATGTTAACGACATTTTTTGACTTTATTAAAACTGATTCGTACACATTTTAATCCGTTAGATAATTCATATATCTGACGTTTTATAACTATACTTCTGGGAATAAAAAGCTCATTTTCGTATAAATAAATAAATAAATAAACTTGTATATGTTTTGGTCCAAACTCCAAAAGATTTGGTGTACGTTTTGTTATTTCTACTTTATGCGAACAAAATATTCATTTTTGTGAAATACGTTTTGGTCCAAACTCCAAAGATTTGGTGTACATTACATTCAAAACATTCTCTCAATCATTATTTTCTCTTCTTTTCATGTATATGTCTAATGGTTTCGTAAAAAGTATATATAATAATAGATATAAATGAAATGTTAGATATTTACTAATAGTATGTATGTATATGCGAAAAAAAAAACATAAAGGTTGTTAGGTTATTTAAATAAGTACGTATAAATATTTAATAAAATCAGTTGAGTATCCAAAATAAATATTTTAAATTGAAATTATCCATTCAAAAGTTCGATGAATTTAACACATCTTTTGTGTCCGATTCTAAAGTGTAGATGCTTGTATCTAAGATGTTTTATTCTCTCCTTTTATGAATTCCTTTTGGTTGGTTATAAAATAAAAAGTCGAGTTTTACCTAAATTCCTAAAGACGAATATTTTCTTGATGCAAGATGCTAAATCTCTTGAGCTTTTCATGTAATATAATATGATGTTTTTTTAATACTACAAATTTTCCATTCATATAAGTTATTACAAATAATGCCATAAAATGGTCATAAATAATATTTAATTTGTTTATTAAGTGGTTTATCTTTTAATTATATCCAATAAACCAGTAAAGTTCATTTTTATTTTTCACGACACCAGTAGAATGAATATCAATTAGATATATCGATTTTCCATCCACCATCAACATGGCCAAATTTTATCTAGATTATGCCCACATCGGTGTTATATCAACGCCCGTAAACATACATGAACAAATTATGACATGCGAGATGTTATGGTACATGTTACTGTCACGTAAGATTGAACACCATTTTATTTTGTTGAAAAGTATTTTAACAGTATAATGAAACATATATATATATATATATATATATATATATATATATATATATATATATATATATATATATATATATATATATATATATATATATATATATATCAAGGTTGCAGAAAACGTTAGACGTTAGCTAGTCGGTAGACTGGAGTCTACGGATTAATCGGGGACCATTCATTATTAAGAAAAATATTCAAAAATTTATAAATCTAACTTTAATCTTAAGAATATAAATAAATAAGCATACAAGTTTAATAATAAGTTTAACAAGCACAACAATTTATCATCCAATTAATAAAAAAAGTTATTCAAATTTCAATATATCTTAAGAAAATAAGTAAATTTGGGTATTTGTATATTTGAAAACATAGAAATTTTGGAAATTTTGGAAAAAAACTTTAAAATTTATTTTTTTTAAATCTTTTTATATATTAGTTGAACATTGAAATACTATGAACTTTTGAAATTTTGAAAATTTTGGTTTAATATTTAAAAATTTGAAAATTTAAAATTTTGGCCGATTAGACCGCCTAGGACCGATTAGGACCGCCTATGACCGATTAGAACCGTCTAGCTCCGACTTTGACCCCCTTTGACCAAAACTGATTACCCTTAATCGTATTCGGTTGTAGACCGCCTAGCGTTTAATCCCCGATTAATCGGCCGCCTAGACCTATATATATATATATATATATATATATATATATATATATATATATATATATATATATATATATATATATATATATATATATATATATATATATAAACCAACTATATACGATTAAAAAATGAATGACTGAAATTTATTTTTGATCGTTTTGTAACTTTAACCCAAAATCATAGCAATGTATTTTTTTTTTCTTAAACGGTAAAATGTTGTGATTTAAACCAGTGGCGTAGCCACATGTACTTCAGGTGGGTCCTAGGGCCTACCTAAGTTTTAATATTGTATAGAAATTATATAGAAACTTATATTAGAACCTACCTTTTAGTATTGGAAAATATAAATGACCTATTTAATTTTACATGAGGAACCATGTAATTTTTTGTTTTACATTCGTCACCGATTTAAACTCATTTGTTTATATAATGGGTCGAATTGATTTATATTGTCTTTAATATATCAAATAAGTAAAAGGGTATATAGTTATCAAAATACATTAAATGCTTACAATCTTCTAAATAATTTTTTTTAAAAATAAATCAATATTTATAGTAACATGGTTTTTGTAACAATACATATTCAATATGTCAAATTGTCAATTATATTAAAAGGTTTTTTCAAATGACTAAAATCAAATAAATTTCTATCGAATACATTTCTTCTCAATCCCATTCATGATGGATTAGACACTCTTCATGTTTCTAAGGAAGCTTTTGACTTCCAAATATCAATTTCTTGACCAGTTACATGATTTTAAAGGACTCATTCATGTGCCCTAAAAGCTCATCTTTGGCTCTTGTGGGCCTCTAAACCCTATAATTTCTCCATTTTATGCTCATGATTAAAAGATTTAGTTATAAATTTATAGCATCATTTAGAATTTCCTTAAAATAAAATAGTATACAAATTGTTAATAATTATTTAACAATATATAATATGTATGCGGTGTCTGTTTGTATTTGGTTGGGAGTTTTATTCAATAAACAAACCTAAATTTATCTTGTAACTCATTATATCCTAAAAATTGATACTTCAGAAATCACAAATCAGAATATCATATGTACTGAATACTTTAGACAAAGTATGTATTTATTTATAAAATTTTACATAAACAAAGTCTCTATACATGTATTGCTACTCTTAATGGGCCGTCTTGTATGGTCTAATCTAGGCATGCATAAACCGGTTCATTTTTCAAACTGAACCGGTTCTTTAAACCGGTTCGGTTCACTCCCTAGCCAAGCAAAACCGGTTCAGCCTCAAACCGGTTCACTCAAAAAATTAGTCGAACCTATCTAAACCGGTTACACCGGTTCTAAACCGGTTCAATCGGTTCTAAACCGGTTCGGTTCGGTTCCATACCGGTTCCAAACCGGTTCACACGATATAAACCGGTTCTAAACCGGTTTCAACGACTAAAATCTCTAACGGATGTAAACCGGTGGTTCGGTTCTCAAACCGGTTCGGTTCACTGTGGACCGGTTCAGCGTAAACCGGTTTACCGGTTCTTTGACCGGTTCGGATCTTGAACCGGTTTTTTTGTGCATGCCTAGTCTAATCAAAGAAAAAGCAGTTACATGTCATAAATCATCTAATTAAAAGTAGGGTCTTTTTCTTTTTCCTATTTTGAATATTAAAAAACAAATTTTATCAAAAATGGTCCTTGTGGTTTTTAAAAAATCAAGTTTGGTCCTTAATTTTTTTGTCTTCAAGAATGGTCATTGTTGTTTGAAAACTTTTAATGGATCATCTTTATCTCTAACTTCGTCACTTTTCTTCTGTTAGGTTTGAACATGTACAAGGTATGTGAGTGAAAAATCGTATTTTCCTATTTACAAGGACCATTCATGAATTTTTAAAATAAGTTGCTTCTTTCCTAACACTAACAAACGAACACGAACAGAGGCTTGTTAGTGTTCGTTTGTTTAACTTTAACCGAACAACAAACGAACACGAACAACTAAACGAACTGAATTTTTATGTTCGTGTTCGTTTGTTAAGCAATTTAGTATGTTCGCATTCGTTTATGTTCGTTCGTTTAGTTGATAAACGAACATAAACGAACACAAACAAACATAAACGAACACAAAGTCAAACGAACTTAAACGAACACATATTAACAAACACAAACAAATAATAAAGAGATTTTATTCTAATACTGTAGTAGTTTATTGAATATATATATATATATATATATATATATATATATATATATATATATATATATATATATATATATATATATATATATATTAGTATAAATAATAATAATAATAATAACTAGAAATGTTACCCCCGCTACGCGGGGGCCAGAAGCTTTCAATGTTGTTTGCGAATCGATAAATATGACAGACGTTGAAAGTGCAAGGATGAAAAGCCCGGGCTTTGCCCCGGACCGTTTTTTTTCATGTTTTTATGAAAAAATGTAAAAGTTTTGACTGCAAGGACTAGAAGTGTCAAAATGGCTAAAGAATCAAAGGGGTAGGAATTAGCAACTTTTTAGAAAAGTGATCAAAGTTGTCAAACCGTTAAAGTTTTGTGGCCAAACTTTAAATATTAAAAGGTTCCTAAAAAGTGTAAAAATATTGATTGTAAGGACCAAAAGTGTCAAAATGGTTAAAGAATGAGGAGCAAAGTTGCAAAAAAACATCCAATTTTTATGAAAAAATGTAAAAGTTTTGACTGCAAGGACCAGAAGTGTCAAAATGGCTAAAGAATTAAAGGGGTAGGAATTTGCAACTTTTTAGAAAGGGGATCAAAGTTGTCAAACCGTTAGAGTTTTGTGGCCAAACTTTAAATATTAAAAGGTTCCTAAAAAGTGTAAAAATATTGGTTGCAAGGACCAAAAGTGTCAAAATGGTTAAAGAATGAGGAACAAAGTTGCCAAAAAACATCCAAATTTATTATTCCTAACTTTGAAGCCCAATAATAATACAGGGACCAATTCTGCCAAAAAAATGACAAGTTTACTATTTCTTTTCTTCATAACTTTAATATATATAATAATAATAATCATAAATAAACAAACGAACATAAACGAACAAACGCAAACAAACATAAACGAACAAACGTAAATGAACGTAAATGAACGAACGTTCACGAACATAAATGAACGAACAAGAAAATTGTTCGTGTTCATTCGTTTAACTAAACGAACTTCCCGCCGAACGGTTCACGAACTATTCGCCGAACGTTCAGTTCGTTTACAGCCCTACCTAACAAACTTACCCACCCTAAGAGCCGCTTTCATTCAATACTTGATAGAGACCATCATACCTCCTTTATTTTCGGAAGAAATCAAGTTATCGTTGACGCTGACCATCTCCATCGGACAACGATACCATTGTGATTTTCAAGTTCTGAATTGAAACGAAATCATCCATATGTTGCTCTCATCAGTTCGATCCCTATTTCTTGTCTTGTGATAATCTCAACCGATCACTACAACGCCACAATCATCCCCATCCATGTTGCCTCCATTTCCCTTTACCTCCTCAATTGTCTTCCTGTTCATCTCTTCAATTGACAATTATGTTAATATCTATGTCAATTTTGTCATCTTTACACGCCCCTACTACACATATGGATTGTGGCAAGTAATCAGTAAGTAACCTTGGATCTTGCCCTAATTACCCGATTTATTTTGTTGTTCTTGTTTCTTAATTAGGTTAATTATCCAACTGTCATTATATTTCGTCTATTGATGTTTCTTGAAAATGGGCTTGCTAATGGAATGGGATTGTAAGTCATTCATACTCATTTTTTGATTATTGTCATACTGGTTGCATAGAATTCTAATTCTCAAAATCACTAATTTAAAACAACATATGGATTTTGGTTGGCAGAAAAGACAAGCTCGATTTCTTGGAAGAGTGATGGTGTTATCAATTCTTTATGTGTTTCTCTACTCGTTTCTTTGGGCATGGATTGTAATTGGTTCTTTATGGTTCAATAGCTTAAAAGACTATGTATGTCTCTTATTTTTCTTCAAATATTAGTGCATAATTTGACAAGTGGTGACTTGTTTTGTATATTTGATTTCCGCTCAAGAAGGTCAGAAATGAGGTTTTCTAATATGGTTGCTATTCAGCTACAATGGGCTTGTTTGCATTGATACATTGTGTATGAAAAAGGTGCAATTAGAAAGTTAACTTTTCATTCAAGATTTCATAAACTTACAAAAATATGGTTGTGATTCGGGGACGAAATCGAGTAACAGAGATGATGAAGATGTTGGATAATTTGTTTATTGTGTTTTTGGTAATTGATTTTTGGTTTTGTGAGGATATTGGCATTTGATTTTTTGTTTCGAGGTTTGTTCATCAGTGGTGATGACGGGAGTCTTTTATTTTCATATTTTTAGTGTAACACCCGCAATTTAGGGCTAGACGTTTTAGGTATACCAATAATAATTATATATTTAATGGAATAAATAAAATCCTTAAATATGATAATCGTGTTTTGTACGCGTTACAAGCTAATAAATAAGTATTGTTTCCATGATCTATAAACAAATATCATTAATTAATAATATTTGTAGAAAACCTTAATATAAAATTTATCGTTAAGCGATAAATTAATGTTCAAAAATAAAAGATTATTTAGGATAAATAGTCTTAAAGAAAGTTGTAGTAGTCGTGATCATAATTTCATTGATATAAAGAACGCCCAAATCTGACTTCGTATAAGGAAGTAATGATTTATCTAAGTTTCACGTTCAAACCGATAAAAGCAAGGTGCGTCATAAAAAGTGAACCGGATATAGGTTGCTTTTTAGCCCAAGTGATGTAAATGAAAGTCTAAGTGCTCATCAATAGGAACTTGTCGATATAAAGAATGCCAAAATCTAACTTCGTATGAGGAATTTATGATTTTTTTAAAGTTTCGAGTGCGACACAGTACAACAGTGCGCGACACAGAAATTGAAATCAAAATTGGTTGATTGTTAGCTAGAACAATATAAATAAAAGTCGTAGTACTCTTCAATATGAAGTTAAAAATATAAAGAACATTGAAAACAGAGTTCGTATGAAGAAGTTGTGAATTTCACAGCGTTATTTACAGTCCAAGTCTTCCCGGACCATAAAACGAAAAATAAAATGAAAATTAGCCGAGAGAGTCTAAATGAAAGTTGTATTACTAGTTAATAGCTATGTTTGGATATAAAGACCATCGAAAACGGAGTTTGTATGCGAAAGTTGTGAATTTTAGAAGAAAAATAAATTCGAGACGACGAGATTGTGCCATGTGGCATGAATAGATGACGACTCTTGGCAGCATCTGGAACAACCTTTCTTCCCCATGACTTGCAACATGATGGCGACACGTGTCCAGGGAGCGGCACCCCCCCTAAGTTTTCTATATATATATATATATATATATATATATATATATATATATATATATATATATATATATATATATATATATATATATATATGGTGTTTTTCTTGCTTAGAAGTTGCTCAAATCCTTTCCAGACACTCTTAAACTTTCCCGAGGCCCGAATCTAGTAGTTCTTAGGTGTTAGTAGCGAAACTCTGGAGCGCCGGAGAGCCCCAAGAAAGGGACCTTTCAGTTTCGAAGTTCTGCCCGCATAATGTCTGATTTTTCGTCAAATAACCTGTAAGTTGAGTTATGCTTAAAATGATTTAAGTATAACTTATATTTATGTTTATAAATGTTATTATGAACTTATAAATAAGATCTATCAGTAATTTCAGTCATTATATTGACCGATCTACTTACGACGATGATGACAATGCTAGATCAGTGACGTATTTCAAGTGGATTTTCCAAACAGTATATTTTTATATACCAAACGGATCCTACCCCCGACACGATCTTACCTGGTTGTTTCTTATCAGCTATACGTCACTATTTCATTTGGGATTATTGATAAATATGATAAAAACTTATAACAATTCAACTTTATAAATACGAACACTAAGGCTTAGTAATATTCGTGTTTAGGTCGTTTTAAAAGGGAATCTGATGTGTCAGTCAAAGATCTGACTTTCCCGCGAGTCTTCCACCTATATCAAGTGAGTGCATAGTTACTTTCATAAATATAATTTAATACCAATAATTATTGAAAAGTATTAAATAATTGGTTGAAATTTTATATGTGAAATTAGATGTTTATTAATTGGAATATTTGTTAAATGTGTATTTGATAACATGCATTGTCCGAACCAATTATGGTTAATTAATTGTTAAAATGTTTATATGATGTTATTACGTGATAATATTAAAAATAAGTATTATTACTTAAAAGATTATTGCATATTAAAGTATACCTCGTGGTAAGAATACACACTAAGTTATAATAAGTGTCATTTAAACAAGAGTTAATATTAAAAGTCGATTACAAGGATTGTAGTCTCGTCTCAGTTCTAAACTAAGACATATAAAGAATATTTAGATCCACTTAAGTTGGATAAACAAATAATCGTATACTTTATTGCGATAGTACGTTATAAACTAGAAAATGCTTTGGAAATTCATTATAAGCATTATAGTCTTACCTGGTAATAAAATAAGATTTATAAAGGATGCTTAGTTCGAGTTAAATTAAAAGAGTGTTTAGTTACAAACTGTATTGTAACAATATTACATAGACATGAAATTATGTTGATTACAGGCTTGGTAACCTTGTCTAGTTGTACACTAGGACTTAAAGGGAACGCTTAGTTCAATTAAGTTTGGATATCGGGTAGCATCATATTAAGGGTGTGTGTGATAGGAACGGAGAGTAGAACTCTGTTTAATGACACGTGTCGATGTACGGTTTACCTACCTGAGTACGAATAGTATTCCTTTGGATATCCAGATATGGTGGGTCCGATCAGGCAACCGAAGGGTATGTCTGTTCATCTAATAGGGTACGATGACAACACTTTGACATTCTAGATAGTCTTGTGAACTACATTGTTGTTGTGGGCTCATTAACCACAGATGTAGATGAAATGGGATACCATATTCATCAAATACTTTAATGGCTTAAGTGCCTTTGTGAGAATCGGTTGGGATGGGTATGTATGGGTGTAATGTTTATAGATATCTAGGTTATGTGATATATTTATATCGTTTGGTAATAGTTGGTTTTTGCAGGTTTGATAATTACAAATTATTATCATAATATTATTGTGGGATTAAAAATCCTATGTGTCTCATCAGGTTTCCCAAGTTGATCCACTCAATTTAAATGCATCACAGGTTACAGGGTTAGAGCTAATGGAGCTTGAATAAGGTGTCGAGTGATTAAAAGACAACCTGCATTAGTTTTCAATACCGTAGGACTTTACGCTATAACAATGTTATGTATTGATTATGACATCCTTAGAGTTTTTGTATTTTGAAACAAAATCTTACTTAAAGATATTTTAATAAAACGAAATAGTTTCTGCAAAATGTTTTATTATATTGGGATTTTTCGTAAGCAAAAATACTATGATTTTAAAGCGTAAAGAAAAGTCTTTAAGGTTCTAAAAAATAGGGGATGTCACATTTTGGGTATATTTTCAATTTTTTTCCTATGTTTTAGAGCTACAGGTGGTGGTCGTTGGTTGTGGTCGTTGCTGGTGTGGTGGTGACAATGGTGTAGCGGTGATGGTGAATGTTACTCAAATAAAAGCTTTTCAATAATCAAAATCCAAATGTGACATCCCCATTTCACGGCCATTTTAAAACTTTATGTTTATACTTATTTAAAACTTTTTTAATTGTGGAATTGGTCCTAAAATATCCTTGAAATGATATAATATCAAAATCAAGGCATTTTAGAAAATTTTATATTTTAAAAGTCTGGGATGTCATAACTGATACAAAACATAAGCATAAACGTAGGTCTTAAATCATCTTTTACTCTATAGCCTATATTTCCTCGAATCTCTCATCATTCATGTACCTTTGTACCGCTACCTGTAATACAAAGAAGCCGAGTGGACAAAACCTCATAAAGAGATTAAAAAAATAGTAAAGAAACTTAATTAAGAAGGAAGATAGTCTTACCTGGTTTGTGTGGTGACCACCACCCCCGTCACTTCTCCACGACCGATGCTATACACTTCTTCTTGCAGTCGAAGGCGAATAAACATCGATTTTTATAGGTAAATATTCTTTAAGTTTTTTTCAACTTATTTTCCTACTTATATTTGTTGTAGATCTTTATGATGAATACAAATACTTTTGTTTTGGTCGCTTTTATTTCTATTAACGTGTGAAATTAATGTTTTAATTTCTTATTTGTTGCTTACTTTTGTTAATCTTAGTTTTAACTTCCATTAGGTTGTGAATCCAAGTTTTCTTTAACTATTTTTTGTAATATTTGCATAAAAATATTATCGACAGTTTATATTTTATGTTTGTTATGTTGTGAATTGAATTTAGAAGTTTTGACATTTTTGACCTTCGACGTCTTAAATTTAATAACTTTAACCACTGAAAATCTGATCACATCAAACTGGACCTTAAAGTATGTTTTTTTAACGGCCCTAAAGTTTGAGTTTTGTCTCATTTTGCCCTTTACGACCTCTTGTAGCCTGTAGTATGTAGTTGGTTACCCAATTTCTCTGCGTATGTGACATCGTAAATTAGACCTTCAAATTCTAATCATGGTAAATTATATCCTGAACTCTGATTTTTTTACTAAAACTAAACTCGATTTTAAGTTATTTTTTTCACTATTTTTTTTTATTTTTTTAGTCAAAATTAAACTCAGTTGTAAGTTTTTTTTCGTGTTTATTTTATTGTTTCGTATTATATATATATATATATATATATATATATATATATATATATATATATTATCAATTTTGATAACTTTTATTGATCTTTTTCAAAAATTATAAAGTTTATGAATATATTATAGTATATTATAATTTTGGCCTTTGAGTTTTTTTTTTCTATTTTTATTATAACTTTCGTTATTTATTATTTTTCTAATGTTTTTTTTATTTTGATTCAAGTAAATTAAAAAAATATAAAGAAAAAATGTTGGATGAAAATTACAAATATAAATAGATTGTGGGCTTAAATATGTAATTTACTCAATATTAATTAATTGGTAGACTTAATATAAAAAAAATTAATAAGTTATACATGATAATAATTGCAATATACATTTCCAACCGGTATAAATCGTTCATTATAAAATTATAATAAATAGATTCACATATAAATGTTAAAAAAAAGTTAAAACCTAGTTTAGTTTTAATAATTTTTTTTAAAAAAAAAAAAGCATTTAGAGTTCGGGCTCTAATTTAACATGATCAGAAGTTCATGATCTAATTTAGGATGCCATTTAGGTAGGGGAACCGGGTAAACGACTATTAGTGATCGTAAGGGGCAAAATGAGTCAAAACTGAGACTATAGGGTCCAACTTTGCATGATCAGATCTTTAGTGGCTAAATCGATTTAATTTTGAGACTTTAATGGTCAAAAAAGTCAAAACTCAAATTTAGAATGTGTGTTATTATGTTAGTTTTTTCTCAAATAATATAACTTTTTAAGTTGTAAATTATGACGTTTTAATATTTCAGTTACTGTTTAGTTTAGTTCAAGTTAGTTTTAATTGTTATTAATAATAAAATATAAGTTTTAAGCTGTGAATACATGATTTTTAGTAGCTTTTAAGCTTTTAATGCATATTTTTATATAAATCTAACTATTATTTCGTTGAGAACACAAGTTGTGAATGAGAGTGTGAGCTGATATATAACTCTGCCTCCAAACACCAATTGATGTAAGTTTTAACAGGTGAAGGAGTTGTGTATGTATTGTATTAAACTGTGCATTACTATGAATAAGTTATGAATATACTATATTAAGTTGTGAATTTTATATGAATTTTATGTTAAATTGTGAACGGTGAATTAATATATTTATTAAACAATAAATATAGTATTAAGCTCTAAATATGTCTTGGATGAAGCATGACAATTATAATTTTGTCATTTTCATTATAGAAACAGAAAAATGAGAATTTAATAATTATATTAGATCCATTCATTTTCTTTTTAAAATGTAGGCTAATTAGTAATTTGACCCTTAATGATAATACTAAAAAAATGGTTTCTAGTGTTTTTAATCTTTTTTATTCATATTTTAACTATTATATATATATATATATATATATATATATATAGTGTCTTAAGAAAGGAAAAAAAAAAGAGTGTGTGTGTATATATATATGTGTGGAAGCAAGTAGCATCAAGCTAACCAGAGCTTCTACACTTTTGGTGGTACCAACCGCCGGTGGAACCGTGTAGCAAACATTGCCGCCAATACCGCTTGAGCCCGCTCAGCTAATTCTCTCGACCTTGTCCACCATAACACATTTGAAATACCATTAGCAATGTCATTTATATGGATTACCTAAAACATGCATCCCTTTATGTTCACCCAATATCCAAGGGCATATGATAAATAGTTATTCATTTAGATAAATTAAAAACTCTCAAAGTTCTTATTCTACACACATTACCAAATGAAGCAATGGAGAGTATGTTGTTGATACATGAAAAGTGATCCTTTAGCAATCCGAAGTGAAGCCTTTTCCGAGGAAGAAGAATTTCGAGATGATGACTATTCCGAAGAGAAGACCTATCTGAGACACATCCTTTTATTACTTGCTATCTGAGTCTGTATAGTGCATTAATTGTTCCTAGTACTAGCTTGTCTTTTAGTAGTTGTTTTATTGTACAGTACATGGGACAAGATCAATAGATGCGGATTTGCCAGTCTGTTGATATTCAGTTGTCTTCTAGTCCATGCACTTTTGCAAATTTGTCTTATTTGTCTCACTCCTTGCCTATTTAAGGAGATGTAGTGTTGATTGTTTACAAACGCATGAGTGCAACATTCTCTATCATATCAATACCAATAATCATTCAGTCAAATCATTATCTCTTACATTTTTATTGCTCTTAAGTTACTTTACTTTACATTATTCATACTTATTAATCATTTTATATCTTGGATACTTTGTTGAGTATCTCTATTTGGAGACAAGACTAGTTTACCATACTTGAATGGATCGTTAATAGTTGCAGACATTGATCTTAAGTTAATTCAAGTTTTGAGTTTTCAAACCTTGTCCGCGCAGATCGTTTCTTGTTCTCACAATTGATATCAGAGCCTAAGTGGTTGTCCTTTGAATACATAAGAACATATTATAGTTAATTGAAGATTACCTTGGTATCTTAATCATTTTTGTGTTCAGGATAAAAGTTCTTCTATATACCACTTCAACTCTAATATATTAACTTCAATGGTTGCTTCAAATCAAACTCAACAAATGTATTCAATGCAAATAGCAAATAACATGGGTCGCCTAATGCGTGCTCCATTGCTATGTTAGGAACCGGACCGGGTACACGCAGCGGAAACACACTATCACACACACACAAACTCACGAAAATAAAGCAAAAAGAACACAAGGATTTTACGTGGTTCGGATTCGGTGCAAATCCTACGTCCACGGGCTGCAACTAGAGAATTTTATTAAAACTCACAAGATTACAATTGGCTTGACACTCTACACTTGATGTTCTCTCAAGTTTTTGCACACAAAATATGCAAAACATACATGCATATATATATAGGTATATTTGTGAGCCGCAATATGCACAGGATTGCCGCAAAGATTGACTTTGAAAATTTTGTCATTCACATTAGCCGTCCAACAAATATTAAATAATTGTCCACCGACCATTTGAATATTTAATTCAAACGTTTGCCGACAACAATTGAATAATTCAATTGTTAAATGTAATGTTACATTTATGGCCCTTGAACTCTTAGGAACTTGTCAATTTGTTCAAGACTCCATAAATCTTAACAATCTCCCACTTGGAGGCTTGAACAACATGGTCCGTCTCTGTCATCCAACTCCAGTAATCTTAAAACAACCAAGTCCTTCAAGCTTCCAGTTCCAAAGAACAAGCTAAAACTTAGTCTGATTTCTCTAATTGCAGCCGCCCCTCATCTTCAAGTACTAGAAGGGCCAGTTGAAGCTCCCACTAGCTCCAACTCAGTCGTGGCTAATCCCACCACTGACTCATCCTCTGTCTCAACCGGTTTGGACACTCCACTAGATCCAGAGATACACCGAGGACCACTAACACTCTCCAATCTTTGCAAACTTCCAACAGGAGAGAATTTTTCAGTCTTAGTCTTCAAAACCCAACGGCTCTTTGTAACTGTACCCGAAACACGTCCCGTGCTCCCACTGTCACAGAATCCCCTGAATGGTTTAGACTTTCGAACTCGTTCAGCTAACATCTCTTTGGCTCCAGAATTCATGTTTGCAAAATGAACTCTCTTAGCCGTAGATTTAGCGAACCAGATTTTGTCTTGTTTAACAGGGACGGTCATACTTCCCTCAGCAGGTACCTCAACCATATACAATGACCCACACTTCATACCACGAGCAATCACCAGATCACCATTGACCACCCTCCATTTACCACTACCAAACCTTACTTCCAGTCCTTGTTTATCCAGCTGACCAACAGAAATCAATTTCTTCTTCAGCTCCGGAATCACCTTGACATCCTTCAGGCTCCATGTAGTTCCCAATGAAGTAACCAAATCAATATCTCCCATGCCCGTTACCTGAAGCATCTCGTCATTTGCTAACCGTACCTTTCCAAAATCTCCTTTTTTTAGATTCACCATCGTTTCCCCGTTGTCCATGGCATGAAACGAAGCCCCTGAATCCATGACCCAAGAGTCTACAGAACTTTCCATACTGAGTATCAATGCATCATCCTCAGACACACTCTCAACACCGGCAATGTTCAATTCTTTCTTTGGACATTGACTCTTAACATGTCCCACCTCCTGGCAGTTCCAGCACTTCACATTCTTCTTAGTTCTAGATGAACTTTTTCCCTGACTCCCACTGCTTCCACTATTCCTGCTATTCCCTCTACCTCTTCCGACATTTAATAAATCAGAAGAGGAAGATCCACCTTGATTCTTGCGTCTGATATCCTCGCCTAGAACCAAATCTCTAACCCCTTCAAAAGTCATACCACTGGTCCCCACGGAACTCGTAACAGCAGTAACTGTTCCGGACCAGCTATCAGGTAGAGAAGCTAGTAGCAGTGATGCTTGAGTCTCGTTATCAAATTTAATTCCCACAGATGATAATCTGGACAGAATTGAATTTAGATTATTAATGTGAACCGTAACTGAGCCTTCCTCATTCATCCTTGTAGTGAACAACTCCTTCATCAAGAACACCTTGTTAGCCGCCGATGGTTTCTCATACATATTTGACAGAGCCTCCATCATACCACGCGCCGTGGTTTCATTCATGATGTTGAAAGCAACGCTCTTCGTCAATGACAATGTAATAACCGCCTTGGCTTTCTTGTCCTTTGAGTTCCACGCATCTTCAAAAGCTTTTTCCATTTTCTCCGGTTTGTCTCCGAGTACCATGTCCAAGTCTTTCTGACATAGCAATGCTTCTAATTGCATTTTCCACCAGCTAAAATCAGAACCGTTGAACTTTTCGATTATAATCTTGTCTTCAGCCATTACAACAAACAAGATACAAATCAGGTACACTCGTGCATGATAAAAAAAAACGATCGTACCCTCCAAACCTCGCTAACCATGCTCTGATACCAGTTGTTAGGAACCGGACCGGGTACACGCAGCGGAAACACACTATCACACACACACAAACTCACGAAAATAAAGCAAGAAGAACACAAGGATTTTACGTGGTTCGGATTCGGTGCAAATCCTACGTCCACGGGCTGCAACTAGAGAATTTTATTAAAACTCACAAGATTACAATTGGCTTGACACTCTACACTTGATGTTCTCTCAAGTTTTTGCACACAAAATATGCAAAACATACATGCATATATATAGGTATATTTGTGAGCCGCAATATGCACAGGATTGCCGCAAAGATTGACTTTGAAAATTTTGCCATTCACATTAGCCGTCCAACAAATATTAAATAATTGTCCACCGACCATTTGAATATTTAATTCAAACGTTTGCCGACAACAATTGAATAATTCAATTGTTAAATGTAATGTTACATTTATGGCCCTTGAACTCTTAGGAACTTGTCAATTTGTTCAAGACTCCATAAATCTTAACATGCTAGTTGTTGAAGAGTATGATCACTGGAAAGTTAGAATGGGGATATTTTTGCTTGGTAAAGAGAAAGGTGAAGAGATATGGAGGTCTATAAAATAAGGTCCTCATGTTCCTGTTAGAAAAATGGTCAGAGATGCTGCTGTTACAGTCATGGGTCAAGAAGAGCTCCGTCCAGCGCCTGTAACTGCATCAGAACTTGAGAAGCTTCAAGATTTTTTCCTCCTTCTCTCTTTGAGCACATAAATTTGTGCAAATATGCCAAAGAGATTTGGGATACACTTCAAGATTTGTTCGAAGGATCTGAGAACATGAAAGATGAGCATTTGACATCTGTTGTAAATGACTTTGACACCTTCACTACAACTCCTGGTGAATCTGTAGCCTCTGCATCAAATCGGTACATGATCGTTATGAACAATATGACAACACATGGAGTAGTCCGAACTCTACTCGAATACAATCTCAAGTTTATCAACAACCTTGGAAAAGGATGCAGAAACATTAAGTCCTGTATTCGGAGTAATGGATCTCTGAAAAAATGAAGCTATATCAGTTATTTGACGAACTGCAAGGTCATTAATCCAACGTTGCTCAGACGTTGAGAGAACTATCAGGAGGTCCTCTCGCTTTAGTAAGTTTTGTCAATCCACTGATTCCAAACCCATCTGTTTCGGATCCTTTTGGCTTCATCCCACCTGTTCAACCTATTCGACCTACTCAACCAGTTGCACCTATTCCTTTGATTCCGAACTATCCGTACAACGTAGTACTTGATCCAGAAGCTGGTGTATCCGAACTTCATTTCCAGCAAGAATTTTCACTTCTGTCTATGAAGTACAAACTTCCTTGGAATCCCATTCAAAAACCTCCTCATAATCGATTTTAAGCTCCTCATCACAACAATTGTCAACCTTACCCCAAACCCAATGAAAATCCACCTGCTTATCAACCCAACATTCTAACTCACCCCTCGGAACCTCAGGAAGTTCCGAAATCAGTCAAGCCCAAGATTGTATGTCACAAATGTGGTCTCGGAAACCACTTTGTGAAAGACTGTTTGGCTGATATTCCTCAAAAATCAAAAGTGAAAGATTCTGCCTATTATACATGTAGAGCATAAGAACTTGCTGAAAGTGAAAAAACTTTTTTTACCACTGTTTGAAGGAATGTTGATGGGTATTGGTCGCCCAGAGACGAGGGTGAAGAAAAAATTTCAAGGAATTTGTGTCTAATGGCTAGACAATCGGTTGAATGTGATGAAGGTTATTGGTACTCTGGTTCTGAAGATGATAATGATGACGCTGAGCAAAACTACTTCTACATGGCAACAAATGATCCACTTGGCGGAAGTATCATCCAGCAGGTAAAATCCATGATCACTGATTATAACTTTAATTTGACTGTTTGTGAACCTTATCTAACTCAAATTCAATCGGATATGACAGTTATTCATAGAACCTATGAGTCTGCCATAGAAGTTAGTGAAAATTTGGATAGTGAGTTGACTCATCTTAGATTACGTTTTGAAGATCGCAAGCTTAAGATTGAATCATTAGAGAGGGAACTTATAATGGTGAAATATGAATGTATTATTTTAAAAGACAAATGTAAAATTACCTTTAGTGAAAGAAACATCATAGTTACTGATAATCAACGTCTTAATGCCAAAATTGATGCTTTGCATAACTCTATTGATGTTCTTGAAGCTAACGAACGGATGGCACACAATTTCTGGTATTATAGTTAATTGAAGATTACCTTGGTATCTTAATCATTTTTGTGTTTAGGATAAAAGTTCTTCTATATACCACTTCATCTCTAATATATTAACTTCAATGGTTGCTTCAAATCAAACTCAACAAATGTATTCAATGCAAATAGCAAATAACATGGGTCGCCTAACGCGTGCTCCATTGCTAGTTGTTGAAGAGTATGATCACTGGAAAGTTAGAATGGAGATATTTTTGCTTGGTAAAGAGAAAGGTGAAGAGATATGGAGGTCTATAAAATAAGGTCCTCATGTTCCTGTTAGAAAAATGGTCAGAGATGTTGCTGTTACAGTCATGGGTCAAGAAGAGCTCCGTCCAGCGCCTGTAACTGCATCAGAACTTGAGAAGCTTCAAAATTTTTTCCTCCTTCTCTCTTTGAGCAAATAAATTTGTGCAAATATGCCAAAGAGATTTGGGATACACTTCAAGATTTGTTCGAAGGATCTGAGAACATGAAAGATGAGCATTTGACATCTGTTGTAAATGACTTTGACACCTTCACTACAACTCCTGGTGAATCTGTAGCCTCTGCATCAAATCGGTACATGATCGTTATGAACAATATGACAACACATGGAGTAGTCCGAACTCTACTCGAATACAATCTCAAGTTTATCAACAACCTTGGAAAAGGATGCAGAAACATTAAGTCCTGTATTCGGAGTAATGGATCTCTGAAAAAATGAAGCTATATCAGTTATTTGACGAACTGCAAGGTCATTAATCCAACGTTGCTCAGACGTTGAGAGAACTATCAGGAGGTCCTCTCGCTTTAGTAAGTTTTGTCAATCCACTGATTCCAAACCCATCTGTTTCGGATCCTTTTGGCTTCATCCCACCTGTTCAACCTATTCGACCTACTCAACCAGTTGCACCTATTCCTTTGATTCCGAACTATCCGTACAACGTAGTACTTGATCCAGAAGCTGGTGTATCCGAACTTCATTTCCAGCAAGAATTTTCACTTATGTCTATGAAGTACAAACTTCCTTGGAATCCCATTCAAAAAACTCCTCATAATCGATTTTAAGCTCCTCATCACAACAATTCTCAACCTTACCCCAAACCCAATGAAAATCCACCTGCTTATCAACCTAACATTCTAACTCACCCTTCGGAACCTCAGGAAGTTCCGAAATCAGTCAAGCCCAAGATTGTATGTCACAAATGTGGTCTCGGAAACCACTTTGTGAAAGACTGTTTGGCTGATATTCCTCAAAAATCAAAAGTGAAAGATTCTGCCTATTATACATGTAGAGCATAAGAACTTGCTGAAAGTGAAAAAGCTTTTGTTACCACTGTTTGAAGGAATGTTGATGGGTATTGGTCGCCCAGAGACGAGGGTGAAGAAAAAATTTCAAGGAATTTGTGTCTAATGGCTAGACAATCGGTTGAATGTGATGAAGGTTATTGGTACTCTGGTTCTGAAGATGATAATGATGACGCTGAGCAAAACTACTTCTACATGGCAACAAATGATCCACTTGGCGGAAGTATCATCCAGCAGGTAAAATCCATGATCACTGATTATAACTTTAATTTGACTGTTTGTGAACCTTATCTAACTCAAATTCAATCGGATATGACAGTTATTCATAGAGCCTATGAACGTGGGAAGCAATCAAAGAAAGGTCATCATGTGATCATTGAAAAGTACACTTCAGAACCACTGGAACTTCTTCATATCGATCTCTGTGGACCATCTACAGTAGAAAATCTACATCACAAAAACTATATTCTTGTGATTGTTGATGACTACACAAGTTTTACTTGGGTTTTCTTCCTTAGGCTAAATTTCAAAATAGCCTATGAACTCATAAATTTCATCAAAGGAATTGAAGTGCTTGTCAAACTTCTTGTTCGAAGAATCCGAAGTGACAATGGATCGGAGTTCACAAATGCCACCACTGAGAAGATTCTCCTCAACAAAGGCAGTGATCACAATTTCTCTGTTCCCTACACTCCTCAGCAAAACAGTGTGGTTGAAAGAAGAAATCAAACTCTTGTTGAATCCGCTTGATCGATGTTGAACTTCGCAAACCTTCCTCTCTATCTTTAGGCCGAAGCCGTCTCTACTGCCTGCTTCACTCAAAATCGAAGCATCATCAATCGTTGTCTCAACATGACCCCGTATGAAGCAATGAATGGTCGAAAGCCGATTATCTAATTCTTACATGTTTTTGGATGTAGATGATTTATCAAAACAACTGTGATCAACTCACCAAGTTTCAACCAAAATCCGACGAAGCCATCTTTTTGGGATACTCAGCTAAGTCTAAAGCTTACAGAGTTCTAAATCATAGAACTCGTGTAATTAAAGAAAGTTTAGATATCACTTTTGATGATAATTTTATTCAAGACTTAGATCCTACTCATGTTACAACACACATCATGGAGTCTGATGCTCCACCTCCCGGGCCTCCAAATCCTCAAATTATCTATGATGTTGATTTTGAAAGTCTGTTCAGACCAATAGAGATTGTTCTTGATTCAGAATCTCGAGCAAGACCTTCCTCTACTGACACTCCGGTTTCTTAAAATGTCTTTGGTCCGACCCCAACCTTTCCTCAATTTGATTCCGATCCATTTCAAACTTCTTTGGTTGAGGGGAAGAATAGTCATCCAACCCTCGAATCAAATGTTGAGGGATTTCAATATGTAGCAGATCAATTCGCTAAATTTGATCCCATTCCGAACAACAATGAAGATGATGATAACTTCTTTGACTTTCTGAACGATTATGACATTGACATATCCGATTCAGAAGTTCAGCGGGAGCATCATCCTCAAATTCAAATGATTCAGGGGGGGCAACATAACCCCATCATTGATATCAGATCATCCACTACACAAGAACTTCCGAGATTGCATATTTGGAAAAAAGATCATCCTCCGAATCAAGTTATTGGAAATCTTAACGGTGGAGTTCAAACTCGCTCTGCTGCCAACCTTCAAAATGAGTGTCACTTCTCAGCATTTATATCAATGGTTGAACCCAAATCCATCAAATAAGCCTTAGAACATTTTGATTGGATTACTGCCATGCAAGAAGAGCTAGCAGAATTTGATAGGAATCAAGTGTGGACTTTTGTCCCTCCTCTTTAGGATCACCCTATTGTTGGTACAAGATGGGTCTTCTGAAACAAACTCGACGACGTCAGAGTTATAATCAGAAATAAAGCGATATTGGTAGCCAAAAGATTTACTTAGATCGAAGGACTCGAATATGACGAGACCTTTGCTCATATAGCACATCCTGAAGCTATCTGAATCTTTCTCGCTTATGCTACTCAAAAGCCTTCAAAGTTTACCAAACGGACATCGAAAGTGCCTTTCTCAATGGTGAACTTGACTCTGAAGTGTATCTTCAACAACCTCCTGGGTTTGTAAGTCTTTCGTATCCGAACTACTATTACAAACTTCAAAAAGTTGTTTATGGCCTCAAGCAAGCTCCATGCGCCTGGTACGAGATACACACTGATTTTTTGAAGCATTCCGGTTTTCAAAGAGGAATTCTTGATCCTACATTATTTTGAAGATCGAATGGAAACCAACTCATGTTAGTTCAAATATATGTCGACGACATCATTTTTGGATCAACGGATCCAACGATGGTTGTTGATTTTACAAAGCTAATGGTTAGTCAATTCCAGATGAGTATGAATCGTAAATTGAGCTTCTTCCTCGAACTGCAAGTTAAACAGACCAACAGAGGAATCTTCATTCATCAAGAAAAATACATTTTCGAACTTCTGAAGAAATATTCTATGGATACTTGTGCCTCTGCAAAGGTTCCAATGGGTTTCAGACACAAAAGCTTCTCGAACCCATCAGGTGTTGCTGTTGATCAAAAGAAGTATAGGGGAATGATTGGATTGCTACTTTACCTCACTGTAATTTGTACGGACATCATGTTCTTTACATGTTTGTTTGCTAGTTTCCATGTTAATCCAAAGATGTCTCATCTTCTGGCCGTCAAGAAAATCTTCTGATATCTCAAAGGAACTAAGCACCTCGGAATTTGGTACCCTGCAAATGAAAGTTTCCATCTTCAAGCCTATTCTGACTCAAACTATGGATGACTTCAACTTTATAGAAAAAAAACTTATGGTGGTTGTCAATTTTTTTGTGGAAGATTGGTTAGCTGGTCATCCAAGAAACAGAACTGTATTGCTCTTTCAACAACCAAAGTGGAACACATTGTTGCTGCAAGCTGCACCTCGCAAGTTCTTTGGATGAAATCTCAGCTTTTGGACTATGGTTATCGATTTCAACAAATTCCTATCTATTGTGACTCTCAAGATGCAATTGTGATCTCTCACAATCCATTTCAGCACTCCATGACCAAGCACATTGATATTTGGTACCATTTTATTAAAGATCATGTTCTAAAATGTAACATTGAGCTCATTTTTGTTCCATTTGACAATGAAATTGCTGATGTCTTTACTAAGGCATTAGACGAAACCAAATTTATTTATGAAAAAAATGGGAATGATGATGCCTGGTCCTCAATTCTTCTAAGAAGTTTGGCCTCTCTAATGGAAACATTAGAAAGTTCAATAATTCCGAACTAAAACATTTTCTCCTTGAAATTGTTTCTTCTCGGAAAATAAAGGATTATTATGTCTTTTTTTGTGTAACATTTCCTCTAGTATTAAGTTTTTCAGCCATCCTAATAATGTGAACTTTAGTCTGCTATAGTTACATTGGAAATCCTTGAATATCTCACATCAGAATGATATCTCTGAATTACACCTCGGAATTCAAATCCGAAATCGTAATGTGATTTTGTCACCTACCTCCCTCCAAGATCTGTTCCTTCATCTCTCAGAATTTCAACTCTATTTCAAAACTGGTCCTCTAAGATCTTTATGCATTTTTACCTCTGATATTCAGTTTGAGATTGTGTCATCTCGAATTCTATTTCATGTACTAATGAAGTGTTCAAATTCTTTCAGTAGTATCTTATGGCATCCCATCTCGGAATCTGATTATTCTGAGATTCTCTCCAATAAATGATTTTTAAGGTTATCATTAAAGTTTTTATTCCAAAAAAAATTTCATAGATATATTAACGGTAACTTTCTTTATGATTGTTCTTTTAATTCTCAATAAACACGCCTTGGCACACGTTCTAATAAAGTGTTGAGTGTCTTTCTGAAGTGAATCGACGGTTACCCCTTTTGAACAAACAAACGTCCCATCTTTTGTTCGTAACTGTCACTTAGGAAGCCCTTTTCGGATATGTATTAAATGCAACCCATTTTGGTTTTTCGGGTGTCGTCATTTCATTCTTTTGACCCGACCCGGAACATCCAACCTATATAAGAATTTTGAATCCTAACCGTTCCCACTTTTCGCTTTGGATATCTTCTTCCGAGAACGATTTCTTTCGTATTGTGTTCTTCAAAGATTTTCCAAACTCCTTCAATGGAGTCCAAATCCACTCAAATGGCATCCAAAGCTTCTAAACCTGCAACCAAGAAGAAAACATCCAAGGGATCCGCTTCGTCCTCATCCACTGAGTTCATACTCAGAGAAACAACCCAGTTGTTTTCTATAGATACCATGGATTATGATGAATCTGTACGCATCATGATCGAGTTCATCTACCGCCATCCCATCGTTTTTCCTATCACCAAAATTCCTAACCCTAATTTTCCTTTACGACTTCTGCTCAAAGCTTTTGAACGAGTGAAGATCGACAAAGAAGTTCTTGAAACAAAGATCATATACGACAGAATTGTACCGGTTGACAAAGCTACCTTCCGCAAGGCCATAGGAATTGCAGAAAACCCCAAAGGTTTTCGAGTGCAGAAACTAACTTATGAAGAGTTTCAGTCGTTTTTTACCCAAATCGGTTATAATGGCAAGTTGAAGGCAAACGAATTCAAGAAACCAGTCGTTCCTGGACTTTGGACTATTTTGATGCACCTGATTCTTCGAGGTTTATAAAGAAAACATGGTGTTACAGACAACATGAGCAAATACTGGCTCTACGTTGTCTAAAACATCTTCACCGGAAGAACTAACGCCTTCGACCTGCCTAAAGTGTTATAGGAAGATTTTTGGAAGTTTGTAGTCGAGAGGAAGCCGAACGAGACTTCGAATCTGAGATTCTAGGCTCTGACGCTACAACAGCTCTACTCCGAGAGATATGAAGCAATTCCTCTCAACTCATATACCCAAGAGGTATACTGCTCTTTCAAAACTATTAAGAATTATAGGTTACTGAGTCAATCTGTTTTCGGACCTATAAGACGTGTACTGGAGCATATGTTGTCCATGGTTCCATTCGACTCACCACATCTCAAACATCATCTTGAGATCTCGGTTGTGTTTTTCCCAACACAACCTACCTTGATCTTAGATGAAACCCCCTTGGATGAGAACAAATCCACCACCTCTGGAGGACGCATTAAACATCTTTCCAAGCGAAAGGCATCGCCTTCTAAAGTTCGATCCAAAAATAGAAACAAAGCCAGTGAATCCTCTCAAAAGGATCCACAAATTGGCATTCGATCTGACTCTGGATCTCCGTCTACCCAACCTGGCCACTATTCTGAAGTACCCTTCGTAGCTTCAAAATCACCTGCACACACTTACGGGGAGTCTTCTCATAATCTACCCACATCTTCTCAAAAAGATGGTGCTGGTATTGAACAAAGTTCCTTGAAGCCCCCTAGGACACACTCACGAGTCATTTCGTAAATCCCTCTCGGTTCTTCACAAGCACAATTAGGGGCCCCTGTCTCTGATTCTAAGCTTTCCGAATCAGGAGCTATCCCTCCTACTTCGAAAGCCACAATCAGTCTGATACCTCGTTCAGGTACATCACGATCGGGTAGTTTTGATGATAGTTGGTCAGATTTTTTAAACAGGGCTCACTCACGGCATCCGGAACATACTAGAGAACAAGTTGAATACATGCTCATTTCTATGCGTCAACGTGCTCTCCGAAGTCGTCTTCCTTTCACCTTTCCATCAAATGAAGAAATAGATCAGGAGCTTCAACCATTCATCAATGCCTTTGAAAAGACTCTGAGTATCGAGGTTCCTATTCCTAAAAACACTGAAGATGCTTCACAAACATTTACAAATGCAACATGTCCTAAGCTAATTGTTGAAGAAAATCTTTCCGAGGATATCATATTTGAAGATGATAACACTTCTGCTGATTCCATTTTGATTCCCACTGCCCTCAATCTTATACAAAAACCTTCTTCCTCGAGACAACACATTGATTTCAGTCTCTCCTCATTCGAGGAATCTGAAGAAGAAAATCGTGAAGCGAACAAGCACTCCTCTCCTCCCCCTGAACGCACTGTGAATGATATTCAAGATAAAGAGGCTCAAGATACTCCTTTTGATGATTCCAAGCCTTCCGAACCAAATGGTGATGAAAATGAAGATGATAAGAAATCCAAAAGTTCCACCTCGGACATAGGATCATCAGATGAGAACATTGCAGATCCTTTTGCCCTGTTGGTACTTTAAGATAATATTGCCTTAGCCAAATCCAAAGTCGATTCACTTGATCAGAAAGTTGAAAGTGTTGATTCGAAACTTGATCAGAAAGTTGCACATCTTGATTCCAAGCTCGAGCTCATCCACAAAACTCTTTCCGATATCCAAGCTACTGCTCCCTCGGAACTTTACCGAGCCAATCAGCTCGACCAACTCATTACCCTTCGTCTCAAGCGCACCATTGAAGAAGTTGAGAAAAAGTACAATGACAGTCTCCATCATCATATCTCCACCACAGCCATCATGCTTAGAATCCATGACGATATGATTAATGTTACAAATAAGCTCATCAAGGAGACTCATGTTCGTCATGAGAAACAGATTCAACGACTTAAGAAAGAGATTTGTCAAAAATATGCCGTGAACATGGTCATGCAAGAGGTGCTCATTAAACTCATTCGATCAACTTGGAATATTGTGGATGTTCCAAACAACAAATTCGATGAGATGCTTGTCATTCTTGATGAAACATTTGCCCACCTCAAAGCTCAAGCTCCTACAGCTGAGGCACACGGCGCTCACCAACCAGCTCAATACAATCTTTCAACGAGTTTTCGAATGATTGGAGGAACTCAAATCCTTGTTTGTACTTGGATCGGAGGCAGGTTCGTCCCATACAAGAGGGGGGGGAGAGAAAGAAGAACAATTTAACAGAAACCCGTCTTGTATTTTGTGCTCCGAGATGAATCAACCGATGATGAAATTTTGGAGGTCGAACCTCTTAAAACAGTCGATGAAGGAGATAAAGACATAGTTGGAAATGTGATCTTAGGACTTCAAGCCATTAGGGAACAACCTTTGAAAGTTCTTTCGGAAGAAGAAAAGATGAAATGGTCCTCTGTTTCTTGTCGATCATCTTTATCAGAAGTGTTCAAATGGAGTCAAGACATGGCCAAGCTCAAAACCAAACTGACAATTGATGCATTCTGAGCCACTCAGTCCATGCTTCCTCCATTTCCTGCTCTGAGGATTGCTCAAATTGATGAAGGTTCTCCCACCCGGAAACCTGATGATGTCCCTAAAGAGCCTCTGATTCCTCCTCCATCCGAAATATTCATCACTGAACCTGGTCGTCAAATCATCTCCTCCATTTCTGGAAAAGGCGACAATCCCCAAGATAAAGGCAAAAAGATTGCTACAGATTCGGACAGCCTAGTGAAGACGCTTTGAAAGTGTTAGGGTTGATCTCACGAACAAATTGATCAAGCATTAGAAGAAAGCATTCGGATTCAAGCACGCAAAGACAACCCAAATCCGATGCTGGGCATTTCTCCTCTTTTCCGAGAAGGAATCATTCATGACATACATTTCTTGCCCTTTATGTATTTTAATCTTCCAACTCAAGATGCTGATCAGCTGGACTTGCCAATCTCTCCACATGGACACTTCTACATCAATTTCGTACCTCTACATACAAATGATGATCCTCAAACTATCATCCGAACTGAGCGTGAGAGATTTAACACATTTTATTATACCAACGCACGACCCCAAAAGGAAGTGTAGTCCTGAAAAAGGATCACCTACATAGTTGGTCATGGTAGAAAACTCCAGAGCAAGTTTGACCTTCATTGTGTCTTATAAAGATATTTCATTTCTCGGAACAAATAATCTACCATCACAATCTCGGATGTTGATTCTCCTTCGATAAATCGTAATGACATACTTGTCATTGTTGCTCACCTCTGAGATCGTCAATCAAATGATTCAAGCATTGGAGCCTACAACTCGGCTATCAGACTCCTGAAGGACTACAATGTTGAATTATGTCGATTAGATGTAGAGTTTGCTCATCTTTTGGAACAGAAAAATTCTTGGCCAAAATCACTTCCGAACTACCTGAAGCTCATATTTTAGCTGAAGGACCCATCGAAGAACCAGAACTTGGTTACATCTATCTCAAGAAGAAGACCAATCAAAAGGAATTTTTCCGAATGCTAGATAAACATCTTGTTCCTACCAAGATTCTCCAAAAGTTCATCTCCAATGCAGCCAAGAGTGATTCTTCCGAACATGTGAAAAAGAAATTTATTGAGCATCTCAGATGGTACATCAAAGTCCGAATTTGGCTTCAAAATGCTTATCTATTTGTGTTTGAGGAATCTAAGTGATTGAGTCAAATGATTGATAAGGTCACTTAGGGGGACATTGTTGATACATGAAAAGTGATCCCTTAGAAATCCGTAGTGAAGCCTTTTCCGAGGTAGAAGAATTCTGAGGGGATGACTGTTCCACAGAGAAGACCTATCTGAGACACATCCTTTTATTACTTGCTATCTAAGTCTGTATAGTGCATTAATTGTTCCTAGTACTAGCTTGTCTTTTAGTAGTTGTTTTATTGTACAGTACATGGGACAAGATCAACAGATGCGGCTTTGACAGTCTGTTGATCTTCAGTTGTCTTCTAGTCCATGCACTTTGCAGATTTGTCTTATTTGTCTCACTCCTTGCCTACTTAAGGAGATGTAGTGTTGATTGTTTAGAAATGCATGAGTGCAACATTATCTATCATATCAATACCAAGAATCATTCAGTCAAATCATTCTCTCTTACATTCTTATTGTTCTTAAGTTACTTTAATTTACATTGTTCATACTTATTAATCATTTTATATCTTGAATACTTTGTTGAATATCTCTATTTCGAGACAAGACTGGTTTACCAGACTTGGCTGGATCGTTAATAGCTGGAGACATTGATCTTAAGTTAATTCAAGGTTTGAGTTTTAAAACCTTGTCCGCGCAGATCATTTCTTGTTCTCACATATGTGTGGGTCGATATTCATCTAGATAAATAAAAAAAATTCATTGTTCTTATTCTACACACAATGCCAAATGAAACCCTTTTATATTCCCTCCTTTGTCATTGGTAGTTGATTCCATTTCATCCCTCTCAGACAGTTGGAGAACCAACCACATATGTGTTAGAGCTGGCACTGGGTAGACATGGATTGGGTTCGAATTCAACCCATTTATTAACTGGGTTGAATTTTTCAACCCAACCCAACCTATTTATTTAAATGTGTTGATATTCCCAACCCAACCAAACCTTTTAAATAAATTGGTTGTCGTCAAGTTGACATGTTTATGTAGTTTTCGACCCAACCCTACTACATAAATTGGTTAAACTTGAGTTATCTCATTTAAAATAAAAAAAAATTAACTAAAAAGTACACCACTTAAATATGTTCCAAACATAAATAAAGTTTCAAAATATGACAAAAGCACAATCTTAGTTCGTAAATACATATAAATTGTTCAAATAACATTAAAAACATTTAATTTGGAAGTGATTTTGGAGGGTGGGTAGTATTGTCGGTGCTAAGAAAAAGGATGAGAATTAGGATTGAATTTTATTAAACATAAATAATAATAGAACATTATAATTTATAAATTAATACTTTGAATAATACATGATAATATTCAAATAATTATTAAATTAAATATATATTAAAGTTAAATGAGTTGGCGGGTTGAAAACGGGTTGATAATATTTACCCAACCCAACCTATCTAATTAAATGGGTTAATCAGGTTGATCATTTAACTTAAATGAGTTGAAAATTTCAGTCCAACCCGCTAATTTTGGGTTAGGTTCGAGGTGGGTTAGCAGGTTGGGTAAATTTTTGCTAGCTCTAACGGGTGCTGTCGAAAAACACTATATGTGAGTTTTTCTACTATCGCAAATCACTAATCGAACCCCCACGGGCTCAAATCAAAACCCACATCCCCTACCCCACCAATTAAACCTAATTTCGATTAACGCATCCCTATCCTCCATTCATCTTTATATGTATCAAATCTCTCTTTCATCCCGATTCAACGATCCTATTATGAAGAAAATGGTGGAATGATGTGTTCGGTGATAATCTTGAAGGTGATTTTTTATCGTGACTAATTATGGTGGGCATCAGTTGTGATAGAGGGTTTAAGTTCTTATTGAGATGACGATGAAGATTATTGTGTTGGTATGGTGGTTTTGTGGTGGCTTGAAAATAGGAATAAGGATAGTAGAGGTTGTGGATGATGGTGATGGAAAAAGACTGGATGGAGAAGAAGACAATGGTAATTAATTATAGACAAAATTGCAAGAATGATCCCTGTGGTATGTCGAAATTGATACTTTGGGCCAAACAAGTTTGAACTAGCACCAATGGTCCAAAAGTTTCCATTTTATTGCGAGTTTGGTCCATTTTAGTTTATTTTTTATAAAATGATGATTTTTCCATTTTTATTTTATTTTTTTAGTTTTTTATTACAAAATAAAAAATACTCTCTCTCTCTCTCTCCATCTTTATCTCTCTCTTCGGGTTTGTGTTTGATAAACACCCAAGAATATATTCATGGATTCAAGAACACCCAAGAACATCTTTCGTCACCACCACCATCTACCACATCCATCTCCACCTAAACTTTTTGTGCCACTTCATCTTTGCCAAAAAAATCATCCCAGAAACAAAAACCATACACATAATTAGATCTAATGAACACACAAAACCTAAAAATTGGTTCAAAGATTTGATCAACATAAACATCCATCAATTTTTCAACAGATTCAACACAAACACACATAACGATTTAACACACACACACACATCGAGATTTAATACACATACACATACACACAAAACCCAAAATCAATTCAAAGATTTGAGGTGGAACGCCACCTAACTCGTTAGATCTAAAATGGTGGTGTTTGTCGATTGTGGTTCCAGAAACCACAAGTCGCTACCAGTTTCTTCGATGATGAGAGAGATACATATCGTCTCCGACCTATGAGAGAAAAACCATAAACCAGAACCTAGCATCGTCGTCGGAGTAGGAGTGAAACGATGAGACACAGACGAAACTAGGGTTTGCAAAACCTAAACCCCTTCGGAACTATGAGAGAGACAAAAAATGACAGTAGGGTTTGCTATGACAAGCAGTGGCACTAGGGTTTGCTATAATAGGTAGCTCTGACAGTTAGTTTTCAGCTGCAACGAAGGGCTCCGGCGGTGGGTTTTCATCACCAACGAAGGGTTTGTTATTTGTATAAGGGTTGCAGATCCAACTTTCCGACATGTGCAAAGAGGCAGTGTTTCAACAAAAAAATATAACAATCGAGATCCGAAGAGGAGGAGCGTGGTGGTATAGACTAGTAGAGTTGACATGTGGTGGTGGTGGTGTTCATTGTAACACCCTGATTTCCGAAGACCTAGAAAGGAAGGAAAACCCTAAGTCAAAAGGGGGTCAACTCGTCGAGTCCAAGGAAGAACTCGACGAGTCGGAGCGGGATCCGGGTGCAAGATTAAGTGACCGACTCGACGAGTCGGAGAGTGGACTCGGCGAGTCAGATCTGGGTTAGGAAGCCCTAATTCCGGGACTTGGTACCCTATTTAAGCATCTTATTCTCTTCCCTAGGGTTCATTTACAGCCTCTCTCGTCCGGAACCAAAAAACCCTAGCCACCCAACTCCATTGTTTGAGCTTTTGAGAAGATTAAGGGCCTTTAGAGTGCATCTTGGAAGCTTGGAGAGAAAGGAGCAAGGAAGGAAGAGTAGATCCAGCCTCCATATCGACTTGGAAACTGTTAGGAGGTAAAAAGTCTGAACCTTGAGCTTTCAATTGATGGATCCCCTTTCTAGCTTGCCTTTTTGTCACAATTGGATCATTTCCAAGTAGAATCCGAGTATTAAGCCTTTGAGGATGGATTGGACAACAGATCTGGACACTCTTGAGCTTTAGAAGCTCAAAGTTGTTGGCTTTATCCAGCTAAGGTCCCATTTCATGACCTAGGCCTTCATTGTAGCTTGGATTAAGTGTTCTAGCCTCATAGCACCTTGAATGCACGTAAAGTTGGCAACTTTACGTGCAAATCTAGCATTAGGAGTCTAGATCTATGAGTTGGAAGTGTTGGAATGGACTGTAATCGACAGAATAGAGATGTCACAAGGTGGACTCGACGAGTCCGTTCATGGACTCGGCGATTCGGGTTGTAAACCCAAACCCTTCTGTTATGATTCGGATAAGGGAGTGGAGTTAGTGAAGGATTCAGCCAGACTGGGTCCGTAATGGACATGAAGATCATAGTACTCGACGAGTTCAAGGAGGAACTCGGCGAGTCCAAGACAATCTCCTTAGTTATGAAGATGAACTCGACGAGTTGTTCATACAACTCGGCGAGTCACGGTCTGGACATTCATACGATGATGACGAACTCGACGAGTTCAAGGATGAACTCGGTAAGTTGGTTGAAGATAGTCCCGAAGTGTTAGATGAAGGGGAACTCGTCGAGTTCTCGCTAGACTCGACGAGTGGAGTCGGGGTTGTTTTGGGATTTGAGGAGCATGGACTCGGCGAGTTGGCAGAACAACTCGACGAGTCGAGTCAACTGGAAGGTTGACTTTGACCAGGACCTTGACCTTGAGAGGGACTTTGATCAGAGTTGACTTAGTTGACTTCTTGAGGACAGTTAGGCTAAGTGTTTCTATTATTGGTATTGGTAGCTCGGGGAGCTAGAGGAGCAGCAGTTCGGAGAGTTGTTGGATAGCAGCCAGAGGGTTATCAGCAGCTTCAGTAGTACGAGGTGAGTCTCCTCACTATTTGTATGGGTCTACGACCACAATGCCGGCCCATTTAGTTTATGTATGGTAGGAAGACCCGGGGGTTAGCCCTAGGAATTATGTATGAAAGACCAGGAGGTGGCTCCTGGCACACTGTATGCTATTATGAATGAAAGACCAGGAGATCGCTCCTGGCACACTGTATGCTGAGTAGCCTAGTAGAGTAGTATGTATAGTTGTCTTTGTGATGCTTGCATGGAAGACCAGGGGGTGGCCCTTGGTACTTGTCTGTAAGACCCAGGGAGTGGCCCCAGGCTTGACAAGAAAGACCACGTGCGGCCCGTGGCAATACAGCAAGACTATGTTTGGCACATAGCACCTTACTTGATTATGGATATGTTTGTTATATATGGCTCATGTTTACGTATGGCATGTATGGATCAGTTGATATGTATGGTATGTGGTATCTGGGGAACTCACTAAGCTTCGTGCTTACGGTTTTCAGCTATTTGTTTCAGGTACTAATGTTTTTCCAAGGAAGGAGCTCGGGGCGATCGCAGCGCATCACACCATGTTTTCCGCACTAGATGATCTTTGGGATTTAAAACTCTGATAATTGTTTTATTAAGAATGTTATTAAATGATTGAGCAAAATTTATTAAGCGGTTATTAATTAATCAAAACGAAATTTTTGGTCTTGAATTTTGGGATGTTACATTCATCTTTTCTACTACTATTGGCGGCGTTTATCTTTTCTAACGGTGGTGTTCAGGCTTTCCGACGGGAGTGAGGGTTAGGGGAAGGAGTGAGGGTGGTGATGTTCTCTTAACTGAAGATATATATATATATATATATATATATATATATATATATATATATATATATATATATATATATATATATGACAAAATTGCAAAAATGGTCACTGTGTTATGCATTTTTTTGGGGTTTTAGTCCAAACCTCAACTTTTTTGGATTGATGGTCCTTTTAAGCTAGTTTACATGTAGTTTTGGTCCCTGTCCAAACTAAAAAGACTATTATACCCTTAATGAATTTAGTTTTCATTTTTCTTTCACTTTTTAAAAATATTATTATTATTAAATATAAAATCGGGCACCTCTCTCTCTCTCTCCCTCTCTCCCTCCAAAATCTGAAATCACTCATATCTCTCTTTACAAGATGAAGATGCAGCAAACACCAGCACAACCAAAACCCATTTGATTTCCCGTTGATGTACAATCCCCACCCCACATATTGATTTCTTGGAATCGATTTCATCATCTCTCATTTCAAGATCTGGTGTTGCAGGCGTGTTATCTCCTTCTTCCCTAAATGTTGATTTTATCATCTCTCGATTTCTCGTCGATGTACACTGTCAAGACCTTCATCTCCATTACAACAATCCGAGAGCCATCATCAAGAATCACCAACAGATCGTCGAAACTAAAGCAACACCATAAATTATTTCTAAGTTCTTGAATCTGGTCCGACAAACATGAGCCTCCGCTTCTCATCGCAAGATTCGATTTTGATCTTCATTTTTTGATGTTTCGCTCAACCATTTCTATGAAAATAGTGGTGCTAGGAACTCGATGAGGAATGGTTGCTTGATCTGTAATCGATTTCAATTTCATCAGATTTCCAGTAAGTAATTGTTCTTCCTCGGAGGCTCTGAGAGCATGTATTCAACCATGATCGATTGTTCTTCCTTGGGGATGAATATACACGCACAAATCAATTTTTAGAAACAAAATCCACACATACAAATCGATTCCATACTTGTTTTCTAGGTTTTTAGTTCCCAAATCAATTTTAAAGAACAAACGAGTTCATATTCATTTTCTGGGTTTTTTCTGGTGTTCTAGATTTATTTTGGTGTTTCAGATTCAATTTTGATTTTTTCTAGTTCCAGAAATGGTTTAGGAGTTACGAAAGGTTTGTTTTATGTTTGTATGTATGTGTTCTTGGAGAGAGAGAGAGAGAGAGAGAGAGATGCGGGCCTAAATTAGTTATTTATTTTCTTTTTCCTTTAAATTAAATAGAATAAATATAAAAAATATATCAGAAAGGACATTTTAGTCTTTTCAGTTTTCCGAGGGACCAAAATCACAAGCAAACATGGTCAAAAGGACCACGAAGCCAAAAAAGTCAAGGTTTGGACTAAAACCCCCAAAAACTGCATATCACAGGGACCATTTTTGCAATTTTGTCTATATATATATATATATATATATATATATATATATATATATATATATATATATATATATATATATATATATATATAAACTGAAAAACGAAAATACAAAGGAAAAAATCTTCATTTTATAAAAAGTCAAACCAAAATGGACCAAACTCGCAATAAAATGTAAACTTTTGGATCATTGATGCTAGTCCAAACCTGTTTGGCCCAAAGTAGCATTTTTCTACATACCATAGAGACCATTCTTGCAATTTTGTCTAAACTATAAGTGATAGACATTTTCGATAAGTAATATGCATTTTCTATTTATGTGGGTGACGGGCTAACCATAATAGAAATTGAAACCACAAAGACTTTTTATGACACCGCAAAAAAAATTAGAGACTAAACTTGATATTATAGAAAATTCATAGGGAATATATATATATATATATATATATATATATATATATATAGGCTTAGGTTATTGTATTATAACTAATTATTGTGTGGATGTAGGAATGATTGTGGGCATTCTTTTAATTCATTCTAAAAGAATAATGTTGCTTAGATACACTTTCAATTTTGTGGTCTGTTCTTCAAGCATCAACTTCTGTGAAAACAAAACCAAATTGTAGTTTAGAATCCAATAATGCATTAACAAATGGAAAATAAAAAACTAAATTCCTTTGGAAAAATATGCGGACTTGTGAATTGCACCAAAACCAATAACCAAGAATTGTAGAACATGCATAAATTAGTGAGAAAATATCCATATACCATTCCAATAGAATTGGAATTCGTGATTCCATTCCAATAGAATTGGAATTCAAGATTCAATTACCGTATGCATTCTGTTGGAATTGCATCATAAGTTTTACTTAACCTGATCATTATGTGAAAAAGAAATAAAAAAATCAAATCCCTAGCTTTCACTTGCATTTACCAAGTAAAACAAATTGGAATTACCTCATAAGCCTCGTTTTCTCAAAGCCTGCAAACATTTTCAAATTGAACAGATTAAAATAAAAAATCAAATCCATATATTTCAATATGTCTTTCTAGGAACCCACACATTGAATACTCTTGCACAGCATTCGATTTTGTCCAAAATCATAATAGAAGATACACTGCTAGATTATCTTAAAACTACAAGCTTTATTGGATCTATGTGAGCTATGGCCTTCACTTTCATCCTTTCCCAATTAATTAATGTCCATACAAGTCAAAACAGATATCACATATCATGTTTTAAAACAAATGTGTCTTCTTTAACTAAATCCACAGTCCCATACAAAATACGTATAGCCTTTCATGCATTCTAAGAAACATCCTATGCTTTTTAGGGTATAAATCATTACCCGGTAATATTAGGGGTAGTGCATCCTTGACATGTTCATGATCCTCCTCCATCTTGAAGTAGCTACATTTCTCACAACATGATAGAACAAGTCAACAAGAACGTGTGTGACACCAATTTAAAGCTATAAATCTCTTCTCTAATGGAATTTTTTTAATAAGTCAACAAAACGGGGTTCAAACCCATTGAGAAATTCAGAGCTTCAAATGATTTGATCATGGAAAAAGAAACAAAGAAACTGAATTAACGGGAATTGCTAACCTGGGTCAAAGATGATTCGGGCGAAGGGCAGTCTGATAGGGGTTTCTTCTTTTCCCCAATTTCTCGAGTCAAAGATGATTCAATCGCTAGTTTTGAGTCACTAATTGTTTTGATATTCAACCCCCAGATGGAAAATTTTCAATATTTATGCAATCACTGGCCAAGGTGATTCTCGGTTAGAGAAAAAATATCGAGAAGAAGGAAGATAGAAGGAAAAGAAGAAAGAAAAAGAGAACCAAGAAGTTTTACCTGCTGTAGCCGATCCCATAACCAAATTCTTCTTCTTGCTTGATCTTTCCTGCCTCGTCTTCCTCCTTGGATCGACACCACAACTGTTGCTCTTTTCTCCCGATCATAATCTCCTCTTTCTCTCTCGCTTAAGCAAAAACACGCCATAAAGGGATTAAGGGCTTGGTGGGTCTATTAAGGCTGATGTTTGTACTGTGTAGGGATTTAAAGCAGTAAACCCGATTTTTCCTTAATTAAAGGGGTTAATGATTTGAATATTTAATTACCAAAATTAGTTAAAAGCTAAGATTACAATTTTACCCTAATCCATGTTTTCAAAATGATTGGCTCCTATTTAGCCCTACATCCATACAATAATTAGTTAGAATATTTGAACATATATATATATATATATATATATATATATATATATATATATATATATATATATATATATATATGATCAAATATGAACCTAAAAAACGGTAGAAATTTTGACCATTGATTTTGAAATACGTGTGGCTGTGACGAATCAGATTTTTCCTTTTTTCATTTAAAATTCGTGGTGACAATTTTTAAATTAATGCGAACTTTTTCTGTTTTTCTTCTTAAGGGTAAAGTAATTGAGGAAAAATTTGTCAATAACGCATTACAAAACCCAAGTTCATGTTCTTCAGCAAAAATTTCTTGATTGACAGCTTCCTTTCTTCTTTTATCCTCCGACTCTCTCAAATCTACTACTGGATCGTAAATTGTAGTCAAAATTTTGTTTCAAATCTCATAAACTCATCTAAAATTGATGTGTATTATGGAAATTAGTCCAGATCTTCATATTTTACCTTTTTTCTTTAAATTTTTTCGAACACTAAGACTGGCGGAAAATTTGGTTTATTGATTCGAACTCAATGTAACTAGGTAAACTTGATTTGAGTACATTTGCTTTGATTATTTCTATTTTTAAAATGTTTCTTCGTTTTCTTGTTTAAAACCCTAGTTTTAGAAGTGTTTTGGGGGTTTTTGTTACTTTTTGTTTCATCTTTGATCTTCTTTTACTTGTACTTACTTAATTTGTTTGAAAATCAATCTGAAACTTAGTATTTAAGCTTATGTTCTTTTAATATCATCAAACTTTGTGATCGACTACACATTTGTGTTATAGTTTCTAAGTTAATGTATGCAAGTAAACTCGATTTGAACACTTTACCCTTGATTATTTGTGTTTTCTTTATAGCGTTCTTTTTGTTTTAAACCCTAGTTTCTGAAGGTTTGTATATGATCGGATACACTTCAAGTACGAATAAGAAACGAAAAACTAATCTAAGAAAAATAATCAACAGAAAGTAAAAAACAAAGAAGTTATCCAAATTGTTCCTTTCACCAAGAAAATAGGTTTTTTCTTCACCAAGAAGACGGGTTTGTCACAAAGACGATCACGACACCAAGCCGTGTTAACGATAGGGTTTCAACCTAATGTTCAATATATACTAATCTATACAAGTATATCCCTTGATTAAAGGGATTATATCTAATCTATACTAAGAACCGATCTTATCTCAAAGATACCATATCTGTGATCTGTACTATAATTATCTATATCTTTAACTAATATACAAAGATTACATAAAATAACTATACTAAGTGTTAACGTCGTTGAACTTGAGACACTAGCGTTGTTGACTTGTATTAGCTGACGCTGATAGATCAGTGTGTCATGTGTTTGACTCATCAGATGATAAGGTGTGACCCTACAATGTCCCCCTATATGATGATGTCAAAACTAAACTTCTTATTCAGAGTCATCAGAAGAGCCATTGTAAAACTTGTCAACTTCTTTCAAGATTTCATGCTTGACCGATCTGAACTGATCAAGCTTAAGTTCATCCAGTCTTCGACTCAGCTCCAGAGATATCAGCACACGATATCCTCTTTCCAATTCATAGCGAAATCCTTCCAAGCAAATGTGAAACAAGTGCTTAGTGGGAGCAGAATGAAGGTCATCAGTGTGTTGAAAGCACATCTATTTTTGACTGTCGAGATAGAAGATCCCATGCTCTGATTCTGGAATAAACATGTACTGAACAGTTTCAACACCAGCTGGCAATATGTTGTTGATGTATCTGGTGCCATACGGAAGAAGAAACTTGGTATTCTTGGACTGTCGGGGAGCGCCTGTTCTTCCTGATGAGGATGATTTAGATGAACTCGCTGATGGACCAACGGATGGCACCAGTTTCAGTTTCTTTACTTTGTTGAGAAGTTGATGAATTTCCAACTTCACTTCTTGGGCAAGAACACTTTTATGTTTGTCGATGATTTCTAGAATCTTCATCCAATAGCTCACGAGCAAATACAACTTTAGTGTATTCATACTCTGTCTTCTTCCTGACTAAGTGAAGCTTTAGTGACTCGTTTCGAGGTTTGGTGCATCTTACTTTGATGATAGGATCATTCTTTGATCTTCGAGTCAGAATGTCTCCAAACTTCTTTCTACCGATCCGGTCATTTAGGTCTGAAACAATCTGTTGCTTTTCTACATTGTAATTAAAGATCTTCTTGACCTGATTATCAGTGCTTTGCATATCATCAATCTTATCAGTGGAAAAAAGTTCTTGAATAAGTTTGGCAGACAAATGTTCTTGTTTTCTGGATTTTTTCTTTTTTCGGATAGCAGTATTGTACTCCAGCATGATCTGTCTAACTTCTTCGATAGGTAAGCTCCATGTTTCTGATAACTCATTAAGATCAAAGGTGAGCTTGCTTTTCTTTTGAGAAGGACCAAATGCAGAGGAACTTCTAACTTTAGCGTTATGAGCTCCCCCTAAGAAGGAAGCCTTCCTTTTTCGAGGATTAAGCTGGACACCATTATCAGAATCAATTTCTCTATTTGTTCCTTGAGGAACCTCTTGAGAACCCCCCTAAAAATAAGAACCAGGATAGACAACATTTAATGGAACAACAGAAATGGCAGCTTGTTGCATGAAACCAAGATCCATAAACCCTTCATAGTCATCGGTTTCTAATTGGTTACCAGTATCTGGAATGGGTTGATCAGTTGTAGCATCAACATCAGGAATAACAGCAACAACAATCTACGTTAGAGGATTAGCTTTAGCTTCATCCCTTTCAGTCATCTTAGGCTGAGATGCAACCACCACTTGCATTTGCATGGGCTGAGGACCCTCTTGATAATTCTCCCCCTTTTTGGCAGTATCAGATTAGGGAGGAGAGTTAGGAGGAGGAGAAAGAGTTATTATAGGATGATTAGATGGTGGAGGAGGTGGTGGAGGAAGATATGTTAATGGAGGTGGATGTGGAGGAGGGTATCACCTGGAGAATTTGGTGAAGAGTCATCAACAACCATATCATCATCATTATCACCCAAAGCCATAAGTCTCTTCATTGTAGCCACGTCCCTTTCAACTTTAGTCAACCTTTTATCAATTGACTGAGTTAACTGCATAATTATGAAGAGTTGGGAAAGCACAGTAGCTTCAAAGTTGGATATGGATTCTCCCTGATCACCCTGATGAAGAGCAGCAGTAGGAATGGGTGATGGTGAAGGGGGAATCATTTCAGCTTGATGAACAGTATCAGCTTGAGGAGGAGGAGATGGTTCATCTTGGATCATTTGGTTTGTAGTATCTCCAACAGGAGGGGTTGATCCACGAAGTTCAGTGTCATCAGCAAAGGAAGAGTATGAAGAGGTTGAAAAACGTATGTGCTTGTTAAACCTTGGAGGATAGTTCATTTTCTGAGTGAAGTCATCTCTCATGTCAGTTGCTGATTTATTTTCATCTTTATCAGTGTCTTCTCCCTTATCAACCCCTTCTTTATTACCATCTTCTGAATCATCATTGTTCTCATTATCATTACCTTCTTCATTACCAACATTATCATTGTTATTATCCTCTTCAGAGTTTGGGGATTCAACCACATGGGGATTTTCAATCCACTTTTACATCCTTGTAGTAATAGGCAGATCATCCTTAGATGAGGCAGCATTGTTGATTTTCGAGGAAAGAGCAGGAATAGGAATGATGATCCCATGACTTTCAACATAGCCTTCTTCACGAGACAAGATCAACCCAAGGCAGCGTGGTTAGGGAACATGCACTGGTCTCTTGATCCCAAAAATACATTCAATCATTTGATCAAGAAATATTTGAGCAAAATCCAGTTTCTTGTTGTAAACAATGGAATATAAGATCCTTTGCTCAAAGAGATTTAGTTGATCCCAACTTCCAGTCTTATGACCAAGACATTTTCCAATCACAGCTGTTAAGTATTTCCATCCTACATTAAAACACTGACGAAGGGTGTTCCTGTAGGGATCACGGGTAAGGCCCTTGAGTTTGAAGTTATACCCTAGTTTTTCATGAACAGTCTTGCAGCTTTCTTCAGAAGGAGTTTTAGAGTAACTATCATATCGAGGAAGACGAAGAGCGGTTCGAATGGATTCCACATTAATAGTAACCCTATATTGACCATCTCCAATGGTTCCAGAGATGGTTCGAGCAACGGTATCAATAGAACATGTGTAGTAGAACTCACATACTTGTTTAGGGTAGAAAGTGTCTGGAAAGTCGCAGAATGCATACCGAAGTGGACCGCTTTTGACAAATTCGACAAAGTCTTCAATTCCAAAATTCACGAACTGCTTTGGGATTTCATCTGAGAATGCCACATTTGTTGATTGGATGATGATAGTAGCGTCAAAAGCATGATGACCTTTGATGATGTTAGCATTGGGAGAAAACTTGTACAAGGGCTTTGACATGGGGAAAGCTATGAGGAAGATGACGATTTGGAGCCTTTTTTAGAGAGAAAGCAATTACTTTTGAATCGCTTTTAAAATTGACCAAGAGCGGTGAATTCCCAATTTATACCCAACAAGTTTCTTCCATTTTACGTAATCGTGAGCGAAGAGATATGTGTCGTAAAAATCCCGTATCCCAAGATAATGATGAACCTTTTAACATCATCTAAAAATTTACCGTTTAGATAAGATAGACACTTTAGACACGTCATCAACATCAGTGTAATCAACCAGTGAAAGTATTGATGATTATCTAGTTGGTTTTGTTGGGTTTTGTATACTACAACATCCTGTGGTGCACATACAACCCTAAATACCTTGGATCTATGTTTTCATTAATTATACATACAATGATGTTTCCAAGGTATTAAGCCTATAACTAGCATGCAATTGACATATACCATACAAGATACTAGTTAGGGTAACATACCTTTTATGTAGCTTGAAGTCTTGATGTATTTGGCCTTAAGAGCTTAGCACGAAAAGTATGAATGCCTCAAATGGCTCACAACTCACCTAGAACAAAGGTGGCTCTTGAGAGAGAATTCCCTCCACACCAAAATCAACTCCATGAGCTCTAAGAACTACAAGTCACGATTTTGGTTATGGAGTGACCTATTTATATGTAGGATTCCAAGGGTCATGGTTATAACCCAAATCTGTAACGCCCCGATTCTCAAGTATTGTTTAAATAAGAATTTAATTGGTTTCAAGGCCTACTCGACGATTTGGTTGCCCTAATCGTCGAGTAGCAACCGGTTTGGTACGCGTGTTTAGTGACCTACTCGCCGAGTCCATGAAGGGACTCGACGAGTAGGAGCTGGCAGAGGAAACCCTAAATATCGGGGTTTTGCACCCTATTTAAGGAAGCATAAGCCTCCTTTGGCCTCTTTGCAGTCCTTTGAGAACTCAGAAAACCCTAATTCATGTGGTGTGTCATTCTTGTGTGTGTAAAGCTTTGGAGAGGAGATCTTTTGGGAAGAGGAGCTTGGGGAACAAAAGGCTAGGAGCAAGGAAGTGTGGGAAATCATAAATCTATCTCACATAGCATCATTTGGAGGTATCAAGTCGTCACCTTTTCTCCTTTTCCTTTCTAGACCTCTTTTGGTTGAGATCTAGGGTTTTTATGGTTTGGTTAAGATGGTAATGTGGGATATGAGCTAGATCTGAAGTTGTAACTTCATATCTGTAACCTTCTTGGGTTCTAGAGTCATAAAGCTCCGATTTTGGTCATGTATGAAACCTCTTTGAGTATGAAACCCCCATTGTAAGCGTGGATTTGACATTAAGAGCCTTTGTAACTATGCATGCACGTAAAGTTTGCAACTTTACGTGAAAAGCATGCCTTAGAAGCTTGGATCTGTAGTTTGGAGCCGTTGCATGGCTCAAATGAGTCTGTATGGCAAAAAGGGCTGAAGGGACTCGGCGAGTCGCATGGTCGACTCGGCGAGTCATATGAAGATAGGCATGAACTCGACGAGTCGGAAGAACAACTCGGCAAGTCCAATGAAGATTGCCGTAGACTCGACGAGTGGATGAACCACTCGGCGAGTCGGATGAGGTTGCCCCAACTTATGTATGCGTGGGTAACTATCGAGTTGCAGGAAGGAAGCTCGACGAGTGGCCTTAGGGTCTCGATCGTAAACCAAAGGAACTCGACGAGTCACTCAGGTGACTCGGCGAGTGGGTTAGTACTTCAAGGAACTCGGCGAGTAGCCGGGGGTACTCGGCGAGTCGAGGTCAACATGGACTGTTGACCTTGACTGATGACTTTGACTTTGACCAGGATTGATTAGTTGGCTTATGGGTATGATTATACTATGGTAATAGGTGGTGGAGTTTGTAGAAGTGATCCAAGGTTGAAGTTTATCTACCGAGTCGACATCTGCAAGGTGAGTTATCCTCACTATATTGATAGGGTCTAAGGCACCAAGGCCGGCCCTTTTTAGTTGTTATCGTTATGGTATGCTACATGTGGATATGATCTGTTAGATCAGAATCAGGATAGACAGTATGTTATGCTTTTATGATCCGTAGGGATTGATATGTTAGTGACCTGTTAGGTCAGTGCTATAGTTATGAGAGATTGCTATGTTTGGTAATCAGTGAGATAGATATGTTTGTTATTTGTATATGCCAGTAAATGTTAGTTATGCGCACATGGTTATTGCTTGTTGCTTGGGTTGAGGCGGTCCTGCTTTGTGCTGAAGGCCAACACACCCTATGAGCGGTCTGGGAAGACTATAGGCCCACGTGGCGGTCCAGTCATGCCGAAGGCTCGGTATAGATTCAGTTGGACTGAAGGCCCTGTAGGGCGCTCGAGTCAGGCCGATGGCCCAGTATGCATGATGATTGATTGATTATTACGGTTATGGTATTATCAGTGTGGTGTTGGTATTTTGGGGGTAACTCACTAAGCCCTCGGGCTTACAGTTTTCAGTTTATTGTTTCAGGTACTTCAGGAGGTAATGGCAAGGCGAAGGCGTGACCGTACCGCTCCCCATCCTTATGATCTGGTTATTGGGACACTCTGATGAATAATGATTGAAAACATTTTTGTAAACAATTACTATTTGGTTTTATTTATGATTGAAAAAGTTTAAATTTGGCGTCAAATTTTTGGATGTTACAAAATCCATACCCATGGGTATTATGATCCATGGTTCATGTGGCCCAACTCTTTATGTGTCCATACATAAACTTGGTCCACCATGGATCATAAGCCCAACACATATAAATATAACTAATTACCATAATTAGTCCCTATAGATTTAATTAGTCTCTTTTGATCACTAAATTAATTCCAAATTAATTCTTGATCAATACTAATTAAAACATATGATTTCATATTAATATATTAGAACTTATAATATATTAATAAATCATATATAACCTTTTCTCAAGAGTCCATCCTAACAAATTGTCCTGGTGTTATGCAACCCAAATGGACCATGCTACTCTCGGGTCGAGTGCATACCAATAATAGTTATGGGCTTAGACATCTAATCCAACATTCTCCCACTTGGATAAGTCTAAAACTATTATTGCAAATACGATTCCAGAATCCCGACTAGTAATCGTAGCTCTTAAAAGCCGCTATCGAACTCTGACCTAGTCAATGACGTGTCCATCAGATAAGGGATCATATATTCCTCCATTCTAGATATCATATGAACTGAGACATGGATTATAATCATTCTCTTTGTCCATCTGTTGTTTCCCGATTTCCCATTTATGACGACCGACTAATTGAACAAATCAAATCAGTCCAGGCCCGGCCGAGCACTTACGTTTGTCATCACTAAATCATCTAGGGGCCCACAGATATCGCTTTTATCCCTCCAAGGGTAAAAGGAATGGATAAACTTCGACTCATATGCTTGCTCTATCTACTCATCAAATCACACACAACAATGCGTTTTATAACACCAAGTTACTGGTGCGTTTTCACATTATCAATGTGCAACCGACTTGTAGACTGAAACTCATATCTCTCCGTTTGAAGAATATAAGATATTATCGTCTCATGATCACTCGTGATAAAATCCATGAAGTGATTCAAATGAGCGTGGGTTTAATCCAATACTCGAATCTTATTCCAGGAGCAGTCATAAATACTGCAGCTATGTCTAGGCCACCTAGACAAACTGCAGACCCATTCATGACAGTCTTGCCTCAATACCAACTTCCAAAGTATGATCGACTGTGGACAGTTAGAATAAACTAGTTATTCGGGAAGTCAAAACATGCAAAGTGAAACACAAGAATAATACTAATCCTATATGGCCCAAAACTTTTGAGTCATATTGATTACTCATTATTCATTGTATAATGTTTCGAATAATCAACTTTATACTTGAATTAAAACAATAGTTGTCCCATACTCCAAGCATGCACACTATGTTTACCTATGGTCCTTTGTTTGTGGAATAGATCAATTGACAACATTTCAAATGATACTCATTTCATAATTCCAAATCCTTATCTCAAATGTAAGAATACAAGATTCTTTGCCATTTACTGAAATCTGTTAGATTCTAAACTTATATGCAATGATCCTCTTCTAATGACTATGCACAAAAGTCACAAAGACTTGGCAACAGATATTACAAAGTATTCCAATGGAGAGCAATTCCATGGAAATGAAGTCTCACATTCAAAGTACATTCCTTTGAACATCCTTCTTGCATTAAGTTTCCTAATCTTACACAGATTTAAAGAATAACTTCCACCTATGGAAACATTTCCATATTCTCATTTTGACTATCACTTCTTAACAAGATTTGCCTCTTTTCAGAATCTGTCAATATGGTCCTTCCAAAAATTTACACTATACTTCCAACTGTCCATGAGTAACCAATCTTTGGTAAGCCTCAGATTATCCTCGACAATTGCTTAATCATTTTAGTCATATACAGTTCTGGTCCTTTTTCCCTCTTAATGCCCCAAGCATTTGGAAAATTCAGAACACATAGAAATATTATAGCATATGCAATCGATCCTATACCCGAAGCATATGGGATATGATTCATAATGTCTTGTTGGATTAGGTGTCTAAGCCCCATTACTATAATTGGTATGTACTTGAATTGATAGCAGCACAGTCCTTTTGGGTTGCCCTCAAACCTAGCAACTGGATAAGGAAATTATGAAAGAAGAGATATTGATTTATTATAAGATTAATAAATTAATATAAATGATTTATTAATATGTTAAAAGATTAATATATTAATTAGAAATCATAAGGTTTAATTAATAGTTAGCCAGAAATTAATTAGAATTAATTTTGGGGTTAATTGTATTAATTATAAAGTGCAAGGACTAGTTTGCAATTATCAAATAGTTAAATGGAAGGTTCCAGAACCCCCTTGGAAGGGGGTGGACGAAATCTAAGGGGGAAACCCTAATGATTTCGTCCAAGGGGATTGGATAAGGCTTTTGGATTAGCTTAGGCCCCAAGCAAAGGAGTATTAGGGTTTTCCCTAAACCCTAGATCCCTCAGCTATATAAGGAACCTCCCAGCTCCTAAATTCGGCCACTTCTTCCCTTGTGAAACCCTAGGGCCGATTTTTGCATACCCTACTCTCTCTCCTTCAAGTTTCCTTCTTGTTAGCTTTTGAGTGTGACTCCATTAGAGGCATTACATTTGTGGTGCTAGGCTTCCAAGAAGATCAAGTTCAAGAGGATTAACAATTGTTTGCTATAACAATTGAAAGGTATGTAATTCTAAAAACCTAGTTTGTTAATTTCGAAAATAGCCTCTCTCCTCTAGGGTTCTTGTTTTGCAATTCAAAGTTATATGTTCAATAGTTAAAACATAGATCCAAAGTAGGTTGCATGTGAACTTAGGAATTGTTTTCTAGTTTATTTGTTTCTCCTAAAACCCATCAGTGGTATCAGAGCCATTGTTTGTTTTAAATTGAATTGCTATAATAGTTGAATTGCAAATTAGGGTTTATTGCTATTAAACCCTAAAAGCCAAAATTTTCGATTTTTAGGGTTTGGGTTCAAAGGGTTTTCAAAAAAACCCTAGCCTCCATGAACCCTAATCGAAATTAGGGTTAGGGTTTTGGAAACCCTAGCCTCCTCCCTTGATTTTCGAAATTTACATGGTATATTAGGGTTTCTTGTTTTGGGATAATTGTTGCCTTATTGGATAATTAAGAAAAATAAGGAAATTATCATATCCCCATATTTTCGAAATCTAGAAGGGATATGGATTAGGATTAAATTAATTGTTTAATTTAATTAGATAATCCTTACAAGATTTAATAAATTAGTTAAAAGTTAATTAATAGATAAATATTAAATCTAGTTATTTGGTTTATTTTTAAATTTAAAATTAATGGCTTAATTTTCGAAATTTATATATAAATCCTAAAGTTTTAAAAAGTTTAAAACACACCTTATATATATTATAATTAAAAGTTAAATATTATATATGTATAAGAATATGGTCATTCAAATCGCTAGTATGCCTCATTCACGAAGCTAGTCTATAAGGGGGTATAAGGAAACTGCCTATAAAATGGTAGTTGAATGGGTGTCCACTCTCACCCACCGCTTCCTTGATTAGTGGAGGGTCGTTAGCAGAACGGATTTGATAGGACATCTAAATCTCATTAAAAGTATAATGTTATAAAGAAAGTACTAGAACATTATTTTACAAAAAAATCCCAACTCTAGTTAGTTTAGGAAAAATGTGAAAAGTATGCTAATCCATGAAATTGCACATTATGCTTTATTGGTCGTTAGCGGAGCGTGTGTGGATTACCAACACACTAATAGGCACTAATAAAGAGTAGTAATGGGTATCTCATAATTATCATTTTGGTGGAGCGTATGTGGCTTACCGACACATCAATAGTTAATGATAAAGACAATGAGGTTACCAAGCACGTTTACATGGTTATTCACATCTTGTTTGTGATCCTCGATATCCCAGTCACAAATAGAAGAGCATAATCCGAGATTAAAACATGTCATTGAATAGTTTCGATGTATCTCAAAAGGAAGTAGGAATTTCACTTCGTTTATTTCGTCTAATGGTGGAATTGGTGAATCGTCATTCACCTACCTTTATGCAATTTACACTTGGATCTCGACATCCCATTTCTAAGTTGTGAATCTTCATAGTTGGATCCTAAACTTGATATTATATCTTTGGGTTATTATATTGAGGTATCTTGAAATCTAACTAAAACTTTCCTTCTTTTCAGATGTCTACTCCTGGAAACACTTCTGCTTCATCATCCTCCAACCACAACTTCTCTTTGCTCAACATTTGCTCTAAAGTCGTTATGGATGGCTCTAACTATGACGATTGGATGTGTAACATCAAGATGGCGCTTCGATTTGAGGACAAAGGATATGTCCTTGAAAAGGAGCTCAAAGAGCTTGATGAGTCTAAAGCTACTCCTGAAGAATATGTTGCCTACAAGAAACACTATGATGATGCTACCAAAGTGGCATGCATCATGGTCGCAACCATGTCCCCAGAACTGCGAAGGTACTATGAGGACTACTGGCCCTTTGAGATGAACAAGGACCTTATGGAAAAGTACCATAAGCGAGCTCGTCAAGAAAAGTTTGAAGTAGTCAAGTTACTCATGGCTTGCAAGATGAAAGAAGGGGAGTCGGTTGTATCTCATGTGCAAAGAATGCAACGCTACATAGAGCGTTTGGTCAAGCTCAACATTCACTTTGATGAGGAATTGGCCATTGACATGGTCTTGAACTCACTACCTAATTGTTATGGTCAGTTTATCCTAACTTACCATTTGAACAACACTGAGCAGACACTGGCCCAATTGCACAACTTGTTGCAGACAGCTGAACCAGGGATGAAGGGTAAAAGTATAGCCTCCACTCCTGCAAGTGCCCCTGTCTTGGGTATTGGACAGGGAAAGGGGAAAAAGAGGAAAGGTCCTCCTAATCAACATTGGAAAAGCAAGGCTCAAGCTGGGTCATCTACAAATGGCCAAAAGGCTAAGCCCAATGCTACCATTCCCCATGTTTCTGATCCAAAGGATGCTGATTGCTTTTATTGCAATGACAAAGGGCACTGGAAGAGAAGTTGCCCAAAATGTCTGCAGGATATCAAAGATGACAAAGTGAAGCCATCTTCAACAGGTATTTACACTATTTCTTCTAATAACTCATTATCTTCTCATTCATGGGTCCTTGATACAGGATGTGGTTTTCACATATGTTCTGATTTGCAAGGGATAAAAGAAAGTGAGGAGGTGGAGCGAGGGAGGATAAACTTGATCATGGGAAACAGAAAGTCTTCACCAGTAACCAAGATCGGAGTTTATCAACTTTTGCTTAATAATGATGTTAGATTAGACTTATTGAATTGTTGCTATTCGTCTGAGATGACGAGAAACATTATTTCATTTCATGCATTGTTCAGACAAGGTTTTAAGTATTCTTTTAATGATTTGAATGGTTCAATTTTTGTTTATAAGAATGGGGTTTTTGTGTTTGAAGCTTTACCTTGTGATGGTGTGTATGAAAAAGTGACTTGTGTTGATAGCTTAGGAAATAGTGTATTTAATATTGACTTGTCTAATATTGTAGACAAGGCATGCTTGTGGCATTGTCGTCTTGGACACATTAACAAGAAACGCATAGCCTAACTCCAAAAGGATGGATTGTTGGAATCATTTGACCTAAAATCAGATGATATGTGTGAATCTTGTCTTTTGGGAAAGATGACGAAATCACCATTCACAGGGTCTTGTGAAAGAGGTGAAGGTCTGTTGGACCTCATACATACAGATGTATGTGGGCCCTTCATATCAACTACAAGGGATGCTAATCGATTCTATGTGACTTTCACTGATGATTATAGCAGATATGGCTATATCTACTTAATCAAACATAAGTCAGAAACCTTTGAAAAGTTCAAGGAGTTTAAACATGAGGTCGAGAATCAATTGGGCAGGAAGATAAAGGTACTTAGATCCGATAGTGGCGGGGAGTATCTTAGTATCGAGTTCAACGACTATCTAAAAGAATGTGGGATAGTCTCACAACTAACTCCTCCTAGGACACCACAGTTAAATGGTGTAGCTGAGAGGCGTAATCGAACCTTGTTAGACATGGTTCGTTCTATGATGAGTCGTGCTTCGCTTCCTATTCACTTCTGGGGGTATGCCTTAGAGACAGCCGCCCACATCCTCAATCTTGTCCCTACAAAGAAGGTTGCCAAAACACCTCACGAAATGTGGACGGGGAAAGTTCCCTTGTTAGCACATATTAAAGTCTGGGGTTGTGAAGCTTTCATAAGACGAGAGACTCACGACAAGCTAGCAGCTAGAAGTGAGAAATGTGTTTTCATTGGTTACCCAAAGCAGTCTTTTGGATATTTGTTCTACAGACCTAGTGAAAATGTGGTCTTTATAGCACGAAGAGGAGTCTTTCTAGAAAGAGAGCTCATATTCAAAGAGGACAGTGGGAGCACCATAGACCTTGAAGAAATTCAAGAGTTGGCCAATGAAGGAACCTTAGATGTCACTAGCACTCAACCAGAGGAAACAATTCATGTTGAACCAGTTGATAACTCATTACCTCTTCGAAGATCCACTAGGGTGAGTGTGCCACCTGAGTTGTATGGTTTTCATATTACTTTAGATGGTGACACATTCATCAGTGATAGGTACTGGTAAATTTAGATGAACCAGTTACTTACAAGGAAGCAATGGCAGGCTTAGAGGCTTCCAAGTGGAAAGAGGCAATGGACAGCGAGATTAAGTCCATGTATGACAACCAAGTTTCGAATTTGGTTGATAGTGCACCAGGTCGTAATACAGTTGGGTGCAAATGAATCTTCAAGAAGAAGACAGACATGGATGGAAATGTGCACACATTCAAGGCTCGACTGGTTGCAAAAGGTTTCACTCAAACCCCAGGGTTTGACTATGATGAGACCTTCTCGCCAGTAGCTAAGATTAAATCTATTAGGATATTGCTCCCCATAGCTGCCTTTCATGACTATGAAATCTGGCAGATGGATGTCAAGACTGCTTTCCTTAACGGGAAGTTGGCTGAGGATGTTTACATGAATCATCCAGAGGGTTTTGTTGATGCAAAGTTTCCCAATAGAGTGTGCAAGCTTGAGAAATCCATTTATGGATTGAAACAAGCATCTCGCAGCTGGAATCTTTGCTTCCATGAGAAAGTCAAAGAGTTTGGTTTCTCTAGAAGTGAAGATGAGTTTTGTGTGTATATCAAGACTAGTGGGAGTATAGTAACTTTTCTGGTGTTATATGTCGATGACATATTACTCATTGGTAACGACGTTCCAACCTTGAAAGATGTTAAGTCTTGGCTTGGAAAGTGTTTTGCCATGAAAGACCTTGGAGAAGCTGCCTATATTCTTGGGATTAGAATATTGAGAGATAGAAAGAAGAGGTTGATTGGACTTAGTCAGAGCACATACTTGGATAAGGTACTAAAGAGGTTTAGTATGGAAAATTCCAAGAAGGGAGAGCTACCTATCCAAAGCAATACGAAATTGAGTAAGACTCAATGCCCGAGTACAGATGACGAAATAGCTGACATGAGTTGCGTACCTTATGCTTCCGCTGTCGGATCGATCATATACGCTATGACATTTACTCGCCCTGATGTGGCATTTGCTTTGATTATGGTCAGTCGCTATCAGGGAAACCCGGGTAGAGCTCATTGGATAGCGGTTAAGAATATACTCAAGTATTTGCGAAGGACAAAGGACTGGATCCTTGTGCTTGGTGGCAATGATACTTTGAGCGGACGATTTAGACGCTCGAGGACATGCTTCGAGCATATGTGTTGGACTTCGGGGGAAGTTGGGACACGTACTTGCCGTTGGCTGAGTTCTCCTACAACAACAGCCACCATTCTAGTATTGGCATGCCTCCCTTCGAATTGTTGTATGAGAGGAGGTGTCGGACTCCCATTTGCTGGGGAGAGGTAGGGCAGTGCGTGATGGGTAGCACTGAGATAGTGCTTCAGACGACAGAGCAGATACAGCAGGTTAGACAGAGGTTACTGACGGCTCAGAGTCGTCAGAAGAGTTATGCGGATCGGCGACGATCCGAGCTGGAGTTCCAGGTAGGAGACTTCGTACTCCTGAAAGTATCTCCTTGGAAAGGAGTGATCCGATTCAGGAAGAGGGGCAAGCTGGGGCCCCGGTACATCGGTCCATTCAGGGTGACCGCGAGGGTGGGCAAGGTAGCATATCGGTTAGAGCTACCTGCGGAGTTGAGCCAGATTCATGATACCTTCCACGTGTCCCAGTTGAGGAAGTGTAGCCGACGAGTCGGCGATGGTACCACTGGAGGATATTCAGGTGGATGCGAGCCTGAATTATGCAGAGAGGCCAATCGCGATCCGGGATCGGAAGATCAAGGTTCTGAGGAACAAGGAGGTGTCACTGGTGCAGGTCCAGTGGCAACATCAGAAAGGGTCCGAGCTGACTTGGGAGTCGGAGTTGGAGATGCGGGAGCAGCATCCGGAGTTGTTTGTCGAGCAGGACTTCGAGGGCGAAGTCTGATCCTAGTGGGGGAGAATTGTAACATCCGGATTCCCAGGTATCCTATTTTAAGTATTTTATATTGAATTTTAGAGGGGGAACTCGGCGAGTAGGCGCCCATACTCGCCGAGTTGGATCGCGATGTGTTGGCCTGATTTAATGAAGGACTCGGCGAGTCCATACGTGGACTCGGCGAGTCCATGCTGTTTAATGAAACCCTAATTTCTTGGGTTTGGGACCTATTTAAGGACCCTTATAGCCACCATTTGCGGCTACCAGACCCTTGAGAGAAACCCTAATAGTGCTTGAGCGTTTGAGGGAGAGAAGAAGCCATTATTGGACCTTTGTGGGTTGGTTTTGCAAGAAGAAGTTGATTCCAGCTTAGAGGAGGCCAAGGAGGTTGCACATCTGTGGTTTTCAAGCAAAGGGCATCATCTTTGAGGTAGCATATCGATCCTCTTTCTGTTTTGTTAAAGAATCCATGGATCTAGGGTTTTCTATACCCTTTATTGGGATGATTTGTTGGAGATATGGTCCCTTATCATGTTTAGGCTTCAGATCTGGACCCATAGTGGTCCAGAGAACCTTATCCATCTTGCTTTATGATGACATATGAAAGAAATGGACTTAGGATGTTGTATTTGGGGCTAAATCATCAAGTAGAGTCATTTGGACGTTGCATGAGTATCAAGTTCGAACCTTTACGTGTTTATTGAGTTTGGGAAGGTTAGATCTATGGATTAGAGGAACAGATCTGACCTCAGAAGGTCATTTGAATGTGAGCATGGAATGAACTCGCCGAGTCCATGAGCAGACTCGACAAGTTGAGTCGGGTTGCCCCGCGACTCGCGACCTGTGACGACCCGTGGAGTATAAGGTTGACTCAGCGAGTCAAGGGAGGACCAGGGGCGTAGAGGGCAGGCGTGTACTCGCTGAGTCACCCTAGTGCACTCGGCGAGTCGGGTCAAAGTTGACCGTTGACTTTCGTTGACCTTAGGGTTCTGGTCAAGGCTGATTCAAGAGAGTTCAGGGAAGGGTAGAATGGCCTTCTACCCAGTCTGTAGAGATGAGATCATGAGAGAGTATTGATCGGGAATGTTATTTGAATAATAGGATGAGGCTAAGTCGGGACATTGAGCACGAGAGGTTATCCGACTTCATTGAGGTGAGTCTTCTCACTATACTGTACCTAGAAGGGTACCTATGTGTGACCGGAAGGTCTTGTATGCTATGATGTATGTGCTATATGCGGTTATGTGATATGTATGTGTTATGTATGCTATGAATTATAAGGACCGGAAGGTCAAGATGATATGTATGTATGTGCTATGTATGTTATGTATGGTAAGGACCGGAAGGTCGAGATGATATGGACCGGAAGGTCAAGAGGGTACGAACCAGAAGGTCTACCGGGATTTAGGACGGAAGTCCCCTGAGACACATGGATCGGAAGATCCTACAGAGTTGTGGCCTGGAAAGGCGTATGTGGGGTATGTGGTATTTTGGGGAACTCACTAAGCGTTTATGCTTACAGTTGTTGTGTGATGTGTTTCAGGTACTAGCGAGGATCGCCGGAAGGCGCCGGCATGATCTGTACACACTTATGGAGTTTATGATATCGAGATCTTGGGACATGTTTTGTTATGTTACAGTGGACACATAATGTTTTTATGATTATCGTGTGAATGAATGTATGTTTTTAAATGAAAAATTGTTTTGAAAAATTACGTTGTTACAAGTTGGTATCAGAGCCTTGGTTTGAGGGATTCAGGTGCATCCTCGGATGAATCTGAACTCAAACTGAGGAATTGAGGAAGTTTTTTTATAAAATAAACAATTTTTCTAAAAGAGTAAAAGATTTTGAGAAAGGCAGAAGGAAGCAGTGTGTACGATCAGCCAGCGCCCGAACGGTGATTTCCCAAAATACCCTTACATTATGTGTTATGAGACATGTTATGATATGATATGCATGCTAGAGTTGGCTAGGTATTCATATTAGGACTAGAGTGGCCTGATTTTGTGATGCCTTAGCCTAGGAAGGATTTTGCTGCTATGTGATGCTTGAGAGCGAGTAGGTAGCAGTGAGGAGCTGATGAGAGGTCTACCGAAGGGTAGCCTATGCCAGTGAGATATAGAGTACTTGTGATTTGGGATCCAAGGAGGAGGACTTAGGGTGAATATTGATGCGGTGTGGACGGTAGTATAGGGCCCGTACTACTGAAGACACCGGAGCAGTGCGCACTCTAAGTAAGAATCCATTGGGTACCAAGGAACAAGTAGGGTTGAGTTATCGAGTGCGAGTATGCTCGAGCGAGTCTCTAATATTCTTATGTTGTATTTCAGAGACATCATGGTTGGAACACGCCACAGACCTGAGTCGAGCGGCGTGAGTGACTAGGAGCTTCGTCAGATGATCCACGATGAGGTGGCGGCAGCGATCAGGGCCGAGATTCCGGAGATGTTTGGGTCTATCAAGACCACACTGATTGAGACTTTCGATGAACGGTACGCCACGGTGACTGAGGCTGCTGCTGCTGCAGCTACTGCAGCTGTGGCTGCTGCCAGACCTCAGGGAGGTGACTCGTTGTTGCTTCGAGAGTTCAGCAACACGAAGCCACCAGAGTTTGATGGGACGCAGGATCCAATCGCTGCGATGAGATGGATTGCTGATATCGAGGGATGCTTCTACACGTGTTCATGTCCGGAGCATCTGAGGGTACGGTTCGCGTTGAACCAGCTTCGCTTGGGAGCGAAGGATTGGTGGAAGTTCGTGACGGCGAGCTTCACTCTTGCAGAGATTTCATTGGTGACCTGGGAGAGGTTCACCACCATGTTCAGAGACGAGTATCTTCCCCCGGTGGAGAGGTAACGGTTGGTACAGGAGTTCTTGACCCTCAAGCAGGGTACTGATTCAGTTACTATGGTTACGAGGAAGTTTCATGAGAGGGCGGTGTTCTGCCCTGAGCAGGTGTCTACTGATCAGGCACGTATGAGCCGGTATTTGGGCGTTTTGAGGAGGGATATACGGGAGTTCGTGTCGAACTCGACTTACCGGACATTTGCTGAGCTCCAGGCAAATGCCCGGAAGAGGGAGATTGAGTTGGAGACTCAGGCCAGGGAGGAGGCCGAGTCTCAGAGGATAGATCGGCGGCCGGCATAGTCTCAGCCGGTAGCCAAGCGGGCCAAGTCTGTAGAGATGAGATCATGAGAGAGTATTGATCGGGAATGTTATTTGAATAATAGGAGGAGGCTAAGTCGGGACGTTGAGCACGAGAGGTTATCCGACTTCATTGAGGTGAGTCTTCTCACTATACTGTACCTGGAAGGGTACCTATGTGTGACCGGAAGGTCTTGTATGCTATGATGTATGTGCTATATGCGGTTATGTGATATGTATGTGTTATGTATGCTATGAATTATAAGGACCGGAAGGTCAAGATGATATGTATGTATGTGCTATGTATGTTACGTATGGTAAGGACCGGAAGGTCGAGATGATATGCACCGGAAGGTCAAGAGGGTACGGACCGGAAGGTCTACCGGGATTTGGGACGGAAGTCCCCTGAGACACATGGATCGGAAGATCCTACAGAGTTGTGGCCTGGAAAGGCGTATGTGGGGTATGTGGTATTTTGGGGAACTCACTAAGCGTTTATGCTTACAGTTGTTGTGTGATGTGTTTCAGGTACTAGCGAGGATCGCCGGAAGGCGCCGGCATGATCCGTACACACTTATGGAGTTTATGATATCGAGATCTTGGGACATGTTTTGTTATGTTACAGTGGACACATTATGTTTTTATGATTATCGTGTGAATGAATGTATGTTTTTAAATGAAAAATTGTTTTGAAAAATTACGTTGTTACAAGTTGGTATCAGAGCCTTGGTTTGAGGGATTCGGGTGCATCCTCGGATGAATCTGAACTCAAACTGAGGAATTGAGGAAGTTTTTTTTATAAAATAAACAATTTTTCTAAAAGAGTAAAAGATTTTGAGAAAGGCAGAAGGAAGCAGTGTGTACGATCAGCCAGCGCCCGAACGGTGATTTCCCAAAATACCCTTACATTATGTGTTATGAGACATGTTATTATATGATATGAATGCTAGAGTTGGCTAGGTATTCATATTAGGACTAGAGTGGCCTGATTTTGTGATGCCTTAGCCTAGGAAGGATTTTGCTGCTATGTGATGCTTGAGAGCGAGTAGGTAGCAGTGAGGAGCTGATGAGAGGTCTACCGAAGGGTAGCCTATGCCAGTGAGATATAGAGTACTTGTGATTTGGGATCCAAGGAGGAGGACTTAGGGTGAATACTGATGTGGTGTGGACGGTAGTATAGGGCCCGTACTACTGAAGACACCGGAGCAGTGCGCACTCTAAGTAAGAATCCATTGGGTACCAAGGAACAAGTAGGGTTGAGTTATCGAGTGCGAGTATGCTCGAGCGAGTCTCTAATATTCTTATGTTGTATTTCAGAGACATCATGGTTGGAACACGCCACAGACCTGAGTCGAGCGGCGTGAGTGACGAGGAGCTTCGTCAGATGATCCACGATGAGGTGGCGGCAGCGATCAGGGCCGAGATTCCGGAGATGTTTGGGTCTATCAAGACCACACTGATTGAGACTTTCGATGAGCGGTACGCCGCGGTGACTGAGGCTGCTGCTGCTGCAGCTACTGCAGCTGTGGCTGCTGCCAGACCTCAGGGAGGTGACTCGTTGTTGCTTCGAGAGTTCAGCAACACGAAGCCACCAGAGTTTGATGGGACGCAGGATCCAATCGCTGCGATGAGATGGATTGCTGATATCGAGGGATGCTTCTACACGTGTTCATGTCCGGAGCATCTGAGGGTACGGTTCGCGTTGAACCAGCTTCGCTTGGGAGCGAAGGATTGGTGGAAGTTCGTGACGGCGAGCTTCACTCTTGCAGAGATTTCAGCGGTGACCTGGGAGAGGTTCACCACCATGTTCAGAGACGAGTATCTTCCCCCGGTGGAGAGGGAACGGTTGGTACAGGAGTTCTTGACCCTCAAGCAGGGTACTGATTCGGTTACTGTGGTTACGAGGAAGTTTCATGAGAGGGCGGTGTTTTGCCCTGAGCAGGTGTCTACTGAGCAGGCACGTATGAGCCGGTATTTGGGCGTTTTGAGGAGGGATATACGGGAGTTCGTGTCGAACTCGACTTACCGGACATTTGCTGATCTCCAGGCAAATGCCCGGAAGAGGGAGATTGAGTTGGAGACTCAGGCCAGGGAGGAGGCCGAGTCTCAGAGGATAGATCGGCGGCCGGCACAGTCTCAGCCGGCAGCCAAGCGGGCCAAGTCTGTAGAGATGAGATCATGAGAAAGTATTGATCGGGAATGTTATTTGAATAATAGGAGGAGGCTAAGTCGGGACGTTGAGCACGAGAGGTTATCCGACTTCATTGAGGTGAGTCTTCTCACTATACTGTACCTGGAAGGGTACCTATGTGTGACCGGAAGGTCTTGTATGCTATGATGTATGTGCTATATGCGGTTATATGATATGTATGTGTTATGTATGCTATGAATTATAAGGACCGGAAGGTCAAGATGATATGTATGTATGTGCTATGTATGTTACGTATGGTAAGGACCGGAAGGTCGAGATGATATGGACCGGAAGATCAAGAGGGTATGGACCGGAAGGTCTACCGGGATTTGGGACGGAAGTCCCCTGAGACACATGGATCGGAAGATCCTACAGAGTTGTGGCCTGGAAAGGCGTATGTGGGGTATGTGGTATTTTGGGGAACTCACTAAGCGTTTATGCTTACAGTTGTTGTGTGATGTGTTTCAGGTACTAGCGAGGATCGCCGGAAGGCGCCGGCATGATCCGTACACACTTATGGAGTTTATGATATCGAGATCTTGGGACATGTTTTGTTATGTTACAGTGGACACATTATGTTTTTATGATTATCGTGTGAATGAATGTATGTTTTTAAATGAAAAATTGTTTTGAGAAATTACGTTGTTACAGTTCAATTAGAAGTCCTACATCATCACAAATCAGAACTCGGGAAACATAGATTCTGGACAAAGAGATTGATTACATTCCATGTCTTATGTTTCGGGATATCTTGCAGAACGAAAGATTATATGATCACTTATCTAAGGACACGTAACTGACTGGGTCAGAGTTCAGCAGCAGCTTTTGGAAGCTACAATTTGCTGGTCAAATTTAGAAGTCATACTAGCAATTATAGTTACAGACTTATCCAAGTAGGAGACTGTTGGATTAGGTGTCTAAGCCCATAACTATAATTGGTATGTACTTGAATTGATAGCAGCACAGTCCTTTTGGGTTGCCCTCAAACCTAGCAACTGGACAAGGAAATTATGAAAGGAGAGATATTGATTTATTATAAGATTAATAAATTAATATAAATGATTTATTAATATGTTAAAAGATTAATATATGAATTAGAAATCATAAGGTTTAATTAATAGTTAGCCAGAAATTAATTAGAATAAATTTTGGGGTTAATTGTATTAATTATAAAGTGCAGGGACTAGTTTGCAATTATCAAATAGTTGAGTGGAAGGTTCCAGAACCCCCTTGGAAGGGGGTGGATGAAATATATAGGGGAAACCCTAATGATTTCGTCTAAGGGGCTTGGATAAGGCCTTTGGATTAGCTTAGGCCCCAAGCAAAGGAGTATTAGGGTTTTCCCTAAACCCTAGATCCCTCAGCTATATAAGGAGCCTCCCAGCTCCTAAATTCGGCCACTCCTTCCCTTGTGAAACCCTAGGGCCGATTTTTGCATACCCTACTCTCTCTCCTTCAAGTTTCCTTCTTGCTAGCTTTTGGGTGTGACTCCATTAGAGGCATTACATTTGTGGTGCTAGGCTTCCAAGAAGATCAAGTGCAAGAGGATTAACAATTGTTTGCTATAACAATTGAAAGGTATGTAATTTTAAAACCCTAGTTTGTTAATTTCGAAAATAGCCTCTCTCCTCTAGGGTTCTTGTTTTGCAATTCAAAGTTATATGTTCAATAGTTAAAACATATATCCAAAGTAGGTTGCATGTGAACTTAGGAATTGTTTTCTAGTTTATTTGTTTCTCCTAAAACCCATCATGTCTCACATAAAGACATGATCCTAGACCAGTCTTTTGCTATAATTTTTTCTATTTGCCATGTTTTCATAATTCGAATTCCGAAAAGGGATGCCGTAATCATAATCGAATTTTAGAACGCAAATAATATTTCAATAAATAGAATTTCCTTATGTTGAACCATTCCAACATAACATTCACATATATACTGGACTAAATTTGATTAAAATCTCAATCTGAATTGGAATGAAGTATAATTTCCTATCCCTTAATTATAGAAAAACAACTTTTCAAACCCTGCAACTTTGCAAATTGAAACCTTTGTTTTCTATAATTAACATTGCCAATTATCTTTACTAGCATAACACTTATGCTCCCACTAGCTTTGACATGTATCCAGAAATCAGCTGGACTTCTAGAAATCAACACTTTGTTGACTTCCTTACCAAAGTTCAAATTTCTGATACGAGATGCTTTGATAAGACTTTATCTAGGCTTCTCAAACTCATACACCTTTCCTTAGATAGCTTACATGTGTGTCAAAACAATTATGAAGAGGGATGCCGTAATCATAATGTTTTAGACCTTTTGCAATTCTCACTAGTCCATGTTAGTGTGCTGGTTAACCACACACACTCTACTAACGACTTTGAGAATGTAAATATCACAATTGCTATCTACTTAAAATCTACTTAGTGAAAGCGTTTCCTCACCATCATTTTCATCAATCGAAGAGAAACCTTATGACACTTAGATTTAATGGTGTATGTGTTCCTATCCATGCGAATTTGTCAAAAAAACATAACCACAAGACAAGGTTAGTGACAAATCCAAACTCATATGGACAGAATTTGTTTAATCTTAGTTTTCTTGCCACCTGGCAGCACAAGGGCCTACCGTTGCTTCCAAGTAGTTATGCAAACAACTGAGAACTCTTAGAAGTCACATGCATAGTCAACTTTAACTGGAATTGGCACAGAAAGAAGAATATGTCAACACGATAGGCGATAAACCTCAAGTCGTGTGCTAGTGATAAACAATACCCTTGATTAGTTCTTGAAACTTTTCAAGATCTTTAAGACTCCCACTGACCTCTTGACATATAAGATTCTCTTCTCAAGAACCATTCCTTGACAAAGAAAATATTCAAGAGTTAGTGCGGATTCTTATCAAGACAAACACTTCACACAATTGGCCTTAGTTGGTCTTTGTTTTATCCAAAACATCACAACTCACCAATTTCAAATGTACAAGAATAGAAAACATTTTACTCTACATTTGATAAGTGTTTTAAACCTTTCTTAAGATTATGTCACTCGAGTTACAATCTTGGAGTATTACTCTAAGACTTGATTTTGGAACGAAGTATGATTCATCTTTTGATTTAACCATTTCAACAATTCATGATTCCTCTTCTTAGCCAAACAAATGCACCAAGATGTCCTTAGAGAATCGACTGTGACATGGTTTTCATAATCATTAGGATGATCATAAAACATGATACTAAAGTACTCTCCCATCTTTTCAGATTGGAGAAAACTTTTATCTTTCTGCCTAATTTGATTCTTCTCATTCGTCCTGCCATACATTGACACTTTTCCAATGTTTCAGAATTACACTTAAACTTGTAAGCATAACCATATTTAACTAAACTTTAGTAAATCATGACAAATAGCCTTATCGTTCTTTGTGGTGGACCTGATCAGCGCACAATCAAGTGTACCCGATCTCCTAGTCCTTCACTTGACTCACATAACATGTGAACAAGGAATTAGTCTTAATTTCCCAAAGATTAAAATTCTCATTCATCATACAACTTGCATGATTCCAAGTTTCTATCCAACCGAAACTTGGTTGATGAGAGTCTTTCCTTATTTGGTAAATTATGACACTACCACAAACGAAAGAATCAAATCCATTTTCCAATATTGCTATCAATGGAATCATATAAACAACAATTTTCACAAATCTCATTATAAGGATACTTAAAATAAATAAAATCAAAAATTTTCCTTTTATTTTAAAATTGCGGAAAAACTTATCCTTACAATGCAAATACATATGAAAACTATGTTGTTATCTATTCCTAAGCAATCTATCATAACTCTTAAGCAGCAGCTCAAAATTCCGATCTTTGAATCATGCTATCGAAACCCATCTTCGCGATCAGATTTAGCATATTCTTCTTCTAAGCTTCCTCTCCTTTTTCGATTCTACAAAACATAAAAATGCGACCTAGTCACATCATGTAATAAGAATATCCTAATATGAACTTAATAGAGTTAGATAGTAGACTTTACCTGAAGCATAGTCAAAATTTTGACTTTTACCATCCTAGTGAACCTCCAGGTAAATAGGGCAGCTTCACAACTAATGCCCCTTCTTTTGGCAATAAAAACATATGGACTCTTTAGTAATGGTACATGGGACTATCTCAGACTTAGCATTTCTCTTTACCATTTGGTCAACCGGGTTGACTATGGCCGATCCCTTTCCATTGGGAAGAAAAGACTTTTCTGGACTTCCAATGTTTCCATTGTCAATGTCCATGTAAGTTTGGGAAGTAGATCTTCCAATCAAAATTGCTTTCCCAGTGCTCCAAATCATTGTTGATTCAGCAGCAACAAGCAAATAGGTAAGATCATTAAGGGTCATGTCGTGGTCTGTCACATAGTAGTCCTTAATGAACTCACTATATGACTCGGAAAGTGATTGAAGAACCCAGTCAACAGCCAACTTCCTTGGGACTTCGACACCCAACTCTCCCAGCTTGTCCATATGAGACTTCATCTCCAAGATGTGAGTGCATATAGACACTGCTTGCCAATAGGGATTGAGTGACCTTGAACTTTTCAAGAACTTGTGGGTTAGGGAGAATAATCGGAGGAGGTGGAGGAAGTAAAGTATGATTTCCAGTCCCATTAATGCACAACAAAGGGATTAATCTTTCACCTTGATTGCCATTTGGGATATCATCGTCATTAGTAAAGCTTTATCCAAAGGGATAAGGAAGACCATAGTTGTCATAACTAGACATCTATGAGGGAGAAATTCAATTTTAGTTGATTTAAGTCCTTAATACAACACCCAATATGAAATATTAAGGCTAGGATCCAACACAATATTTTATAACTTGGAAGAGGGATGTCGTAATCCAAGCTACAAAATATTTGAAGGTAGGTAAATGACGTTTTACCAATTTCCACCATGAAAAACGAAATTTAACATTAGGTTTTAAATGAATTGAAACTCCTAGATCTTTTGAGATTCATTGAACTATTCAATGGCATGTTTAAATCTCGATTGTGCCCTTCAAGTTTGTGACTGGGATGTCGAGGATCACAAACAAGGGGTGAATAACCATGCAAATTAACTTGGTACACACAATGTTACAACCACCTAATCAATGTGTCGGTTAACCACACACGCTCCATTGATCTATGATTAACATCAAGCTACCCTTTGCCACACATTGTCAGTCCTAGATTAGTGTGTCGGTTAACCACACACGCTCCACTAACGACTTAACAAGGTGCAAAGTGCAATTTCATGGGTTAGCACCAAATTCACATTTTCCTAAGTAACTAATATTGGGAATTTATAAGTGTTTAGTTTCTTAGTATTTATCATTATACTTTTAATGAAGGGAGAATTAATGTCCTGTCCTACCCGTTCGGCTAACGACCCTCCACCAGTCAAGGAAGCGGTGGGTGAGAGTGGACACCCATTAAACTGCCATTTTATAGGCAGTAACCTTATACCCTCCTTATGGACCGGCTTCGTGAATGAGGCCTACTAACGGTAAGTTTTACTTACTCTTATACATATATATAAATATTAAACCTATAATATTATAATAGTATAAGGGTTGAGTTTTAAACTTTTAAAATTTAAGGGTTTAATTTGGAATTAAAGTATTCATGGGGTGGGGGGGGGGAACTTTACAAATTCCAAAACTTGAGGGCAAGTTTTGAACAATTCAAAAACTCTTGGTTTCCATAACTTATGAGTTTAAAGTAGTTTAATGAAAAAACTCTTCAAGTTCCATAACTTGAGGACAAGTTATGGAAGACTTTAAAAACATTTAAAAAAGATACTCTTCATTTTCATAACTTATGGAAATTTTATGAGTTTTAAAATTCATAAATGAGACTTTTCATATAATTTGAGGACAAGTTACAAAAACTCATATTATGAACAACTTTTAGATCAATTTGAATCGAAAAGCAATTATCACATAATTTTTCTATTAATCAAAACTAACTCATAAGAACAAGATAATTCATATCATCAATCTTCAAGAAATTAGCATAAACATATAAACTAATACAAATCTTGAAATTATGACAATTATCTTTTAATTGGATGAGAATCATCATTACCATAACAACAAAATCAAATTTTATGAACAAAAACACTTTGTGGTAATGATTCTAATCCAAAACAGGCCAAAAACTCGAATATATGATGTCAGGGGCTCCAACTCGCCGATTGCAAGAACCAACTCGACGAGTTGGATGAGTTTACACATGGACACATCGATTCACTCAATGGACTCGTCGAGTTCCCTGTCCAGACAGCTAAAAATTCGATTTTTTCAGCTTTTTTCAGCAAGTAGCATCAAGTATAATTTGAAAACAACCCATGGCTCTGATACCAATGTTGGGTTTTGTATACTACAACATCCTATGGTGCACATACAACCCTAAATACCTTGGATCTATGTTTTCACTAATTATACATGCAATGATGTTTCCAAGGTATTAAGCCTATAACTAGCATGCAATTGACATATACCATACAAGATCCTAGTTAGGGTAACATACCTTTTATGTAGCTTGAAGTCTTGATGTATTTGGCCTTAAGAGCTTAGCACCAAAAGTATGAATGCCTCAAATGGCTCACAACTCACCTAGAACAAAGGTGGATCTTAAGAGAGAATTCCCTCCACACCAAAATCAACTCCATGAGCTCCAAGAACTACAAGTCACGATTTTAGCTATGGAGTGACCTATTTATATGTAGGATTCCAAGGGTCATGGGTATAACCCAAATTCATACCCATGGGTATTATGATCCATGGTTCATGTGGCCCAACTCTTTATGTGTCCATACATAAACTTGGTACATCATGGATCATAATCCCAACACATTTAAATATAACTAATTACCATAATTAGTCCCCATAGATTTAATTAGTCTCTTTTGATCCCTAAATTAATTCCAAATTAATTCTTGATCAATACTAATTAAAACATATGATTTCATATTAATATATTAGAACTTATAATATATTAATAAATCATATATAACCTTCTCTCAAGAGTCCATCCTAACAAATTGTCATGGTGTTATGCAACCCAAATGGACCATGCTACTGTCGGGTCGAGTACATACCAATAATAGTTATGGGCTTGGACATCTAATCCAACAGGTTTGAGATGTCTCTTGATAGTGTGGGTTTAAACTACCATTCACTGGCATAGTGTTGCAAGATCTCATCGCCGTGTGGTGTCATACGCTGAATCATAAATCATGAAAAGAGTGGATAGGTGCGTCTAATATATCACGGACAATGATATACCCATCGACATAGATTTTTCAAGCTCTCATCAACGTATGGTACATTACGCTGAATCATAAATATTTAAAGAAGAATATGAGGGCAAGAATGGATTGATGCGTGTAATAGCCTACAGTACATAGACTAACCATCGGCATAGACTTTCAAACTTTTATCAGTGTGTGGTTTTACACAGTGAATCATCAAGCTCTGTTAAGAAGAAAAAGGGGATAATGGATTGTTTTAGTCACGCTGAGGTGAAATCAGCATAAATCATTAACAATTTAACTCATCAACTGAAATTGGTTTAAACTTCTATATCATAGAGTAAGTTGCAATCTAGAATCAAAGATTCACCATTAATTCACAATGGTACCATGTCTACCTCAAACTAGGAGGTAAGGGGCATGAACAACCCTTTGTCATTTAAGGACTTGACATGTATCTCTTACGCTGATGACTATGCAATCATGGTAAGCCATTGGGTTTTACTCAATGCTTCAGCGGAACATGAGACTTAATGCATACGATAAGCATGCTTCCAGGTACATGGTCAAGTAAGGATGGTTAGTTTTAAAAACACCCTAGCCTTTTTATCAACTTTTTATTTGGAGCAGGCAATCTCACTTTGAGAGTTTAGACAATACTAGACAATCAACGTGAGAGGGTGACTCAATGTTCTCAGCAGATGGTCTCGCTGATGAGAGAATTAGAGATATTTAGTCACATACATCACCATGCTTCTAGGTACGATGATGTGTCAAAAGTTACATACTGGACTCAAAATTTCCACCGTCGGATTTCTTTACAAAATGGTACAAAAGAATAAACACTATAAGAATACAAACAAAAGAACTAGTCAAACAAGAAAATAGTTTAAATAGAAAAATATGCAGCCTTTTTAGAAAGGTGATAAAGACTTTATCTATAAAATCTTTGGAATTAAATAGTCATTAATGCACTTCCATTTTTCGAGATATCTACCACTTGAAATTTCAGCTATAAAAGACAACAAACAAGATCAAACATATCATGTACAAATAACACAAATCATAGAAAACAAAAAGATATTATACCTTTAGTCGTTTAGGTTCTGTGGATTTTTCCAAGCTTCATGCTCACCAAGAACAAACGAAGAACATGAACTAGTCTTTGTAACCAATGAGTTAGAGGGATCCAATCTTTGTAACCTTCGAGTTATGAGAGTCACAAAGACAACACTCGAAGGTTCCATTCACTATGATCCCTAAAGGAAAATAAGGTGGGATGGATGTCTCCTTGAATACGCCTTTGGATCTTTGAGGTGATGAAGTTGAAGTGACAACATCTATGGAAACTAGTCGCGCCAGGTCACGGAACTCCACTTCATCTCATTTCAACTGAAATAGGTTGTTCAAGACAGAAGATATATGTGCCCAGAAGAACATCTGGTGGCACAATTATCCCCCATCTAGTCTCATCAACATGAAGCAACATGTCAATCAGCATGTGCATCAGTGTTAGTGAGAGGGTAGTTGGTGTTGAAGAAAAGATGCAGAGTCAGTATTAACTAGCTCTTACAAGAAAGGTAATGCATTCAAGAAGTGACACGCTGATCTTAATCAGTTATGATCAATGTTGAAATGAAGATGGAAGGTCCTGACACATACAAAAGAAATAGAAGAACAAACATTGACAATGTTAGTAGCAAAATGTGTATGTACAATATATATTCCTTTGGTAATAGAATATAAAAAACAATTTAATGCAAACATGCCAAAAATAAATTAAAAGTGTAGCAACTTATGTTCAAAAATTTAAAAGTATCCAAGCATAAAACAAAAAAAATAAAGTATCAGTGTCAAAACAAACAAACCAAACCATATAAATATCGTTCTCCCTGAGAGCAGAAAGCACGATTTTGTTTTCAGAATCAAACATTTTTCCCTTATGACAGTTGAAAAGAACTTTGTAACCAGCATCGCAAATTTGACTGATGGAGATGAAGTTTCCTTTCATTCCTTCTACATAGAATACGTTCGTTGGCTCAATCGTCCTAAACTCAAAAGTTCCAACACCTGTTACAGCTCTTTCACTATTGTCATCGAAAGTCACCATTGGACCATCCTTCTTTGTAAAATTTGTTAGAAGTGACTTGTAACTGGTAAAATGCCTAGAACTTCCACTATCTGGGTACCAAGTTTGACCTAGATTTGGACTTGATTCAGTGTCAGCGTGAGAACCATCAGCGTCACATATGCCATCAGGGGAATCATTTACAAGAGCCATGAGACCCTTAACGTTTAGCGCCTTATCTTCAGATGTCTCCTCTTCATCCACCCATTCTTCATGATCCTCCTGTTTGGCAATAAAATCTTTTGGCAGAGAGATGTTTTCCTTCTTCATATGAGCCACTAGCTTCTTGTACAAAACTTCATAGTTCTCAGGACTCTGGGTTTTTATTTTTTCTCCTTGCAATCCCTGGCAAAATAGTCAGGGCTCCTATAATTAAAGCAATTACCTATGGTTTTCTTCTCTGAAGTGGATTTTTTTACTGAGTTGCTTCCCTTGAATTGATCTCTTCTAAAATTGTTTACTCTGCTTTCTTCATAGCGCTTGATGATAAGTGCAGCGCTGGCGACAAGCTCATCGGTGAGATCTTCATCAATTTGTTCACCCTGGTCTAAAATTTCTGAATCATTGATGGTATTCCTTGTTTCCTTTCAAGACATCAGTGAAACATATTTTTCCTTGCTCGAGTCCTTCATGATTTCCTTACAAAGAGCTTTGGTCTCTTCATAATTTTGCAGATTACCGAACAACAAATTCAGATCCATGAAATCGATCTTCTCACCGTTCTTAAGAACATCAGTGTGATGTTCCAGCTTTTCCCAAGAGAATCGAGAAACTTCAGAACCAACTGTGATGAGTGCTTAATGATTCCCAGCTTGCGCATTTCATTAACCAAACAATTAAAGCTATTGAAGGTTTAAGTAAGAGTCTCACCTTGTTGACCAAGTAAGTGCTCGTATCTTCGATTAAGATTATTGATGGTCGTAGCCTGGACTTCCACATTGCCTTCATAAGCTACAGTCAGCGTGTCCATCATCTATTGTGCTGATTCACAATTCTGTAGGAGATGATACACATGGTATGGAAGAGAGTTTCTAATAGCAGCCATGACTTTCACATCAAGACTGAGCAGTATTTTGTCATCGTCATCATAACTTGTTGCAGGCCTTTGCTTCAGAGGGCCAACAGGAGCGTTGTTTACCATGGGTTGGTATATAGGCACATGGGGACCCTTTTCAACGATATTTTTCATCTCATAGTCAATGGTTTCAAGAACCACCATGGCCTTGGTTTTCCACATGGCGAAGTTGTGTTCATTGAAGGGAGGAATTTTGTTGAGACCAACGGATTTGGAATTGCTTGAAATCGTTATGATAACTTGAGTGTATCACAAACCCGCTCTGATACCAATTTAAGGTTTGTATATGATCGGATACAGTTCAAGTATGAATAAGAAACGAAAAACTAATCTAAGTAAAATAATCAACAGAAGGTAAATAACACAGAAGTTCTCCAAATTGTTCCTTTCACCAAGAAAATAGGTTTTGTCTTCACCAAGAAGACGGGTTTGTCACAAAGACGATTACGACACCAAGACGTGTTAACATTAGGGTTTCACCCTAATGTTCAATATATACTAATCTATACAAGTATATCCCTTGATTGAAGGGATTATATCTAATCTATACTAAGAACTGATCTTATCTCAAAGATACCGAATTTGTGATCTATACTATACTTATCTATATCTTTAACTAATATACAAAGATTACACAAAATAACAATACTAAGTGTTGATGCTATTGAACTCGAGACGATGGCGTTGTTGACTTGTATAAGCTGACGCTGATAGATCAGTGTATCATGTGTTTGACTCTTCAGATCATATGGTGTGACCTTAAAGTTTCTGAAACAATTTTTAGTTTTTTTGTTGTTATTTTGTGTTTCATCTTTTGTTCTTCTCAGAGTTTAAATGTGTTATTGATGGTAAATCTTGGTTTAAAGTTAACTGTAGTTGTTATTATCAGTTCATAAATATGATAAAAGTCCTAAAATTTTACATTTTGCTGACATAAATTGATATGGCTTTAGGATGATGCGGCTAATTGGATCCACATGAACATGAAAGATTGTATCAAAGATATTTTTCAAAGTCTCTTCAACAGTGAAAATGAGAATGTTCTTCAGGTTATGATCATTATACTTTTTCTATGTTGATGTTTTCATATTGTTTTACATGTCACCTTTTTACTTAAAATAATATTTATGCATCTATTTTACATGATTCCTCTTTTATATAATTTAGGTTTTGAGTTAAAGTTTGCAATTATGGACACTAACTGGTATGGAAAACAAGAAGGAATCACAACTTTGAATGGTCTGTACATAACTTTATGGAGCAGTATGTTTAAGTTAAAGTGATTTCTTTGGCAACATCTTTAATGTTTTAGTTTTTATCCTTTAATTTTTAAATATTAGGGTTGTTATGAACTCAAGTAAGGTACATTGTTAGTTTTTACTAATATGTGAATTTGGATATGAAAGATGGTAGTTTGTATGTTTATGATTCATGTTATAAAGTTTTATGTTCCATTTTATAGAAATTTTCCATCTTATTGAAAGTTTATGGATTATGATGAATAATTTGGATCATGTTTTTGTCTATCTTACGGAAATTTCCCAACTTATAGAAATTGTCCATCTTATAGAAAGTTGTGTATTCCATCATCTTATGTTATTTTATAAAAAAAGCTTTATGGGTTATATAATTTTGGATCATATCATGCTCTAAAACTTACTTTATGATTCATGTCACATTTTTAATCATAGAAATTATATCATTATATGTCATAACTTTGGATCTTAAATGGTAGTTATTAATAGTTATCGTCATAATTTTGATGATCGGTCTTATATAAATTGGCCATCGTAATAAAAACGCTTTGAATCATACAAATTATTGATCATAGTTTAATAGACTTCTTGCAACATAAAAGTTTACCTCTTAATTAAATTTCAATTATTAATAGTTACTATACAAACCTTTATGATGCATATTATATGAATTGTCCAATAAATAATTAGAAAACGTTTGGATCATATTAAGTTATGGATCGTAGTCATGATTCAAAACCTTTTGATCATAATTTTTGGATCATAGACTTCTTGCAACATAAAAGTTTACCTCTTAAATAAATTTCAATTATTAATAGTTATGATGCAAACCTTTATGATGCATATTATATGAATTGTCCATCATAAACAATCATAAAATGTTTGGATCATATTAAGTTATGGATCGTAGTTATGATCCAAAACCTTTTTATTCCTCTTATATTTTGGATATATAAACACTACATACTTTTTGGATCATAAACATTTGTAAAGGATTTGAACCAAAAAGGTTATGATTCAAAAAGTTTATGATCCTTATTTTTTATCTGAAAACATTATGAATAATAAATATTGTGATTTTTAATCTCTTATGATTCAAAACTTGATTCAGTTGAAAATATTATCATCCTAATAATATGATATAAAATGATATGATACAAAATGAAATAATCCAAAATATTATAATTCAAATGTTATTATTCAAAAATGACGATTAACAATGTTATGATAAAAAAATATAACTTTACAAGATTTTAGCAACAATTATAAAATGATGAAAAAATCATATCACAAATAAAGATTTTAACATAAGATAATCTATTTTTATTGTAACACCCGTTCCAGGTACAAATTTAATCTTCAAATGACAATATTGTTTTGGGTGGCCACGACGTGGTAGAGCCTCACCACGACGTGACATTATCTTTTGGGCCGCGGGTTTTTGATGGACCACCACGGCGTGGCAATAGGTGCCACAGCGTGGTAGCCATTGTTGGAGAAAAACCCTATTTAAGCATCATTAACCCCCAAGACCTTTTACCCTCATCAGCCTTCACTGCCTACTCCGTTCCTTTCAAACCATAATCTCCATTGGTGGTGTTTTGAGCTCATTTTTGTGATTGGTTTCCATTATAGAGGGAAGGAAGCCATTGGAAAGCAAGAACAGAGCTTTAAGCTTTGTAGATTTAAGTTGTACACTTCTTGAGCAACCTACAAGAGGTATAAATTCCTGAACTTGATGATTATCTTTCTAGATCTTGATAATGTTAGAAGGTATGTACTTTTAATCCCATATTTTTGGTCTATATGAGTATGGGTTACTCAAGACCAAATGAGTTGCCTTTTTGGACGTTTTGGGGTGTTTAGAGTTATAAAAATAGAATCTTGACCCTTTCCTTTCCTCCATGCATGAATTTGGTAACTTGTAGCATTGTGAAATGTTAGAGTTTAGCCATGAAAAGTCATAAAGTTGGAAACTTTATGACTTAGAATGTCATTTGGGATCAAAACTGAGTTTTTGACGAAAGGACTTTAGGGATTAGGAGGTTAATGTTTAAGCATGTTGAGTTTTTGCTCTTTTTGAACTTAAATTTTAGATCCTTACTCATTGGACGGACTTAAGGGATAAAGTTGGAAATTTATCTATCTATACCCCATAATAGACCAAATTTGGGCTTTGGATCCCCTAAGATCGAATAAATCGACTTATCCCATTAAGATGTTCGGGAACAGTGACCACGACGTGGTTTGGACCACCATGGCGTGGCGACTGGGCTAAGGTCCGTCTGTTTTGGCTTTTTGTGGCCACGTCGTGGCCAAGGAAGGCCACGACGTGGCGGTCAGCTGTAGGTTAACTTTTGACTTTGACCATTGACCAGTTTTGACCAAGTTGACCAAAGGGTATTTTAGGTATTTTGAGTTGTATTTGAGATTGGTCACTATATGATGAATAGGTGATGAGTAGATCCGGTATTCAGAGCAGATATTTATTCAACTGTCGTTCAGACTGAGAGGTGAGTTTTCCTCACTAAACTTATGGGTCGAAGGCACCAAGGTCGTCCCATTAGATAGATATCCCGATATATCCTAACTGATGACATGCTGAGTATGTGGTAGATCTGTATGGTTATAGGATGGTCGTTGATATGCATTAGACTGGTAGATTTGTAGGACTACCTGTGATTTTTGGTTGTATGCTTATATGTCTGTTGAATATGTTGTTATCTATTATATGTCGACATGTTATATTGGGGTTGATACTACTGCTTTGTGATGTCAGTCAACAGACCGGGGCAATCCAAATGGGAGGTTGTGGGCCAGGGTATTCCAACCGGGAGGTTGTGGACCAGGGTAATCCAACCAGGAGGTTGTGGACCCAATACGTGATATGCAAGGCAATCCAACCGGGAGGTTGTGGGCCAGGATAATCCAACTGGGAGGTTGTGGACCCAACATGCTTATTTATATATGTTATGTGTTGTGTGGTGGTATTTTGGGGGAACTCACTAAGTTTTGGCTTACAGATTATGTTTATTGTTTCAGGTACTTCTAACGATCGTGAGAAAGCGAAGACGTGATCGTGCATACCTTACTGTTTTATGACATCAGATCTTGGGATACTCTGATTTTGAATAATACTTTTAAAACAATGGTTTTTGTAAATAATTTATGGATGACATGGGTTGTTTTGAAAATTTAAAATTTTTATGATCTTTTTTGAGATGTTACATTTATGTTGTATTCTATGATGTTACAAACAAAATTGCAGGTCCAGAAGCTATATGTTATTTTCTCATGTTACAGCTAAAGTAAAAAAAAATTACACCTTCTAGTTTATAATAAAATCATAAACAATTTATATATATATATATATATATATATATATATATATATATATATATATATATATATATAGGTTACAGAATATGTGGCTGTCATGTATGTAAGCTTATATATAAAAGCCTCCAAAATACATTGTTTTAATTTGGATATATCCAAACGAATCATGATACGATGGTTAGTATTCTTCGTACACACATTAGCCTTACTAAATTCATCGAATCTATGTTATTTTTTTAATGTGTTTATGAACCTAAAACATTGAAATCAATGACCGTTTACGAAAGCCAACTAATTTTTAAAAGTAAAATAATAGAATATGAGTAAAAAAAACATATAGATAATTCGATCAATGTTTTCACAAATTCATTGGTTATAGTTTTTCAATTAAATGACAAAATATTTTGAGTTGTAATCTTTAATAAGTATTGCTTTTTTTTATTATTTTCAATAGAAACTTCCATAGATTTTTGTTACAAAAAACTATATGATTGAACTCTTTTATTACATAATTTAATTTATTTCAGTTGTAATTTATTAAACCAAAATTTAGAGAAAATGAAATTGGATTTATTTTGCTTAAAACTACATCATTTAAAAGGTTCTATACCTAAGTTTAGGTATATAACAGTCACATATTCATTTATATATATATATATATATATATATATATATATATATATATATATATATATATATATATATGGAAAACAAAAAAACCCTAAAAAAATCCCAAAAATCATAAAAATGTTTTAAAAAAATACCTAGAGATCACAAAACTTTTTTTGACATTTTTTATGAAAAAATCGCAGGTTTTTAAAGAAATTCGCTGAAAAAAAATTTGATTACAAAAAAAAAAAAGTTTTGATTTTTTATTTTTTTTTCAGCGAATTTTAATTAAAAACTGCGATTTTTTATAAAAAAAAATTCAAAAAAAAGTTTTGTGATCTCTAATTATTATTTTTTTTTTTTATGATTTTTAGGGTTTTTTTTAGGGTTTTTTGTTTTCCATAGAACCTAAACCTATATATATATATATATATATATATATATATATATATATATATATATATATATATATATATATATATATTATGTGACATAATATTAATTGTGTAGTATGAAATTCATCAATGTGTAACGAAAAATAAACTATCTAACAAAACGTTGAACATAAAGTACGTATAGTCATATAATATTTAAAAAAAACATAAGCAAAAGTAAGTCACAATGTAATTACGAATTCATTTTCACCCATCAATTGGACCCAAACAGTAAATGTGGAGAAGTGTACTAGCATGCCACATATGTAAAAGGCGAGAGATCATTGATCCATAATGGGTTAATGACCTAGAAAGGTAACGAACTTTGGTCTTTGTCCACATTTAGGTAACCATGTTTTTTTCGTTCACATTTAACCATGAAACTTGGTTGACCCGTTCAAAATAGGGTAATATGACCTGTAATTAGCGGTAACATTACCCTATTATGAACAGGTCAAACAAGTTTACCGGTCAAATGTGTACGAAAAAAACATGGTTACCTAAATATGGACAAAAACCAAAGTTCCTTACCTATTTTGGTAATATTGAGTTCTTTATGTTAACTGCAAGTAGTCATAAGATCCATTGATGTGAAATGAAATTGGGTTGTCCGGTCTTGTGTATGAGGAGATGGTTAAGTCTTGGGTCAACCCAGTTTAGGCCCAGCTAGTTAGGGGTTAGGTTGTATACGCTTAAGGGGTTAAGTTGTATGTGTTTTAAAGATCGAACAACACAGCTTAGCCCATGACTAGCCGGGACTAAACTGGGTTAGACCAAGCCTAACCTAATTGTTCATTGACTGTTGGAGCCTGATCCCAGGGCACACAGTCCCTAAGACGATTCTTATCTAGTATTACCAAAACGGGTAAGAAACTTTGGTTTTTGTCCGTATTTAGGTAACCATGTTTTTTTCGTACGCATTTGACCAATAAACTTGTTTAACTTGTTCATAATAGGGTAATATTATCGTAATTACCGGTCATATTACCCTATTTTGAACAGGTCAAACAAGTTCAATGGTCAAATGTGAACGAAAAAACATGGTTATCTAAATATGGACAAAGACAAAAGTTTGTTACCTTTCTAGGTCATTAACCCATCGATAATTGGCGCCATAACTTTGGCCCAAGCGATAACTTGAAAATTATACGTTTTATGAAATGATTGGCTGAAAATTGTCTTTATGGTTCTTACTAATTTTTTTATTTCTATCGGATCCGGACCATATATATATATATATATATATATATATATATATATATATATATATATATATATATATATATATATATATATATATATATATATATATATATATATATATATATCATTTAATGTAATAAAGTTATTATTTTATGTATATTTTTTATTATAAATAAACTTTATATAAAATGATAAAAAATTTATAAATATATATAAATTTGACACTTTAAGTAGCCGGAAATATATTGGTTTGATTAGTAAAATGATAAACATATTTTGTGCATTTTTTTTCAACAATTTTATGACAGTAGGTTGGAACAAGGTTTTGGGGACCATTGAAAACATGAAGAGTTCCTAGATTTGCACATTTTGTTTTGAATATGTCTGGCTTTAGACACCTTACAACCAAAACAACCTCAGCTTTTGTAAGACATGATTAGAAGAAAAAGAAACATTTGACCGTGTTTTGATTGTTACAACACATCAATAATTGTTTCAAACTCAAACATGTGTTAACAAACTCCATGTATTATTTTTACCTCATATCCCTCATCATAATTCAGTAATTTATCAAATTTTGTTACAAAATGTCAGTTGTATAAGAGACAAAAAGAAGTGATGAAGTCATGTGAAAAGTTAGTAGATGTTATCGACCTTTTTTTTAAGTAACATATTTACATATTTCCCAAAAGTTTAGTCAATACGTGAATTCAATCCCTGGTCGGCTCGTCCTATATTCCCAACTCCACTATTGATAATAAGTCATATTCGAAAAGGTATAAATGTTTTAGATCCATTCTTTTTCGTGTCTATGGAGGATGATTTCATGGACAATAATCAAAGCATGAGATTTAGGTTTATAATATTTATTTTATCTTGAGAGAATATAAAACAATTGGTATATTCTTAAATTACTTAACATTTAATATTTTCATACCACCTTCTATAGTATGAGAACGATTGTAATGCCCAACGGTGTGCTGAGTGAAAGCTTCCCCTATCCTGGAACACCATATCGTGGGTGAGGGAAAAAAATGAGGGGAGTCTATTCCTCACTCTCTCTTCTCGTGTGATTGATCATTTTTTTCAGCTTTTTTAATATTTATTAAATTATATAATTACTAAAAAATTACAAAAAAATATATCAAAATTTATGGTTTTTAATTCCCTACAAAACGAGTATAATATTTGTAGGAAATATATATTTAAAAAAAAAGTGAAAGATTTGTCCCATACACCCTGGGTTTTGGTGAGGGAAGAAAAATAAGGGAAAAACTGACGTGACAGGCATAACGTGAAGGACCCTTCTCACACACACCTTCGGGTCTAATTGACAATCCAACTATTGTCCTTGTATTCTTTACTACTTGATAAAATTCAGTCATTTCAAAAAAAAAAAAATAGAACAAAATAAAATAAAATACCCAAAATTTTAAATAACTTAATTAAAAAACCCCTTAAATTTTTTTTTTGAACAGCTAACACACACGCTCTAAATACGATGTAACTATGTTCTTATTTTTGTCACTGGTGTTGCATTAACTAAAGGTTCCCGTGTAACAGTTCCTAATAAATAAATTAATAAATAACCAAAGGTTTAATTGCCAATTTTTGGTTGGCTTATTTAATGTAATTAAAAATATTTATTTCCTAGAAAATCTATAAAAAAAAATTGACGTTCTATTAATCTTGGGATGTAATGTTATGTGAAATTGTTTCAAAAAGAAAAAGACTAACGAAAAGAACATATGGGTAGAGTTGTAAACGAACCGAACGAACACGAACGGAGCTTGTTCATGTTCGTTCGTTTAAGTTAGCCGAACAAATAAACGAACACGAACGGATAAACGAACGAGTTTCCTTGTTTATGTTCGTTCGTTTAACAATTTATATTGTTCATGTTCGTTCGTTTATGTTCGTGAACATGCTAAACGAACATAAACAAACGAACATAAATGAACAAAGATAAAAAAAACATAATTGAAGATATATGAACATAAATGAACATATAATACACTAATGTAATCAAATACAATTAAGCATATGTGAACATAAAATGAACTTGTATGAACGAACGTAAACGAAAAACATAAACGAACGTTCACGAACATAATTGAACGAACGAGACCATTGTTCATGTTCGTTCGTTTAACTAAACGAACGATAATTTGTGTTCATGTTCGTTCGTTTATTAAATAAACGAACTTCTCGTCGAACGGTTCACGAACAGTTCGTTGAACGTTCAGTTCGTTTACAGCCCTACATATGGGGAAGTGCTAAAGAGAATTAACAGAAAAATCAGTTTACGTTATGCTTTTTTAATTCAAATAAACTAAAATTTTTGTTTGTTTTTTTTTTCTGCAAAAAAATAGAATATGAGTTTACAAAAGAAAAAAAAATGAATAAAGTGGTACTTTTTATTAACATAAATTACATAAATATATTTGTTAAAAATATTAGAAAAAAGCTGATAGCCATTCTTTGCAATGAACGATCGTGATATCCAACTTTAATTGATTACGTTTATATAATTTAAATCAGACTTTAACTCAAATACGATTTTTTTGTTACAAAAGATTGACATAACTCATAACCAAAAACTTATAAGTGGTGGAATCAAACACAAAACTTGTTTCCATGTGGAAATATTTAAGTCCATTAAGATTTTCTAAAAGCATAACTTGTATACCTATTTAGTATTTATGCCTTAAGTTCTTGTTGTCAGAGCAAAGTATACAAATAGTAGAAAATAGAACACTTCTAGAGAGAGAAACAGAAGCAACTTCTACTGACATTTTTGTTTCCATTTCAAGTTTTAAAAAATGGCGAATGAGTGAGTGAATTTCACAGATGGGTATTGAGAGAAGAGAGGAAGCTCGTTTCTGTTTTTGTCTTTTTTGTCTTCGTTTTGATCACATAAGAAGAAGAAGAAGACGACAACAGCGAACAGTGATTGCATCTTCATGTTTTAAAATCCCTCCAATCATTTCGGTTTTTGTTTTCATGCTCCTGATGTTTTCCCCTGTTTTTCCGGCGACCTCTGCTAAAAAACTCCGGCGAGACCACCATGTTTTCCGGCCACAGGAAGAAACCAATAAGATGAAGCTGGTTAAAGCTCATCTCATGAAGATTAACAAACCTTTTGTCAAGTCAATTCAGGTACTGCTTTTTTGAATGAAATTAAAAAAGAAAAAGAAAATATAACTTTTTCTTTCATTAATACATTCATATATTACATATATATCAAATACCCATTGGATAAATTCGAATAAATTTCAATTTTTTTTTCTTTTGGAACAGAGCCCAGATGGTGATACGATAGATTGTGTTTTGAGACATCATCAGCCAGCTTTCGATCATCCTAAATTGAAAGGAACGAAGCCATTGGTGGGTTTATATTATCTTTTGGATTAATATCAGATACAATAAGTATAAGTATTGCTTCTCTTTTTTATTAAAGATTTGTTTTTGAATATGTTTATATAGGATCCACCTGAGAGACCAGATGGGCATGATGAAGGAGAAATAAGCTCTGAAAATCATCAGCTATGGAGTTTATCAGGTGAATCATGCCCAGAAGGAACAATTCCTATCAGAAGAACAAGTGAGCAAGACATTTTAAGAGCAAATTCTGTTAAGAAATTCGGTCGAAAAATTGCAAGACCAGTTAGAAGAGACACTTCTAGCTATGGACATGAGGTTAGTTCTCAAAAAAATAAAAATAAATAAATAAATAAAGAATAAAAAATAAAAACTCATAGTGTTATTGTCAAGCCTCGAACCTGAATCAGTTTGTTTTATCTCAAACCCCAAACATTTATCCATAATCGAAGCTATGTCCGATAAGAAGAGTCAAATTGGATTGGTAGGGCTAATTGGTGAAATGGATAATAAATATTTAGGGGAGGTCAAACTGGATCGGTAGGGTTGGGTTGGAGTATAAAGCCTTTTCTTTTCTATTTTCCTTCGGTTCATATATAATTAGTGTAATTTTTATAAGTATAAAGTATATTACTATTAGAACAAAATGTTAAATTTATAATGGAAACAATTTTAAAAAGATTGTAAGTATTTAAATTTATGTATTTTATTCAAAACATAATCCAAATTAAAATATTCCATGTGTAAGAATTTACATATCAAGAAGCATCTCCAACCCCATACTAAAACTTCACTTTTACGTTAAACTTTTAAAAACCAACATTAGGTTTACATAAAATATGTTGTTGGTATACAATATTATATTATTCATTAACAGTAAATGTAATATTAAAATTCCAGCAATACAAATTGGTCCTTTTAACTTTGACCTTATTCATTTTTAGTTTAGTTCTATTATTATATTTAATAATTTAAAATACAAAATTGATATATATTGCAATCTTAGTAATATAAATAGTAATATAATACAAACACACAAGTGGCATATATGTGTCGAGTTTGTAAAAACCCAATAAATATAGGGGTTGTTTTTGGAAAAGTATAAAGTTGGATAAAATATATTTTTTGTTGTTAGATATAATATAATGGGTTGGAAAGATTTACCCTTTGAGAATATCACTTACATTATTTTTATGAATTTTGGTGTTAATGGTTGAGAAGTGCCATTTTAAGTATATGAAGATTTTCATGGTTTTGCCATCATTTCAGAGATTTCTACTGAAGGATGGTTAATTAATTGTAATACAATGGTACTACTTTGATACTGACATGGAGGTGACAAAACTATTATTTTCTAGTTGTCATCAAATTATAGCATTAAAACAAGTAATACCCAAAGGCTAAAGTCACCTCTCTCTTCATTTATACAAGTTATTTCTATTTTATGATTATTAAAAGGTATTCTACAATATTGTCTCATTTGGCATGAACGTGATCCTTGGGTTTTATACTAAGTATCTATGTCCAATACACATACATCAAACACAGTACAAATATTAAATTCTCTTTATGAATTATGATTTAATTGTTGAAAATTGGGATTAATAAAGTTGAAAAATGGCAGCATGCAGTTGGATATGTAAGTGGGAATAAATACTTTGGAGCAAAAGCAAGCATAAATGTGTGGGCTCCAAAGGTGACCAATAGATATGAATTCAGTCTATCACAAATGTGGCTTATTTCGGGTTCCTTTGGTCATGATCTCAACACCATTGAAGCCGGTTGGCAGGTATTTTCATTTACACCCCCTTCTCTTTTACTTTCATTCATTTTCACCCCTTCGATTATCCACCATTTAATATATATGACCTTTTGGTTTAATAAAAAATCGAAGGAAATTCAGGTAGGCATTTATTCATAATGATGGTGTTTTCACTTTTTCTTTACGATTTTAGCCTTACTTTGTTTAACTTTAAAGTTTAAATGGATGGAGCAGAACTGTAAAAAGAGATTTTGAAATGATATGTGCAGTATGAGGTCCATTAAATATGTACCTGCAAAGCGTTTTTCACACTTTATGTAAAGAAAATGTAGAAAAGTCATTAAATGCATTTTTTAGTCAAATCTGTTATACATGTCATGATGCTACATATCAAATATTCTATTAAAGTCTCTCTTTTTTTTTTGTATAAATTATCATTCTAAAAGTTCTATCCTGTGTACTTAAAGACTAGAAAAGATAAACATCGAGTGTTCTTCAAGAAGTATATATATATATATATATATATATATATATATATATATATATATATATATATATATATATATATATATATATATATATATTTTATGATAACAGTTTACTAAGACTTCATATTGTCAAATCTGAAGTAGTAAACCAAGAACTATTTGTACTTCATGCAGTAAAAATAGTACAAATAGATGTTTCTTAATGCCATTTAAAGCTGATTTAAGTCACTAAAGTCCTCAACTACCTTCCCATCAAATTGAATTTATTGTTTTACCAAATATCTATTAAATTTATGAAATTGAATTTATTATTTTACCAAATTTCTATTAAATTTCTTTTCAACAGGTAAGCCCAGAGCTGTATGGGGACAACCGCCCTCGATTCTTTACTTATTGGACTGTAAGTTGTACAATTATGTGTATTTTTAAATAAATTATTATCTTTAAAATAATATATAATATTAACTTAAAATTACAGAACGATGCATATCAAACAACGGGATGTTACAACTTGCTATGTTCAGGATTCGTACAAACAAATAGTAGGGTTGCGATTGGAGCTGCTATATCTCCATTGTCTGTATACAATGGTGGACAATTTGATATCAGTTTGATGATTTGGAAGGTAAATTCTTTAAACCGTTGTACACTATAAAAATGAGTTTTAAAACAAGTTTATATAATCAGAATATATAAAAATACATAATAGTCATTTGGGTTTTCAGGGGTAAAAGTGTCATAATGCATGTCCAGTTTTCTTGCATAAAATTTTGAATCAAGAACAAAGCTGTTTATTAGCTTATACAGTATCACAAGAAAGATTAAGAAAAAAAAAATATTCGGATTACCTTATATGGTGTCAAATTATAATAACTTGATAAGTTGTTTTGAAGGATCTCTTTGACATACATAAGTTTGCTTATTTTTTGAGTTTATTATAATTTAATGTTATTTGATACCATTAAAATAGTTTGTAGACTAGTTTTTTAATAAACTATTTTGAAATGGCTTATCGATGTGCTGAATTACTAAAAACTAACTTTTCAGCTTAGCTCGCCGAACACATGATAAGCCGACTTACAAGCTAAAAACTAATTTTTCAGCTTAGCTCACCAAACACAGCCTTAGTGTTTGGAAAACCACTCTCAAAAAATAAGAGTGGATAAATTATTATGCATGTCATTGTTATTTTTTATTGTCTTATCGAAATCAGAAAAAAAATATATGTAAAAATGTATTGCTGAATCTCACATTTTCTTTGGTTTAACAGTGATATAAATTACATGAATTTTCCCCAAAATCAATCAAATCACCTAACATAAATTATCAATAACAACTAGAATTACCTATATGTCCTCTCTTCTAAATTGTTGGTCTTATTGTCTTTTTAGTCAAATTGACTTATTTACATTACTTAATTAATTAATTTGATCAAAATTTGAAGGGAAAAGAACAAAAAATATCAACTTATTCAAGGTATTATACAGGATCCAAAGCATGGCAATTGGTGGTTGGAATTCGGATCCGGTACCTTGGTCGGGTATTGGCCCGCTTCTTTATTCAGTCACCTCCGTGATCACGCAAGCATGATTCAATTTGGGGGAGAAATTGTAAATAGTCGGTCTTGGGGTTCTCACACATCGACCCAAATGGGAAGCGGGCATTTTTCGGGTCAAGGATTCGGTAAAGCATCTTATATCAGGAATATGCAAGTGGTTGACTGGGGCAACAGTTTAATTCCTTTGTCCAACTTTAAAATATTAGCTGATCATCCGAACTGTTACGATATTAAAGGTGGGACAAACAGGGTGTGGGGTAACTATATCTACTACGGTGGACCCGGTAAGAATCCTAGGTGTCCGTGAAATAGACATGACATTCTAGTATCGAGTATAAGTATACCAAAGATTGAAAAAGTTTTGAGATTTTTTTTTCGCTTTAGTTTTCCTTATGAGGTTTCAAGATTTTTCCATGATGTGTGGGTATTTTGTTTTTCTAACACATAGGATTGTAATCAGAACATTATGTAAAGTTATAGTTTTGAGTTCTAAAATTTGATATAATCTTGGGTTGAGTGCATTCTGGATTTTATTTTTCACGTGTATGAAATTTATGTCGAAATATTTGGATAGTTTAGTGCCAAGTTTTAAGTTATTCAAGTTTCTAATCCTTCTTGTAAAAACATGACGAGGTTATGCGTAATGTTCTTATAGCTCGGGGATGCATATTGTATCACCGAAGTTAAGTCAATATGATGCTCAATAATCAAAGAGAAAATGAGATTGAACATTATGATAGAATATGAAAGAATATGTTTATTTATCAAATGAGAATGATATAGAATATTCCCTATATAATGTGATTCCATCATGTTGTTTTATTACATTAGAACTGATTCTTTAACGCTATGTGTTATACTCATCTTTCATCATTCTATATTACGTCAATGCTACGGTCTCTTCCTTAATTTTTCACTCTATCTTTCATCTTTGAAGAACAATTTACAAGTTACGATTTACAATGTATAAGAGAAAAAAAAATGGCAGCCAAAGAATAGGGTTAAGAAAGGAGAGAGGGCGGGATCGTCGTCTCACCATGCAGTGGGGCCGCTAATGGCGGCGTGGTGTTCATTGTGGCTCACAACGCCACATCATCAACATGTTGTCTGATTATAACATATATATATATATATATATATATATATATATATATATATATATATATATATATATATATTACTTTTATTTATCGAAGCTTTAATGTATGATATACATATAGTATTATTTATGTTTGAGTTATTAAGCGTCGTTGAGGTTTATTTTTATAACATCACATTATTATCTTTAGGGCTAGGTTATTATGTGGATAATATATATTGTGTGGATGTAGGGTTGATTGTAGACCAATCATTTTACTTATTTTAAGAAAGTGATTAATAATTATTATTAAATTAAACATAATAGAAAAATATCATCTAATTTAATTCTAAGGGCATTTGAGTCGATTAAGATAAATTTAAAAAGGGAAAATTTCATATTTTAAGGGATAATTAATTCTCTTGATTTAAAAAATATGATTTTTTTTTAAATTAATTCAATTTCAATTTTAACATAATTTGTAAATATAACCGATTTTATTCTGGCATAATGTTATTTTGTTAGATTGATGTTCTATGAAAATATTCTATCAGAATGTTATTCCGTTAGAATTTTATTGAAGAATATCAAAATTATTAAACCCCAATTGAATAATAACAACATCTTTATATATTTATAAACATCCGAACTTAAATACAAATTCATACATATTCTTACAAAATAATAGTCTTATATATTTTAATATAATTAATACATATTTTAATAGAATGTCATCAAAAATTAATAAAATTCTTAAAGAATAGCATTGTTAAATATACAATACTTGAACAAATACGCTTAATGTTCTTCAGTGATCTAAATAATCAACTTGATTTCAATTATTCTTACGAAAATGTGATGTATTATCGTAAGAATGCAATTCTTGGTAGAATATACTTGTTTTTGAACTCGATTCCAAATATTTCTCTTGTATGTATTTGTATGTTCTGTAAATATTCCGCCATGTAATTCTGTAAATATTCTGCAAGAATGAATATTTAAATATTCTACCACAATGGTTTTGAATAGTCTTAAAAGAATTTGTATTATCAAGAATATACACAATGAACAAAACATATAAAATATGAATACTTGAAAAGACAAAGTTAACACAAAACGCTCATTTGATTCCAACCATATAAAAAGTTGCATCACCTTATCTTTTTCAGAATCCTAAATAAATGATCCAATTTGCTTGTAATTAGAAGATTAGAACTAAAAAATACATTTCAAAATGTAGTGTATTCTAACAGAATTCACTATTCAAAATGTAATGTATTCTTACAGAATACACTATATTGTGTATTCGATTTTCCTAAAAAATTAGTATTCTATCATAATACATTAAGAAATAAGAACATTGAATAACATAATCATATAATGAATAAAAATGAATAACATAATCATATAAGAAAAATAAAATAAATTCTAATGTGAATAAACAAATTCCTAACAAGTTCTATCGTGAATAACAATATTTATAAAACAAATTATAATATGAATGACGATCCAATTTGATTAACATCAATTTATAAATGTACGTAAAAGTTGGTGATTTAGGTTAGTTTCTCATAGAATACCTACCGAAACAAATAAATGATGTCTAATATGCTAACACTAAAATTCAGTCCAATGTCAAATAATATAATTTAATCTTAAAATAAACATGTGAACTCTATATAAACAATGTCGGATTTGATTTGTTGTTGGGAAAACGTTAATTTTGAACACAAAATCGTATTTTTCCCTAATTTTTAAACTTTTATTGAAATAATAATTTGATTAGTGATGAACTGTTCAATAACTTCCAAAATCAAAGAAACCGAAATGGGTATAAAAAGTTGATTACTTAATGCTATGGATCTCTTAATCAATTAACAATTAACAGTGGTATTTCAAAAATCAAACTAATAAAATTAGGTGTCAATGTAGTGAGAGAAAAAGGTGATTATCCACTTGCTACTACTCAACGTAACGTTAGACAAATTCAATAAGACATGAGTATTTATTTTCAGAAAATCATCGAATCAATGTAAAACAACAAACACATGAAATCAAAAATGACGAACAACAACCAAGGATCATCACATTAATCGGATTTGTATAGATAAATAATGAAATTTGACAATCATGAAACTCAAAATGGGATCGACACACAAACCTATTTGTGCCGACTTCCGAATATCCGAGAAAAAAATATCAAGAGAACTACAAACTAAGAACACGTGTAGAAGAACAATATTGGACCGGCAATGGCGTCGATATAGGGTTTAACGGTAATTGTGAAGAAGGCGATTGTGAGTTGTGGCCTGTAGGGTAAAGATATGAAACTGATTTCTTATTTAAAGAATAATTAAATGATTTATAAACATACCAAAATTAATTAATATTTAATATTACATTTTTACGTTTATCTAGATTTTTTGAAATGATTGGTCTACATTAATTCTTATATCCACACAATAATTGTTTATCCACATAGAACCTAGCTCATTATCTTTATTTGTGAATTTAATTTCCTTTCTTTAGAAAGACATATTGTAAGAGTTAATTTCAATTATTTTTCTTGTATATAACAAACAATACATTGAATAAGTCATAATACCAAAAATACACTTGATCATTCTCAAGATAAATTAATGCATCGTTTCAGTGATGACTTTATGGATGGAATCTAGATAAAAAGAAGAAGGGACAGTATGCAGAGAGATTAAATATGAAAGATGGCCTTATCGCTCATCGTTTACACAAATGATTTAATATTTTATACTGATGGAATATCATTGAATGACAACATAAAAGATAAATATAAATAATTATAAGCCCACATCAATTACAAAAAAAAATCAAAATCATGGACTTTGCTAAAAAAGGAAAAGTTACGATTTTCATGAAAGATATCGAGTGTTTCCATGCACTCTAGTTTATTTATATTATAAAAATATAAAAGTTTCAAAAGGAATTTACAATGTGATGAGGACTGATCAGACATTTGAATCTTGAATTGGTCCCAAGAGAAGGAGTGATGATTAGAAAGAGATTTCACAACCACAACCAGCAGTTGCTTTTCTAAAAATATAATCCCCTCTACTTAAATGCTCACCAACCTGTCATCAAAATACAAAAAAATAAATAAATAAAATTTAAACTGAAAATGACTTTGTTGCCCCCACCATACCAGCTGGCTAATTATGCAGGTTTGATGTGGCCATGGGTACGAAAGGGAATTGTAGTCCAAAATCCAGGTCATATATGACCTTAGAATCCGCATCAACATAACTACACTGTGTGTTGGGAGGGGGGATATTAATTTTGGCGATGATGACAAGGGCATTTACGTCATTTGAACGCCAAACGCACTCTTACTTCACTAGCAATATCATTTTCTTTAAAAATCTTATTGACTTTAATTGTTAATTATGATAACAGTATGGTAGTGAGAATGCAACTATATATCATTGATAAATAAATAGATGGCACAAAGTATAATCAATAACAAAATTTATGAATTCCTGAATCATACAAATTTCTATAATAGAATTGAAGTTCATGTTCAAGCTTCCAGTAAGTAGTTGGATCCACCAAGCTTTTGTCTTGCAATTCCTTTAGCAAATTTACAGCATCTCCACACCTCTGCTGATTGGAAAACTAATGAAGCATAGTGAAATAGGCAATGCAGCCAACCTTTGATTTCCAATCATCTCCCTCAAGTAACTCAGAGCTTCATCTACTTCACCCTCAAGTGTTAAAGAATTCACAAGCGGGTTATACGATTTACTACTTGGAACAAAACCTTTGGCCTTCACCTCATCACAAATCTTTCTAGGATTACATTACATGTTCTTCCTTGAGAGCACAAACCATGGATCAAGTAATCAAGAATTCTGAAGACAATCATACACAGGTAGACTGTGCTACCCCTCAAAAAATCCTGAGTACTGTAATTTTTATAATAATAATAATAAAAAAGATTAGTTTAAGGTTCTAATACTTAGCCTAACGTTTAAACTTCAAAAGGCTAAAAGCCCAATTAACGTCCAAATGTGGATTTTGTGGGCTCACTCAAATGCAACGTCGGAAAGAGCAGGAGGACAGATTTCATCAAGAATTGAAAAAAGCAAAATTGTTAGAAGCTTGGAACAGAACTCGCTGCTACCGCGGGACCTGGACGGCTGGAATAGAGAAATAAAAACATCAACGGTGAATCGCATGAACTTTTGCGGTGCTGACTACAGTGGAAGAACAAAAGGTAGAAGGACGAAATCGTTGGAAGGTTAGAAATTGCAGCCTTCAAAATTGAAATCATGAAACAAGTAAGTTTCCTATATGGCTGTTAGGAACCCTAATTTTAATAATCACAAATTATCAAGCATGCCACTTTGAATTTTTGAGTTGTGATTTTACCTTCTTGATTAGAAGAGCGACCTTGAACTTTTGAGCTACGATTTTAATTTGGAAAAGTGATTTAGATTTTAATTTAATCTTGTCGATTCAAACCTGAAGAGCTTCATAACTTAATTACTCTACAAGCTTATAATTAAAATCTAAATCACTGCTCAAAATTAAAATCGCAACTCAAAAGTTCAAAGTCGCACCTCTAATCAAGAAGGTAAGACCACAGCTCAAAAGTTCAAGTTACATGCATGGTAATTTATGATTATTAAAATTAGAGTACATCAGAAGTATATAGGAAACTTATTTGTTTCATGATTTCGATTTTAGAGTTTGTGATTTCTAAACTCCACACGATTTCTTCCTTCTACCTCTATTTCTTCCGCTATAGACAAAACCGCAACAACAGGCTATTCACGATTGATGTTTTTCTTCCTCTATTCCAGTCGTCCACGTCCAGTGATAACAACGAAGTTGTGTTTCAAGCTTCTAGCGATTTTGTTTTTTCGTTTCTTTATGAAACCAATCCTCACACTCTTTCCAACATCGTATTTTGAATGAGCTCACATAATTCACACAGTCATTTGGACGTTAATTGGGCTTTTAGCTTTTTGAAGTTTAAACATTGAGCTAAGTGGGCTAAGTAGTTTAAATTAAACCTTTTTTATTAATTTTTACTGTACTCGGGATATTTTTTAGGGATAGCACAGTCCACCCTTGACCACAACACGTATAACGTTAATGAAAAGAGGGAAGCTAATATATATTTTACGCTTGGATAATTAGGGATTTGAGGAACTTTTATATCAACATAATTTTGCTTCAAACCTCGTATGGATTTCGACCTGATGATACTTATTATATCTACAATTCAAATACGGCAAAGGCGACCTTGGAATCCAAATTCCATTTGGATGGATATTGGGGAGGTGGGTAAAATTGAGCATCGAGACAAAAACACTTAAAGTCATAGAATCAATGGAAGCTCCAGGAAACCTGCAAAAGATGCTAAAAAGGGAAAAGATAGTTTGAGAGAGAAGTAACACATAAAAAAGAAGCAAATACTAACAGCAAAAATCTGAAAACCAAACCCCACGACACATATACAAAGGAACAAGCTGCTCAAAAACCCTAATATTTAACCCTCCTTTTGAGGTCATGTACTTAGAAAGAGCAAGCTCCTCAATGTATGACCATATACTATCCTCTCACTTCCTTCTCCAATGTCCTCTCCTCCTCCTACATTGAACAAACATTGGCTTCACCCACCTTACCATTGCAGATGGAGGCCTCCTTTTGTTCATACCACCTAAGTCTTCATTCTCTCAATTTTTTAGTGATTTGTGTCACTCTCAATGCATTTCTTATAGCTACATTTGGTGTCCTAGTTAGCAGAGTTGTGCCACAAGTCCACCTCAACATACTCATTTCTGTTACTACTATCTCTCTTGTTGCTACTACCATCTCTCTTGTGGTCCTTCTTGCTAAGGCAATATTGAGATCCATACATCATGGTCGGCCAAATAGCTACCCTATATAACTTCCCCCTTTCAGCGGAACCTTCTTATCACATATGACTTTATAGTCGCCATTTATTTTAACCAACCTGCCTTTATACGATGTGTGACATTTACCTCCACTTCCCTTGTGGATCATTGACCACAAATACCTGGAGCTCTCCATTGAGAGAAGAGCTTTGATAAGACCTGTTATTCGAGACCCAGGGATTCTCCCAAAACAGAGTAAAACTCTATAATTCTTATTCCATCATAATCAATAAGTCATATCAAAACCCTATATATATATATATATATATATATATATATATATATATATATATATATATATATATATATATGTGTGTGTGTGTGTGTGTTAATAGATAATCCTGTCCTAAATTAAAAGATACCGGTGGAGTTTAGCCAAGTCTTTCTCCAGCCGAGTGATTCGATCAGTGTTGTTCACCATCTCCATACCCTAAATAACGATGAAAGTCCCTGTGAATAGTGTTGACATAAACAGTACCCCGTGGAGGTTTTTGTTTTGATAAGCTAAGAATTATTATGAATTGAAGATTGTTCTTCTTGGAGAGTCCATTCCTCTCGAATGAATGGGAAAACCCTAATATTTTTTATCTGTTTCATAGCTTGATTATCAATGAAATCTGATTCTTATTCAAAAATGTATCAGGGTCTATCAGAAAACAATTACTAATGTTTTACTACCTGCTATGAAAATAAATAAAGTGCAACTTTTACACCTTCTATTGAATTGTGGAGGATATTGGATTAGTAAAGTTTTGTGGATTAAAGCGCAGCTTTTACACCTTCTATTCAATACAGTAAGCTTTTGATTATTGTTCTTGCTGTTGGTTTTTTCTTAAAATTCAGTTCATTGCAATTCTTTTATGAACATAAAACCAATGAATGATATATGTTATTCTGAACCTATAGAAATGCTTCACAGGTGTAATATTTTCAATTTATGTTATTCTGAACCTATAGAAATGCTTACATTTGTTTTCTTTAACCCAATAATGTCAAAAATGAAAAAGGAAGATTGAGACCATTTCAGCACTAGGTTGAAACCGAATATGTTTCATGGAGAAAAAAAAAAGAGAAAAAAAAAACACTTTTGTGAAGAGTTGATATTTTATAAACAAATCATATGAAACGCCATCTTCTTTTTAACCAAACATGGTATTTGAGTGGATTTCAAATTCAAATCCTTCAAAATCTAAGAGTTTAAACTAACATAATAAAGTTTACCAGAATTAAAATACTTGGAGTTTTGTTCAAATTGCTTAGAAAACTAACTCATGCTACTATTTATTTATAAAGAGCTTGTATTTTGTCTTAAACATTGTTATTATCGAGCAAGTGGTTTTTAGTCCCCCATATGTAGAACTTTTGGGCTAATAAGTAAATAATGTACATAAATGTTACTAAATGTCTAGCATATGCAGAATTCTTAAACCAAACTTCTAATCACTAAAATGTTTCTCTATCATTGAAATGTTACTAAATGTTATGCTTGTTTATAATCTTGCTTATAAGGCATGTAAACAACAGTAACAGATAGCAATTAGCAAATAAGTTACGGTCATAATAAAAAAAAACTTCACTTTCCCTACAATTAAAAAACCCCAATTCCGTTTTTCAAACAATCAATACAAACTAACTATTAATCAGCGTCGAAAGTATAAACAAATGAAGTTTCAACTGATTCAGAGGCAAAAAGAACAAGGTTTGGCATAACAGTATGTCCAAAACGAAATGTATAGTACGATACCTAGAATTCGATTTCGAAACCGTAGTGTGTATAACTCTTAAACTGATTTGCCAAACCTTTAACTCAATTTAGAAACCACAGCTAGCTCCAACTCTTAAACTGATTTTCCCAAGTAACCCTACGTTTAGCACAGAGCTCTTGACTCGATTTTGCAGGAAACGCGATTTGCCCAAATAACCCTAAATATTGCACAAGTCTGAGGAAGTCTAGGGTGTTTGGTATTTGGAAAAACAATCCCAAACACCCCCTTAGAATGCTAATCGATAATTTGAGTAATAAATTATAGACAAAATTGCAAAAATGGTCTCTGTGGTGTGCATTTTTTTGGGGTTTTAGCCTAAACCCGACCTTTTTGGCTTCGTGGTCCTTTTGAGCTAGTTTGCTTGTGATTTTGGTCCCTCGAAAAACTAAAAAGACTAAAATGCCCTTTCTGATATACTTTTTATGTTTTTTCATTTTAATTTAAAGGAAAAAGAAAATAGTTAATTAATTTGGGCCTCTCTCTCTCTCTCTCGTACACACAAACGTGGATATCATCTCTCTTACCCATACATCTTTCCCTCCCTCTTTCTTCCCCAAACTCAAATACCTAAAATCACTAGACCAACATGAATCTAGTAATCATCTTCAAGATTAAGGAACTTTCGAATTCAGGGGAGGAAAAACAAGAAGGGATGGGGAAGAAGATGGTACTCACTCTCTCCCTAATATGATGATTTCTTCTCTCGCAACCACCCTTCTCTCTACTTCGCTACTCTCTCATATATGGACATCAAACAACCCATCACATTCGATCTACTTCTGTTACGGGAGATTCTATCACCAGAAAGATATCACGAAGATGATGACATGCCTTATTCCTCCTCGTTACTCTGATCTGCAGATGGGGCCACAAACAAGCGAGAACAGGGGACGAAGATAGTGATAATCGGTAGCTGATGATGGTCTCGTTTGGAGCTAATAATGAAGATGATGGGGAAATCGAGTTTCAGGTTCCATAAATCAATGTTTCAATCAATAATGTACTTATGGAAATTTCATTTCCTTCTAAGACTATGATGGTAAAATTCGAAAATTTAGGTTTCAAATTTTTTTAAAAGAGTGTAGTGGTGTTGATTATGATGACATGTGCGGAATTAGAAAGATCTAGTAAATCATCATGTAAAATCAAGAACACAAAGAGTAAATAAATCTTTTTAAGCTCATATTAGATCTAGAAAGGATATACAAATGGGTTTGTACATAATTTCACTCTCTAGTCTAACACTCCAAATGGTTCCTTACATAATGGGAGTCACTCACTTCCTATTTATAGGAAAGACTCAACCCATTTACACATACAAAGGGGAAAGCCTAAAACACTACATCCAAGAGTGACTTTGCACCCTAACATTCTCCCCCTCAAAGTTAGGATTGGATGTCCGGCTTCAATCTCCAACGAGCTAGCACGATCAAGACCAAACTCCCCCTCGAAGTAACACCGGTCTTCAAATCCGCAAATGAATATTCGACAAACCCGAGAAGCTTCGAATACCCATCATTCTCCCCCTTTTTATAATCAAAAAATGATTATAAAACCCACTAAGGGTGAGAAGCGCCCGATGAATAGTCTTCACGATACTCCCCCTTGATGTGTACCAAAAATGAATCACCAAAAATCTTGCACGGAAAAACAATCACGAAAAAGCCACAAAAAATTTCCAATTTATGAAATTTTTTGACTTTTTAGGTGAAAGTTGCAAGATTTTTCAAAAACCGGGTAAAAATCGTCATTTTCTGAATTCTGCAGGGACCCGTTGCGCCCAAAACAGCCAAATATGCGAAACTCTACCCCATTTGCGAAACTGGACATAAAGCGTAAATTCGCACAAACTGCAGGGACCAGAAATGAAAAATCTTCATTTTCTCAACTTTATAACACTATTTTCGACTTTGGGTATAAACTGCCAAAATGTCGAAACTTCAGGTGCAATTTTCGAAACATCTTCACAAGGCATCCAAAATTTCGAAAATAAGTCCTTATGGAATGTGCCATGTTTTCGAAAGTTCAGGGACCCAATTCGAAACATTTTGTTTTCTTCCCCAATTCACGTTATACAGGTCGATCGCTTCGTACGTTTCTTACAAACGCTTCGTACGAAAATCTCAGGCACCAAGTTCTTCCCTTCGTACGAAATCAATTTCGTCCCTTCGTACGAAACCTTCAGGCACGCACGAAACTTTCTCTCTCCTCTTCGTTAGTTCAGTGAGGCAAATCAACCATTCGAACCTTAATACCCGATTCCAAAATCTTCCGATTCCAGTTCTTCATTACTTACAGGGCTTCACTCTCAATCGACTTCCCAAACACAAACCAGTAATCATCAATTCCAAAGACGTCGACTTTCATCCAAGTCTAAAATCAGATTTTTCGTTACTCAACAATCAGGTCTTCGCACATCACTACTCACTACTCAATAGCCGATTACTACACATATTTGCTTGTGACCCAACTGCCTTCATTCTTACATATCGTTCGTGACTCCAAATCATCGAATCCCAACCAACATACTAGTCAAATGATCAATTCGTGACTTTCATCAATTCGTGAACTCGTACAACCTCTTCGCTTCAAATCATCGATAGAAAAACTCCAAATCGAAAATCAATTCATCGACTCCAAAATCAAATTCGACAATTTGAGGTTTGAGATCTTCGCACACATCAATTACAAATCGAATCCTCAAAATCTCCAATCGATTTTTCCCAGTTCGTCAACATCAAAACAAACTTGACCAGTCACTTTGCGTTCTTCGCTTTGTGGTTGTCGATCCAAATTGAATCACTAACCATCGATCATGAATAATCATCTCCAACCACTCATAATAAAAAAAACAAACCTTCGAAAGCAAATCATTTACTCATCCAATTCGTTATCAAAACCAATCCTTCCCATGCGATTTTGACTTTTTTTTCAGTTGACTTTTAGTTCATCATTCTATAATCTCCAAATCGAATTCTGAAATTGACTCAATGTATAGAGATCGAAATCCAATCAAACTACCGAATCCAGAATCAAACTCTATTTTTGATTTTCAAGTATCGAAATCAAAACAAAATCGAAACTTCAAACTTTTGAAAGATCGATTAAAAGCTTCTTGTGAAATCACAATCGACACTACAATGAACATTATGAAAATCGAGTTCCGACTCAAATCAATACTAATCGAACTCATTTTTGACTCTGCTTTACACAAATTGATACTAGATTCAGATTTCGAACAGAGAGCGTATGTGAGAATGACGATATGTAACGAAATCGATTGTCACTTGGACTAAAGGAATGAACAATATCTGATTTAGTCAAGATGGGCTTTGATGGATCGATGAAGGATTGGAAAGAAATACAACATGAACGGTAATGGATTCAATTTTGTTTGGGCTCAAAATTAAACAAATGAATAGTCATTCTTTCAAATCAAAACAAAACAAATTTTGATTTCGAATAAAAAAAATATGAGAATATGATTTTGGTTTTGATCTAAAGAAAAATAATTGGATCAATCAATGAGATTGAAATGGATTTGATCCAATGAGGCAAATCGATCAAAAATTGAAAAACGCAAAATACGAATCGAAATCATGGATGTTTTGGAATCCATTTGAGAATTTGTGATACCTTTTTGACGAATCGAGTTCCATTTTCAACGAACGAATCAAATTTAGAAGATCTTGGTTCTTTTGTCGGAACAAGAAAATCTCCAATTTGAACATTGTACCACCCATTATGCGAGATGTACAACTCGTTCTTCGTGTTCTTCATCAAACCAAGAACATCTTCAAAAGAACCACCAACACTTTTGGGTTTTGACTTCAAATTCAATGCAACACTTGGAGATTGTTGCTTTGGAACCCAAATTTGCTTCACGGATTTCGGCTTCACAACATTTAACAATTTTTGTGAGTAAACCCGCTTATTTTTGCGTTTGATCTTCTTCTTCTTTTTCTTTCTCATCTTTTTGCATCTTGAAGACTTGACTCCATCAACAAACCGACTTTCTACAACTTCTTGAGTTTGAATCAAATCTTTTGGAGTTTGATACTTGTGAATTTCTTGGATCACCGGCTTCCGATAAGGAATCATTCCTTCAAACGAATCACAAGAACACAAAATATCATCGGTTTGAACTCCAATCGAGCAAAAAACTTTTTCATCATAAGAATCAACTTGAACTCCTTTTTCTTGAACATCATGAACATCCGGGTAAGAAGCAAGAACATTATCACCATATTTGCATTCATCAAGACTAATTCCTTCAATTACTTCACCATCTTTCTTCTTCTTCCTTCTTTCATGATAAGTTGTTACCAAACGATCAAGCAACACCTTATGATTATCATGATCTATAGGATAGCCATTGAACTTTCCACATTCACATTTCTCTTTAGAAATGCGTGCTTTTCGCTTAAAATACCCGATTACAAAACAATTGAGAACTCCTTCAAAAGTGAATTACCATGGACGATCCTCTACAAACCAATTTTCACAAATTGTTTCTTCCATTTTTGATCAATCGATAAGATATTGGGTTTTTCTAGAGAGAGAAAGTGAATATGAACCAAATTCTAGTGAGAGAAAGTGGTACAAACAAGTATTCTAGAGAGAGAAAATCGAATTATGGATCAAATCAAGGAAAAATTCGATTTCTAGAACACAAAACACTCTCTAATTGTAGTGGTGTTGATTATGATGACATGTGCAGAATTAGAAAGATCTAGTAAATCATCATGTAAAATCAAGAACACAAAGAGTAAATAAATCTTTTTAAGCTCATATTAGATCTAGAAAGGATATACAAATGGGTTTGTACACAATTTCACTCTCTAGTCTAACACTCCAAATGGTTCCTTACATAATGGGAGTCACTCACTTCCTATTTATAGGAAAGACTCAACCCATTTACACATACAAAGGGGAAAGCCTAAAACACTACATCCAAGAGTGACTTTGCACCCTAACAAAGAGATTCTAATGGGAAAAAATGTGAATCTGGGTTATCTTGTACATATTACAATGGCTAAAGTACAAACATCATAAACTTGTGCCCATTCACTCTGTGGGTGTAATTTTTAATATTCAAAGTGTTGTTGTAAAGCTTTCATACACGAAACAGGTTCTATGATTGAGATAATGGTTGGTAAGTATCGACTTATAATATTAAGTTCAAGATCTGGGCTAATTTTGGTGTTTAGTATTGTATGAGGTTTGAAGAACATCATCTGAGTTTCCAATAAACAAAAGAGGGAAGAGTGAATGTTGCAGTCTGAACCTTGATCGATTAGAGAGAGACAGAGAGAGAGAGAGAGAGAGAGAGAGAGAGAGAGAGAGAGAGAGAGGGAGAGAGAGAGAGAGAGAGGTGGTGGGCCCCTTCTTATTTTTTTAATTATTAAAATAATTAAATTAGCGTTAGATTTAAGAAGAAATGAAAGAAAAATGAAAAATAAATACTCCAAGGGTATTACAGTCATTTCACTATTCAGAGGGACCAAAAACACAACAAAACTAGCTCAAAAGAACCACGAAGCCTAAAAAGTCGGGGTTTGAACTAAAACCCCAAAAAAATGCATACCACAGGGACATTTTTGCAATTTTGTCTAAATTATAAGAGTAAAAATGGTAATTGGTTTGTAATTTTTTTAGATGGATTGTAATTATAATTTTTTTTTATCAAGGGTTGATTGTGGTTTTGGACCTGAACTGTATTGAGTCAAGAAGATATTGATACGAACATTAGCCAAATTATTCCGTTAGCCATGATATACTTGCTGGAAAAAAAAATTATGTGATTGTTATTTGATGTTCTTGAAGAAAATAGTTCAAAATGGTAAAATAGTCGATTTTTTATCATTCATGGCACTCATTTAAATATAAAAATATGTACTCGGTAAAAGACAAATTTTTCAAAACCTCACTAATTCATGTCTCTATTTTATTCACAGATCTACCAAATAGCCCATAACTTTTAATTAGAAAGATTTATCAAACTTTTTTATTTGATGCAACATAATCTCTCTTAAAAGTTTTATAACTTTTTATTATGTTACGTAAAATTAATCTAAAAATTGATAGTTTATGTAAAAATTCAACTTTTGTACAATTTTTATAACTACAAAATAACTAAAGGGCTCATTTGGATCAATCTCAGAGAAGAAAAGAACAATACTCCCCGGACCCCATTTTATTGAAAGGAAGAATGACTTATTAGGGTAATTAAGTTTCATAATTGTTCAAAAAATAGCATCGATGTAACATCTCAGAAATAGTGAAAAAAAATCATTTTTAAAATCATCAAAACCATACATCATGCGTCTCAAAACCATCATATTACAAATGTATCAAAAACATCAGAGTAAAATGATCATCGATGCGGAAATCGTAAGGGGATGTTGTGCGATCACGTCAGGCCCTTCCTTTCGAACTAGAAATACCTGAAAAGTTAAACCACAAAACTGTAATCACAAAGCTTAGTGAGTTCCCCAAAATACCACATATCATACATACATTGCCATCATGGGCTACCCCATGGTCTTTCATACCATTGACATGTGTTGCCTCCATGGTCTTCCCTTGCAGCGTCTTGGCTACCCCAAGGCCTTACACACAAGTGCCATGGGCTACCACATGGTCTTTCATACAAATGTCACGGGCTACCCTCAGGTTCTTCTATGCAAGTATCACAAAGACAACAAACATCCTGCATAAATCCAGTGGATAGGCATTGGTGCCTTCGACCCATGAGTACAGTGAGAAGACTCACCTCTCAGATGATAATCAATTGTTACTGCTCTCAATGCTGAAAATACAGATGGTATACACCACCTATACAATCACCAAGGTAAACCATTAGCCCACCTTCCAAAACTAAGAGTTTGACCAAAAGTCAACTCAAGTCAAAAAGTCCACGGTTAAAGTTGACTTCAGTGGACTGTCACGTCGTGGCCATCCATGACCATGTCGTGGCCCACAATCGAAAAAATAGGCGATAATTTCCTAATCGACACGTTGTGGCAACCTAAGGCCACGTCGTGGGCACTAAGTTCTTAACAGTTTAATGGGTTAAGCTATCTCTTTCAATCCCAAAAGCTACAAAGCTCAGAGAGTGACATGATGAGTCGCTATCCGCATCTGTTTGTTGATGCATGATTCCAGGACGGAATCATCCTAAGGGGGAGAGAATTGTAACGCCCGTGTTTTAGGGCTAAGCATTAGTAGATGATGTAATAGTCTAGGTCAACTATTGTAAATCTTTTTGAAGTAATAAAGATGAAATATTTGAGTATTATGTGAATTATATGTTTATATATTTGTTTATAAAAAAATAATAAAACTAAGCGTCAAAATTTAAGTTTTGAATAAACCTGATATCTTTACATAAAGTTGTAGTATTCGAAACAAGGATTCCGGGGATATAAAGAACACCGAAATCCGAGTTATAACGAAGAAGTTATGACCCGTCGAAGTTTCGCGACGGAACCGGCACGACACTGGGAAACGTAAATAGTGAATTTACGATAGAGCGATTTTTAGCCTTAGCGATCTAAACGGAAGTAGTAGAATACGTTAAACCGAGAGCGTCCATAAAAAAACACCCAAATCTGACTTCGTATGAGTAAATTATGATTTTTCGAAGTTTCGACTTAGCAGTGTACAGCCCGAAGTTCGAATATTAGATCGAGCGGTTTTTAGCCTACACAACATAAACGAGAATCGAATATCTCGTTAATAGTAGCATAACAATAAAAAATCAGACGAAAACGGACGTCGGATGAAGAAGTTATGAATTTTTAACGGATCAATCCTGTCCCGGCCTATTAAAAATAAAACTTTAAAAATAAAGTCAAAATTAGCCGACGGAGTCTAAACGAAAGTTATAGAGTACGGTCCCGCTTACGCGTGTATATAAAGAACGTCGAAAACGGAGCGCGTATGCGAAAGTTATGAATTTTAGAAGTCAGGAAGGAAAATTGTGAAATCTGCGAGGGGTGATGACGTGGCTCGATCTGGGTCGGCGCTTGCTGATCACATACTCACTTCAGATGGAGACACCTGGCCTCGCATACGCGCCGCGTAGAAGGTACGCCCCGCATTCGGAATCGCTTGGTCTCGGAAGCTCCACGTTGCCCCATCCGAGGAGCGCCACCTGTGATCTTATCCGACTTACGCCCCGCGTCCGAGGCCCTGTACGCCCAGCGTACGTCCGAGGACCAGCCTATAAAAGGGCTGCAAGAGCAGCCGGCTTTTTCACCCTTTCCATCACAACTTTCTCTCTCTACTTTCTCTCACTACCTCCCTAACCCCCTCCCAAGCCTAGGTAAACCTCCTAGCACCCGAAGGAAGCCCCGAGGCTCCCGGAGTCCCGAGAAAAAGAGCCTTTCGGCTCGGAAACGCTGCTCCAAGCGAAGCCTGGTTTTCGAGAAAACCCGCTGTAAGTGAGTTACGCCTACGCTATTTTTAATATAGCTTTTAGTTAATTATAGTAACGTTATTAGGACCTTATAATAATTATTTAGGCTATTATTATGAGTTATATAAGTGTCGTTATAATATCTTTTTAACCACTCGCGGTACGGGGAATCTGGTTTGGAGGGTCGCTTGGGTTGTTGGATTCAGAAGTGCTATATGCCAAAATGATCCTGCCCTCTGGTGTTCCATGTCTGGCCCCTTTTTGTACATAGTGGGTGAAGAGTATTTTTTAACGCTTATATAATAGTAATAATAGCTAGACTATTAATTAGTCGCGATTAACGTTAGACTAAACTCTAGTGGTATTGATACTAGGTTTTGTCAAGGGAAAATTGTTTTGAGATAACGAAGTGTTGTCCGAGTACCGAGTCACCACCTTACCAGGTGAGTGCATAGTTAGTTTCATCTTACACATAGATATGAAGTATTTAATATAAACTACGTGCTATGTGTGCATATTGTCTGAATACTTGTTGTCTATGCTGGTGAAATTTTTTTATACATGTTTTAAATGATTTAAACTGTATATGTATTTTATATCTACAAAAATGTTGGGGTAAAACATGGGTAGATGTAATAGACGATGTGTGATAAAATGATGAGAGGCCTCGATGTTGTTGTTGTTGATTCTGTCATCTAGCGGAGTATGGATGACGACCACAGACTCTTTTAGACAGTCCAGTGGAACGCTAGCAAGCTCGCAGCCTGTAGGTGTTTGTGAACGATGTGTTCACCGGTGTACTCCATCCCCTCATGGTTGCCTTTAGGACATTTATTGCTGAGGAACCCCCTTGGCAGTAGTGTCCATCCCGATGTTGATCCTTAGTCTAGGTCCCTTATGATAGGTGTTTTAGGGACGTAATGTGAGGATAACGGGAACGGGTAATCGGGTTATTGTTGGTTGATGAAATTAATAAACTTATTGTAGGTTGAAAACCCTATGTGCTCACCGGGCTCCCAAGCCTGACCCACTCAGTTTCTCGTATTACAGGTAGTGGTGCACGAGCATAGATATGATGTTTCGGATGAGAGATTACGGATATAGGCCTGTAGATATGAATAAATGTAGTAAGGCTTATAATGTACTGTTTATGCTTTTGATCTTTATCGAATATGACATCCCGAGGTTTTTAATGAAATACATTTCTTCGGAAATGCTTTGATAAATCTTTATCATATTTTATTTTGGGAACAAATTCCGCAACACTTTTATTGAAAATTTTACTCTGATTTTTAAACAAGCATAAACAAAATCGGTCTTTTCTGGCCGTGAAAAATGGGGATGTCACAGTTGGTATCAGAGCATTAGTTTAAGCGAACTAGGAATTTGTAGGATTCCTAGACTTAAACTTAGAATTCTAAGCGATGATTGTGAGATGAGTGTCTAGTATATTTTAGACACAAGCACTAGTTTATGTTAGGAAAGATGCCTAAAAATCTTTTATGTGCTATATGCTATTATTTGTTCGGATCTTTGGTTTGTTGCCGACCGGATCTGGAAACCTTATGTGTTCAGGATTCTAAACGTACGACTACGATATTAGAACTAACATGTAAACGTTTCGGAGCGATAAGGATGATTTAAACGTCTATCCTAAATAAAGATCTAAATTCACCTTATTCGGTGTATTGATCAAAATGGCAAGAAACCGCAGTGGAGCTGAGAATGCAAATGGGAATAGGAATCAACCCCCAGTGATTCAGCAAATACCTGTTGTAGTAAAAGTTGCACCCGAGCCAATCACCATGGCTGGAGTACAAGCCATGATTCGGGCTATGTTAGCAGAACAAAGGGAGGAAATGAGGCAGATGTTGCACGAAAATAGGGACAAACCTACCATGCCCATTGAGCAACCCGAGCTGATTCCCGAGCAATCGGAGGAAGAGAACTATAGCCGCCATGTGAGTCAAGTTGGGACTCAAGGAGAACGAAGGAATGACCCGGAGAGGGGAAACGACAAGGATGGGCGGATGTATAAGAATTTCTTGGGTGCCAAGCCACCAAGTCTCTCAGGAAGCCCAAAGCCTGTTGAGATTATGGATTGGATCTCCGAAATGGAGATGGTGTTTGAGAGCTGTGACTGTAGCGAGAAACAGAAGACCGTCTTCGCAGTGAGACAACTGAAGACCATAGTCTTGAGCTGGTGGAAGCTATTGGCAGATACGATGCCGCGAGGAGAAGCCCTAAGGATGTCATGGGAAGAGTTCTTGGAACAACTGAAGGTGCAGTACTGTTCAGAGATAGATCTGATTGATCTGAACAATGAGTTCCAAAACTTGAAGAAGGGAAGAATGAGCGTTGACGACTATGCTACTGCATTCACAGAAAAGATGAAGTTGTTTCCATACCTGGTGCCAACCAAACTCTCCAAAATTGAGAGGTTCGCAAACGGACTGCCAGCCGACTTTGGCCCAATGGTCAAGATGGCAACCACTCTAAAATCAACTGTTCGAGCAGCTAAGAATGTGGAGACCCAGCAGAAGGAAAGGGATCTGGAGAGGGCTGAGGTTGGAGAGAAAAGGAAATTTGATGGATCCTCGAGGTCCAACAAGAAAAGTAAATTCTCGAAGTCTAGTTCGAGAGGAGGAGGAGCAGAAGCAAAATGGTGCGACAAGTACAAGAAGAAGCACCATGGGAAATGTGACGGGGAGGTCACCTGTTTCAAGTGTGGAAAGCCCGGGCACTATGACAATGAATGCACCTTCATCAAGAAAGTCTGCTACGGGTGTGTCGAGGAGAGGCACATTTCGAGGGACTTCCTGAAGAAGAAGGAGGTAGCAAGACCCAACATTCCACCGAAGCCGAAGGGGAGAGCCTTGCAGATGACACTCGAGGCTGGAAAGGAGGCAGCAGATGTCGCTTCAGGTACCTTTCCTCTAAATGGTTTGCCTGCCATTATAATTTTGATTCCGGAGCAAACTACTCCTTTGTGTCACATAAGTTTGGTGGGAAACTAACATTGCCCGTAGAAAAACTTGATAATGCCCTGATTGTAGAAGTTGCCAGTGACAAGTTCGTACCTTTTAGTGAACGTATTAGGAACATAGTCATCTACTTAAACGGAAACGAATTCCACGAAAAGCTATTACCCATAGAGTTGAACGGTTTCGACATCGTTCTGGGAATGGATTGGATTAGCGCCAACGATGTCGAGATACTTTGCAGAAAGAAGATAGTAAGAATAAACCCACCCGGAAAAGAGTCATTTATGGTGTACGGGGACAAACGCAGAGTGAATTCTGGAATCATCTCCCTGATGAAAGCCAGGAAATGTTTGTCCAAAGGATGCACATCATATTTGGCATTCGTAATTGATGCAAAGAAGGAGAAAAAAGAGGTGCAGAGTATACCAGTGGTGTGTGATTATCCGGAAGTCTTTCCCGAAGATCTTCCCGGATTACCGCCTGATAGACAAGTGGAGTTCCGAATAGACTTGTTACTAGGAACGACACCAATAGCAAAAGCACTGTACCGATTAGCACCGACGGAGATGAAGGAGCTTATGACGCAACTTCAGGAGTTGTTGGACAACGGTTTCATTCGACCTAGTTCATCACCGTGGGGAGCTACGGTGCTATTCGTGAAGAAGAAAGACGGAAGCATGAGAATGTGTATAGACTACTGAGAGTTGAACAAGGCAACGGTGAAGAACAAGTATCCATTGCCAATGATTGATGACCTATTCGATCAGCTACAAGGTTCGAGCTATTTCTCAAAGATCGATCTTAGGTCAGGATATCATCAGCTGAAGGTGAGAGAGCAGGATATCGAGAAGACTGCGTTCAGAACTAGATATGGACACTACGAGTTCTTGGTTATGTCGTTTGGACTAACCAATGCTCCAGTAGCATTCATGTATTTGATGAACAGGGTTTGTAAACCATTCCTCGATAAATCCGTGATAGTGTTCATAGATGACATTCTGATTTACTCGAAAAGCCAGGAGGAGCATGACAGACACTTGCGAGAAGTATTGGAAGTATTAAAGAATGAGAAGCTGTATGCAAAGTTCTCTAAATGTGATTTTTGGATCCGAGAAGTCCAATTCTTGGGTTATGTGGTTAACCAAGAAGGGATAATGGTTGACCCAACAAAGATCGAAGTTGTGATGAGGTGGGAACGACCGAAAAGTCCCACGGAGATTCGAAGCTTTCTGGGATTAGCTGGATATTACCGAAGGTTTATCCAAGGCTTTTCTTCGATAGCTGCTCCATTAACAGCTTTGACCCATAAGGGAGCTACTTATACATGGAGTGAGAAGCAGGAAGAAGCATTCGAGGAGTTAAAGAAGAAATTATGTGAAACACCGATTCTTTCTCTACCCGATGGAGTTGAAGACTTCGCAGTCTATAGTGACGCATCTGGAGTTGGGTTGGGTTGTGTTCTGACCCAAAGAATGAAGGCGATAGCATATGCATCTCGACAACTGAAAGAACATGAAAAGAACTACCCCACTCATGATTTAGAGTTGGCAGCGGTAGTATTTTCCCTAAAGATTTGGATGCATTATCTTTATGGCACGAAGTGCAAACTTTTCACTGATCATAAGAGTCTCCAGTATCTCTTTAATTAGAAGGAATTGAATATGAGGCAACGATGCTGGCTAGAGTTACTCAAGTACTACGAATGTGAGATACTTTACCACCCTGGTAAAGCAAATGTTGTCGCTGATGCTCTTAGTCGGAAAGTAAACCTTGAAAAGAAGAGGCCAAGAGCATTGAGAATAGAAGTTGTCTCGACGATTGTGGAAAGCATCAAGAAATCTCAAGAAGAAGCTTCAGAGAAGAATGACCGAAAAGAAGAACGTTTGCGTAAAACATTGGAGTTTGGTACAAACAAGCAAGGACTGAAGGTATTCCAAGATCGGATTTGCGTACCTAAGACGGGAGGAGTAAGATATCTTCTGATGGAAGAAGCTCACAAGACCATGTACTCGATTCATCCCGGTAGCACTAAAATGTATAGGGACCTAAAACCCTACTACTGGTGGCCGACGATGAAGCTCGATGTTGCAAAGTATGTGGCCGAATGTGTAACTTGTGCAAGGTTGAAGGCACAACATCAGAAACTGTATGGGAGTTTAGAACCTTTACATGTACCCATGGGTAAATGGGAAGACATCACCATGGATTTTGTGACTAAACTGCCCAGAACGAAGAACGGTCACGGCATGATTTGGGTGGTCGTGGATCGTTTCACTAAGATTGCACACTTCATAGCAGCCAACGAGAGGTGGTCTATGGATAAGCTCGCAAATGCTTACGTGAAGGAGGTAGTAATACTTCACGGTGTTCCTCTTACGATTGTATCGGATCGTGATAGTCATTTCACATCAAGATTCTGGAGAAGTCTACAAGAGGAATTGGGTACGAAGTTGTGTTTGAGTACAACTTACCATCCGCAGACTGATGGCCAGAGCGAAAGAACGATTCAAACAATGGAAGATATGCTGAGAGCATTGACTTTGGAGTTCCAAGGGAACTAGGACGAGCACTTACCTCTGGTAGAGTTTTCCTACAATAATAGTTTCCACTCGAGAATCAAGATGGCACCCTATCAAGCGTTGTACGGACAGAAGTGTCGTACGCCATCTTGTTGGCTTGAGGCTGGGGAAAATCAGTTTATGGGCCCCGAGATAGTCCATCAGACTGCTGAGAAGTTAAAGGTGATAAGGGAAAGGATGTTAGCAGCTCAGGATCGTCAAAAGAGCTATGCTGACAAGAAAAGACGACCGATGACATTTGAAGTTGGAGATTTAGTTTTGCTTAAAGTCTCACCGTGGAAAGGACTTATAAGATTTGGGAAACGAGGAAAGTTGAGTCCAATGTTTATTGGGCCGTTCAAAGTTCTTAAGAGAATTGGGAGCAAAGCTTACAAGCTCGAATTACCCGAAGAACTAGATGGTATTCATAACACCTTCCATGTGTGTTATCTGAGAAAGTTCACGGGAGAATTTCCCGACATAATTCCAATCTCAGAGTTAAGGATGGATGAGAATAAGAGGCTAATCTATGAGCCCGAGGCAATTATTGACCATAAGACTAAGAAGTTACGACGCAAGATGGTCGATTTGGTGCTAGTCCGTTGGAAACATTCGAATGGGCCGAATCTCACCTGGGAAACAGAGAGTGACATGATGAGTCGCTATCCGCATCTATTTACTGATGCATGATTCTGGGACGGAATCATCCTAAGGGGGAGAGAATTGCAACGTCCGTGTTTTGGGGATAAGCATTAGTAGATGATGTAATAGTCTAGGTCAATTATTGTAAATCTTTTTGAAGTAATAAAGATAAAATATTTGGGTATTATGTGAATTATGTGCTTGTATATTTGTTTATAAAGAAATAATAAAAATAAGCGTCAAAATTTAAATTTTGAATAAACCCGATATCTTTACATAAAGCTGTAGTGGTCGAAACAAGGATTCCGGGGATATAAAGAATGCCGAAATACGAGTTATAACGAAGAAGTTATGACCCGTCGAAGTTTCGCGACGGAACCGGCACGACACCGGGAAACATAAATAGTGAATTTACGATAGAGCGATTTTTAGCCCTAGAGATCTAAACGAAAGTCGTAGAATACTTTAAACCGAGAGCGTCCATAAAAAGAACACCCAAATCTGACTTCGTATGAGTAAATTATGATTTTTTGAAGTTTCGGCTTAGCAGTGTACAGCCCGAAGTTTGAATATTAGATCGAGCGGTTTTTTAGCCTACACAACATAAACAAGAATCGAATATCTCGTTAATAGTAGCGTAACGATAAAAAGACAGACGAAAACGGACGTCAGATGAAGAAGTTATGAATTTTTAACGGATCAATCCTGTCCCGGCCTGATAAAAATAAAAACTTTAAAAATAAATTCAAAATTAGCCGACGGAGTCTAAACGAAAGTTGTAGAGTACGGTCCCGCCTACGGGTGGATATAAAGAACGTCGAAAACGGAGCTCATATACTAAAGTTATGAATTTTAGAAGTCAGGAAGGAAAATTGCGAAATCTGCGAGGGGTGATGATGTGGCTCGATCTGGGCCGTCGCTTGCTGATCACAGACTCACTTCGGATGGAGACACCTGGCCTCGCATACGCGCCGCGTAGAAGGTACGCCCCGCATTCAGAATCGCTTGGTCTTGGAAGCTCCACGTCGCCCCATCCGAGGAGCGCCACCTGTGATCTTATCCGACTTACACCCCGCGTCCGAGGCCCTGTACGCCCAGCGTACATCCGAGGACCAGCCTATAAAAGGGCTGCGAGAGCAGCCGACTTTCTCACCCCTTCCATCACAACTTTCTCTCTCTACTTTCTCTCACCACCTCCCTAACCCCCTCCCAAGCCTAGGTAAACCCCCTAGCACCCAAAGGAAGCCCCGAGGCTCCCGGAGTCCCGGGAAAAAGAGCCTTTTGGCTCGGAAACGCTGCTCCAAGCGAAGCCCGATTTTCGAGAAAACCCACTGTAAGTGAGCTACGCCCACGCTATTTTTAATATTGCTTTTAGTTAATTACAGTAACGTTATTAGGACCTTATAATAATTATTTAGGCTATTATTATGAGTTATATAAGTGTCGTTATAATATCTTTTTAACCACTCGCGGTACGGGGAATCTGGTTTGGAGGGCCGCTTGGGTTGCTGGATTCAGAAGTGATATATGCCAAAATGATCCTGCCCTCCGGTGTTCCATGTCTGGCCCCTTTCTGTACATAGTGGGTGAAGAGTATTGTTTAACGCTTATATGATCGTAATAATAGCTAGACTATTAATTAGTCGCGGTTAACGTTAGACTAAACTCTAGTGGTATTGATACTAGGTTTTGTCAAGGGAAAATTGTTTTGAGATAACGAAGTGTTGTCCGAGTACCGAGTCACCACCTTACCATGTGAGTGCATAGTTAGTTTCATCTTACACATAGATATGAAGTATTTAATATAAACTACGTGCTATGTGTGCATATTGTCTGAATACTTGCTGTCTATGCTGGTGAAAATTTTTTATACATGTTTTAAATGATTTAAACTGTATATGTATTTTATATCTACAAAAATGTTGGGGTAAAACATGGGTAGATGTAATAGACGATGTGTGATAAAATGATGAGAGGCCTCGATGTTGTTGTTGTTGATTCTGTCATCTACCGGAGTATGGATGACGACCACGAACTCTTTTAGATAGTCCAGTGGAACGCTAGCAAGCTCGCAACCTGTAGGTGTTTGTGAACGATGTGTTCACCGGTGTACTCCATCCCCTCATGGTTGCCTTTAGGACATTTATTGCTGAGGAACCCCCTTGGCAGTAGTGTCCATCCCGATGTTGATCCTTAGTCTAGGTCCCTTATGATAGGTGTTTTAGGGACGTAATGTGAGGATAACGGGAACGGGTAATCGGGTTATTGTTGGTTGATGAAATTAATAAACTTATTGTAGGTTGAAAACCCTATGTGCTCACCAGGCTCCCAAGCCTGACCCACTCAGTTTCTCGTATTACAGGTAGTGGCGCACGAGCATAGATATGATGTTTGGGATGAGATTACGGATATAGGCCTGTAGATATGAATAAATGTAGTACGGCTTATACTGTACTGTTTATGCTTTTGATCTTTATCGAACATGACATCCCGAGGTTTTTAATGAAATACATTTCTTCGGAAACGATTTGATAAATCTTTATCATATTTTATTTTGGGAACAAATTCCGCAACACTTTTATTCAAAATGTTACTCTGATTTTTAAACAAGCATAAAAAAATCGGTCTTTTCTGGCCGTGAAAAATAGGGATGTCACATACTTCGTCGTGGAAATTCCAAACATCTAACATCCTGTTTCGAGAAGTTCCTTATTTCGGGATTGTGGACAATAAATGGATCAATTAAAGTCCTTGGGCTTCAAGGGAATAGTGTTTAGACCCTATTAGATGTTGATAATATTGGTTATGCAATCTGAGCCCTTGGTATGTGTTTTGAAGTCAAAGGGTAAAACAGGAATGTGATGTTTTGGACTTATTTCTTGGAATAAGGATTTTAGTTCGATATGTTTTAAGTTAAAATCAGTTATATAGGATTGTGGGGCTCTTCGATACCTTTCCGTGTATATAAAGAACGCTAAAAATAGAGTTGGAACGAAGAAGTTATGGTTGTTTGAAGTTAAGCTGGAGAGTCAGGTAGTATGTTGGGCGTACACTAAGAGTACACTGGGCGTACTAGGCTGAAGAAGTTGCATTTTTTAGGGTGTTACGTTGTGTGTAACTTTAGGTATGTTGGGCGTACCGCCACTATGTAAAAACCCTATTTTCGTGGGTTCTAGCAAGATTACATAATTTCTGGACCATTGTGAGTAAAAAGCTTCAAAATTTCTCATTAGTTTCCTAGATCTTGTTAATTTTCATATTTGTCACTTTTTGGTCACTTAGTGCATGAAGTTTAGATCTTGAAAGTTTGTGACCTTGTTATGGATGAAGTTGGAAAGTTTATCCATCTAAACATCATATTGATTTAAATTTGATGGTTGGAGACTTGGACTTAATGGATTAAGTTGAGAAAGATGCATTTTTGGTCCCTTTGAGACTTAAAGACTAGATCTTGGTTGTTTGGACCATCCTAAGGGATAAAGTTGGAAACTTTATCCATTATGGAGCTATTAAGAACCATAAAAATGAAATCTTGGTCCTTATATCCCTTCCATGCAAGAGTCATGATGTCTTAATGGATTATTAAGTAAGGGGTTTAGCTTTTGGGCGTTGTCTAGCTATGGAAGTCATAAAGGTGGGAACTGTATTACTGAGAATGATGTTATGGGTCTAGATTTGAGTTTGGACGAGAGGTCGTTAAGGAATAAGTTCTTAATATGAAGTTTTGGATTCATACGGAGTACGTTACGCGTATTGGGTTAGAGTCCCGTGGTTTTGGATGAGACGCGACTACGCCCAATGTAGTAGCTGAGTACGTAGGGCGTACTCAGCTAACTTGACTTTCCTTTGAATTTTTGACTTGCTGACTTTGACCTTTGACATGTGGTTTGACTAAGTTTAACCTAGGGGTATTTTGGGTATTTTAAGCAGTAGTTTGAGACTAGGTCATTGTTTGTTGTATAGGTGACATGTAGAGTTGGCTTTGGAGCAACATTCTTTTCTGCTATCTTTCGTACTATGAGTTGACTTTCCTCACCAATGTCGGCCCAGTAGATTGTGTATCCTAGTTTAGGATGTTACTATGCTGTAGTGATCTGTTTTTGCATGATTATTTTTTTGTTGTTATATGTCTTATTTGTTGCATATATCGATATAGTGCGGTTGGGTTGTGGAAATACTGCTCTGTGCGGAGGCCAACAAACCCGGGAGCAATCCAGACATTATCTACGAGTCCAGAAGGCAAGCCAGACTCATGTTGTGGGCTCGGGCTAATCCAGCCTGATGGTTGTGGACCCGATGGTATTCCAGTCTGATGACTGATTGGACCCGTTGCAGATTGGCAATCCGGTCCGATGATTTATTCCTTAAACACCTCTCGTCCAAACTCAGATCTATACCCATAACATCATTCTCAGTAATAAAGTTTCCACCTTTATGACTTTCCATGGCTACCCAAAATCTAAAACCCTAACTTAATAATCCATTAAGACATCATGACTTTTGTATGGAAGGGATATAAGGACCAAGATTACATTTTTATGGTTCCTAATAACTCCATAATGGATAAAGTTTCCAACTTTATCCATTAGAATGGTCCAACCAACCAAGATCTAGTCTTTAAGTCTCAAAGGGACCAAAAGTGCATCTTTTCCAACTTAATCCATTAAGTCCAAGTCTCAAGCATGTAGATCTGAATCAATATGATGTTTAGATGGATAAAGTTTCCAACTTTATCCATAACAAGGTCATAAACTTTCAAGATCTAAACTTTATGCACTAAAGTGACCAAAAGTTCATAACTCCCAAGACTAGACAGATTTATCAAATGCATCATCAAGATTCAAACTTTATAACTCTAGAAGAAATATCAAGGTGAACAAAGTTTGGATCTACAAGCTCCAATGCAAGCAACACTTCTACAAAGAGATCCTTCTTCTCCAAGATGCACCAAGAACACTCCAAAGCACTCAAGCACACCTTCTATTACTCAAAAATCTCAAACTAGGGTTAGGTTTTTCAAGGGATGGTGTGGAGAGGTGGAGGCTGAGAATGGAATGAGTTTGGGGAAGTTAAGGAGCTTAAATATGGCTCAAACCACGAAAATAGGGTTTGGGCACTGATCGTGTATGCCCAACGTACTCCTGATTCGCCCAACGTACTCAGGGATGCCCTAGTATGCCCAACGTACTTCCCCCATACGCCCACCATACACGACTTAACCCAAAACCGTCCTAACTTCAAACGATAACTTCAAACGGTCATAACTTCTTCATTTCAACTCTGATTTCGATGATCTTTATATCCATAGAAAGGTGTTGAAGAGACCCACAGTATTATCTAAATATCTTGGACTAGAAACTTCTTGAACAAAAATCCATATTTCATGCAAGAAGTCTGAAACATCACTTTTCCCATTTTTCCCCTTTGACTCCAACAAAAACCAAGGGCTTGGATCGCATAACCAATGTTATCAACATCCAATAGGGTCTAAACCTTATTCCCTTGAAGCCCAATGCCTTTACTTGATCCATTTATTGTCCACAATCCCCAAATAAGAAACTTCTCGAAACAGGATGTTACATTTTCCCCCCTTTTATCCGCACTATAAGTAGCTGTAACTTAGCAATTCTATTGTACTTATATTAAACATGGCAAGTCAATATGCTACATTGTCTAGGCCTTTTTTACGACTGATCTACATTCTCAGCTAATGGAAATCATTTAGGAGAAGTATAGCCCTAATTTGTTTCATTTAAGGGAGTTATATGCTGAGTAATGTCCTGGATGTCAATTAATATGTCAACTAAGCATTAAATATGCAACTAATCGACTAAGAAACCAATTACTACAAGGTGTGATTTGAACAAAACATATACTTGAATGGTATCGTGTGTACAAAGGCCTTACTTCACTACAAGCCTTACTTCATGGTAATTTTTATACCAGTTGAACTTGAATTGTAACATCTCAAAAATCACAGTAAATTTAAACTTTTCAAAACAACCCATTTAATAAAAGAAGAGTTAACAAAACCATTGTTTCCAAAACGTTATTTAAAACCAGAGTCTCCCAAGATCTAATCAGTCGTAAAACCAAGGATGTGTACGGTCACGCCTTCGCCTTGCCACAACCATCTGAAGCACCTGAAACAATAAACAGAAAACAAATCTTAGTGAGTTTCCCCAAAGTACCAACACAAACAGATAACATATACAAACAACAGCATCTACTGGATCCACAACTAAAATATTGGATTACCCATGAGCCCACAGTATGAGTCTGGCTTGCCTATCAGGCCCATAGCTCATAGATGGCCTACTCTTAAGCCCACAACATAAGGTTGGCTTGCCCTCGGGGCCCACAAATTATGTATGGCTTTCTCCCTAACCCAATCAGTCATCAGACTGGAATCCCAATGTTCAGCCCTCAGTACGAGTCTGGCATACCAACCGGTCCTCAGCTCGTATCTGGAATGCTCATGATCCCTAAGTATGAGTCGGGCATGCCATACTCGTCCCTCAGCTCATATCTGGAATGCTCCAGGGTTTGTTGGCTATATCACAAAGAAATATAACCTCAACCCCACAATATGTCGACATATAACAGATAGCAAACATATACAAATAATCATGCAGACATAATCACATGTAGTCTTACAGATCTACCAAACATATATCGACAACTAGCATAATCATGCATATTTATTCCATACTCAACATATCAGTGAATAGCAGGATATCAAACCAATGGGTCGGCCGTGGTGCCTTCGATCCGTAAGTATAGTGAGGAAAACTCACCTCACAGTCTGAACAGTAGTTAATGAGGTCTCGACTCCGAATCTCAGCTCTATCCGTCACCTATCCAACCAAATGACCAGTTATCAATCACAATCCAAAATACCCCAAATACCCTTAAGTCTAACTTGGTCAACCTTGGTCAAAGTCAACGAAACCACCTGAACTGGCATCACGTCGTGAGCACCCATTCTCACGTCGTGAGCCCCAAGGATTCTAATAGAAGCGGGGATTCTTCGAACCTCACGTTGTAAGATCTTACTGTTGGATTTGGTGTCTAAGCCCATAACTATAACTAGGATGTACTTGACCCGATTGTAGCATGGTCCTTTTTGGGTTGCCTTCACCAGTGCAATTTGATAGGATGGACTTTTGAGAATAAGGTTGTTTATGGTTTATTAATATATTACAAGTATAATATATTAATATAAAATTATTTAATTAGTATTGATCAAGAATTAATTTGGAATTAATTTTGTGGTCAAAAGAGACTAATTAAATATATGGGGAATGATTATGTAAATCAATGATTCTTGTAGTGTGGGCCAATGATCCATGATTATGTAGATGGGATAAACTAATCCATGGATAGTCCATGGAGGTTAAATCCATGGAGCATGAGAATGTGGAAAGTCATGGGTCATTAGGGTTTACAAAGTGTAACCCTAGCATGTGCAACACTATAAATAAGATCCTCTTAGAGCCCAAATCGGCTACCACTTACTTTCCAAGAGGGTGAAGTTGATTTTGTGCTAGTAGCCTATTCTCTCAAGCCTCCTCTTGCATATTGGTGTTTGTGAACCAATAGAGGCATCACACTTGAGGTGCTCAAGCTTTCAAAGGTCAAGAACCACAAGTCCTTCTAAGAGGTAAGTCATCTAACTAGTTGTATCATTCAATTGTTCAAACGTATGCTAGTTAGGACAATGTTTTGGAAAATTGAAAATATGCATGTATAATTAGAGAAAACATAGATCCAAAGCATTTAGGGTTGCATGTGCACCATAGGAGTGTTATAGTGCTCAAAAACCCAACAGTGGTATTAGAGCCTAGGATTGTTCTCTATTATATTTGATGCTTACTAGTTTTTCGAAGCTAAAAAAGTCGAAATTTTGGCCTCTGACTGGTGAACTCGCCGAGTCCATGAACAGACTCGACGAATCCACTTAGTAACAGAGCAACTCGATGAGTCAGTTCATGCACTCGTTTGCAGAATTTCGAGTTTCTTGGCCTGGTTTGGAATGGGAACACTACCACAAACTATTTTGCATCATTGGAAATGTTTTTTATGATATCGTAGTGCTTGTACTCATCCAACCACAAGATAATTGTCAAAGTTTTAAAAAATAATTGTTTTATATGATAAACAAAGTTGCTTGCAAATTGTTGACTTAGAATTATCTTGTTTATGAGTTTGGTTAGATCATCCATGAATTATGTGATAATTTTTTGTTGTTAGAAAATGATCTAAATGAATTTTAATGACCTCCACAACTTGTTCTCAAGTTATGGAAAATGAAAGGTCTCATACATTAAAATCAAACTAAACTCATAAGTTATGAATGTGAAGAGTTTTGACAAGTTTCAAAACTTGCCCTCAAGTTTTGGAATTTGTAAAGTCACACTAATGAAACTTTAATTCCAAACCCTAGAGTTTTAAAAGTTAAAATTCAACTCTTATACTTTATAATATTATAGTTTTAATAATATATATATGTATGTATATATATATATATATATATATATATATGTATGTATAAGATAAAGTCGGTCTTACCATTAGTAGGCCTCATTCACGAAGCCGGTCTATAAGGGGGTATAAGGTTACTGCCTATAAAATAGTAGTTTAATGGGTGTCCACTCTCACCCACCGCTTCCTTGACTGGTGGAGGGTCGTTCGCCGAACGGGTAGGATATGACATTAATTATTCGTCATTAAAAGTATAATGATAAAAATATAAAGTAACTAAACTTTTATTAAAATTCCCAATCTTAGTTACTTTAGGAAAAATGTGAAATGGTGCTAATCCATGAAATTACACTTTGTACCTTGTTAAGTCGTTAGTGGAGCGTGTGTGGTTAACCGGCACACTAATTTGGGACTGACAATGTGTGGCAAAGGGTAACTTGGTGTTAATCATAGATCAATGGAGCGTGTGTGGTTAACCGGCACATTGATTATGTGATTTGTAACATTGGGTGTACCAAGCTAATTTGCATGGTTATTCACTCCTTGTATGTGATCCTCGGCATCCCAATCACAAGCTTGAAGGGAACAATCGAGATTTAAACATGCCATTGAAAAAGTTCAATGAATCTCAAAGATCTAGGAATTTCAAATCCAATTAAAACTTAATAATCTATTTCGTTTTTCATGGTGGAAATTGGTAAATCGTCATTTACCTACCTTCAAATATTTTACAATTGGATTACGGCATCCCTCTTCGCAATTGTAGAATATTGTGTTGGGTCCTAACCTTAATATTTCATATTGGGTGTAAATTAAGGATTATCATCTAATCTAAACTTTGTTCTTCTTCTTTTACATATGTCTCTCCCAAACAATGCTTCCAACCCAATCCCTTCAGGCTCTTTCTCCCTCATGAACCTATATGGGAGGGTCATTTTCGATGGCTCGAACTTCAATGACTGGATTTGAAACATCAGAATGACTATTCGTTATGAGGACAAAGAATATATCCTAGATAAAGAGATTAAGGAGATTGATGTCACCACTGCTACTCCCGAACAAATCGCTAAACACACTACTCATGAGAGGGATGCGACAAAGGTGTCGTGTCTAATGATTACAACCATGACTGTTGAGCTGCAGAAGTCCTATGAGGACTACTATCCATTTGAAATGTATCAAGATTTGATGGAAAGATATCATCAAAGTGCTCGGTAGGAGAGGTATGAGATCATTTCCTCCATGATCATAACCAAAATGAAGGATGGTGAACCCATCATGGCCCACTTGCAAAAGATGCAGAAATTTATGGACCGCTTGCTTAAATTGAATGTCATATTTGATGAAGATTTGGCCATAGATATCATTCTACACTCTTTACCTTCTTGTTATGATCAGTTTCGTATGACTTATCATATGAACAAGGAGAAGGTCACTCTTAGCAAGCTTCAAGACCTTCTAAGAACTGCAGAAAGCAACTTGAAAGGCAAGTCGGTTGTGTCTAATCCTCCTACTACTACTTCTGCCCTTGTTCTGGAAATCGGACATGGGAAGGGAAAGAAGAGGAAGGCTCCCTACAAGAGCCTCAAGGGAACGTCTTTTGATGGATCCTCTTCAAGTGGGACCAAAGCTGGTTCTGCTAATCCTTCTTCCAATCCGAAGGAAGCAGAGTGCTTCCACTGTCATGAAAAAGGGCACTGGAAATGAAGCTGCCCCAAGTACTTGCAGGACATAAAGGATGGCAAGATCAAGCCCTCCTTTGCAGGTATTTACATTATTCAATCTAATTGTTGGATAAGGTGTCTAAGTCCATAACTATTTCTGGTATATACTTGACCCGACCCGGCATGGTCCATTTGGGTTGCATGGCACCATGCATTGGATAAACTAAATGAGAGAAATAACACTTATGGTTTATTAATATATTATAAGTTCTAATATATTAATAATATTATTTAATTAGTTTGATCAAGAATTAATTTAGAATTAATTAAGTGATCAAAAGATAACTAATTAAATATATGGGTTGATTATGTAAATCATCCATAAATTATATAGTGGGCTAAGAGGCTCCATGGATTATCAAGTTGGGTTCCACCCATAGGATGCTCCATGGATGCTCCATGGAGTTAATCCATGGATCATGGAAATGAAGAGTCATGTTACATTAGGGTTTACCTAATGCAACACACTATATAAACCATGTGATATCTCCCAAAATCGGTAACACCAAGTAGAACAAGAGGGCTAGAGCCGATTTTAGTGTGTTATACATTCTCTCCAAGTTTACTCCATAGCATTTGGTGTTGTGTGAAGCATTTGAGGCATCACACTTGGGGTGCTAGGCTCACAAGGTTTCAAGGAATCAAAATCAGCAACAAGGTATGTTATTCTATCTTACATTTAAGTTTAAATGTTCCCTATGTATGCTAGATAGGATTATGAACCTTGGAAATCATCTTGCATGAATTTTAGAACAAACATAGATCCAAGGTTTATTAGGGTTGCATGTACACTTAGGAAGTGTTAGAATGCTCAAAACCCTTCAGTGGTATCAGAGCATAGGCTTGTTTGTTTGTTATTTGTGCAAAAATGTGTTAAAAATCGAAACAGCTTGCTGTCTTACGACTGAACTCGTCGAGTCCATGGGGGGACTCGACGAGTCCAAGTGAAAATTCATCCTACTCGTCGAGTAGGTTCATGCACTCGACGAGTAGGAGGCCCTGACATTAGATTTTCGACTTTTGTTGCTGGAAATGGACTAGAAACATTACCCTAAATTGTTTTGGTGTTTTAAAACTTGTTTTAGATGGTGTAAATGTTTATGCTAATCCATTTACAATGGCAATTATCAAAAATTACAAGTTTTAAGAGTAATTTATGATTCTTCAAAATGTTCATATTCATGTTCTTGAACTTATATAGATTAGATGATCATAGGAATTGTTTGTAACCTACTTGGTAGTTTAATTCATGATCATTATGTGTTTTAATGGAGTCCATAACTTGTCCTCAAGTTATGGAAAACCAAAGGTCACACTTTAATAAAAGCCATTAAAAGAACACAAGGGTTATAAAAATGAAGAGTCTTCATTTTTAATACTCAATTAACTCATAAGTTATAAGAAATGAAAAAGTTTTGAAAGTTTACAAAACTTGCCCTCAAGTTTTGGAACAACTAAAGTCATGATTAAAACTTTAGTTCCAACCCTTAGAATTTTAAAAGTTAAAATTCAACCCTTATACTTAATAATATTATAAGTTAATAATATATATGTATAAGATCAAGTCGTCTTACCGCTAGTACGCCTCATTCACGAAGCCGGTCTATAAGGGGGGTATAAGGTTGTTGCCTATAAAATGGCAACTTAATGGGTGTCCACTCTCACCCACCGCTTCCTTGATCGGTGGAGGGTCGTTAGCCGAACGGGTAGGACAAGGACTTATAAATTCTCATTAAAAGTATAATGAAATATTATAAAGTAACTAAATGTTTTATTAAATTCCCAATCTTAGTAACTAAATGTTTTATTAAATTCCCAATCTTAGTTACGTTAGTGGAGCTCATGTGGTTAACCGGCACACTAACTTGGACTTAACAAGGTAGGTAAAGGGTGACTTAAAGTTTATTATAGGTCGGTGGAGCTCGTGTGGTTAACCGGCACATCGATTGAGTAATAAACATTGAGTGTACCAAGTGATTTGCATGGTTACTTCACACCTCGTTTTGTGATCCTCGGTATCCCAGTCACAAAACTTGGAGGGCACACTCGAGATTGAAACATGCCTTTGAAAAGTTCATTGAATCTCAAAAGAATCTAGGAATTTCTAAGAACCAAATTAAAAACTTAATATATTAATATTTCGTTTTTGGTGGAAATTGGTGAATCGTCATTCACCTACCTTTCAAATATGTTATTACTTAGATTACGGCATACCTCCTCTAAGTATAATATATTGTGATTGGGTCCTAGCCTTAATATCACATTTGGGTGTTTTATTAAGGACTATATTTATATCTAAACTAATCTTGTTTTTCTTCTTGCTCAGATGTCTTCAAACAATGCTGCTTTTGGCTCTAATCCTAATGGATCCTTTACCCTTATGAACTTGTGTGGGAAAGTCACTTTTGATGGATCCAACTTCAATGAATGGATCAGAAACATCAGGATGATTACCCGCTACGAGGACAAGGAATATGTCCTTGATAAGGAGCTTAAAGAGATTGATGAGACCACTGCAACTCCTCAGGAGATCGCTGACTTCCAGGCACATGAAAGGGATGCCACCAAAGTGGCATGCATCATGATGGCCACCATGACAGCAGAACTCCAAAAGTCCTATGAGGACTTCTACCCTTTTGAAATGCACCAAGACTTGATGGAAAGATACCATCAAAGTGCACGACAAAAGAGGTATGAAATCATCTCCTCCATGATAACAACCCGAATGAAGGATGGTGAACCCATCACGGGCCACATGCAGAAAATGCAAAGATTTGTGGACCGTTTGCTGAAGCTTAATGTGAACTTCCCTGAGGAGCTTGCAATAGATATCATTTTGCACTCCTTAGCCTCGTGCTATGATCAATTCCGCATGACATATCACATGAATAAGGAAGATGTCACACTCAGCAAACTTCAAGGACTCCTAAAGACCGCGGAAAGTGGTCTTAAGGGTAAGTCGGTTGTTACTCCTACTCCTACCAACTCCGCCCCTGTCTTGGCAATTGGGAAAGGGAAGAGTAAGAAGAGGAAGAGCCCCTCAAAGGGTACCAAGGGTAACACCCTTGAAGGCTCCTCTTCAAATGGAACCAAGAAAGGTTTCGTCACTCCTTCTGCTGACCCAAAAGAGGCTGAATGCTTTTATTGCCATGAAAAGGCACATTGGAAGCGGAACTGCCCAAAGTACCAGCAAGATGTAAAGGATGGGAAAGTTAAACCCAACCATGCAGGTATTTACACTATCTTATCTAATAACTCACCCTATTTTAACTCTTGGGTCCTTGATACCGGTTGTGGTATTCATATCTGTTCTGATTTACAGGGACTAAGAAGAAGTGAGAATGTGGAGCATGGAAGAATAAACTTGATCATGGGGAATAGGAAAGTTTCACCTCTCACCAAGATTGGAGTTTATACTTTATCGCTAAGTAGTGGGTTTAGTTTAGATTTGAATGAATGTTGTTACTCGCCAGAAATGGCAAGAAATATTATTTCCTTACATGCATTGTATAAACAAGGTTTTACCTTTTCATTTGATAATGAAGTTGGTTCGATTAATGCTTTCTTTAATAATGTTCTTTATTTTAAAGCATTACTTTGTGATGGTGTGTATGAAACTGTATCTGTTGTAGATAACTTAGGAAATAATGTATTGTGTATTGATTATGTTAATGATAATAACTTGGATAAAGCATCATTATGGCATTGTTGTCTTGGACATATAAGCAAGAAATGCATAGGCCAACTCCAAAAGGATGGAGTCTTGGAATCATTTGACCTAAAGTCAGATGATAGTTGCGAATCATGCTTACTTGGAAAAATGACAAAGTCTCCCTTCACTGGTTCTTGTGAGAGGGGTGAAGGTTTGTTGGATCTTGTACACACGGATGTGTGTGGACCCTTCAAACATGCCACAAGGGATGCTAATCGTTATTATTTGACTTTTACTGATGATTACAGTAGATATGGATATGTCTACTTAATCAAAAATAAGTCAGAGACTTTTGAAAGGTTTAAAGAATTTAAACAGGAAGTCGAGAATCAATTGGGCAGGAACATTAAGATGCTTCGATCCGATCGAGGTAGTGAGTATCTTAGTTCAGAGTTCCTCTACTATCTTAGGGAATGTGGGATTGTCTCATAATTGACACCTCCCAGGACACCGCAGTTGAATGGTGTGGCTGGGAGGCGTAATCGAACCTTGTTGGATATGGTTCGTTCCATGATGAGTCGAGCTTCGTTACCAATCTCATATTGGGGGTATGCCTTAGAGACTGCCGCCCATATCCTTAATCTAGTCCCTACAAAGAAAGTTGCCAAAACTCCTCATGAGATGTGGACTGGTAAAGTACCCAAACTAGACCACATCAAGATTTGGGGTTGCGAGGCTTTCATGAGACGCGAGACTCATGATAAGCTCGAACCTCGAAGTGAGAGGTGTATTTTCATCGGCTACCCACAAAAATCCTTTGGTTACCTCTTCTACAGACCTAGTGAGAATGTGGTCTTTGTAGCTAGGAGGGCTTTCTTTCGAGAAAGAGATTTCATAAGCCAAGGAAACAGTAGGAGGCAAGTTGACCTTGAAGAAATTCAAGAGTCAAATGGTGAAGGAACTTCAAACCCTAGCACTCAACTTGAGGAGGAAACTCATGTTGAGCCAATTGACGAGTTTGTACCTCTGAGGCGTTCCACAAGAGTTAGGAATGCACCTGAGCATTACTATGGATTCCATATTACTGCGGAAGGTGATACACTTATTAGTGACGAGACACTAGTAGGGCTGGATGAACCTAACAGTTACGCGGAAGCCATGGCAGGCCCTGAGTCAGCCAAGTGGAAAGAGGCAATGGACAGCGAGATACAGTCCATGTATGACAATCAAGTTTGGAACTTGGTTGAGAATGTACCAGGTCGTAAGACTGTAGGGTGAAAATGGATCTTCAAGAAGAAGACCGACATGGATGGTAATGTACACACTTATAAGGCACGACTGGTTGCAAAGGGCTTCTCTCAAACTCCGGGAGTTGATTATGATGAGACCTTTTCTCCAGTAGCCAAGATTAAGTCTATTAGGGTTATGTTAGCCATAGCTGCATTTCATGACTATGAAATATGGCAAATGGATGTCAAAACCGCTTTCCTTAATGGAAAGTTGGCTGAGGATGTTTACATGAGTCAGCCAGAGGGTTTTGTCAATACAGAGTACCCTAATAGAGTGTGTAAGCTTGAGAAATCCATTTATGGATTAAAGCAAGCACCTCGCAGATGGAATCTTTGCTTTGATGAGAAAGTCAAAGAGTTTGGCTTTTCTAGGAGTGAAGATGAATCTTGTGTATATGTCAAGGCTAGTGGGAGTATAGTTAGCTTTTTGGTATTGTATGTGGATGACGTACTACTCATAGGAAATGACATCCCAACTCTGCATGAAGTTAAGTCCTGGCTTGAGAAGTGTTTCTCTATGAAGGACCTAGGAGAAGCTGCCTATATTCTAGGGATAAGGATCTTGAGAGACCGGAGTAAAAGACTAATTGGACTTAGTCAGAGTACCTACTTGGATAAGGTGCTGAAGAGATTCAGCATGCAGGACTCCAAAAAGGGAGAGTTACCTATTCAGTGTAACGCCAGATTGAGTAAGGCTCAAAGCCCGAGTACTGAGGCTGAGATAGCAGAAATGAGTCGAGTACCTTATGCTTCGGCTGTAGGATCGATCATGTATGCTATGACTTGTACTCGACCTGATGTAGCCTTTGCTTTGAGCATGGTTAGCAGGTATCAGGGGAACCGTGGAAAGGCACACTGGACTGCGGTAAAGAATATCCTCAAGTACCTACGGAGGACTAAGGATTGGGTCCTTACCCTCGGTGGGAGTGATGACTTGAGAGTTGTAGGGTATAGTGATGCTGGCTTCCAGACTGATAGGGATAATTTCCGCTCTCAGTCGGGCTGGGTCTTTACCCTAAACGGAGGAGAAATTACTTGGAAGAGTTCCAAGCAGGAGACAGTAGCTGATTCCACTTATGGATCAGAGTATATAGCAGCGAGCGAGGCAGCAAAGGAGGCAATATGGCTGAAAAACTTCATTGGAGACCTTGGAGTTGTACCAGCTATAAAGGAGCCTATGGAAATTTTATGTGATAGTGAAAGTGCTATTGCCTTAGCCAAGGAACCAAGGGATCACGGGAGATCCAGACACATCGACAGAAAATATCACTTTATCAAAAATCACATAGAAGAAGGAATCCTCGTGGCAAAGAGGGTATCATCAGAAGAGAACCCAGCAGATCCCCTCACGAAGGGACTGATTCGGGTTAAGCATCTTCAGCATGCTCGGAGCATAGGGCTAAAGGATGATATTATTTTTAGTAGTTAGATAATTTTGGAAATTTGTAAAGTGTAATTGACATTTGATGATAAATAAAAGTTGTGTTTATTTATGAGTAAAGTGTTGCTATCTTCTGTCAATCGTTTACTATAATTTCTTTTGCATGTTTTGACTTCCAGAATATTATGTTTTGTTTTACATATTATTCAAATTTTCCACAGTCGGTCATATGTTGGAAGTAGATATGAATTAAGACTGTCGTGAAGTTGGTTGTAGGTGTCAAGTTTTAGGACAACACTTCATGAGTACTCATAAGTTCTGAGTATTAGAATCAGCCCACGCTCACTGGTATCACTTCATGGAATTTATCTCGAGTGATCGTGAGACGGTAACATCATATAAGTCTTCAAACCTAGAGATATGATTTGTTGCCTATGAGTTGGTTATGCATTGATTGTACGAAAACGCATTGGTAACTCGATGTTATAAAACGTGCCTTTGTGTATAATTTAACAAGTAGTAGAGCAAACATATGAGTCGAAGTTTATCTGTTCCTTCTTGGATTAGAAGCTGATATCTGGGCCCCTCGATGATTTTGTTTTGACCTATGTACCGGGCCCGGTCAGAACTAAATTGATGTGTTCAGTTAAGTTCTATGTCAAACAAATCGGAAATCGGGAAACAAATGCTGGACAATAAGCAAGATATTTTTCCATGTATTTGTCTAGCTGATATCTAGAACAGAGGATTATATGATCACTTATCTTAAATAGCGTATCATCATCTTCTCAGTTCCGAGAGACCTTGAAAGAGCTACGATTGCCGATCGGTTCCTGAAGTCATACTTGCATTTATAGTTATTAGACTTATCCAAGTGGGAGACTGATGGATAAGGTGTCTAAGTCCATAACTATTTCTGGTATATACTTGACCCGACCCGGCATTGTCCATTTGGGTTGCATGGCACCATGCATTGGATAAACGAAATGAGAGAAATAACACTTATGGTTTATTAATATATTATAAGTTCTAATATATTAATAATATTATTTAATTAGTTTGATCAAGAATTAATTTAGAATTAATTAAGTGATCAAAAGATAACTAATTAAATATATGGGTTGATTATGTAAATCATCCATAACTTATATAGTGGGCTAAGAGGCTCCATGGATTATCAAGGGGTTCCACCCATAGGATGCTCCATGGAGTTAATCTATGGATCATGGAAATGAAGAGTCATGTTACATTAGGGTTTACCTAATGCAACACACTATATAAACCATGTGATATCTCCCAAAATCGGTAACACCAAGTAGAACAAGAGGGCTAGAGCCGATTTTAGTGTGTTATACATTCTCTCCAAGTTTACTCCATAGCATTTGGTGTTGTGTGAAGCATTCGAGGCATCACACTTGGGGTGCTAGGCTCACAAGGTTTCAAGTAATCAAAATCAGCAACAAGGTATGTTATTCTATCTTACATTTAAGTTTAAATGTTCCCCATGTATGCTAGATAGGATTATGAACCTTGGAAATCATCTTGCATGAATTTTAGAAAAACATAGATCCAAGGTTTATTAGGGTTGCATGTACACTTAGGAAGTGTTAGAATGCTCAAAACCCTTCACTAATAACTCATCACATGCTAAGTCTTGGGTCCTTGATACAGGTTGTGGTATTCACATTTGTTCTGATTTGCAGGGACTAAAAAGAAGTAGGGATGTGGAGCACGGGAAGATAAACTTAATCATGGGAAATAGGAAAGTGCCGCCTGTGACCAAGATTGGAGTTTATTCTTTATTGCTTAGTAATGTTTTAAATTTAGATTTGAATAATTGTTGTTACTCGGCCGATATGGCGAGAAATATTATTTCCTTTCACAGTTTGTATAAACAAGGTTTTACCTTTTCCTTTAATAATGAAAATGGTGGTATTTATGCTTATTGTAATGGTGTATTTCATTTTGAAGCATTACCTTGCAATGGTATATATGAAATTGTGATGGTTTTAGATAACTTAGGAAATAATGTGTTAAATATTGATTCTTCCAATGATTTGGATAAGGCATGCTTGTGGCATTGTCGTCTTGGACATGTCAACAAGAAGTGCATAGCCCAACTCCAAAAGGATGGAGTTTTGGAGTCATTCGAATTAAAGTCGGATGACACTTGTGAATCTTGTTTACTTGGAAAGATGACCAAGTCACCCTTCACTGGTACTTGTGAAAGGGGTGAAGGTCTGTTGGATCTCATACATACTGATGTGTGTGGACCATTCAGAACCACCACAAGGGATGTTAACCGCTTCTATGTGGCTTTTACTGATGATTATAGTAGATATGGGTATATTTAATTAATCAAGCATAATTCGGAGACTTTAGAAAAGTTGAAGGAGTTTAAGCAAGAAGTGGAGAATCAATTGGGCAGGAAGATAAAGATGCTATGATCCGATCGTGGAGGAGAGTAACTTAGTATCGAGTTCCTGGACTATCTTAAGGAATGTGGAATTGTTTCATAATTGACGCCACCTAGGACACCACAGCTTAATGGTGTGGCTGAGAGGCGCAATAGAACCTTGCTAGACATGGTTCGTTCCATGATGAGTCGAGCTTCGTTACCTATCTCATTCTGGGGGTATGCCTTAGAGACTGCCGCCCATATCCTTAATCTTCCCTACCAAAAAGGTTTCCAAAACACCTCACGAGATGTGGACAGGGAAAGTTCCCACATTATACCACATCAAAGTTTGGGGTTGCGAGGCTTTTGTGAGAAAAGAAACTCACGACAATCTCGAACCTCGGAGTGAGTGATGTATTTTCATCGGCTACCCACAGAAATCCTTTGGATATCTCTTCTATAGACCGATTGACAATGTTGTCTTCGTTGCGAGGAGAGGAGTCTTTCGCGAGAGAGAACTTACAGTCCAAGGAAACAGTGGGAGGCAAATTGACCTTGAAGAGCTTCAAGAGTCAAGTGGTGAAGGAACCTGAAACACTACTAATCAACCTGAGGAGGAAACCCCGGTTGATCCAATTGACGAGTCCTTACCTCTGAGGCGTTCCAGTAGATTTAGAAATACACTTGAGTTTTATGGTTTCCGTATTACTACTGAAGGTGATACATTTATCAGTGATAGAACACTGGTAAATTTGGATGAACCTAACAACTACAAGGAAGCCATGGTAGGCCCCGAGTCTGCAAAATGGAAAGAGGCTATCGACAGCGAGATTCAGTCCATGTATGACAATCAAGTTTGGAACTTGGTTGATAATGTATCGGGTCGTAAGACAGTCGGGTGCAAATGGATCTTCAAGAAGAAGACCGACATGGATGGGAAAGTACACACATATAAAGCGCAACTGGTTGCGAAGGGATTTACTCAAACTCCGGGAGTTGACTATGATGAGACCTTCTCACCAGTGGCGAAGATTAAGTCTATAAGGGTTATGTTGGCCATTGCTGCATTTCATGATTATGAAATATGGCAAATGGATGTCAAAACCGCTTTCCTTAATGGAAAGTTGGCTGAAGATGTTTACATGAGTCAGCTAGAGGGTTTTGTCAATGCAAAGTACCCTAATAGAGTGTGTAAGCTTGAGAAATCTATTTATGGATTAAAACAAGCATCTCGCAGATGGAATCTTTGTTTTGATGAGAAAGTCAAAGAGTTTGGATTTTCGAGAAGCGAGGATGAGTCCTGTGTATATGTCAAAGCTAGTGGGAGTATAATGAGCTTTCTGGTATTATATGTAGATGACATACTGCTCATAGGAAATGACATCACAACCTTGCAGGAGGTTAAGTCCTGGCTTGGGATGTATTTCTCTATGAAGGACCTCGTAGAACCTGCTTATATCCTAGGGATAAGGATATTGAGAGACAGAAGTAAAAGACTAATAGGACTTAGTCAAAGTATCTACTTGGACAAGGTGTTGAAGCGTTTTAGCATGGAGAACTCCAAGAAAGGTAACCTACCCATCCTAAGCAATACCAAACCGAGTAAGACTCAGAGTCCGAGTACAGAGGCTGAGATAACAGAGATGAGTCGAATTCCATATGGTTCTACAGTTGGCTCGATCATGTATGCTATGACTTGTACTCGCCCTGATGTGGCCTTTGCTTTGAGCATGGTCAGCAGATATCAAGGGAATCCTGGTAAAGCTCATTGGACTGCGGTTAAGAACATTCTCAAGTACCTGCGGAGGACTAAGGAATGGGTCCTTACCCTTGGTGGGAGTGATGACTTGAGAGTGACAGGGTATAGCGACGCCAGTTTTCAACGGAGATAATTTCCGCTCTCAGTCAGGCTGGGTGTTTACCCTGAATGGGGGAGCAGTGACATGGAAAAGTTCTAAGCAGGAGACTGTAGTTGATTCAACGTGTGAATCAGAGTACATAGCAGCAAGCGAAGCATCGAAGGAGGCAATATGGTTGAAAAACTTCATCGGAGACCTTGGAGTCATTCCATCCATAAAGGAGCCTATGGAGATTTTATGCGATAATGAAGGGGTGGTTGCCTTAACCAAGGAACCGAGAGATCATGGTAGATCCAGGCATATCGAAAGAAAGTACCACTTCATAAGACATAAATTAAAAGAATGACACCTCGTGGTAAAGGGGATATCGTCATAGGAGCACCCAGCAGATCCCCTTACAAAGGAACTGACTAGGGTTAAGCACTTGCAGCATGCGAGGGGCATTGGGCTAATGGACGATATTAGTTTTAGTGGTTAGATAAATCGAAACTTGTAATAGCTAAATTATAATTGACATTTTATGATTAAATAAAAGGAGTTTTATTTATAAGTAAAGTTAATGTCTTGTGTCAATTATTTACTATTGTTTCACTTTGCATGTTTTGATTTCCAGAATAATAAAATTATTCAAACCATCCACAGTCGATCATACGTCGGAAGTAAGTATGAAAGAAGACTGTCATGATTTGGCTTGTAGATTGTCTAAGGAATTAGACATAGCAAAATTTTGCTACACCATTCATGAGTGCTCCTGAAAAAAGATTTGAGTATTGGATTCAACCCGCGCTCACCTGAATTACTTCATGGAATTTATCATGAGTAATTGTGAGACGATAATATCATATAGTCTTCAAACCAAGATATATGAGTTGTTGACTACGAGTTGGTTGTGCATTGATGGCACGAAAACGCATCAGTAACTTGATGTTATAAAACGTGTCGTTGTGCATGATTTGATGAGTAGTTAGTACAAGCATATAATGTCGAAGTTTATCTGTTCCTTTTATCGTAAGAGGATTAAAATCACTATCTTGGGCCCCTCGGTGATTCTGTTTTGACTATGTGCCGGGCCCGGTCATAACTAAATTGATGTGTTCAGTTATGTGCTATGACAGACGAATCGGAAATCGGGAAACAAATTGCAGGACAATCAGTATGACTATGTTCCATGTGTTTGTCCTAATAGATATCTTGAGAACAGAGGAGTATATGATCCCTTATTTGAAGGACGTGTCACTGACTAGGTCAGAGTTCGACACCGGCTTTTGAAAGCTTACGATTGCTAAGTCGGATCCTGAAGTCATATTGGCAGTTATAGTTATTAGACTTATCCAAGTGGGAGACTGTTGGATTTGGTGTCTAAGCCCATAACTATAACCGGGATGTACTTGACCCGACTGTAGCATGGTCCTTTTTGGGTTGCCTTCACCAGTGCAATTTGATAGGATGGACTTTTGAGAATAAGGTTATTTATGGTTTATTAATATATTACAAGTATAATATATTAATATGAAATTATTTAATTACTATTGATCAATAGTTAATTTGGAATTAATTTTGTGGTTAAAAGAGACTAATTAAATATATGGGGAATGATTATGTAAATCAATGATTCTTGTAGTGTGGGCCAATGATCCATGATTATGTAGATGGGCTAAACTAATCCATGGATAGTCCATGGAGGTTAAATCCATGGAGCATGAGAATGTGGAAAGTCATGGGTCATTAGGGTTTACAAAGTGTAACCCTAACATGTGCAACACTATAAATAAGCCCCTCCTAGAGCCAAAATCGGTTACCACTTACTTTCCAAGAGGGTGAAGTTGATTTTGTGCTAGTAGCCTATTCTCTCAAGCCTCCTCTTGCATATTGATGTTTGTAAACCAATAGAGGCATCACACTTGAGGTGCTCAAGCTTTCAAAGGTCAAGAACCACAAGTCATTCTAAGAGGTAAGTCGTCTAACTAGTTGTATCATTCAATTGTTCATATGTATGCTAGTTAGGACAACGCTTTGGAAAATTGAAAATATGCATGTATAATTAGAGAAAACATAGATCCAAAGCATTTAGGGTTGCATGTGCACCATAGGAGTGTTATAGTGCTCAAAAACCCAACACTTACCTCTCATGTCGTGAGAGCAGTCTGAAGCTAAAAGTTGCCATTTCAAGCCCTTATTCCATTCAATACAAAAATTCAACAAAAATAACCTTTAATGACACGCATTGCATGTCGTAAAAGCCACAGATGACATGCAAATGTGTGTCAAGGAATGCCCTGTCATAAAGGAAGACGACACGCTTTTGTGTGTCATAAACTTAGGACGTGCATTTACGACGCTTATTTACGACACACATTGCATGTCAAGGAAGGCCCTGTCATAAAGGAAGACGACATGCATTTGCGTGTCATAACCTTACGACACACATTTAGGACACACATTTACGACACGCATTGCGTATCATTAAATCCCTTGTCATAAATGAAGATGCCACACATTTGAGTGTCATAAAATTCAGCAACCATTTACGATTTGGCTTTACGATATTCAGTTACACATAATACAAAAATATGGAAACAAATATATACCAAAACAATCAATATCATGTCAATCAAGTTATCAAAAAATATAATACACTGATATTAAGGTGATCAGATAGTACATTGTTAGTAAGGGGTTTTCCCTAATTATATAACTTGATACTACATTGCTATTAAGGGACACCTTCTTGTTTCACATATCATGTAAAAAATCCTTTGTGTCATTGGTTTGCCACCTAGTACACCAGGTAAAAAATGTTGAACTTGGTGTCATGGGCGGTTGTCCACCGGGCGTGGATGGCAAGTAAGGGCTTGAAGCATTAGCTGAAACAAAAATAAAATATTAATCACACAATCAACAACCTTAAAATTTGAAAATACAACAAATGAAAAGAACCAAACATGCCCTCTACAAGCCATGAAGTAATAATAATGATGTTTTGGGGACTAGTTACCATACCTTTTGTAAAAATAAAAAAAATAAAAAACACACCCTCTACAAGCTTGTGGGTCAAGTTATTTTCACGAATCTTGTCTACTGCATGTTGATCATTGAAGAACACAATAATTTTGATCAATACATTGCAATGTAAATGAAGCATTGCTAGTTGTTATAAAATAAATAAATAAATAAATAATGAAGCATTGCTATTCATAAAGAAAATTAGACATACCGAGTTGGGAGATATGAACCGAACATAGAGATTATGACCAAAGTTAGTATTTGTACATCTGCATCAATGTCGTTAACTACACCCCGACAACTTGGAAACCCACAATAACAGGCAAGTTGTTCATCAATCGAAAAGAATATGCAATATTAAATTTATAAAAAATAATAATAATAATTACTATGTAGATGATTATATTATATTATATATATGGAAGAGAAGAGAAGAGAAGAAAACATGTACTCGTATGTGAGTTCTTCCCACTACGCAATATCCCTTTTGGAAAAAATGATAATGTGTTCATCTCCATTCACACTGATAACTCTTGAATAACAATTTGGCTGAAAAAATACAAGTTGAATTACTTTTCTATTTCTTGCATTTACACTAAAAGAAAATTAATAAATGACATACTTCACGAGAATGATTAGTCAAATGTGCTATGCTTCCTGCTCGTGTGGCGTCAATTACACGTTCATCATCAATCCAGAACAATTTATCATTGGTCTTACCATGTTTGAAGATGATTTGTTCAATTTTTGTGCAATAAAAGCAGCAAATTTCTTGTTTTCCTCCACTATGGTTCGCATCAATGACACCTGTACACAATGAGGGCATTTTTGCCATATTCAAATTTCTATCCCACATAATGAATATACTTTATATCGGTGTTTCTTTTTGATTTAGTAATGCAGAAGTAACGATTTAATAAAGAAAAGAGAAAAGTCAAGAAAACAAGACTTTTCCATTAACAATAACTCCTGACTATTTACAAAAAAGCCACTGTGATAGATAGATACCTGTTCATTGTGCTCATATATTCTCCTATGTTGAAAATTTGTAGGTATGGTGTTCTTAGGACCAAAGTTCACCATATCTAAAGCTCACACACTCAAAGCAAAAGGAATTCTCTTTTCAATTATTGCATCAAATCTTGATTCCTCACAAGCCATAACACCTCCAACTATGTCATCTGCAACTTCTGTTGCTGTAATGTCCAAAACACCCTTGCAAAAGTAAGAATTTTATGAGTCCTTTATAAAGAATTATATTAAAAAATGTCCAAAACACCCTTGCAAAAGTAAGAATTTTATGAGTCCCTTATAAAGAATTAGATTAAAAAATGCAATATAAAGTTTTCAAGAATCACTTGTATAAATCCTCCTCTAACCAAATCCTCCATAGATCTCCCTCCAACTCCAGTTGCATGAAAAACCAGAGTCTCATAACCTTCCTTATTCAACCTTTATTTCACAACATTTACACATGGAGTTGTAACTCCAAATATGGTAAGACCAATGGTAAATTTGTCATTACCAGAAGAAGGCCCTTTCAAACCCATGAGACTTATGCTCCCTGCACTTTGTGATCAATTATGAACCCTATCATGTATTCAAAGAATAAGTTCTCGAATCAAACACAAATTTACGAATGTGACTCTCTAAGTATATAAATGCCCCTACAAATTTAACACCATCAATACTAAAGTTGTGGAACATCCAGCAATTACCTACAAAAGTTGTAGAAGAAGGTACAAGTCCCGTGAGAAGAATTCGAGGAGTGGTTTCATGTAGGGAACTAGGGTTTCCTTAAACGCTCCGGATGACAGAGGGAATGAACTAGCGAACACACCGACAGAATATGGGCTTGAAACCTCAACATCGTCGGCTAGGTGAAGGAGGTCGAGAGCGGTGAGGATATTTTTCACCACCGGTAGCAGGACTTCCCAGAGCTGTTGATCACCGCCGCCTAGAACCTCGTTTCCGACTGCAATTCCACAGATACGGGTCCTGGGGATGAAGGATTCGACGTTGTTTTTCACCCAATCCATGGCTGGATCCTGGCTTGTGCTTATATCTCTCTCATGAATTCATTTCCTAGCCCAATAATGATCTCAATTCCCGATCCTTTGAGCGCTTTGAGAACTTCATGATCGACATCGTAGATTCTTGATGTGCGAGAAAAGAGGAGTGGTAATGATATTAGGGTTTTTTTTGGGTATTGATTAGTGAGAGAGAGAAATAATGGAAATAAGGTTGAAACACTCATAAAATATGGTCCCAAAAATTTCATTTTAATTATTAAATAAAACCATAGTTATCAAAACATTCCATCAAAACACAAGTCAAAGTATCTCAAAACATTATTTCCAAATCGAAACATCAGAGTAACATCCCAGGCTAAACATCATGGTGTGTGCAATGCAATCATCCCGAGCTCTTCCCTTTGCTACCAGAAGTACCTGAAACCAAAACTGAAAACCGTAAGCACAAAGCTTAGTGAGCTTCCCTAAACTACCACATACCATACACATAATCACATAATCACATATAAACATATCGTGGGCCCCGCCCTTTCATCGAGCCCCGCCCGACATCAGACAATGACTGGCATCGGGCTCCGCCCGACATCGAATTGTAGTCCGGTAAGCATATAAACATATTAAAAATACACATATAATAAACACATGATCATAAGCATATAAACATTCCTCGGGCACCGCCCGACATCGGATCAAGATCCGGAAAGCATACAAACATTCATCGGGCACCGCCTGGCATCGAACCGTAGTCCGGTAAACATATAAACACAGACACATGCAAGAATCACGAAGACATCAAGCATACAAACATTCCTCGTGCATTGCCCGGAATCGGACCGTAGTCCGAAAAGCATATAAACATTCATCGGGAACCGCCCGACATCGGACCGTAGTCCGGTAACATACAGTTATACATACGGGCCGACATTGGTGCCTTCGACCCGTTCCTACAGGAGGAAAACTCAGCTCAAACGCCGGATGCTAGCCGAAACGTCTCTGCTTCGGAATCGGCTCTACTCAAACCCCTAAACAGAACAACCCCTTAGATACCAGTTCATACTCACAACCCCTTAGGGTCAACTATGGTCATAGTCAAAGTCAAGGTCATAGTCAAAGTCGAAGTCAACGTCCGAGTTGACTCAACTCGTCGAGTTACCCCATCAACTCGTCGAGTTTCTATGCATCACAGAATCGTGATTTTGCGATCCAACTCGTCGAGTTCTTCCATGAACTTGCCGAGTTCTTCCCTATCAACAGAATCGGGACACTTTCATTCAACTCGTCGAGTTCCTTCATGAACTCGTCGAGTTCTTCAGTCTGTTAACCCCTTCTTAACTCATTAAGCCATTATTCTTCAAATCTAAAACCTATACCTCAGATCCCGACTGGAAATGCCTCTTAGAAGGGTAAAGTTTCTAAGTTTACCCATTAATACCCCTCCTAAGGGATTAAGCTCGACCCTAAGCCCCCAAAAGGCTTAAATCTAAATCCAAAGGCCATCAAACTTCAAGATAGGACATAAGAACATAGATTTGGACCTTAAAGACTAAATGATCACGTAAAGTCTCTAGCTTTCTCCACATGCATGGCCATTATGAGCTCAAAAGGCCAAAATGATGGCTTAAAGGTTGCATGGGACTTCCATGGCCATAAAGTTGGCACCTTTATGCCATGAAATCCCCTCAAACCTTAGATCTGAAAAGGTTAACCACTTGGGACGTCCAACTCCCAAGGACCATGATAAATGGACAAAAACCAAGAAAAGGTGCTAAGAAGGAGATCTAATCAACTATTAGGCAAGGTTCAAGCTTTATACCAAAACAATGTTGTGGATGAGGCAAGGATTCTGGATCTATAAACTCCTTCTTGTATCTCCAAGCTTTTCGTTTCTTCCAATGTTAGGGACTAGACTTGTAGGCCTCCTCTATCAGAACCTGTCGTACACCTCCCAAATATGGCATCCAGACCCTCCGATGCAGGGTCAATAACCCACGACTATCCATAGTCAAAGGAAGCCACCTGACCCACAATGCGCTCACTTTTCCGGTGCTCTTCCTTCATAGCCTCTACCTGTGCCTCTCGGATTTGCTCCAGAAATGGAGTAATTACCGTCATCCTCAAGCATATATCCCGAATCGGAGCTGCGACCGCCTTGTGGCTGAGAGCATTGGCCACCACGTTGGCCTTTCCCGGGCGATATAGAATCTCACAGTCGTAGTCCTTCACTACGTCCAACCAGCGACGCTGCCTCATGTTCAGATTCGGATGGTCCATCAAACACCTCAAGCTCTTGTGATCCGTGTAAATAGTACAACGAACCCCTTAGAGGTAGGGCCGCAAAATCTTGAGGGAGAACACAACGGCCCCTAGCTCCAGATCGTGCATCAGATAATTCGCCACATGAGGCTTACGCTGTCTCAAAGCATACGCAATCATGTGACCCCGCTGCATCAGAACTGCACCCATACCCGTGATCGAAGCGTCTCAATATACCACGAAATCGGTGACCCCCTCCGGCAAGGTCAGTATCGGTGCCTCGCACAACTGCTGTCTGAGGGTCTCGAAAGTTGCCTGCTGGTCAGGCCCCCAGCGGAATGTCACCGACTTCCTGATCAGTCAGGTCAGTGGAACAACAATCTTGGAGAAATCCTGGATGAATCTTCGATAATAACCCGCCAGACCAAGAAAAAACTTCGAATCTCGGAAGGAGACCTCGGAACCTCCCATCTCATCACAGCCTCTACCTTGGCCGGATCGACCAGAATACCCTTCTGGTTGACAGGGTGCCCCAGAAACTACATCTCGCGCAACCAGAACTCACACTTGGAGAACTTTGCGAAAAGTCTCTCCCTCCTCAATGTCTCCAGCACCTCCCTCAGGTGCTCCTCATGCTGCTCCAGAGTCTTGGAATGCACCAAGATGTCATCGATAAAGACTATCACAAACCTGTCCAGCATCGGTCTGCACACGCGGTTCATGAGGTCCATGAACGCTGCAGGAGCATTGGTGAGCTCAAACGACATCACCACGAACTTGTAATGACCATAGCGAGTCCGAAAGGCTGTCTTCTGCGCATCATCGTCCCTAACTCGCATCTGGTGATAACCTGATCGCAGATCAATCTTCGAGAACCAAGATGCACCCTGAAGCTGGTCAAACAAATCATCAATCCTCAATAGGGGATAACGGTTCTTCATCGTTACCTTATTTAACTCCCGGTAATCTATACAGATCCGATGTGACTCGTCCTTCTTCTTCACAAACAGAATCGGGGCTCCCCATGGCGAACTGCTCGGCCTGATAAATCCCTTGTCTAACAGCTCCTGCAGCTGTGTAGATAACTCTTGCATCTCGGGAGGAGCCAACCGATATGGTGCCTTGGTTATCGGAGCCGCACTAGGAACTAGGTCAATCCTGAACCCTATCTGTCTCTCCGGAGGTACCCCAGGCAAATCATCCGGGAACACGTCCGGATACTCTCGCACGATCGGTACATCGTGCACGATTACCTTACCCTTGTCCCGAGTATCCATAACATAGACGACATAACCCGCTAAACCCTGCTGAAGGTAGCGCCTAGCCCTCGCCGCTGAACACAAAGTCGGTCCACACTGCTGCCTCTCGCCCTGAATCACCAGCCCTCCCCCACTTGGGGTCCGAACTCGAACTAGATGTTGCTCGCAGTCGATCACTGCCCCGTTGGGATTCAACCATTCCATACCCACGATAAACGTATTCCCTCGCAGGGAAATGGGGACTAAATCCACGGAATACTGCTCATCGAACAACTGCAATGTACATCATCGATGAACCTTTGCAACCCGAACGATCCTATCATCCGCTATCTCTACATCAAGTGGACAGTCCAGCTCCCCTGGAGCTCCAACAAATCGCTTGCTAAGCGCGAGTGATACAAAAGACCGGATAGCCCCTGAATCGAATAATACCAGAGCAAATATATTGTTCACAAGGAACGATCCTATAATGAAACACATAAACATAAGCGATAATCAACATAAATAAAGAGATAAGGAGAGAGTACATACTCGTAACAACATCGGGAGCTGCACGTGCCTCCTCTGCAGTAAGCTGAAAAGCCCTGCTCCTCGCCGTAGGCACCTCAACCCGGCCCTGACGGCCATCGGTAATCCTCAATGTAGCAGGAGCGGGTGCTGCCACCTGTCCTGCTGCTGCTGCTAAACTCAGACACTATGACCTCTTGTGGCCCTTCTGATTGCACTAGAAGCAAATCAGATCAGTTACTACAGTGGTGGTGGTGATAACAGTACAATCCCTGCTAACATGATCAGTTCGGCCGCACTTAAAGCAGCCCGAACTACCCGCCCTGCACGTCCCCTCGTGCATCTTGCCGCACTTTTTACAGCGGCTGCGGCTGTCTCCTCGATCTAGAATTTGATACCTTGGGCCTTTTGCCCGAACTCCATGTTTGAACCCCATCTGGTTTCCTCTTCCTTTCCATCTCCAGATCTAGCTCCCTTTCCCGAGCGATTGCTATCATATCCTCCAACGTCTTGCAGCTAGAGTGGTTAACAAACTGTCGGATGTCACCCATCAACATCTTATGGTATCAGGCCTTTTTCATCTCCTCGTCTGCCACATACTGCGGAACGAGAAGGGCCCTCTCCCTGAACATATCGGTGATCTCAGTCACCGTCTCAGTAGACTGTTGGAGATCCTGGAACTCCCGCACAAGCTGCTACACCTCAATCACTGGTGCAAACTCGGCCCTAAACCTGGCCGAGAAGTCACTCCAGGTCATCGCATCAATAGCGGCATCATCTCCAATAGCATGCACGGCCTCCTCCTACCAATCACGAGCCCTGTCCTTCAGGAGGCAGGAAGCAAGTCGGACCTTGTCCCCCTCAGGACAAGGGCTGGTGCAAAAGGCGTTGACGACATCAGCCAACCACCTGCTGCTCGCAATGGGGTCCCGAGCCCCATGATAGTCTGGAGCTCCACAAGCTCGGAACTCTCTGAATGTCAACGTGTGCGCCCCCATCATGGCAGCCATATCGGTGCGAAATGCACTCAGCCTCTCGTCAAGAATCTCCAAAATGCCCTCCTTGACCGTACCGAAGATCACAGGAGTCTGGTCAATGATAATGCGCGTGATCTCAGATGAAATGAACTCCATCCAAGAGGCCCTTGGACGAAATTTCTAGGGCTTTCCTAAAAGATTTCGTCCAACCCATCTAGGAGGGTTCTAGAGCCCAATTCCACAATTATCAATAAATTGCCAAACAACCCCTGCACTTTTAATTAATAAAATTAATCCCAAAATTAATCCAATTAATTTCTTATTAACTATTAATTAAATAATATGATTTTCAAGTAATATATTATTTCCATAATACATTAATAAATCATTCATTCCAATTTATTAATCAAATAATAAATTCTTCCTCTTCCTCAATAGGTCATCCTGTCTAGTTGTTAGTACGAAGGCAGCCCAAAAGAACTGTGCTACTATCAATTCAAGTATATACCAATTATAGTTATTGTCACCCAAACCGGAACGACGGAAACGTTCGGGGGTGGATGACGTCAAAAGTAGTATCACAACAATTGCATCATAGTAATCAAAGTAAACACAACCATTACATTGAATGTATATAAAAAGGTATTTACATATGTTTGATTCATGTTTTTATACATCAAAAGCATAAACAAAAGTAAAAGACGTGACTATACGCTCCGTCTTCTCAAAACTTCGGGAGGTACCTGTCTACTAATTTCCTGAGAATACAAGCAGTTTTGAAAGAGTATCAGCATTAAGCTGGTGAGTTCATAAACATGTTTTTGGTAATGAAAATCCTGTCATTAAGTCTGTAAAATGTTTGTATGCTTCCCAAGAAAATCCAATATTTTCTAACATATGTGTTTGACACTGTGTTCTGTAGTAGTGTATAATGTATTAGTTTGTACGTCTGGTTACCACCAAATGTATGGTATAACATTGTTTTGAATGAAACTCCTTTGTATGAAAACCCTGGCTATCACCAGTAATGTATAAGATGTTCTGTTTGAAAACCCTGGTTACCACCAGTATGTATAGTAGTTTCATTACTTAAAACAAAACTATGAGTTGAAATCCCTGGAATCCTCTGGTTGTATTATGAACTAGTTTTATTAATAAAAATAAAACTAAAGAAGAATGAAATCCCGTAAACAATAAGGTTAGTTTATACTATTGTGAGTCGTATAACCATGCTTGATATGACCTAGTGTCCTTTACGACGTTCCTCAAGTGTCGAATGAATGACATTTGTCACCCCAGGCATGTCTGCATAACTGTAGCTAGCAGTTTAGGTGTGGGATTGTCAGTCCCGAATAGATCTATTCACAAATCTCACGCTCTCCCTCCAGGAGACTCTGGTTATACTATGATAGGATTTAGCTTGTACCCCGAAAGGTACAACTGAAGTGTTGTCTCACATTCCTGTATTAACTAGTTTACGTGTAGTTCTGTATTGATCTACTGTATTTAAACTCGTGTGTATACTTTATAAGTTAATAACTATACTTAAATAATTATTACATGTTGTACTCTTGTAGTAATGTATATCATAAACTAAATCTGTCATAGTTTATATGTTTTGCTATGTAAAACTCTGAATTCGTAAAACTGTGTATTGAAAACACAAACTATACCTATTAGAGTTTGCATGTATGATGTGTACTTGGTTTACGTATTGATCTGAAAACTATGCAATTTTGAGTGTAGATTGAAAAAGTCCCTTATGCTCAGCACGTTACAAAAGGGATAAAATATCTAAATATTTTATAAACATGTGGAAACTGTAAGATTGTATCAATTGCATCAGTTTTAAATGTGTTTGAAATCCTTTTGTATAAATGCACAAATTCATTTGTGTTTGGCTTGTTCTCTCCCTCTGAAAACATTTAAAATCATAAAAGCATATGGGTATGAACTCACTGTTAGTCGTGTGAATAGTCGGACAGCGAAAATTGGGAGTGAAGACCCTCGAGTTGATGTATGCGACACTCAATGGGATCCTAATACAATTAATATATGTATGTATTTTATTAGCGAAACCATTATTTATAGTGTTGGGAAAACACTTGCTTTCGGTTTGGGAATGTTACCGGGACTCGATTGTATCGGAAAAGTGGGTTTGCAGCCAAGATTCACGGTGTGAAGGAGTTTGCGGCCGTGAAGGGTTTCCGGCCGTGAACTGTCCTTTGAAGGGTTTACGGTCGTAAACGAGTGTACGACCTTAGAAGATTTGAAGGTTTGAATGGTGTACGGCCGTAAACAGTTTGCGGTCTTTGAAGATTTGAAGATATAAAGGGTGTACGGCCGTAAACTCAAGAACAATGATGTTGGATTCAATGAAAAACATGTTTTAGCTGCTCCAAAACAACTTCCAAAGGTGCTTCTTGATGATTTTCGGAAGAAAATAGGGTGTTTTGGTGTTTACGGTCGAGAGGTAGAGAGAGAGAATGAGAGAGTTTTCGGCCAAGAAAGTCCAAATGAAGGTGGGGGTCCCGTATATATATATATATATATATATATATATATAGGCTGGGGGTATGGTCGGTGGTGGGGGCCACCTGGCACTGGCCGTAAACGGGTGTACGCCCGTAAACGAGTTTACGGCCGTGAACATCACTCAGGCCGAAAACTAAAAGAAAACTCGGGTTTTTCGCATGATTTCGGTTCCGATTCTTATATAGATTTAATTATATAACTAAATGATTTTCCAACCCAAAGGAATTTGACGGAACTCAATAAAATCCAAATTTTATTAACGGATATCGGCTAACGCTAACTGAAAAAGGTTCGGGTTGCCACAGTTATGGGCTTAGATACCTAATCCAACAGTCTCCCATTTGGATAAGTCTAATAACTATAACTACCAAATTGGTAAGCAAATTGTAGCTACCAAAAGCCGTTGTCGAACTCTGACCTAGTCGGTAACGTGTCCTTATATTAGTGATCAAATATTCCTCCGTTCTACAAGATATCGTATGGACATGAGACATAGATTATAATCATTCTCTCTGTCCAAGATTTGTTTCCCGATTTCTGATTTATGACGACTGATATCAGACTACTAATTGAACACATCAATTCAGTCTAGGCTTGGCCAAGCGCTTTAGATGTCGACATCAAATCATCGAGGGGCCCACATATATCGATTTTTCCGTTAAGGCAAAAGGAACGGAAAAACTTCAACTTATATGCTTGTACTATTCACTCATCAAATCATGCACAACAATACATTTTATAACATCAAGTTACTGATGCGTTTACGTATTATCAATGCGTAACTGACTCGTAAACAACTCATATATCTCTGTTTCAAGAATATAATATATTATCGTCTCAAAATTACTCGTGATAAAATTCATGAAGTAATTCTCTGAGCGTGGATTTATCTAATACTCAAAACCCCATTTTCCAAGTACTCATGAACATTGCAGCAAAACCATTGCTATTTCTAATCTTCATAGACAATCTACAATCCAGTTCATGACAGTCTTAATTCGCTACTTACTTCCAAAAGTACGATCGACTGTGGATGTTTGAATAATCCAATTATTCGGGAAGTAAAACATACAAAGTGAAACACAATAATAACTTAATTAACTATGGTCTCAAAACTATTTAATATATATATATATATATATATATATATATATATATATATATAACTCTTATTATTTAATCACCATATTAATTGGACTTTATTTATTGTATAATGTTTCGAGTAATCAACTAAACACTTGAATTAAACATCAGTCATGCCATGTTATAAACATGCATACTATGTTTCTCTATGGTCCTTCCTTTGTGAACAAATCAATTGGATACTATCCCACTGATGCTCATTTCACAATTTCAATTTTTTGTTACTACCAAATGTGTTAGAGTTCAACCTTGCATGCAATGTCTTTTTGTGATGACGAGGCATCAAAATCACCTATCACAAAATTTTTCATTGAAACTTTGTTACTAAAAACAATTTCATGGAAATAAAGTCTCAAATTCAAGATACACTCCTTGAACACCTTCCTTGCATTAAAGTTTCTAACTCACATGTAAGTTTCAATAACCAACTTCCACTATGGAAACATTTCCATATTCCCATATGACCATCAATTCTAAACAAGAATCACCTAGCTATTCCTTTGTAATTATATCCTTCTAGTTCAATGTATTTTTAATACGGTTCTTATTCTTGGTATTGTTACCGGTTTCTTGATGGTTTCATCTTGACCATGCCTTACTCAATATGTCTTCGTGTTGTTTCTGTGTCGTCATCATTACTGGAATCAGATTCGGAGATATCCCTACTGCCCTAGTCAACAAAGTAACCCCTGAATATTTATCGGAGAACCCACCTCCAATTCAGTCAAATCCAAATGATGTTATATCATTCTTACCACCAATTACAAGCTGAATGAGTGAGTGATATTACAATTTATGGTCACACTCTGGTTCGATTTTCATAAGAGGAAAAGAAGATTACCTATCAAGTGATCTTGTTCAACCAAAAGAGAAACGTCCAGGATTTAAATAGAATATGGTACTATCTTGGCTCCTAAATACTATGACACCTAAAGTTGGTGAAACGGCCTTTGAAATCTGGGAAGCAGCACGAGACACATTTTCAAACCAAGAAATACGTTCACCTTATTCAAAATCAAAGGTATCCTACATGATCTTTAACAAGGTGAACTTAAACCTTAAATCGCTACCGAAAACAATTGGACATTCTCAATACTTTTACGTAGATGGAAAACGCATATTAGAGACGAATAGAATTTACAAATTCCTCCGTGGACTAAATCACAAACTTGATGAGACGAGGAAGAATATTAGGATCTATAAAAGAACAAATTTCTAAAGAAAGAGGAATGTGGTCGTAGTTCGACAACCACATTGGGGTTCAGGTTTAGGACGGTGCTAAGGTTATGGTTTCAAACGACGTTGTCATCTTTGTCTAGTTTAGGGTTTCACCGGAAAAAAGAAGTGGGTGACGGTTGGGTTCAAATGATTTCCAGATCAGACAAGTTTTCTTTTAGCGAGGTCGTCATCTTCGTCTTCATTAGGCAAATCTGGAAAGACGCAACGACGACAATTGTACGGTAACAGTGGCGCTAGAAAAAAGGTGGTCCACGTTGTCTCCAACTGAGAAAGTACAAATTTTTGCAATTTTCTCATAAGAAAACTGAATGTAGAATATGTTTAATTTTTAATGAGAAAGTACAAACTTAATAAAACAAATAAAAAAAATAAAATAACAAAGGCCAAATTTGTAATTTTAAATATGTTTAAAAATATTTGGACCAAAACCGCAACTCTAAACTTTTTGGACCAAAGTGGCAAATTCCAACATACCACAGGGACCATTTTTGTAATTTTGTTATCAGAAATTTGAAAGTAGAATGTTATAATGTAATGATTTTTCAAAGTAAAGGATATACATGAGAAAAAAAAGTTTGATATTTCAACGTTGTAGGAAAAAAAGGAAAAAAGGAAAGTGAGTACAACTATAAAAATGAGATGATTTTTAAAATGCAATGTGCTAATAAGAACAATGAAAATAGAATGCTAAAATTCGAAGATTTTTCAAAATAAAATGTATAGATGAGAAAAAAGAAGTTTCATGTTTCAAAGTGACAAAAAGACAAAAGTAAAATGTTAAAAATTGGATGATTTTCTAAAATGAAATATGCTAATAATAAGAGAACAAAAACTTAACATTGTCCTTATATGTATCATGTATTATCATTCATACTAAAGTTATCATTATATCTCATGCACATACGAATAAATCTAGCTCATGCTTTTTCTATGAAGTATTTAACATCAAAGTAGAAAAGTCATACTCCTCTGGTATAACGATTCAAATTATGACACACAAGGCTTACATAATCCTCGACTTACCAATATTCTTAAGTTTATGATACACTCCTACCCGGCATATCCTCAATTCTTGACCTCATCATGCTAATTATATTCTCAACCTCAAAGCACATATACATATAGGATGCTTAAATATTCAAATTTACTTATTAGTACAAATATCCAATCTTGTAGTCATTAATCTTTTTGCTATGTTTAATATGATAAAAGATAGTCATGGGATCCTTAAAACATTGCTCATTTCACATGTAATACACTTTTTGTCATCATTCCAATCCTAATGTATCCCTAAACAAACTTCTGATCCATATCCTTACACTAAGTGTCCACTCGTAATAAAATTTCTAAATTTATTTTTCTATTATTCGTACATTCTTAGCATCCCCTTGAATGGTTCATGTTAATTCAAAGTAAAATGCATAGATGAGAAAAATGAAGTTTAGATGTTTTAATGTTGTAACAAAAAGAAAAGTGAAAGTACAATGCTAAAAATGGGATGAATTTTCAAAATGAAATATCCCATTTACACATTACAATATTGAAACATCGAACTTTTTTTTCTCATCTATGTAAATTACTTTGAAAAATCATCACATTGAAAAATATAATGTGTAATTATTTTAAAAAAACTAATAGTAGAATGGTATAAATGCATGAATTTTCAAAGTAAATTTTATAGATGAAAAAAAAAAGTTTAATGTTTGTATGTTCTAAGTTCTAACAGAAAGGTAAGTGAAAGCACAATGTTAATACAGGATAATCTTTAAAAATGCATTGTGTTTAATATTTAGAAAACTGGAAGGAGAAAGCTATAATGTGATGAATATTCAAAGTAAATTGCTTAATCAGAAAAAAAAATGATGTTTTAATGTTGTAACAGAAAAGAAAAGTGAAAGCACAATGATAAAAATGGGATGATTTTTAAAAATGCAATGTGTTAATACTTAGAAAACTGAAAGTAGAATGCTATAAATGGATGATTTTCCAAAGTAAAATAAATAGATGAGAAGAAAAAAAGTTTGATGCTTCAATGTTGTTACAGAAAGGAAAGTGAAAGCACAATGCTAAAAATGGGATGATTTTTGAAAATAAAGTGTACTAATAAACAATAAAACAGAAAGTATGATGCTATACTTGGAAGATTTTTCAATGTAAATGCATAAATGAGCAAAAAGAAGTTTCATGTTTCATTGTTGTTACAGAAAGACAAGTGAGAATAAAATGCTAAAAATGGGATGATTTTTTAAAATGCAATGTGCTAAGAATAGTAAGAAACTGAAAGTTTCTCTATATATGGAAGATTTTTCAAAGTTTGATGTTTCAATGTTGTAATAGAAAGGAAAGTAAAATCACAATGCTAAAAATGGGAAGATTTTTAAAAATGAAATGTTAATGTTTAGAAAACTAAAAGTAGAATGCTATAAATGGATTAATTTTCAAAGTAATTGCATAGATGAGAAAAAAATGGTTGATGTTTCAATGTTGTTAATATAAGAAAACGATAAGATGTTTCAATGTTGTAACAACAAAGAAAGTGAAAGCAATGCTAAAATGAGATGATTTTTAAAAATCAATGAGTTCATATTACAAAAAAAAGCATAATGCTATAAATGGATAATTTTTTTAAAGCATAATGATATGTTTCAATGTTTTAACACAAAGGAAACTGAAAACATTACGCTAAAAATGGGTTGATTTTTAAAAATAAAATGTGAATATTTAGAAAACTGAAAGTAGAATGCTATAAATGGATGAATTTTTAAAGTAAATTGCATAAATGAGAAAAAAAAAGTTTGATGTTTGAATGTTGTATCAGAAAGGAAAGTGAGAGAGCGATGCTAAAAATAGGACGAGTTTTGAAAATGCAATGGGTAAAAAATAAAAATAAAAACTAAAAGTGGAATTTTATAATGTGGTGATATTTCAAAGTAAAATGAGTAGATGAAAAAAAGAAGTTTAATGTTTCTTGTTGTAAGTTGAAACAAAACTAAAAACAAAAGTACAACGCTAAAAATGGGTCGATTTTTAAAAATGCAATGTGCTGATAATAGGATGGTTTTTCATTGTTTGATGTTACTATTTTGTAAAAGAAAAAAAATGAAAGTACAATGTTAATATAGGGATGATTTTTGAAAATGCATAGTTCTCATAAGAAGAAAACTGAAAGTAGAAGGCTACATATGGAAGATTTTTCAAAGTAAAATGCATAGATGAGAAAAAAGAAATTTGTTGTTTCAATGTTGTAACAAAAAGAAAAATGATAGTGGAATGCTAAAAGTAGGATGGTTTTTGAAAAGTCAATATGCTAATAATAAGAAAACTAAAAGTAGAATGGCATAATTGGATGATTTTTCAAAATAAAATACATAGATGAGAAAAGAAGTTTCATGTTTCAATGTTGTGATACAACCCAAGGGCGTTTTGGTCAAGTCTATCATCGCAGGAGATAGGCATCAACATTCAAGAGATAATTTAATTGTTTTCTTTTATTTAGTTTTTCCTTGTAATCAGAATATTAGTTTGTTTCAGTTTAGGATTCCTATATTCTAGGATTCGGTTTTGGTATCTAAATAGATTAGCAAGACATTATAAATAATGCTCCATAGGGTTGTTTATTTTTTTATGCATTAATAAAAAGTCTTTGACTGGTCAATTGGAGAACTCCCTCGAAACACAGGTGGTCGATTAGGATTCTTTTCCCTGAGAAGGATCTTGATCTTATTATGTTGTTACAGAAGGACAAGTAAAAGTAAAATGCTAAAAATTGGATGATTTTTCAAAATGCAATATGTTAAGAATGAGAAAACCAAAATTCATCAAATTCTTAAATCATTACCAGATAAAGTCTAAAATTAACATATTTTAACCTCATCATACTAATCATATCCTCAAAGCACATATACATATATGATACTCAAATTCAAATGGTACTTATTAGTACAAAGATACAATCTTGTTGTCATGAATCTATTTGCTATGCTATCATAATGATAAAACATAACCATGGGATCCTTAAAACATAGAACATGATGATCATATTTCATCTTTTCGTGTCATCATTCAATCCTAATGTATTCCTACATTAAGGTTATGCTCCTTATCCTTACATTGAAAGTTCACTCATATCAAATTTTCTATATATATCTTTAGATTGGTTCATGTTTCTTTCAAGGTAAAGTACATAGATGAGAAAAAAAAAAGTGTGAGGTTTCAATGTTGTAACAGAAAGAAAAGTGAAAGTACAATGCTAAATATTAAATGATATTAAAAAATGGCATGTGCTAATAATAGGAAGATTTTTCAAAGTTTGATGTTACAATGTTGTAAAAGAAAGAAGAGTAAAAGTACAATGCTAATATAAGGATGAATTTTGAAAATGCAAAGTTCTCAATATAAGACAAGTAAAAGTAAAATGCTATATATGAAAAAATTTCAAAGTAAAATACATAGATGAGAATTTTTTTAAGTTTCAATAAAGTAACGGAAAGAAAACTGAAGGTAAAATCCTAAAAATGGAAAGATTTTCTAAAATACAATGTGTTAATAATAGGAAAACTTAAAGTAGAATGCTATAATTGGATATTTTTTCAAAGTAAATGCATGTATGTTTATAAATAAAATGTTTTGATTGAATGTTTTTTCAAAATAAAATGCTAAAAATGGGATGATTTTAAAAATAAAATGCTTTGATTGAAAGTTTTTTCAAAAATAAAATGCATAGATGAGAAATGAGAAGTTTGATGTTTCAAAGATGTTACATTAATAAAAAGTTAATATGCAGAAACAAAAGTGAAAGTATAATGCTAAAAATGGGATTATTTTTGAAAATTGAATGTAAAATGGAACTTTTTGAAAATAAAATGCTTTAATTATGAGTTTTTTTCAAAGTAAAATGCATAGATGAGAAAAAGAGAAGTTTGATGTTACATAAAAAAAAGTGGAAGTAGAATGCTAAAAATGAGATGATTTTTGAAAATTCAATGTAAAATGGATGATTTTGAAAGTAGAATGCTTTAATTGGAAAATTTTCAAAGTAAAATGCATAGATGAGAAAAAGAGAAGCTTGATGTTTCAATATTGCTACAGAAAGAAAAGTTAAAATACAATGCCAAAAAATGGATGATTTTTTAAAACTAAATATAAAATGGACGATTTTGAAAGTAGAATGCTTTAATTGGAATTTTTTCAAAGTAAAATGCATAGATGAGAAAAAGAGAAGTTAACAAGTTAGAGCACAATGTTAAAAATGGATATTTTTGAAAATTCAGTGTCAAATAAAAGCTTTTGAAAATAAAATGCTTTGATAGGAAGTTTTTTCAAAGTAATACGCATAGATGAGAAAAAGAAAAGTGTAGTGTTTTAATGAGGTTACAGAAACAAAAGTGAAAGTATAATGTTAAAAATGGGATAAACTTTGAAAATCGAATGTAAAGTGGAAGTTTTTGAAAATAAAATGCTTTGATTGAAAGTTTTTTCAAAATAAAATGCAAAGATGAGAAATGAGAAGGTTGATGTTTTAAAGATGTTACATAAAGAAAAAGTTAAAGTGCAATGCTAAAAATGGGATGATTTTTAAGAATTAAGTCTGAAATGGAATATTTTGAAATGTACAATGATTTATTTGTAAGTTTTTTTCAAAGTAAAATGCATAGATGAGAAAATGAGAAGCAAGTTAGAGCACAATGGTAAAAATGAATGATTTTTGAAAATTCAGTGTAAAATGGAAGCTTTTGAAAATAAAATGCTTTGATAGGAAGTTTTGTCCAAGTAATACACATAGATGAGAAAAAGAGATGTGTGATGTTTAAATGAGGTTACAAAAACAAAGGTGAAAGTATAATGCTAAAAAAGAGATGATTATTGAAAATCGAATGTAAAATGGAAATTTTTAAAATAAAATGCTTTATTTGAAATTTTTTTCAAAGTAAAATGCATAGATGAGAAATGAAAAGTTTGATGTTTCAAAGATGTTACATAAAGACAGTTAAAAGGCAATGCTAAAAATGGAATGATGTTTGAAAATTGAATGTAAACTGGAAATTTTTTAAAGTACAATGCTATAAATGTAATTTTTTTTCAATGTAAAATGCATAGATGTGAAAAAGAGAAGTTTGATGTTTTAATGATGTTACATAAAGAAAAAATTAAAGTAAAATGCCAAAACGGGATGATTTTTGAAAATCAAATGTAAAATGGAAGTTTTTGAAATAAAATGATCTGATTGAAATTTTTTGAAAATTCAACGTAAAATGGATGATTTTGAAAGTATAATGCTTTAATGGAAAATTTTTCAAAGTAAAATGCATAGATGAGAAAAAAAGGTTTGATGTTTCAATAATGTTAAAGAAAGAGAAGTTAAAATACAATTCTAAAAATAAGATGATTTTAGAAAATTGAATGTAAAAAGGAATATTTTGAAAGTAGAATGCTTGAATTGGAAAAAATTTCAAAGTCAAATGCATAGATGAGAAAAAGAGAAGTTTGATAATTTAATGACGTTACAAAAAGAAAAGTTAAATTACAATGCTAAAAATACGATGATTTTTGAAAATTCAACATAAAACGGATGTTTCTTAAAGTAGAATGCTTTAGATAGAAGTTGTTTCAAAGCAAAATGCATAGATAAAAAAAATAGTTTGATGTTTTAATTATGTTACAGAAAGAAAAGTTAAAGTACAATGCTAAAAATTTGGATGATTTTCGAAAATTCAATGTAAAATGGATGTTTTTGAAAGTAGAATTCTTTAATTTGATGTTTTTTTCAAAGTAAAACGTATAAATGAAAAAAAAAAGTTTGAGGTTTCAATGATTTTATAGATAAAAAATGTTAAAGTACAATGCTAAAAATGGAATGATTTTTAAAAATTCAATGTAAAATGGATGAAGTTAGAGTACAATGCTAAAAATTGGATGATTTTTGAAAATTCAAAGTCCAACGGATGATTTGCAAAGTAGAATGCTTTAATTGGAATTTTTTTTCAAAGTAAAATGCATAAATGAGAAAAAGAGAAGTTTTATGTTTCAATAATGTTACAGAAAGAAAAGTGAAAGTAGAATGCTAAAAATGGGATGATTTTTGAAAATTCAATGTAAAAATGATGTTTTTTAAAGTAGGATGCTTTAATTGGAAACTTTTTCAAAGTAAAATGCACAGATGTGAAAAGGAGAAGTTTGATGTTTCAATGATGTTAAAGAAAGAAAAGTGAAAGTACAATGCTAAAATATGATGATTTCTAAAAATTTAATGTAAAATGAATAATTTTTAGAGTAGAATGCTTTAATTGCAAGTTTTTTTGAAAGTAAAATGCATAAATGAGAAAAAAAAATTTGATGTTTTAATAATGCTATAGAAAGAAAAATAAGAAATAAAATGCAAAAAATGGGATGATTTTTGAAAAATGAATGTAAAATGGAAGTTTTCGTAAATAGAATGCTTTCATTGGAAAAATTTTAAAAGTAAAATGCATAGATGAGAAAAGTGATGTCTTATGTTTCAGTGATGTTATAGAAAGAAAAATGAAAGTAGAATGCTAAAAATGGGATGATTTTTGAAAATTCAATGTACAATGGATGTTTTTGAAAGTAGGATTCTTTAATTGGAAGTTTTTTTCAAAGTAAAAAAAAAAGTTTGATGTTACTGAAAAAAAAAGTCAAAGTACATTGTAAAATTTAAAAATTCAATTTAAAATTGAGGTTTTTGAAAGTAGAATGCTTTAAAATTAAAATGCATAGATAAGAAAATTGAAATTGAAAAAGAAAAACAACAGAAGGAGATGACATACGTTGGACTAAATATAAATTTAATTGGTAAAAGAAAATATTTTCTCTGTCTTTCCCATAACATGTGATGACAGCTCCTACAAACACATACCATAAAACATAAGTCATACACAACCAAATCCCTAATCTAATAAAAAACATGTCAAAACCCAATAAAACTGTAAGTTTAATGAAACATATGAACTTCACACCTCTAGTAGATGTTAAATTAAAACCAAAAGGATTCAAAAATACCTCAAGATTTCAAGCTACGAGAACAATGATGTAGTATGGATATAGTTCTCATCAGAATTTGGAGGATTCAAAAAAAGAACTAACTGAATGAGAATGACACCTTTAAAACAAGTTCCACTGTTGTTTGAAACACTCTTCTAGACAATATTTATAGTAGAAACTATATATATTTGTTTAATACCCTTGACTTATCCATTGCCATTGCAAGCACCCTGTAAAAGTAAAGGATCAATAAGTTTTTTCAGTAAACAGTTTTTAATTACTCCAGGTTTATATACCATATTTAAATCCATTTCCTCCATCAGCTGTTTTCTTGTTTATTTTGCTACTTTTGACTGAATCATTATTCATTCATATACAGAAAAGCTTTTCTTCTTTGTGTATGAGGGCAATGATGATCCTCCCTGAGAATTGTGGTTCACTGTGTGTTCTTCCATGAGTAGTTCCATCACTCAGATGACAGAGAATGAGAAGTTACAATAAGAATTTAGTATCACTCAATTGTATCTTACAATCACAATCAGAAAATTCAAATTGCAAAGAAATAACAGCAACAGAACATACCCAGAACTGAATATAAACAAAATTTCTTCTCTGTCTTTCCCATAACATGTGACAGCTCCTACAAACACATACAACGAAACATAAGTCATACATTACCGAATCCCTAATATAATAAAAAAACATGTCAAACCCAATAAAACTGTAAGTTTAATGGAACATATGAACTTCACACCTCTGGTATAGACATCGCCTGCGCAGGAGCCTGTGAGAGGCGTCGATTTGGGTGAAAGCAAAGATGTCGAAGAAAAAAGTGGAAAACCATGATGATAATCATTCGTTATTTCTCTGCTTTGCTTCAAAATTATGGACGCTTGATTAGTTGAGATCAAACCAAAGAATATTTCAAGTCTTCGCTTCAGTGGGGTTGGGTCGTATAAGTTGATATTTGGGGTGAGAGGCTTCGGTTTCAAGAAACAGAGGCGGTAGAGGAGAAGTTAAGTGAAGCGTTGGATCAAGAAGGGAAAAAGAAGATGGAAGCAGCAGGCTAGGTGGCGTGAGATGTACAGCGAATGTTTATGTACTATTGATCACCGGATAGAAATTACGAGTATGGGTAATGTGGGTTTATAGAATGGATAACTGAAGAAAAAATGGAGAGCATGAGAAAAAGAACGCTTGCCCTCCGACATCATCGTCTTCTTCCGCTGTCACCAATTTCTTCAAATCAATTTATTTTATTCTTGGAACACCAGAGGAAAACGATTGGAAAATTGGAAAAGTGGATGCGAAGAGGAAGAAGAAAGAAAGAAGGAAATATGAAGAGTTCAGGCACGACTGGCACTCACTTTGTAGTCAAACGAACCGTTTGTGCCCCAGCCGCTTGAAGATCATGAAATTAATTAGAATCTTCGCATTAATTAATTGCCTATTACTAACCAGCCAAATTACTGTTTAATTGTTTTTTATTTACAAATAATTATTTATTTTTAATTATATATTTTTATTTTGATGAAACATTTTATTATTTTGTGATATTATTTTAAATTAATAATTGTCATTAAGTAACTATTTTCAGCATGTCATTTTGAGGTGTATTATTTATATAAATATCGTTAACTAATCAATACATACAAATATAAATATGTAATTTATATAGTAATAAACGAACATACTTACATACCTCGTCATTTAACTAATCAAATGATGGCAAATATTATGGCCAACTCATTTTTTTAATTAAAAAGATTTTTTTCCAAAATATCATAGAATGAAAATGAAGTTTATGAGACACCACTTATAGTAAAATGTTAGGTATGAAAATGATTATTACATAAATTATATACAACTTAGAGGACCATAAATATAAATATAATATTTTTAGGGGTCAAGATCCTGAGACATTCCCAGGATCCCGAATCTTGAAGTATAACTAGGATCCTAAAACATATATACTCAGTGTTAGGGTTAGGATCTCGGAACTACTTTGAAATCCTCAAGTCTAAGGATCATCAAAGGCTCAGGATCCTCAAACCTCAAGATCCCGAATATACTCCAGGATCCTGACTAATTTTTTTTATAACGACTATATATTCTTTTGTCTTTCTCATATGTGCAGAAATAACTAGTCAAAGTCTCAACGAATAGTCACAACCATGAAAAAGACCCGGAGGACCATGTCACACAACGGTTATAAGTTGATCTCGGAGGATCCCAGAATTTTTGGAATTGTTGTTCTTAACTTTAGACTATATATATCACTTGTATTCATCACACAACATACGATTTTCTGGCAGTACACTAGCACTTGTACTCGTACTCATTATATTTTCTCTGTAATCATTCATTTCAATCAATAAAATCATCAAGGCAAGTGATCATTATCACCTCCCAAGGTTTTGTGTCGGAGATCCTAGTAAGGATCAAGGGTTTTCCTTGTAAACCACTTGTGTAATCTTGTTCTAATTTCATTAATCACTTCACTAACAACACCACAGCCTCTCATACACTTTGGTTGATTTCCATTTAGTCGATTTTTGACCAAAACAATTTGGCGCCCACCGTGGGGCCGTGGTGTTCAAAATCCCTCAAAAAATCATGTTTACCTAATCGACTATGTCCTCATCTTCGATTCTTCCCACTTCCTCTAAAAACCTTCCACCACCACCGGCTGGAGCTCCCAAGAAAGTCTGAAACACCGAAGAAAAATACCTCTCCGGTTACTCCAGGACCTCAGGATCCTACTGTATTGATTTCCAACAACAAGATCTTTGCCATAATAAAGATACTAGAGCGACAAGTCACCCAACAATAGGAAGATAACAAGACGATCCTCAAGGAAGTGGAAAGAATGAGGACGGAGATCCACAAGCCTCAGGAGGCAGCACCCTCAGTCTTGCAGCCCAAGATCCCGAATTTTGATAACCCAGGTGTGTAACAACTTAAATATTAGATTTATGCTTCAGACTGTACTCGCGACGTGACACAAGGTGTGTCACGACGTGACCATGAAAGATCATGTGTTTGCTGAGTTTTGTGGGACTCACAACGTGATAGAAGGATGTTCATGTTGTGAGGTCAGCCCAAAGGATTTTCCGTGACTGAGTTGGACGAGTTAGAGCGAGCCGAGTTGGAATCGGGTCGAGTGTACTCTTACGACGTGACTAAGGGTTGGCCACGACGTGAGGAAAGTTGGTTGAAATTGATTGTTGTTGAATTTGACTTTAACCGTTGACTTGTTGACATTGGTAGACATTTGATCAAGATTGTTGGATTTAGAAGGTAGACTTAGGGTTTACCTTGTATCGATTGATAGGAGGTGTTTAGCACTTATCATTTAGTGGTGAGAGCTGTCAGTTGTGGTCGGTACGAGATTTGAGCTGAGTTTTAGTCAGCTTTGTGAGCCACGTGAGTCTGTTTACTATAATCAAGGGTCGAAAGCACCAATGTCGGCCCACTGGATTATGTTAGAATTGATGCTAGCTATCTTTGTGACCCTTGCATGTGTATGATGGGTGGGCCATTTATCTATATGCTAGGTTGGGCCTGTTTTGCTTGTTGGGTGGGTCCCCTAGATTGTGTTATGTAGGATGCTAGCTGTCTTTGCGACTCTTGCATGTGTATGTTTGTAACATCTGATTATAAGGTACTTTCATTTTTAGCCCATGACCTAATCAAAGTTGGCACATTTGGTCCTTTGTGGTGTAAAGTTCCACATTTCAGCCCGTACGTTGGGCGTACGTGTAGGTACACACATCGTACTCGTGAGGAGCCCGAATCGTGGAAGCCAAGCTAGTACTTTGGGCGTACAAATGGTACGTCTGGCGTACTAGCCCAGGTTCTAAAACCTAAATTTTAGGGTGTCACCCCTATTTAAAGGCATTAACTCACCCCTGGACCTTCCCTAATCAGCCTCCACTCCTTCCAAACCCTAATCTCGAGTGTATCCCTTGTGAGTGAAGATCTTGAAGCTTAGTGGTGATTTTGGTGGCCTTTTGTTGAAGAAAAAGACTAGTGAAGAAAATCGTGTTGCTTGCAAGCTTGTGGATCCAAAAAAAACTACTTCAACTTGTGCATATTTTGAAGGTATAAAGTTCATACCTTGATGTGTTTCCTTTTTAATCTTCATGGATGAGTTTTTATGAGCTTCTTGTCCCAAAGATTAGACATTTTTTTGTGACAACCCGAACCTTTTTCAGTTACTGTTAGCCGATTTCCGTTAATAAAATTTGAATTTTTATTGAGTTCCGTCAAATTCCTTTGATTTGGAAAATCATTTAGTTATATAATTGAATTTTATATAAGAGTCAGAACCAAAATCACGCGAAAAACTCGAGTTTCCTTTGAAGAATCAATAGATTTCGGTCTGAGAGGTGTTCACGGCTGTAAACCCATTTACGGCCATAAACCCGTTTACGGCTAGTGTCAGGTGGCCCCCATCACCGACCATACCCCCCAGCCTATATATACGGGACTCCCACCTTCATTTGAACTTTCCTAGCCGAAAACCCTCTCATTCTCTCTCTCTCTCTCTCGACCTCTCGACCGTAAACACCAAAACACCCTCTTTTCTTCTAAAAATCATCAAGAATCACCTTTGGAGGTTGTTTTGGAGCAGCTAAAACCCGTTTTTCATCGAATCCAACATCATTGTTCTTGAGTTTACGACCGTACACCCTTCAAATCTTCAAATCTTCAAAGGCCGCAAACAGTTTACGGCCGTACACCCTTCAAAGATTCATAAATCCTTCAAGAACACCGTTTATAGCCGTAAAACCTTCAAGGAGCAGTTCACGGCCGCAAACTCCCTCACACCGTCAACCTTGGCCGCAAACCCACTTTTCCACCTCGATCGAGTCTCGGTAACATTCCTAAACCAATAACAAGTGTTTTTCCAACACTATAATAAATGGTTTCGCTAATAAAATACATATATGTATTAATTGTTATTAGGATCTCGTTGAGTGCCGCATACATCAACTCGAGGGTCTTCATTTCCAGTTTCGTTGTCCAACACTTTCACGCAACTAACAGTGAGTTCATACCCCTATGCTTTTACTATTTTCACGTTTTCAGGGGGGAATACAAGCCAAACACAAATGATTTTGTGAATTTATACAAAAGGATTTCAATACCTTTAAAGCTGATGCAATTAATACAATCATACAGTTTCCACATGTTTATAAAATATTTAGATATTTTATCCCTTTTGTAACATGCTGAGCATAAGGGACTTTTTCAATCTACAGTCAAAATTGCAAAGTTTTCAGATCAATACATAAATCAAGTACACACCATACATGCAAACTATAATAGGTATAGTTTGGGGTTTTCAATACACAGATTTATGAATCCAGAATTATACATAGCAAAACATATAAACTATGACATATTTAGTTTATGACATTCATACCATATTTGGATTTCAAGAGTACAACATTAAATAAAATTTTAAGTATAATTATTTCCCTACAAAGTATACACACGGGTATAAATACAGTAGATCAATACAGAATTACACGTAAACTAGTTAATACAGGATTGTGAGACAACACTTCAATTGTACCTTTCGGGGTACATGTTAAATCCTATCATAGTATAACCAAAGTCTCCTGGAGGGAGAGCGTGAGATTTGTGAATAAATCTATTCGGGACTGACAATCCCACACCTGAACTGCTAGCTACAGTTAGGAAGGCATGCATGGGGTGACAAATGTCATTTATCCGACACTTGAAGAACGTCGTAAAGGTCACTAGGTCATATCAAGCATGGTTATAGGACTCACAATAGTATAAACTAACCTTATTGTTTACGAGATTTCATTCTTCTTTAGTTTTATTTTCATTAATAAAACTAGTTCATAATACAACTGGAGGATTCCAGGGATTTCAACTCATAGTTTTATTTTAAGTAATGAAACTACTATACATACTGGTGGTAACCAGGGTTTTCAAACGGAACATTTGATTCATTACTGGTGATAGCCAGGGTTTTCATACAAAGGGTTTTTCATTCAAACAACGATATACAATACAGCTGGTGGTAACTAGGTATACAAACTAATACATTATACACTACTACAAAATCCAGTAATCAAACATATATGTTAGAAAGTATTAGATTTTCTTGGCAAGCATACAAACATTTTACAGATTCAATGACAAGTTTTTATTACAAAAACAGGCTTATGAACTCACCAGCTTAATGCTGATTCTCTTTTCAAAACCGCTTGTATTCTCAGGAAATCAGTAGACAAGTACCTCGCACAGATTTTGAGAAGACGGAGCGTATAGAGCCACGTCTTTTACTTTCGTTATACTTTTGATGTATATATAAACATGAATCAAACAGATGTAAATATTTTACTTAATCAATGTAATGGTTGTGTTTACTTTGATTACTGTGATGCAATTGTTGTGATACTACATATGACGTCATATCCACCCCCGAACGTTTCCGTTGTTCCGGTTTGGCAGTGTGACAGATTGGTATCAGAGTTATTGTTTATAGTGAACTAAGTATACCGAACCTTACATGGTATACAACTATAAACATTAAAGGGCCGAAGCGATCTGAAACTAAAAGTATACTTTAAAAATACAAGTATTTTTACAAGAAGTATACAAGTATACATACGTACAAGAAGCTATGACATTGTAAGAACTACATAAAAGTATTTAGGTCAAGTTGGACACTACGGTTAAACCTGGGCAATTATGTAGTCATATGTGGGGCCAATATAACCTGATCAGCTATATTTGTCCGAGATATGACCAACATTTGTTTGGGAGTGACTGTGGTGTCGCGACAAGTCTAAAACCCACCAAATCTTATACTAATGAAAACACATAGTTAAAATACTATAGGAGTATTTTATGGTACTATAACACTGCACAAAGTCATCACTACTAGTACAAATCCTTATAATCGAAAGACCTGCAATTCCTTGTTATTGTTAGTAGCTATCATTACAGGTCTTTATTATCATTATAGGATTAAGATATATCTTGCTCGAAAATATCCGATTCATGATCATATAGGAGGCTTATCGTCATTTTTCCCTTGTATCTTTTTAGAGAAAATATGCCTCGTAGAAAGAGACCCAACATGAAGAACAATGACCCTCCGCCGCCACCACCTCCTCAGTTCGATCCTGCCATGTTCCAGGCAGCAGTTACGGCCGTTGTGGCTGCTGCAATATCGCAGATAAATTCGGGTGGCTCTGGCGGATCAGGAGATGGACCCGATCCCCGTAACCTTGACGGCGGTCAAGGACACTAGAGGGAGTGTTCCTATAAAGACTTCATGAATTCCAATCCTAAATCTTTCGATGGTAATGGGGGAGTCATTGCCTTAACCCGACGGTTCGAGAAGATCGAATCCATTTTCGAGATTTGTGCATGTTCCGAGGCAAACAAGGTGAAGTTTGCCGCCTGCACCTTCTCCGACAGAGCATTGACTTGGTGAAATAGCCAAGTCAAATCCCTAACTCTGTCGGTAGCGAATGCCATGGGTTGGGAGAGTTTAAAGGAACTCATGCTTGTCGAGTACTGCCCAAGGGGCGAGATGCAGAAGTTAGAACAAGAGCTTTGGAACCTGAAGATGAAGGGTTCCGACATTGCCACTTACACAACTAGATTTTGCGATCCGGCTCTTCTATGCCGGGGGATGGTCACCCCGGAAAGCAAGAAGATAGAAAGGTACATTTGGGGATTGACGCCCCCAACTCAAGGAAATGTCTTGGCTGCTAAGCCTTCCACTTTTGACAACGCCAAGTGCATGGCGTAGACCTTGATAGATCACGGGGTTGATCTCGATGAAGTGGCAGCCGCTCCCGAACCACCAAAGACGAGTGGTGGGAAGAAGAAGTTTTGGAACAAGCGAAAGGGCCAGTCTTCGCAGGAGCCCTCGAAGAAGCAGCAAGTAGTGGCAGTTCATGCTGCTACCACTCCTGTCGTTGTTCCCACCACTCCAGCACCTGCCAGCAGATACACTGGTACCCTTCCAAGGTGCGACAAGTGCAACTTTCATCATCATGGACCCTGTCGTGATTTACAATGCAACAGTTGTGGCAAGAAGGGGCACACAACTCGATTTTGCAAGACACCAGTTTAACCGACCAATCAAGCTTCTGGAGCGGGCGTTGGTCAAGCCTGTTATGGCTGTGGGGAGGTCGGGCACTTCAAGAGAAATTGCCCCAAGGCAACAACAGCTGGCAACACAGGGAGAGTACTAGCAATGGGCCAGGAGGAAGCACTTGCTGATCCCACCGTTGTTACGGGTACGTTCCTCCTCGACAACTCTTATGCATGCATCATTTTCGATTCTGGTGCGGAGAGAAGTTTTGTTAGTCATTCATTTAAGCACCTTCTCAAGCATAAACCACAACCTTTAACTGAAATCTTTACCGTCGAGATGGATAACGGAAAGAAAGAGAGCACTAACGACGTATTCATAGGCTGTACCCTTGCCCTAAACGATCATTCCTTTCCAATTGACCTCATGCCAGTTTCCATTAAAAGCTTCGATGTCATCGTCGGCATGGATTGGTTGAGCCCCAATTGTGTTGATATCCTTTGCTATGAAAAGGCCATCCGTCTCAATCTACCATCTGGTGAAGCCCTTATTGTATATGCTGATAAACTTAGCTCAAACCTTCGTATCATTTCATGCATCAAAGCCCAGAAATATATGCGAAAGGAGTGCCATGTATTCCTAGCCCATGTATGTCATTAATGAGAAGCAGGAAGTTAAATACCTCAAGAGCATCCCCGAAGTCTGCAACTTTCCTGATGTTTTTCCCGAAGATCTTCTTGAAATCCCTCCCGAGCGCCAAGTCGAGTTCCGTATCGACTTAATCCCCGGAGCTACTCCTGTAGTGTAACGCCCGTGTTTCTAGGTTAGGCATTAATATTGACATAATGGTCTAGGTTAACCTTTGTAACTCATTTAGAAGAAATGAAAAGGAATTATGTGAATTTTATGTGAATTATGTGTTTTATGCTTAATTATTAGGGTTTAATTAATTAAGAATAAAAATGAACGTCAAAATTAAATATTAGATAAAGCCGATATCTATTAAGAAACTTGTAGTGGGCGTGACAAGGATTACGGATATATAAAGAATGCCGAAATCCGAGTTATAACGAAGAAGTTATGATCTGTCGAAGTTTCACGATAAACCGGCACGGTGCCGAATGTCGTAAAAAGTGAGTTTTTGATAAACTACTTTTTAGCCTTAGTGATCTAAACGAAACTCGTAGTGTTCGTTAAACCGAGAGTAGGTATAAAAAGAACGCCCACATCTGACTTTGTATGAGGAAGTTATGATTTTTCGAAGTTTCAGCTTAGCAGTAGACAGCTAAAAACTCGAATTTTAGATCGAGCGATTTTTAGCCAACACGACCTAAACGAGAATCGATGGTCTCGTCATTTATAGCACAACGGTAAAAAGTCTGACGAAAACGGACGTCGGATGAAGAAGTTATGAAATTTTAACGGATTTCCTGTCCCGGTCTGTTAAAAATAATAATATAAAAATTAAAGTCAAAGTTAGTCGATGAAGTCTAAACGAAAGTTGTAGAGCGTAAGTTTACCTACGCGTGCATATAAAGAACGTCAAAAACGGAGCTCGTATGCGAAAGTTATGGATTTTAAAAGTTTTGACGTGAAAACCGAGAAATTTCGCATAGGTGGCTTCGGCCACGTCACCTTCGCTGAATGAGTGCCACGTGTCCGAAATTGGTGAGTCATGCGAGCCACGTGTCCGAAATGAGGCTGAGTCATCCGAGCTGCTGAAGCGGTCCAATGCCTGTCCGACGTGTGTCTACTATCACATGTCCGAAGCCCTCGCAGCGAGCCACAAACCCTCTACCTCGGACCACTAGGCCTCGGTCCAATCAGGAGCTGCCAGCAGCCACTTCGCACGCGCGAGCACCTGCGCACCCTCGCCTGCGGACCCCACCTCCCAAGCCGACTTCAGACTCCTATAAATAGAAGGGTCATGCGAGATTGTCCGGGTAGTTTTGGAAATTGGGCATTTTTCACCCCTTTTTCAATATTTTAGCCATTTTCGCTTCCCCTGATGCCCCGAGATCATTTCCAATGCCCGGAACACGTCCCGGAGTACCCGAGAAGCCCGGGAAATTTATTTTTTTGGTTTCGAAGCCCGACCCTCGCAGAGCCCGGTTTCTCAATAAAACTCCCGGTTTTATTAGAAACGATCGTTTTAGGCAACGAACTGCTGCCCGGTTATCGTTAAATCAAGTGAGTGTATAGTCACTTTCACCTTACACATAGATATGAAGTATTTACCTTAAAATACGTGCTATGTGTAAATATATTAATTGTTTATTTGAGGTGACTGTTGAATTGATGTTTTATACAAGTTTTAAACTGTATATATATTTTTATCTACAAATATGTTGGATAAAACATGGGTAGATGAATTAGATGATGTGTGATGAAATAAAAGTGATGAGAGGTATCAATGTTTAAGATGACCTAGTTATCTAGTAGAGTATAGACAACGGCCACAGACTATTTTAGATAGTCCAGTGGAACGTTAGTAGACTTGTAATCGGTACGTATGTTTGAACTATATGTTCATAAAGTGTTCTTGAACTATATGTTCCGTAGGTGTTTTTGAACTATGTGTTCATCCGTTAGTTCTTTTTTTTACACTATTACGTGTCGGGGTACGGGAGCGTACGGGAGTACTTTATCAGTATTTTCCCTATACTTTTATTTGGAAGAGCTTTGGAGTCTTTGTTCTTTTATGAAGTGATCGGACGAGCTTCATGAGTTAGTGATATAGATCATAAGTTAAATAGTGGGTGTGTGATGAAAGGTGAGTTGGATAGATGAGATGATCAGTGATATAGATCATGAGTTGAGAGTGAGTGGTGAAATATGAGAAAAGCCCTTACTCAAACGTTGGCGTGAGTGGTGCAATATGAGAAAAGCCCCTACCCAAACGTTGACCCCTGTCATTCAGCAGAGTATGGATGACAACCATGGACTGTTCTAGACGGTCTGTGGAACACTAGCAGGCTCGCAACCTGTAGGTGTTAATGGACTAGAGTGTTCATTCGATGTACTCTATTCCCCTCATGAGTGCCTTTAGTGCATGTATGGCTGGGGAAACCCCTTAGTATGTTCATCAGCTGTATGGAAAAACCATTGACATGTATTGCGGGGGGGGGGGGGGGGGACCCGTGGGAAATACCGTCAATGAATAAGAGCTATGGACTTAGCATATGGAAAACCCATTGACATGTATTGCGGGGGGAAACACCCGTGGGAAATACCATCGATGAATACGATCTATGGATTTAGCACATGGCAACGATGTGACTTCATGTCTTATTTGACATAAATTGTAGAGGGAAGCAATGTTGTCACTTTATAGGTTGTTTTATGTTAGGATGTCTTGTTTGACATAACTTGCTGAGGGAAAGTAATGTTGTCACCCCGATGTTTGTTTTATTTGACATAACTTGCTGAGGAACCCCCAAAGCAATGTTGTCACCCTTAGTGATAATCCTTAGGCTAGGTCCCTTGTGATAGTTGTTTTAGGGACGTAAAGTGAGGATAATGGGAATGGGTAATTAGGGTTATTTTGGTTGATGAAATTAATAAATTTATTGATTGAGAACTTAATAAATTTATTATTTATTGTGGGTTGAAAACCCTATATGCTCACCAGGCTCCCAAGCCTGACCCACTCAGTTTATTTGTATCACAGGTATCGATACGAAGTTGCTTTACACTGAGAGATTAAAAGAGAAGTAGATCACTAGTGTAAATAAATGTAAGTTTTGTTTATGCTTATGTTTTTGTATTGACAATGACATCCCAATGGTTTAAGTGAATAAAATACATTTCTTCGGAAATGATTTGATAACATATTTATCATGTTTTTCTGGGAACAAATTCCGCAACACTTTTAGTCAAATGATTACTCTGAAATTATTTTAAAAACATAAACTAAATCGGTCTTTTCTGGCCGTGAAATTGGGGATGTCACAGTTGGTATCAGAGCATTAGTTTAAGCGAACTAGGAATTTTTAGGATTTCTAGACTTAAACTTAGAATGCTAAGTGATGATTGTGAGATGAGTGTCTGCTATATTTTAGACACGAGCACAAGTTTATTTTAAGAAAGATGCCTAAAATGTTTTATGTGTTAAATATTTTATGTTAGAGCTATAAGGATGCCTTATATGTTATTATTTGTTCGGATCTATGGTCTGTTGCCGACCGAATCTGGAAACCTTATGTGTGTAGGATTCTAAGCGTATGATTACGAGATTAGAACTAACATGTAAACGTTTCGAAGTGATAAGGAGATTTATACGTTTATCGTAAATAAAGCTTTCCTATCTTAAATTCTCGCCTGGTACACCGAACGTCTGCTTGGGTGTACAAAACATTATGGTGAAGACTCGTAGAGAATTGAGTAGATGGAGGAAATGAAAAGCTTATGATAGTGAATGATACCTATCAGAAGATATCGTAAGAGTGGTATCTTGTCCTTAGAATATGTTTGATAAAATAATGAAACGTTTAGAGGAGTATGGTACGTCTGAAGTACACCTTCGATTGGTAGGATGATGGAACGATTGGTGTAATTCTTGAAGTTGTCCCATCGTTTGGAATTTCCATCACCAACCAAGTTGAAGTAGAATTGATGATTGAAGATATGCATGGAAGAAGTCCTAGTAGAGTCTAGGAAAATTTTATGATTAGTTGAACACATTCGTATGTGTTAAATTGTTTTGTGATTTTAGGACTTGGGGACTGCGAGACAGTACTTGGGACGAGTATGAGTAGGTGTGAATAGTAGTAGAGATCTATACTACTGGAAGCACAGGACTCACACTTGGATCAGTGAAAGTCACAAGGTTACCAAGGAACTCGTAATTGATTCCGTCTTATTCCAGTCTGTCGTTACCATCATTTCGGTAATGACTAAGAAGATGATTGTTATTCTGACCCTAGTGGTCATATCAAATTGAGTCCGACTACGATGAGTTTGTTATGTGGTTCAGAGAACCAAGTTCGATGTAGCAGTTGACTTAAGCCGAATTGAAGTGAAGGCTGATCAAAGCGATCAATAGAAATATCGCGTTCGTTGTTAAAGAAGTTGGGTTAGGTTGTGTTCTGATCCAAAGGGATAAAGTGATAGCGTATGCATTGAGGCAATTAAAGGAGCATGAAAAGAACTACCCCACTCATGATCTGGAGTTGGCAGTGGTAGTATTCGCCTTAAAGATAGGGGCACTATATTTATGGTACTAAATGCAAACTTTTCGCTGATTATAAGAGCCTTCAATATCTCTTTAATCAGAAGAAATTGAACATGAGGCAACGGCGCTGACTAGAGTTACTCAAGGACTACGACTGTGAGATACTTTACCACCCTGGTAAAGCAAGTGTTGTTGCTAATGCTCTCAGTCGGAATGTGAATCTTGAAAGGAAGAGGCCAAGAGCGTTGAGAATTGAAGTTGTCTCTACAATTGTGGAAAGTATAAAGAAAGCTCAAGAGGAAGCTTTAGAGAAAAAAAAATGACCGAAAGGAGGAACGTTTGGGAAAAACGTTGGTGTTTGATACAAACGATCAAGGACTAAAGGTATTCAAAGGTAGGATTTGGATACCTAGGATGGGAGGAGTAAGAGGTCTTCTGATGGAAGAAGCTCACAAAACCATGTACTCGATTCATCCTGGCAGTGCGAAAATGTATAGGGATCTAAAACCCTATTACCGGTGGCCGATGGTGAAGCTCGATGTTGCTAAGTATGTGGCTGAGTGTGTAACTTGTGCTAGGGTTAAGGCACAACATCAGAAACCGTATGGGAGTTTAGATCCTTTACCTGTACCCATGGGTAAATGGGAAGGTATCACCATGGATTTTGTGACTAAACTGCCCAGAACAAGGAACGGTCACGACATGATTTGGGTGGTCGTTGATCGCTTCACTAAGAGTGCGCATTTCATAGTAGCCAACGAGAAATGGTCTATGGATAAACTTGCGAATTCTTATGTGAAGGAAAGTGTGAGGCTTCACGGTGTTTTGTTAACGATTGTATCCGATCCTGACAGCCGTTTTACCTCAAGGTTTTGGAGGAGTCTATAAGAGGAATTGGGTACCAAGTTGTGTTTGAATAGAGCTTACCATCCACAAACCGATGGTCAGAGCGAATAAACAATTCAAATGTTGGAGGATATGCTGAGGGCATGTACCCTGGAATTTCCAAGGTAACTGGGGTAAACACTTACCTCTAGTAGAATTTTCCTATAGTAATAGTTTCCACTCAAGCATCAAGATGGCACCTTATCACGTTTTGTATGGGGAAAAGTGTCGAATGCTGTCATGTTGACTGGAAGCTGAGGAAAAGCAGTTTATGGGACTTGAAATAGTCCATTAGACTGCTGAAAAGTTGAAAGTGATTAGGGAAAGGATGTTAGCTGCTCAAAAGAGCTATGCTGACAAGAAAAGACAACCGATATCATTCGAAGTTGGAGATTCGGTTTTACTTAAAGTCTCATCATGGAAGGAACTTATAAGGTTTGGTAGAAGGGGAAAGTTGAGTCCAAGGTTTATTGGACCATTTAAAGTTCTTCAGAGGATCGGGAATCAAGCTTACGAGCTAGAATTACCGGAAGAACTGGAGGGTATTCATAATACCTTTTATGTGTGTTATTTGAGAAAATTTACGGGAGATGTGCCCGACATAATTCCCATTTCTGAATTAAGGTTGGATGAAAACAAGAGGTTGATTGAAGAACCTGAGGCAATAGTTGACCGTAAGACTAAGAAGTTGTGACACAAAGTGGTCGATTTAGTGCTTGTGCATTGGAAAGATACGAATGGGCCAAATCTCAACTGGGAAACGGAGAGTGACATGATGAGTCGCTACCCGTATTTGTTTGCTGATGTGTGATTTCGGGGACGGAATCATTCTAAGGGGGAGAGAGTTGTAACGCCCGTGTTTCTAGGCTAGGCATTAATATTGACATAATGGTCTAGGTTAACCTTTGTAACTCATTTAGAAGAAATGAAAAGGAATTATGTGAATTTTATGTGAATTATGTGTTTTAAGCTTAATTATTAGGGTTTAATTAATTAAGAATAAAAATGAACGTCAAAATTAAATATTAGATAAAGCCTATATCTATTAAGAAACTTGTAGTGGACGTGACAAGGATTACAGATATATAAAGAATGCCGAAATCCGATTTATAACGAAGAAGTTATGACATGTCGAAGTTTCACGATAAACCGGCACGGTGCCGAATGTCGTAAAAAGTGAGTTTTTGATAAACTACTTTTTAGCCTTAGTGATCTAAACGAAACTCGTAGTGTTCGTTAAACCGAGAGTAGGTATAAAAAGAACGCCCAAATCTGACTTTGTATGAGGAAGTTATGATTTTTCGAAGTTTCAACTTAGCAGTAGACAGCTAAAAACTTGAATTTTAGATCGAACGATTTTTAGCCAACACGACCTAAACGAGAATCGAAGGTATCGTCATTTATAGCACAACAGTAAAAAGTCTGACGAAAACGGACGTCGGATGAAGAAGTTATGAAATTTTAACGGATTTCCTGTCTCGGTCTGTTAAAAATAATAATATAAAAATTAAATTCAAAATTAGCCGATAAAGTCTAAACGAAAGTTGTAGAGCGTAATTTTACCTACGCGTGCATATAAAGAACGTCAAAAACGGAGCTCGTATGCGAAAGTTATGGATTTTAGAACTTTTGACGCGAAAACCAAGAAATTTCGCATAGGTGGCTTCGGCCACGTCACCTTCGCTGAATGAGTGCCACGTGTCCGAAATTGGTGAGTCATGCGAGCCACGTGTCCGAAATGAGGCTGAGTCATCCGAGCTGCTGAAGCGGTCCAATGCCTGTCTGACGTGTGTCTACTATCACATGTCCGAAGCCCTCGCAGCGAGCCACAAACCCTCTACGTCGGACCACTAGGCCTCGGTCCAATCAGGAGCTGCCAGCAGCCACTTCGCACGCGCAGCCCATGTGCGAGCACCTGCGGACCCCACCTCCCAAGCCGACTTCGGACTCCTATAAATAGAAGGGTCATGCGAGATTGCCCGGGTAGTTTTGGAAATTGGGCATTTTTCACCTCTTTTTCAATATTTTAGCCATTTTCGCTTCCCCCGATGCCCCGAGATCATTTCCAATGCCCGGAACACGTCCCGGAGTGCCCGAGAAGCCCGGGAAATTTATTTTTTCGGTTTCGAAGCCCGACCCTCGCAGAGCCCGGTTTCTCAATAAAACTCCCGGTTTTATTAGAAACGATCGTTTTAGGCAACGAACTGCTGCCCGGTTATCGTTAAATCAAGTGAGTGTATAGTCACTTTCACCTTACACATAGATATGAAGTATTTACCTTAAAATACGTGCTATGTGTAAATATATTAATTGTTTATTTGAGGTGACTGTTGAATTGATGTTTTATACAAGTTTTAAATTCTATATATATTTTTATCTACAAATATGTTGGGTAAAACATGGGTAGATGAATTAGATGATGTGTGATGAAATAAAAGTAATGAGAGGTATCGATGTTTAAGATGATCTAGTTATCTAGCAGAGTATAGACAACGGCCACAGACTATTTTAGATAGTCTAGTGGAACGTTAGTAGACTTGTAATCGGTACGTATGTTTGAACTATATGTTCATAAAGTGTTCTTGAACTATATGTTCCTTAGGTGTTTTTGAACTATGTGTTCATCCGTTAGTTCTTCTTTTTGACACTATTACGTGGCGGGGTACGGGAGCGTACGGGAGTACTTTATCAGTATTTTCCCTATACTTTTATTTGGAAGGGCTTTGGAGTCTTTGTTCTTTTATGAAGTGAGCGGACGAGCTTCATGAGTTAGTGATATAGATCATAAGTTAAATAGTGGGTGTGTGATGAAAGTTGAGTTGGATAGATGAGATGATCAGTGATATAGATCATGAGTTGAGAGTGAGTGGTGAAATATGAGAAAAGCCCTTACTCAAACGTTGGCGTGAGTGGTGCAATATGAGAAAAGCCCCTACCCAAACGTTGACCCCTGTCATTCAGCAGAGTATGGATGACAACCATGGACTGTTCTAGACGGTTTGTGGAACACTAGCAGGCTCGCAACCTGTAGGTGTTAATGGACTAGAGTGTTCATTCGATGTACTCTATTCCCCTCATGAGTGCCTTTAGTGCATGTATGGCTGGGGAAACCCCTTAGTATGTTCATCAGCTGTATGGAAAAACCATTGACATGTATTGCGGGGGGGGGGGGGGGGGGAACCCGTGGGAAATACCGTCGATGAATAAGAGCTATGGACTTAGCATATGGAAAACCCATTGACATGTATTGCGGGGGGGAAACACCCGTGGGAAATACCGTCGATGAATACGAGCTATGGATTTAGCACATGGCAACATGTGACTTCATGTCTTATTTGACATAAATTGCAGAGGTAAGCAATGTTGTCACTTTATAGGTTGTTTTATGTTAGGATGTCTTGTTTGACATAACTTGCTGAGGGAAAGCAATGTTGTCACCCCGATGTTTGTTTTATTTGACATAACTTGCTGAGGAACCCCCAAAGCAATGTTGTCACCCTTAGTGATAATCCTTAGGCTAGGTCCCTTGTGATAGTTGTTTTAGGGACGTAAAGTGAGGATAATGGGAATGGGTAATTAGGGTTATTTTGGTTGATGAAATTTAATAAATTTATTGATTGAGAACTTAATAAGTTTATTATTTATTGTGGGTTGAAAACCCTATATGCTCACCAGGCTCCCAAGCCTGACCCACTCAGTTTATTTGTATCACAGGTATCGATACGAAGTTGCTTTACACTGAGAGATTAAAAGAGAAGTAGATCACTAGTGTAAATGAATGTAAGTTTTGTTTATGCTTATGTTTTTGTATTGACAATGACATCCCAATGGTTTAAGTGAATAAAATACATTTCTTCGGAAATGATTTGATAACATATTTATCATGTTTTTATGGGAACAAATTCCACAACACTTTTAATCAAATGATTACTCTGAAATTATTTTAAAAGCATAAATTAAATCGGTATTTTCTGGCCGTGAAATTGGGGATGTCACATGTAGCTAAATCCCCATATCGTCTAGCGCCGACAGAAATGCAAGAGTTATCCAGCCAACTCAATGAGCTACTCAGCAAGGGATTCATAAGACCAAGTTCCTCACCTTAGGGAGCCCCGGTCTTGTTTGTGAAGAAGAAAGTGTTGGATTAATGTCTAAGTCCATAACTATATTTGGTATATACTTGACCCGACCCGGCATGGTCCATTTGGGTTGCACTTCACCGGCACAATTTATATGGATAGTCTTTTGAGAATAGTATATTTATGATTTATATTAATATATTATAAGTTGTAATATATTAATATGGAATCATATTATTTAATTAGTATTGATCAAGAATTAATTTAGAATTAATTAAGTGATCAAAAAGAACTAATTAAATATGGACTCTTATATATATGGAATGGGCCAAGTTCATTTAGGTTGGGCTAAGCTTTCATGGATGGTCCATGGAGCTTTTAACCCATGGATCCTATGTAAATGAAAGGTCATGGGTATTAGGGTTTACATGGATGTAACCCTAATCCTCCATAATATATAAAGGGGTCATTGGCTCACAAAATTGGCACAAGTGTGTGAAAATAAGAGTGGGCCGATTTTAGTGTGTATACATATTCTCTCAAGTTCTTCCAAGGTGTTTTGGTGATTTGTGATTCCATTTGAGGCTTCCACACTATTGGGGCTAAGCTCTTAAAGCTTGAAGACATCAAGCTACATCAAAAGGTATGTCATCTAACTAGAACTTTGTAGTATAGGTGCTTCATAATATGCTAGTTAGGATGAAACCTTGGAATAGTTAATATTTGCATGTATAATAGAGAAAACATAGATCCAAGGTTTATAGGGTTGCATGTACACCATAGGAGTGTTAGAATGCTCAAAACCCAACAGTGGTATCAGAGCCATGGGTTGTTTTCTATTATATTGATGCAAATGTTTTATTTTCAAGTTGGAAAAAAAAAGGAAAAAAAAACATGACGTTTGTCAAATTTTAAGATAATTACTTGTTTTGTGAAAAACGAATTATTTGTAAAATTTGAATCATTTGTTATATGAGTTGAATTAGGTCAAATTTAGTAAAAGATAAAATGATATGATTATTTTATTAGTTTTAAAAGTTTGATCTAAATGTTTTAAGGAGTTACAAATTTTGTCATAAAATTTTGGAGCTCAAAAGTTTTTTTTAAGTTGTGATCTTAAGGGTTTTTGAAACTTCCATAAGTTATGGATATGAAAGTTTTTTTTAAAAAAAAAATTTGATTTAAAGTTTTTATGGAGTTACAAAATTTGGTGTTAATGTTTTAAAGAATTCCATAACTTGTTCTTAAGTTATGGAACATGGAAAGTTTCATCATAAAACACCATTAATTCCATAAGTTATGGAATCCAAAGGTTTTCAAGAATTACAAAACTTGCACTCAAGTTTTGGAATTTGAGAAAAGTTTTTTATGAAAAAAAGAATTGAATTCTAAAACTCTTGGGTTCATAACTTAAACAATTAATTAAAGGGTTTTAATTTTGAGTTTAATAATTGGAATTATGATGTTTTGTTGAATAGTTCAAATTAACTCTTATGGACTTTATTAATAGTTAATTAAAGCGTTTAATTAAAAGAGTATTATTAAATCCATAAATATATGGTTTGAGTTTAATTAAATTAAAAGTCTAGTTTAATTAATAGATTAAATCATCAAGTATTTTAAATGTCTAAAATACACCCTTATACTATTATAATATTAAAAGTTTAATATATTATATGTATAAGAGCAAGTCGTCTTACCATTAGTAGGCCTCATTTACGAAGCCGGTCTATAAGGGGGGTATAAGGTTGTTGCCTATAAAATGGCAGCTTAATGGGTGTTCACTCTCACCCACCGCTTCCTTGACTGGTGGAGGGTCGTTAGCCGAACAGGTAGGACGAGGACTATAATTCTCCCTTCATTAAAAGTATTAATGATAAATACTAAGTAACTAAACCTTTTATTAATTCCCAATCTTAGTTACTTAGGAAAATGTGAATAAGGTGTTAATCCATGAAATTACACTTTGCACTTTGTTTAAACCGTTAGTGGAGCGTGTGTGGTTAACCGGCACCCTAACCTGGATTTAACAAAGTAGGCAAAGGGTAACTTAATATTTATCATAGTATCGGTGGAGCTCGTGTGGTTAACCGGCACATCGATTGAGGGGTAAATATTAAGGGTACCAAGTATATTTGCATGGTTACTTCACACCTTGTTTTGTGATCCTCAGCATCCCAGTGACAAAACCTGAAGGGCACACTCGATATTGAAACATGCCATTGAAAAGTTCAATGAATCTCAAAAGATCTAGGAGTTTCAAATCCAAGTAAAAAACCTAATTAAATTATTTCGTTTTTCATGGTGGAAATTGGTAAATCGTCATTTACCTACCTTCAACTATTTTATAACTCGGATTACGGCATCCCTCTTCCAGTTATAAATAGGTTGTTGGATCCTAGCCTTAATATTTCATATTGGGTGTTATATTAAGGACTTTAGATCAACTATCTTGAATATCTCCCAAAAGATGTCGAGTTCAGACATCTATGATCTTCCCAAATCTCTTGGAACTTTACTTCCTCCACCTCCTCCAATTATTCTCCCTAACCCACAAGTTCAAGGTCACTCAAGCCCTAATGGCAAGAAAGTTCTATGTGTGATCACATCTTAGAGATGAAGTCACATATTGACAAGTCGGGAGAGTTGGGTTTCAAAGTCTTGAGAAAGTTGGATGTTCAATCACTTTCTAAGTCACATAGTGAGTTCCTTTGGGACTATTATGATACAGACTATGACATGAACCTTAATGATCATATCTATTTGCTTGGTGCTGCTGAATCAGCAATGATTTGGAACGATAGTGAAGCAAATTTGATTAGAAGATCAACTTCCCAAAAACTTTATGGACAGTGACAATGGTGACACTGGAAATCCAGAAAAAGCATTCTCTTCCCAATGGAAAGGGATTGGCCATAGTCAACCCGGTTGACCAAATGGTAAAGAGAAAGGCTAAGTCTGAGATAGTCCCATTACCAAAGGGTCCATATGTTTATTTTGCCAAAGGAAGGGGCGTTGATTGCAAAGCTGCCAAATTTACCTAAGGATGTTAAAGTCAATAAGTTTGACTCTACATCAAGTAGAGCCCATTATCTAACTCTGTTAAGTTCTATTCTGAGATCCTCATTACATGATGTGACTGGGTCACATGTTGATGTTTTAAGAATCAAAGAATAGAGAGAAATCTTAAAGGAAGTATATGCTGATTCTGATCGCGAAGGTGGATTTCGATCGCATCAGAATTTTGAGTAGGTGCTTAAGAAGTTATGAAATATTGCTAAGGAATAGATAACAACAATTTTCCATGTGGATTGTAAGGATAAGTTTTTCCACAAAGTTTTAAAATAAAAGAAAATTGTTTAATTTTGTTTATTTGAAGTATCCTTACAATGGCATTTGTGGAAAATTGTTGCTTATATGATTCCACTGACAGCAATATTGGAAAATGGATTTGATTCTTTCATTTGTGGTAGTGTCTAAATTTACCAAATCAGGAAAGTTCCTCATCACCCAAGTTTCAATTGGACCGAAACTTCGAATCATGCAAGTTGAATAGTATGATGAATGAGAACTTTCGAGCATTGGAAAATCAAGACTAATTACTTGTTCACATGGATGTGTGAGTCAAGTGAAGGACTAAAGGGATCGAGTACTCATTCTTGTGCACTGGTCATCTCCACCACAAAGCTCGTTAAGACTATTTGATTTACTAAGTTTAGTAAATATGGTTATACTTACAAGTTTAAGTATAATTCTGAAAAATTGGAAAAGTCTCAATGTATGGCAGAACGAATGGGAAGAATCAAATTAGGCAGAAAGATAAAAGTTTCTCAAATCTGAAAAGATGGGAGAGTACTTTAGTATCATGTTTGTGATCATCTTAATGATTTAGAAATCATATCACAATTAGTCCTCTAAAGGTCATCTTAGTGCATTCTTATGACTAAGAAGAGGAGTCATGAATTGTTGAAATGGTTAGATCAGGAAGATGAGTCATACTTCGTTCCAAAACAATTCTTAGAGTCATACTCCAAGATTGTAACTTGAGTGACATATCTTAAAGAAAGGTTTAAAACACTTGTCAAATGTAAGAGTAAAAGTGTCCTACTCTTGTACATTTGAAATTGGTAAGTTGTGATGTTTTGGATAAAACAAAGACCAACTAAGGCCAATTGTGTGAAGTGTTTGTCTTGATAAAGAATCCGCACTATCTCTTGAATATTTGGCAAGATAGTCTTATATGTCAAGAGGATAGTGGGAGTCTTAAAGATCCTAAAAAGAATTTCAAGAACTAATAAGGAATAAAACCTGAGGTTCTTCACTAGCACACGACTTGAGGTTTATAACCTATCGTGTTGATATATTCTGTGTCCATTCCAGTTAAAGTTGGCTTTGCATAGGAGTTCTGAAAGTTCTCAATTGGTTGCATAACAACTTGGAAGCAATGGCAGGCCCTGTACTGCCAGGTGGCAAGAAGTTAAGATTGCATAAGTTCAGTCCATATGAGTTTGGATTTGTCATTATCCTTGTCTTGTGACTATGGTTTTGACGATTCACATGGATAAGAACACATACACCATAAAATCTAAGGGTCATAAGGTTTCTCTCCGATTCATGAAAATGATGGTGAGGAAACACTTCCACCAAGTAGATTTGAAGCAGATGGCAAAAGGTCTAAACAATTAAGACTATGATTACAACATCCCTTTTCATAGTTCTGAAATTGTTTAGACACACATGCATGCTATCTAAGGAAAGGTGTATTATTTTGATAAAGTTTTATCAAAGCATCTCATATCAGAAATCTGAACTTTGGTATGAAAGTCAATAAAGTATTGATTTCTAGAAGTCCAGCTGATTTCTGAGTACATGTCAAAGCTAGTGGGAGCATAAGTGTTATGCTAATAATCATCATGTTAGTGGGAGCATGATAATTATTGTTAGTGTTGCAAGTTAGCAATGTTAATTATAGAAAACAAAAGTTTCAATTCGTGAGGCTGCAGGGATTGAAAAAGTTGTTTTGCTATAATTAAGGGAGAGGATATACTTCATTTCAGTTCTAAAGGCTTAGATTGAGACCTTAATCATCTTTAGTCAAGAATATATATATGAATTTCATGTTGGATTGGTTCAACTTAAGGAAATTCTATATATTGCGTTCTCAAAATTCGATTATGATTATGGCATCCCTCTTCATAGTCAAATTTTGAAAACATGGCAAATAAAAATATTGTAGCAAAAGACTGGTCTAGAATCATGTCTTTATGTGAGACATCATGAATCGTGTACCATTTGCTTTGGGTACAGGATCGATTGCATGTGCTATAATATTTGTCATTTCTAAATTTTTCCAAATGCCCAGAGGCATTAAGAAGGGAAAAGGTCTAGAATTGGATATGACTAAAATGATTAAGCAATTGTCGAGGACAATCTGAGGTTTACCAAAGATTGGTTGCTCAGGGACAGTTGGAAGTTTAGTGCTACTTTTGGAAGGACCATATTGACATATTCTGAAAAGAGGCATCTCTTATTCAGAAGTGATAGTCAAAATGAGAATATGGAGTTGTCTCCATAGGTGGAAGTTATCTGTGTAAGATTAGAAAACTTAATGCAAGAAGCATGTCCAAAGCAATGTATTTTGAATATGAGACTTAGTTTCCATGGAGTTGATCTCCATTGGAATACCTTATAATGACTGTTGACAAGTCTTTGTGACTTTGTACATATTCATTACAGGAGGGTCAGTGCATATAAGTTTAAAATCTAAACAGATTTCGATAAATGATAGGAATTTGAAATTCTCACATTTTTCGATAAGGATTTGGGAGTGTGAAATTAGAATCATTGAAATTATGTTCAATTGGTTTATTTCACAAAGTAAGGATCATAGACAAACATAGAGTGCATACTTGGTGTATGGCAAAGCTATTCTTTAAGAAAAACATAGTGTACATGCTTGGAGCATGGGACAACTAGTGTTTTTAATTCAAGTATAAAGTGGATAAAACCGAAACAATGAATAATGAGTAATCAGTATGGTGATAAATAAAAGTGTTTATTTATATTCATAGGGTTTGATACCATATTTGATTCATTTATTCTTGTGTTTCACTTTGCATGTTTTGACTTCCAGAATAACTAAGTCGCTCTTCCTGAATGATTAAGTTATTCAAACCATCCACAGTCGGTCATATGTTGGAAGTAGATATGAATCAAGACTGTCATGGGTTGGTTTGTAGAGGTCCAAGTTGGTGGACAAAGTGGTGCTACAACACTCATGAGTGCTCATAAGTTCTGAGTATTGGATTCAACCCGCGCTCATTTGAATCACTTCATGGATTTTATCACGAGTGATCATGAGATGATAATATCTTATATTCTTCAAACCTAGAGATATGAGTTGTTACTATGAGTTGGTTATACATTGATTGCACGAAAACGCATTTGGTAACTCGATGTTATAAAACGTGCCTTTGTGTATGATTCAACAAGTAGTAGAACAAGCCATATGAGTCGAAGTTTATCCATTCCTTTTACCTTCGGGATAAAAGCGATATATGTGGGCCCCTCGATGATTTAGCGATGACACATGTGAGTGCTTGGCCAAGCCAGGACTGATTTGATTTGTTCAATCAGTCAGTCATCATAAATCAAAAATCGGGAAACAACAAATGGACAGAGAGAATGATTATAATCAATGTATCAGTCCATATGATATCTAGAATGGAGGAATATATGATCCCTTATCTAATGGACAAGTCATTGACAAGGTCAGAGTTCGACAGCGGCTTTAAGAGCTACGATTGCCAGTTAGGTTTTGAAGTCATACTCAATAATAGTTTTAGACTTATCCAAGTGGGAGACTGTTGGATTAATGTCTAAGTCCATAACTATATTTGGTATGTACTTGACCCGACCCGGCATGGTCCATTTGGGTTGCACTTCACCGGCACAATTTATATGGATAGTCTTTTGAGAATAGTATATTTATGATTTATATTAATATATTATAAGTTCTAATATATTAATATGGAATCATATTATTTAATTAGTATTGATCAAGAATTTATTTAGAATTAATTAAGTGATAAAAAAGAACTAATTAAATATGGACTCTTATATATATGGAATGGGCCAAGTTCATTTAGGTTGGGCTAAGCTTTCATGGATGGTCCATGGAGCTTTTAACCCATGGATCCTATGTAAATGAAAGGTCATGGGTATTAGGGTTTACATGGATGTAACCCTAATCCTCCATAATATATAAAGGGGTCCTTGGCTTACAAAATTGGCACAAGTGTGTGAAAATAAGAGTGGGCCGATTTTAGTGTGCATACATATTCTCTCAAGTTCTTCCAAGGTGTTTTGGTGATTTGTGATTCCATTTGAGGCTTCCACACTATTGGGGCTAAGCTCTTAAAGCTTGAAGACATCAAGCTACATCAAAAGGTATGTCATCTAACTAGAACTTTGTAGTATAGGTGCTTCATAATATGCTAGTTAGGATGAAACCTTGGAATAGTTAATATTTGCATGTATAATAGAGAAAACATAGATCCAAGGTTTATAGGGTTGCATGTACACCATAGGAGTGTTAGAATGCTCAAAACCCAACAGAAAGATGGATCATTTCGGATGTGCATATATTATCGTGAATTGAACAAGCTTACCATTAAAAACCGTTATCCCCTGCCCAGAATCGACGACCTCTTCGATCAACTCCAAGGAGGCGGCTATTTCTCAAAAATAGACATGAGATCAGGGTACCACCAATTGCGAGTTCATGAGAGTGATGTTCCCAATACAGCATTCCGAACACGCTATGGTCACTACGAGTTTGTAGTAATGTCCTTTGGTCTAACCAACGCACCCGCAGTATTCATGGACCTGATGAATCGGGTGTGCCGCCCTTTCCTAGACAAGTTTGTAATAGTGTTCATTGATGATATACTTGTCTACTCTCGGAGCGAGGATGATCATAGACAACACTTGGGGCTAGTGTTAGAAACACTAAGGGCGGAGAGTCTTTATGCAAAGTTTTCAAAGTGCGAATTCTGGATCAGAAAAGTAACTTTCCTTGGTCACGTGATTAGCGAGGAAGGCATACACGTGGACCTTTCCAAAATCAAAGCGATTGAGAATTGGTTAGCACCGAAGACGCCCATAGAAATCCGTCAATTCTTGGGTCTCGCTGGCTACTATCGCAGATTTATCCAGAATTTCTCCAAGATTGCCAAGCCCTTAACCACCCTGACACAGAAAGTGTTGGATAAGGTGTCTAAGTCCATAACTTATTTGGTATATACTTGACCCGACCCGACATGGTCCATTTGGGTTGCACTTCACCCAAACTGTTTATGGATAATTTTATGAGAATTGTATACTTACGATTTATTAATATATTATAAGTTATAATATATTAATATAAAGTCATGTTATTTAATTAGTTTTAATCTTGAATTAATTATGAATTGATTTAGTGATTAAAAGGAAGACTAATTAAATCATGGGCTATTGTATTTATATGGTGTGGGCTAATGCTCATTTGTTAATGGGCTAAGCTTATATGGAAGTCCATGGATGATCCATGGAGCTTTTAACCCATGGATCCTTGGAAGAGGAAAAGACATGGGTTATTAGGGTTTCACCCTAACCATGCACACTATATAAACAAGCTTATGTTGCATGAAAAAGACACTAAGTGTGTGTGTAAGTGTGGTGGCCAAAATCAAGAGTTAGTATACTCTCTCATACTTTTTCCAAGTTTGTGGTGATTTGTGATTTCCATTTGAGGCATTCACATTATTGGTGCTTGGCTCTCAAACTCCAAGGAATCAACAATCAACAAAAGGTATGTAACTCATCTAGTTCTTTTATGTTTAAAAGTACCCCATGCCATGCTAGATAGGTTATAAACCTTGGAAAATAATATTTTGCATGTATATTAGACAAACATAGATCCAAGGTTTAATAGGGTTGCATGTACACTTAGGAAGTGTTAGAATGCTCAAAACCCATCAGTGGTATCAGAGCCTAGGCTTGTTTGTTTGATACTTGATGCAAAATAGTGATAAAAAAGTCGATTTTTGCTGTCTGACTGATGAACTCGCCGAGTCCGTGGGGGGACTCGCCGAGTTCATGTGTAAACTCATCCTACTCGCCGAGTAGGTTCGTGCACTCGGCGAGTAGGAGCCTCAGAATGCAGATTTTCGACTTTTGCTACTGGAAATGGACTAGAAACATTACCCTAAACTGTTTTGGTGTTTTAAAACTTGTTTTAGTTGGTGTAATGGTAGTTCTAATCCATTTACAATAGCTTATATCAAAATTTCATGCTTTGTATGTGTTCATATAATTCTTGAAACTTTGATGATCATGTTCATGTTCTTATGAATTTAGAAGATGATAGGAATTATTTGCTGAATTGTTTAGGATTAATTCTTGATCATTTATGTGTTTTAATGGAGTCCATAATTTGTCCTCAAGTTATGGATTTCCAAAGGTCACTTCTTTTAAACACACACTTAAAACACATAAGTTACATAAAATGAAGAGTCTTCATTTTATGAACCTTTAATTCATAAGTTATGAAATGAAAAGTTATGGAGAGTAACAAAACTTGCCCTCAAGTTTTAGAATTTGTAAAGTTTCACACACTTTAATAAACTTTAATTCCAACCCTTAGAGTTTTAATAGTTAAAATTCAACCCTTATACTATTTATAACATTAATGGTTAATTATTATATATGTATAAGATCAAGTCGTTTTACCGTTAGTAGGCCTCATTCACGAAGCCGGTCTATAAGGGGGGTATAAGGTTGTTGCCTATAAAATGGCAACTTAATGGGTGTCCATTCTCACCCACCGCTTCCTTGATCGGTGGAGGGTCGTTAGCCGAACGGGTAGGACAATGACTTTAAATTCTCATTAAAAGTATAATGAATATTATAAAGTAACTAAACCTTTTATAAATTCCCAATCTTAGTTACTTTAGGAAAATGTGAATATGGTGCTAACCCATGAAATTCACACTTTGTACCTTACCAAGTCGTTGGTGGAGCGTGTGTGGTTAACCGGCACACTAACTTGGACTAGTAAGGATCACGAAGGGTGACTTAATGTTTATCATAGATCGGTGGAGCGTGTGTGGTTAACTGGCACATCGATTATGTGATAATATTAAGGGTACCAAGTGAGTTTGCATGGTTATTCACACCTTGTTTTGTGATCCTCGGCATCCCAGTCACAAAACCTGAAGGGCACAATCGAGATTGAAACATGCCATTGAAAAGTTCAATAAATCTCAAAAGATCTAGGAGTTTCAAATCCAATTAAAACCTAATAAATTATTTCGTTTTTCATGGTGGAAATTGGTGAATCGTCATTCACCTACCTTCAAATATTTTATAGTTTGGATTACGGCATCCCTCTTCCAAGTTATAAAATATTGTGTTGGGTCCTAGCCTTAATATTTCATATTGGGTGTTATATTAGGGACTTGAATCAACTAACTTGATTTTCTCCCATTGTAGATGTCTGGTTCAGACAACTATGATCTTCCCAAATCGCTTGGAACAAGCTTTCCTCTTGAAGATGATGTCCCTCGACATCATGCTTCACTCCCCCCACCTCCTCCATTTATTCTCCCTGACCCACAAGCCCGAAGACTTGAAAGGTTCAAGATCACTCAAGCTCTACTAGAAATGAAACATAAAGATGGAAGACCTGTGTGCACTCATGTCTTAGGAATGAAGTCTCACATAGACAGGTTGAGAATGTTGGGTGCTATTATTTCAAGGAAGTTCGTTGTTGACTGGGTTCTTCAGTCACTTCCTGAGTCGTATGGTGAGTTTATTAAAGACTACCATATGACAGATCCTGACATAACCCTAATAGATCTTTCTTATTTGCTTGTTGCTGCTGAATCAACAATGATTTGGCGCAATGGTCAAGCAAATATTGATGGAAAATCTATTTCTCAAACTTCCATGGACATGGACAATGGTAACATTGGAAGTCCAGAAAAGCTTTCTCGTCCCAATGGAAGGGGATCGGCCTTGGTCAACCCGGTTGACCAAAAGGTAAAGGGAAAGGCTAAGTCTGTGATTGTCTTGTGTACCATTCCCAAAGAGTCTATATGTTTCTATTGTCATGAGAAGGGACATTGGAAGCGAAGCTGCCCTGAATACCTGAAATATTTGAAAGCAAGTAGAGACAAAATGTTTGACTCGGCTTCAGGTAAGTCCACTATCTAACTTTGTTAAAATTCCTAATTGTTGATTCTTATTACATGATGTGACTAGGTTGCATCTTGATGTTTAGCAGGATCGAGCAAAAGGAAGGTTAAAATAAGAGTGTGCTGAATCTGATCACGAAGATGGATTTCTATCGCATGGTTCGAGGATCGGATTTTTGAGCTACTACTTAAAAGTTATGATAGATTGCTAAGAAATATGTAATAGCATAGTTTTCATTTAAAGTTGCATTGTAAGGAATATTTTTCCGTATTTTAATAAAGAAATAAAAGTTTTGTTTATTTTATATTATATCCCCTTACAATGGCATTTATGGAAAATTGATGTTTGTATGTTTCTAGCAATATTGGAAATATGAGTTTGATTCTCTCATATGTGGTAGTGTCTGAATTTACCAAATGAGGAAAGGTTCTCATCACCCAAGCTTCAGTTAGACAGAAACTTGGAATCATACAAGTTGTATTGTATGATGAATGAGAATTTTCATCTTTGTAAAATTGAGACTAATTCATTGATCACATGCATATGTGAGTCAATTAAAGGACTAAGGAATTAGGTACACTCGGTGTGTGCTGGTCAAGGTCCACCACAAAGATCAATTCGTCATGATTTACTAGAGATTAGTAAATATGGTTATACTTATAAGGTTAAGTATAATTCTGTAACATTGGAAAAGTTTCAATGTATGGCAGAACGGATGAGAAGAATCAAATATGGCAGAAAGATAAAAGTTTCTCAAATCTGAAAAGATGGGAGAGTACTTTAGTATCATGTTTTTATGATCATCTTAATGATTATGAAACCATATCACAAATTCATACTCTAAGGACATCTTAGTGCATTGTTATGACTAAGATGAGGGGTCATGAATTGTAGGAATGGTTAAAATCAAAAAGATGGATCATACATGTTTTTATGATCATCTTAATGATTATGAAACCATATCACAAATTCATACTCTAAGGACATCTTAGTGCATTGTTATGACTAAGATGAGGGGTCATGAATTGTTGGAATGGTTAAAATCAAGAAGATGGATCATACTTCGTTCCAAAACAACTCTTAGAGTCATAATCCAAGATTATAACATTGAGTGACATAAAGTAAGGTTTAAAACACTTATCAAATGTAGTGTAAAATGTTTTCTACTCCTGTACATTTGAAATTGGTAAGTTGTGATGTCTTGGATAAGACAAAGACCAACTAAGACCAATTGTGTGAAGTGTTTATCTTGATAAGAATCTGCACTATCCCTTGAATATTTGTTTTGTCAAGGAATGGTTCTTGACTAGGGAAACTTATATGTCAAGAGGACAGTGGGAGTCTTAAAGATCCTGAAAGGATTTCAAGATTTAATCAAGAGTAAAACCTGAGTTTTATCACTAGCACACGACTTAAGGTTTGCAACCTATTAAGTTGACATAATTCTTGTTTCTGTGTCTGTTCCTATTAAGTTGACTATGCATATGAGTTCTGTTAGTTCTAAACTGTGTGCATAACAGCTTGGAAGCATTGGTGGGCCTTGTGCTACCAGATGACAAGAAATTAAGATTGAACAAGTTCAATCCATGTAAGGCTGAATTTGTTACTAACCTTGTATTGTGATTATGGTTTTGACCAATTCACATGGATAGGAACTCATACACCATAAAATCTAAGTGTCATAAGGTTTCTTTCCGATTCATGAAAATGATGGTGAGGAAATGCTTTCACTAAGAAGATTTTAAGTAGATAGCAATTGTGATGTTTGCATTCTCAAAATCGTTAGTGGAGCGTGTGTGGTTAACCGGCACACTAACTTGGACTTGTGAGAAATGGCAAAGGTCTAAACAATTAAGACTATGATTACGGCATCCCTTTTCATAGTTCTGGAAATTGTTTAGACACACATGTGAGCTATCTAAGAAAGGGTGTACGAATCTAAATTTCAGAAGTCTAGCTGATTTCTGGAAATATGTCAGAGCTAGTGGGAGCATAAGTGTTATGCTGATAATCATCATGTTAGTGGGAGCATGATTGTTATGTTTAGTGTTGCAATTTAGCAATGTTAATTATAGAAAAACAAAAGTTTCAATTCGTAAAGTTGTAGGGGTTGAAAAAGTTGTTTTGCTATAATTAAGGGAGAGGAAATTATACTTCATTTCAATTCTAAAAGCTTAGATTGAGTTTTTAATCATCTTTGGTCAAGGATATATATATATATATGAATTTTATGTTGGAATGGTTCAACATAAGGAAAGTCTATATATATTGCGTTCTCAAATTCGATTATGATTACGGCATCCCTCTTCATAGTCGATTTTTGAAAACATGGCAAATAAAAAAATATTGTAGCAAAAGACTGATCTAGTATCAGGTCTTTATGTGAGACATCATGAATCGTGTCCCATATGCTTCGGGTATAGGATCGGTCACATGTGCTATAATATTCATCCATTCTAAATTTTTTTCCAAAATGCTTAGAGCATTAAGAGGGAAAAAGGAATAGAACCGGATATGACTAAAATGATTAAGCAATTGTCGAGGACAATCTAAGGTTCACCAAAGATTGGTTGCTCAGGGACAGTTGGAAGTATGATGTAAATTGTTGGAAAGGACCATATTGACATATTCTGAAAAGAGGTGACTCTTGTTCGGAAGTGATAGTCGAAATGGGACTATGGAAATGTGTCCATAGGTGGAAGTTGTTCAAACTGTGTAAGATTAGAAACTTTTATGCAAGAAGGATGTTCAAAGCAATGTACTTTGAATATGAGAGTTCGTTTCCATAGAGTTGATCTCCTTTGGAATCCTCTGTAATGACTGATGACAAGGTTTTGGTGACCTTGTGCATAACCATTATGAGAGGATCAGTGCATAAAAGTTTAAAATCTAACAGTTTTTTGGTAAATGGTAGGAATTAGGAATTCTTACATTTACAATAAGGATTTGGGATTGTGAAATGAGCATCATTGGAATCATGTTCAATTGATCTATTTCACAAAGTAAAGATCATAGACAAACATAGTGTGCATACTTGGAGTATGGCATAACTATTGTTTAGAAAAACAAAGTGTACATGCTAGGAGCATGGGACGACTGTTGTTTTTGTTCAAGTATTAAGTTGATTATTTGAAACATTATGCAATGAATAATGTGTAATCAATATGGTGATAAATAAAAGGTGGTTTTATTTATATTCAAAAGGGTTCTGAGACCATATTGGATTCGATTATTATTGTGTTTCACTTTGCATGTTTTGACTTCCATAATAACTAGGTTATTCTTTCCGAATGATTAAGTTATTCAAACCATCCACAGTCGGTCATATGTTGGAAGTAGATATGAATCAAGACTGTCATGAGTTGGTTGTAGAGGTCTAAGATGTTGGACATGGCTACAACACTCATGAGTGCTCATAAGTTATGAGTATTGGATTCAACCCACGCTCACTTGCATCACTTCATGGAATTTATCTCGAGTGATCGTGAGACGGTAATATCATATAAGTCTTCAAACCTAGAGATATGAGTTGTTACCTATGAGTTGGTTGTGCATTGATTGTACGTAAACGCATCAGTAACTTGATGTTATAAAACGTGCCTTTGTGTATAATTCAACAAGTAGTAGAAACAAGTATATGAGTCGAAGTTTATCTGTTCCTTCTAGTCCTTGGAGGATTAGAAGCGATATCTGGGCCCCTCGATGATTTTGTTTTGACCTATGTACCGGGCCCGGTCAGAACCTAATTGATGTGTTCAATTTAGTTCTTTGTCAAACAAATCGGAAATCGGGAAACAAACTGTTGGACAATAAGTACGACGTTGTTCCATGTATTTGTCCGGCTGATATCATGAGAACAGAGGATTATATGATCACTTATCTAAAATGGCGCTTCATAGTTCAACAGAGTTTTCGAGAGCTACGATTGCTGGTTGGTTCCTGAAGTAACATACGCAAATACAGTTATTAGACTTATCCAAGTGGGAGACTGTTGGATAAGGTGTCTAAGTCCATAACTTATTTGGTATATACTTGACCCGACCCGGCATGGTCCATTTGGGTTGCACGTCACCCAAACTGTTTATGGATAATTTTATGAGAATTGTATACTTACGATTTATTAATATATTATAAGTTATAATATATTAATATAAAGTCATGTTATTTAATTAGTTTTAATCTTGAATTAATTATGAATTGATTTAGTGATTAAAAGGAAGACTAATTAAATCATGGGCTATTGTATTTATATGGTGTGGACTAATGCTCATTTGTTAATGGGCTAAGCTTATATGGAAGTCCATGGATGATCCATGGAGCTTTTAACCCATGGATCCTTGGAAGAGGAAAAGACATGGGTTATTAGGGTTTCACCCTAACCATGCACACTATATAAACAAGCTTATGTTGCATGAAAAAGACACTAAGTGTGTGTGTAAGTGTGGTGGCCAAAATCAAGAGTTAGTATACTCTCTCATACTTTTTCCAAGTTTGTGGTGATTTGTGATTTCCATTTGAGGCATTCACATTATTGGTGCTTGGCTCTCAAACTCCAAGGAATCAACAATCAACAAAAGGTATGTAACTCATCTAGTTCTTTTATGTTTAAAAGTACCCCATGCCATGCTAGATAGGTTATAAACCTTGGAAAATAATATTTTTCATGTATCTTAGACAAACATAGATCCAAGGTTTAATAGGGTTGAATGTACACTTAGGAAGTGTTAGAATGCTCAAAACCCAACAGAAAGGTGTACCCTTTAGTTGGGGAGAAAAGCAAGACACTGTGTTTCAAACATTGAAGCAGGCCCTATGCAACGCACCTATCTTGTCTCTGCCTGAAGGGATGGAGGATTTCGTGGTCTACTACGATGCATCCAATTAGGGCCTAGGTTGTGTGCTCATGCAGCAAGGAAAGGTTATTTCCTATGCCTCGAGACAGCTGAAAGCACACGAAGTCAATTACACAACTCACGATCTAGAGTTGGGAGCAATGGTCTTTGCGTTAAATATTTGGAGACATTATCTCTATGGAACCAAGTGTACTGTCTTCACCGACCATAAGAGCCTACAATATATCTTCGATCAGAAAGAGTTGAACATGAGGAAACGGCGATGGATAGAGCTACTCAGTGATTACGAGTGCGAAATACGCTACCATCCCGGCAAGGCCAACGTGGTAGCGGATGTCCTCAGTCGAAAAAAATATTTAGGTCGTAGAGTGAAGGCACTGACAATGACCATCCATTCCCATTTATCCTCTCAAATCAGATAGGCTCAGCTGGAAGCATTAAACCAAAGAACATGTCGGATGAAGCCTTGAGGGGAATGGAAAATAACTTAGAGGTCAAGGGAGACGGAGCTTATTATTTCATGAACCGGATCTGGACCCCGAAGCACGGTGGTTACAGGGAGGTTGTCATGAACGAAGCTCACAAGACTAGATACTCTGTTCACCCAGGTTCAGATAAGATGTATCTGGGTCTCAAACAACTCTATTGGTGGCCGAACATGAAAGCAGAGATACCTAAGTGGAAGTGGGAAAGGATTACGATGGATTTCATTACTAAGTTGCCCAAGTATCCGAGTGGGTACGATACCATCTGGGTAATTATCGACCGATTGACCAAATCCGCCCACTTCCTGCCAATCAAAGAAACATTCAAGATAGAGAGACTAACATGAATCTACATCCAAGAGGTAGTTCGTTTGCATGGTGTGCCTGTGTCCATTATCTCCGATCAGGATAGCAGATTCACCTCGAGATTTTGGCAGTCACTGTAGAAAGCTCTTGGAACTAAGCTGGATATGAGCACAACTTACCATCCACAGACCGATGGGCAAAGTGAGAGGACCATTCAAACATTGGAAGACATGTTTAGGGCATGTGTCATAGACTTTGGTAAGTCAAGGGACACCCATTTGCCATTGGTTGAGTTCTCCTACAACAACAGTTATCATACCAGTATCAAGGCTGCGCCGTTTGAAGCCCTATATGGTCGTAAGTGCAGATCCCCTCTGTGTTGGGCTGAGGTGGGTGATACGCAGCTAGCTAGAGGTCAAGTTCCCGATAGCTCTCTCACCGGCCTAGAAATCATCCGAGAAACAACAGAAAAGATCGTACAAATCCGGGATCGACTAAAAGCTTCAAGAAATAGACAAAAGAGCTACGCCGATAAGAGACGAAAACCCTTGGAATTCCAGGTTGGTGACCGTGTTTTATTAAAGGTCTCACCCTGGAAAGGCATGATACGCTTCGGAAAGCGTGGAAAGCTGAATTCGAGATACATAGGACCATTCGAGATCCTCGCTAGGATCGGTCCTGTAGCATACAAACTTCGTTTACCACAAGAACTTGGCAACATTCATCCTGTCTTTCATGTGTCGAACCTTAAAAAGTGTTTATCTGACGAAACATCAGTGATCCCTCTTGATAAGATCGAAATCAATGAGAACCTTAATTTTTTGGAAGAACCAGTCGAAAACATGGATCGGGAAGTCAAACGAACGAAACAAAGTCGCATACCGATAGTGAAGGTCCGCTGGAATGCTAAGCGGGGACCTGAGTTCACTTGGGAGCGCGAAGATCAGATGAAACAGACGTACCCGCATATTTTTCCGAGTCCATGATTTGTATTCTATGTTTGAATTTCGGGACGAAATTCCCTCTAACGGGGGGATGATGTGATAACCCGAACCTTTTTCAGTTACTGTTAGCCTATTTCCGTTAATAAAATTTGAATTTTTATTGAGTTCCGTCAAATTCCTTTGATTTGGAAAATCATTTAGTTATATAATTGAATTTTATATAAGAGTCGGATCCAAAATCACGCGAAAAACCCGAGTTTCCTATGAAGAATCAATAGACTTCGGCCTGAGAGGTGTTCACGACCGTAAACCCATTTACGGTCGTAAACCCGTTTACGACTAGTGCCAGGTGGCCCCCATCACCGACCATACCCCCCAGCATATATATATATATATATATATATATATATATATATATATATATATATATATGTATATATATATATATATATATATATATATATATATGTATATATATATATATATATATATATATATATGTATGTGTATATATATATATATATATATATATATATATATATATATATACGGGACTCCCACATCCATTTGAACTTTCCTAGCCAAAAACTCTCTCATTCTCTCTCTCTCTACCTCTCGACCGTAAACACCAAAACACCCTCTTTTCTTCTAAAAATCATCAAGAATCACCTTTGGAGGTTGTTTTAGAGCAGCTAAAACCCGTTTTTCATCGAATCCAACATCATTGTTCTTGAGTTTACGGACGTACACCCTTCAAATCTTCAAATATTCAAAGGCCGCAAATAGTTTACGACCGTACACCCTTCAAAGATTCATAAATCCTTCAAGAACACCGTTTACAGCCGTAAACCCTTCAAGGGGCAGTTCACGGCCGGAAACCCTTCACTGCCGCAAACTCCCTCACACCGTGAACCTTGGCCGCAAACCCACTTTTCCACCTCGATCGAGTCTCGGTAACATTCCTAAACCAATAACAAGTGTTTTTCCAACACTATAATAAATGGTTTCGCTAATAAAATATATATATTTATTAATTGTTATTAGGATCTCATTGAGTGCCGCATACATCAACTCGAGGGTCTTCATTCCCAGTTTCGTTGTCCAACACTTTCACGCAACTAACAATGAGTTCATACCCCTATGCTTTTACTATTTTCACGTTTTCAGGGGGGAATACAAGCCAAACACAAATGATTTTGTGAATTTATACACAAGGATTTCAATACCTTTAAAGCTGATGCAATTAATACAATCATACGGTTTCCACATGTTTATAAAATATTTAGATATTTTATCCCTTTTGTAACATGTTGAGCATACGTGACTTTTTCAATCTACAGTCAAAATTGCAAAATTTTCAGATCAATACGTAAATCAAGTACACACCAAACATGCAAACTATAATAGGTATAGTTTGGGGTTTTCAATACACAGATTTATGAATCCAGAATTATACATAGCAAAACATATAAACTATGACATATTTAGTTTATGACATTCATACCATATTTGGATTTCAAGAGTACAACATTAAATAATTATTTAAGTATAATTATTTCCCTACAAAGTATACACACGGGTATAAATACAGTAGATCAATACAGAACTACACGTAAACTAGTTAATATAGGATTGTGAGACAACACTTCAATTGTACCTTTCGGGGTACATGTTAAATCCTATCATAGTATAACTAGAGTCTCCTGGAGGGAGAGCGTGAGATTTGTGAATAGATCTATTCGGGACTGACAATCCCACACCTGAACTGCTAGCTACAGTTAGGCAGGCATGCCAGGGGTGACAAATGCCATTTATCCGACACTTGAAGAACATCGTAAAGGTCACGAGTTCATATCAAGCATGGTTATACGAATCACAATAGTATAAACTAACCTTATTGTTTACGAGATTTCATTCTTCTTTAGTTTTATTTTCATTAATAAAACTAGTTCATAATACAACTGTAGGATTCCGGGGATTTCAACACATTGTTTATTTTAAGTAATGAAACTACTATACATACTGGTGGTAACCAGGGTTTTCAAACGAAACATTTGATTCATTACTGGTGATAGCCAGGGTTTTCATACAAAGGGTTTTTCATTCAAACAACGATATACAATACAGCTGGTGGTAACCATGTATACAAACTAATACATTATACACTACTACAAAATCCAGTAATCAAACATATATGTTAGAAAATATTGGATTTTCTTGGCAAGCATGCAAACATTTTACAGATTCAATGACAGGTTTTTATTACAAAAACATGCTTATGAACTCACCAGCTTAATGTCGATTCTCTTTTCAAAACCGCTTGTATTCTCAGGAAATCAGTAGACAGGTACCTCGCATAGATTTTGAGAAGACGAAGTGTATAGAGCCACGTCTTTTACTTTCGTTATACTTTTTATGTATATATAAACATGAATCAAACATATGTAAATATTTTACTTAATCAATGTAATGGTTGTGTTTACTTTTGATTCTATGATGCAATTGTTGTGATACTACATATGACGTCATCCACCCCCGAACGTTTCCGCCGTTCCATTTTGGGGGTGGATGACGCTTACTTTGATTACTTGGTTCATGAACAATATTTTGGAAATTTAAAAATTAAAAATTTGGTTTAAAATTTGAGGTGTTACAATGTTGGGCGGGTACCCTTATGTACGCTCGGCGGGCCCGATTATATGGTGGGTGGGGCCCGAGGTTATGTATGGTATGGAGTATTTTGGGGAACTCACTAAGCTTTGTGCTTACAGTTTCACGTTTATTGTTTCAGGTACTTTTGGCTCCATAGGGAAGGGCCCAAGGTAATCTCATTGCATCCCTTAGAGTTTATTCTACATTGACTATTTGTGATCTTTACTCTGATGTTTGAGAAAACTATTACTTGATTTCCTTTTGAAGCAATTGAATGAATGGTTTGATTAAATAAAAAATGAAAATTTTATTATGAGTTTTTGGGGCGTTACAAGTTGGTATTAGAGCATTGGTTTGAGGGATTCGGGCACACTCTCGGGTGTGTCCGAGCTCAAATGGAGGAATTGGTAATCTTTTTGAAAGATAATGAACTTTCTAAAAGATTTTCTTTATATATAAAAGAAATGTATATAAAAGAAATGGGGTGTGATGCGTGAAATTGGCCGAGCTCAAGTAATTAATTCCCAGAATACCCATACATGATATATGTTATATGTTATGAGAATTGCATGCTAGATTAGGGCTAAGGATCTGCTCAGGATTGCATGATAGAATGCTAGGAGAGATGCCTTTTATGTGCCTATTGATTGAGCTTTTAGAACTGCATGCTAGTATGGATTTCAAATGTTGGATAGATGTCCTGAATAGGTGAAGCACCAATTTAGATTACTTGATGTCTGAATGTTGCTTGCTTTTTGCATTGCGAGACTCATATTGATGTGAGTTTAATCATTACATGAATATGTTAAGTTAAATGTTGCAAAGGTTAAATAATCTCAGAGTGATTGATTTGGCCCTATTACGTAGCTATACTCTGAGTCTAACTGTTTGAGGGTTGAGTATTTTAGTTGAATGATTATCTAAGCTTTGTTGCATGTAGTTGTATTCATGAAGTAGTTAGTTGACATTAGTAGGAGTTTTTCAGCAGTTGATGGCAGGGTGAGGTGGGAATCCTAGGAGAGCCTAGGAAATGTTTTAGTGGGATTGGATGCTCTATTTAGTGGGTACCTGGAGTACCAGTTTGAGAAGGTGACTTAGAGGATTTAGGATAATTTTTGAGTAAATTATGGATAGGTATGGAAGGTAGTATTGGGCCCGTACTACTGAAAGCACATGATATATACTCAAATCAAGGAAAGTCACGAAGATTCTAGGAAGCCTGTGGAATGAGGATTCTTTGTGTATGTTCTGATCATTGTATGGCTGCTTTTCAGAATGGTGATGACACGTGGTGGAGCAGGAGGCTCATGATCTGGTTCCGATTCGGGCTCTGGTTTTATCGCGTCAGATATTACACGAGGTATCCTTGATGCGACCCCAGTGATGTTCGGGAAGATCAAGGAAGGGATTATTGAGATGATACATGAGCACTTTCGGGCCTACAAGGCCGATGTATGTGTCAGGAAATACAGAGCCCATACCCTCACATTCAAGGATTTTCGGGGATGTGGGGCACCAAAGTTCTTCGGGGTGAAAGACCCCATTACCGTCAGGCGGTGGATAATAGACATGGAGTGTGCCCAGATGAAGAGCTTCTGTCCTGAGGGGTCAAATGTGAGATTCGCTGCAGAGTGCATGAGGGAGCGAGCCCGAGAATGGTAGGAGGAGGTTGGATATGATCTGGGAGCACCGGCTATTAAGGCCATGACCTGGCCTGATTCTATGACCAGATTCCGAGCAGAGTTTGCACTGGCTATCGAGGTGCAACAACTGGCAACAAAATTTCAGGACCTACGCAAGACGACTGAGACTGTAGCAAAGATCACCACTAAGTTTAAGAAGAGGTCTCTACTAGTTCCACAATATGCTACAGACAAGGAGATGAAGAAGACTCGGTACCACGACATGTTGAGGGAAGATATCAGGGATTTCGTTAGCTTCTCAGCTTGTCATATGTTAGATGATATGATAGCCAGATCCCAGAAACGGGAAATTGACTTGGAGCACCTTGGGAAGAGGAAGACAGAGTAGATACAAACAATTAGGGGTCTTGTGAAGATACCCAAGACTTCTAACCAGCGATTTGGAGACCATTCGGGTCAGGGTTGATGTGCTAGATGTGAGAGAGGGCATGATTGGACGTGCCGAGAGAAGAGTAATAGCTGCTTCAAGTGTGGCAAGACTGGACATTTTAGCAGGGATTGTTCCAGGGATCGAGTAGTCTGATTTTCTTCCATTGCAATCAGAGGGGCCACAAGAAGGCCAATTTCCCGAGTTTAGAAGTAGGAGTAGTTGCAACACCAACCCTAACAACTTTGAGGATCACTGACGACCGCCGGGGAAAGGCGGAGGCTCTAGTAGTGATGAGTCGGGCATTTCAGTTACATGTCGATGAGGCCCGAGTTCCATTAGATGTTGTTGCAAGTACGCATTGTATTCACTTTCTTTATGTCTTTATTAGTTACGCTTATGATCATGTGATTGTGTGTGTGAGACGCTATGTTCAGTTTAGTTAGAGTCTTCACATAGGGATCGTAGTCCCTTTGTGTTACTTGGGTATGATTATTAGAGGAACTGCCACATGCCATTTTGCATACCGAGAGTCATGTTGAAAAATAGTCAGTTGATCCGGTTGTAGGTGTCAGTTCGGGAGCCTCTAGGCAAGGATTTCGTTGGATCGATTGTTATAGTTAGTAGGGTAAGAATTGTTGGGAGCTATCAACTTTTGGGGTATAGGTGGTACATTTTCTTATGGATCAGTTCAGTTGTTGAGAATATGGAAGGTGTTCGAGTTGTATCAGTTAACGATGCTTCAAGTGCAGTGATCTCTCGGCAAGAGAGTTGATGGATTAGTTATCTTCATGTTACGACTATGAGTTATTCGTTCTTTGTTGTCAGTTCAGATTGTTCAAGGATTTGGAATTGTATCAAGGGAAGGTGCTTTAGAGGCAGCAATCTTTAGTCAGGAATAGCAATGTGTTGATCTGGTTTAAAGTATGGGCACCCTAGACTGTTTAGTATTGGAATCTTAGTTCGAGTAAGCTCGGGATGACAGTGGTGGGGCAGAGAAGTTAGGAGGTTGGCAAGTTGTAGTTGAATCCAAGTAGGGGAAAACCGTTTGGATTGATAGGAACATTTACGAAGGTGAAGCAATGCGGAATTTTATTTTGGGTAAGTGGATAGCCCATTCTGATTGTATTATGAGTCGAGGGTTATGCAAGGGATAATGTTCAGTGTTCGGTTGTGATGAGGGAATCATATGTTGAGGTTCAGATTATCTTTGTCCGAGGTCATGAAGCATCAGTAGTGGTGCATGAAAAATATGTGAATAGGTTCAGGTTGAGGGTTGTGTTAGAGCCTCTTTGCCTGTTCTTGTCTGATTAAGGCTTTGGGGTTCAAATCATGACCCGAACGCCTTATTAGGGTATAGTCGGATAAGGTTTCGACTCATGATGATTATGGTTTGGTATGGTGTATGGATGGAAAGACCATGAGTTGGGTCATGGCTGTTGTGCAAGTGTTGTAAGTCTATGATGAGGGTCGTAGCATTCCCTAGGATAAGTTAGACCATCGCATGAGTGGTTGTTGGACTGTAGGAGGATCACAACGCATACGTGGGTCAAGTCGGACCGTTATTGTTGGTTGGCATTGTGACAACCATCAAATTTCGGTCAAGTCAAAGTCAAACAAAGTCAACAAGTTAAACCGGTCAACTCCATTAACCCTTGTATGTTAGGGTTTACTTTATGTAATCACTGTACAATTCGCTATTTTAATGAGAAAACATCATTTGGAAAGTTCATGTGTTTGATATTCCTTAGCCTTAACAGTGCTAAACAACGAACCAAAGCGATAAAACACTATTGCACAATCATCGGGATTGTGTAGGACACTAAATCATGGCTTAACGGGGTCTATGGACCTTGAGTTGCGAAGCCGGACACTCAAAAAGATCACAAACGAAACCTCTCTCAATCTCATTCAAACCCTACTCAAGATTACTTGACGCTAATAGGATCAAAACTCATACACTACGAAATAAATTGACGTTAATAGCAACATAGTATAGTACAACGTTATAACTATAGTCAAATTAAATTATGATACCATATTAAAATCAAATCAAAGTATAATGCTCTAATTAAATTTAAAAGAATCAACCTTGAATGCTATAATTAAACTTCAAATCAAAGTAGATTGTTATAATCAAATAATAACTCATCTTTTATAAAACTCCATTTTTATAAACTTTACATTAAATTTTATAAAACTCTATTTTTATAAACTTTACATTAAATTTTATAAAACTCTTATATTAATTATGTAAAAGATGCTTGTGTTAGTGGGAAATTATGAAGACCACCAAAAGCAAAAAGATTATTCCCATGGTCTCCCACTCACACCTCCCATCCACTTTCCTTTCCTTTTTCTCCCAACATATTATTCTCTTCACCACTTAAACCTTCTCTATTCTTTTTCTCACTCTCAATCTCGAAATTCATCTAAGAAATACTCATATTCCAGCCAAGAACAATCTATTATACTCAAACCTTCATCCCTCTTGAAGCATTCATCAAGGTATGTTGTTAAAAGTTTCATATTCATACAAGAAACAAATTAAATCCACCAAAATATCTAAAACTCATTTTATGCATAAACCTGATTTTTCTCAGAATCCCATCAATAAAATAAGAAGTTCTGGAAATTTTCAGAAAATAACTTATTTTTATTGAATTACTATAATTATTGCAATAAAGTAGGGCAATAATTCACATAAAATACTTTTTGCATTCAATAAATTCTGAGAAAATTCTGGGATGACCTGTATACTGATTAAACATGATATATGAAGTTTCATGCATTTATATTACTTTTTACTATTATTTATGCTTTTATTGATTAATTAATAATGAAATATATAAAAAATACTTCCCATAGTCACAAATATCTGAAACTTATACACTGAGCTCTACATCATGTTATAAAACTATGGTTAATTTTACAGATTTTTTGAGAATCATTTACTATTTTTCCCGAATTTTGTGTTGTTTAATCATTAAAATATTAAATAAATACTAAAACACTTCAGAAAAATATACAAATTTTACAGTAATTCATATTGTATGAAATAATGATTTCCTAATAATTTCATAATTTTTCAATACAGTTTACTATTTAAAACTATTTTCCTAAGTATTTAAGCATGTAAAAATGCATTTTAATGATTATTTCATATAAATAATTGTTAAAATCTGTAAATAATTATAATTGGGCAAGTTATTATTTTAATAGGAAATTATTAAAATCTGGCCTAAATTGAAAATATAAATTAATTATGCAAAGTAAGTAATTCAATTTAAAATTCATTTAACAAATAAATACCTTAATATTATAATCAAAATGAATTATTGTTAATTCATCTAATATAAGAATATGTGTCTAATTATTTGTATTAATACTCCATTCTCGTTTAGCAGTTCCTAAACCAAAACTATTAATTATATTAGGTTCTACGCCATTTTGACCCGAATCGTCTATCGTACGACACACGCATTTCGTTTTGGGACTAATGTGAGTAATCTACCCCATAGTTTATAATTTTCAATACTTTTGGGGTGTATCATGTGGTTCTAATATATTCCAACTTCATTTTATTGTTTTATCACAATTGAGACATTGTTGGGACATTTATACGTGAGTCATTAATTGTATAACTATTGTTTGTTTACGCTACATGTACTTGTAGTGCATTACCATTTTTAGTCTAATCTCCATGACTATGCCCGTATTCTTGAGGTACGTTATGGACAATAATAGCGCTATTGGGTTGACCACCCCGCCTTGGGACGCTAAGGTGATTGATCGCACGTGGTTGAGTGTGTATGATGATTAGATGCTCCATCCTATATATTATATATATATATATATATATATATATATATATATATATATATATATATACATATGTATATATAGGGTGAGGACTTATTGTTGTTGTTATCATTTGTTAATCAATTTTTGATTTATAAACCGTTATCTCAAATACAATTGTTTGCCGACTTCAAAAGAAAACAAATTTCCAATTATAAAGGTTTCAACTTCACAATTTTCTCTACTAAAATTAGATTACTCACCAACTCTCGTAGTTGACCTGTTTTTACCCATGATGCAGATTTGAAGAATGAAGTAGATGAAAAATAGATTGTGCCTTAGAAATCCACAAGACTATTTAAATTTGATGTAATAAATGTTGTTCATATTTGGATTTGTATTTGTATGTTGTGGATCTTGTTTGCATACTTAGTACTTAATTGAATCTAATCATATTATAACATAGTTGTCATGAGACTTTGAACAATATATCACGCCTCGATCGATTCCGACAAGGATCGGGCTGTGACAGGCATCTCCTTCTTGGGAATGAGAACTGTTGGAGATGTGATGGTGTTTTAGGCTTATATAGTGTTAGGTCATAAATTGTGGTTTATACTTTGCTTTTCATAAGCTATTAAAGTTCTCGGTCTAGGACCGAAAACACCATGTTTTGGTGTTGTTTGGACCGAAATCACATGTGATTTCGGTTAGGCTTAATATTGTTTTGTTTGGGTTTTGGGCTGGGCATTTGTTATTAGGTCTAGGTATAGATAGTGTTATTTGAACCTTGAAAAGAGTGAGGGACGTTTTTGGGGGCTGCCATAAGCCAAGAACGTGATTTACAGAGAAACAGAGAGAAAACCAAGTGTAATCAAGAATCTTATGTACCCGACTATTCATCTATAATAGCGTGCATTGAAGATTAATCATCTTGTTCTTATTCCATATTATATCTTGCATCATTCACTTGATTGGGATTCCGCACCATCATAGTGAAATCTGATTGATACATAGAGATTTCGGGACTTACAATTGGTATCAGAGCAATAAAGGGTATCAATCGATTCAAGGACTTTGGGTTCGATATCTTCCTGATTTGAAGTATTGATTTAATCGAAATTTTTGGTTAAATTGATAAATTTTTCTGTTCTTCGTAAAATTGTTCTTGGTGTTCTTCATGTTCATCGGGAATTTTGGATATATTCTTTTGATTTTATCTGGATTAGATTTGGACTGTTATCATTTAAATCACGAGATTTAAGGGATTTCAATATATTTTTAAAATAACAAATCAAGGTTTTTGGTGGTAACATCCTAAAGGGTTTTTGGTGGTAACATCCTAAAGGGTTTTCGGTGGTTATCGGGTCAAAGTTTCAGTTCTCGGTCAACACTCAGACCGAAATCTGTTCAAGAAATTAATCTTTTCAGCTTTGGTTCTTGACCGAAATCGTCTGTTTTCGGTCAACAAGTCTTGGAGTTTTCGGTCAAAAATTCTTGGAGTTTTCGGTCAAAAATTCTTGGAGTTTTCGGTCAACTCATCTGTTGACTTTCCTAGTTTTTGGTCAAACTTTGATTTTTTTTGACGTTCTCGGTGTTACTAATTTAAAATGGAATCTCAGTCCAACACTTCAATGCATCAGGAGTTGGATTCTATTATGGGGACAGCCACTCGCGCTCCTCGACTTTTGTCAGATGATGGGTTTCCAAAATGGAAATTCAGAATGGAGAACTACATTAAAATGAAAGATTCCAAGATATGGAGGAGTATTCTTAAAGGTCCAGTTTGCCACTCTTACCATGGCCTTATCTCTTGAAATTGCCCAAGGCTTTAGGGAATACACATCTGCAAAAGATTTATGGGAAGCCTTGATTGAGGTTTATGAGAGAAATGAGGACATGAGGCAGAGCAGACAGGACCTGCTTCGACAGAGGTTCAACTTGTTTAATCATGTCCTAGGGGAGTCTCTTGAAGCTCAGCTACAAAGGTTTATTACTCTCACTACTGAAATGAGTACAGCTGGAATTAATCTACCACACTTAGAGATTAACAAGAAGCTACTAAATTCTCTTCCACGTAGCTGGGATATGAATGTGGCAGTGATCAAGAAGACTAGATGTGACATCCCCAAATTTCTCGTCCAGAAAAGACCGATTTAATTTATGTTTTTAAAATAAAATCAGAGTAATCCTTTTAAAAGATGTTGCGGAATTTGTTCCCATAAAAACATGATAATTATATTATCAAATCATTTCCGAAGAAATGTATTTTATTCATTTAAACCATTGGGATGTCATCGTCAATACAGAAACATAAGCATAAACAAAACTTATATTCACTTACACTAGTGATCTACATCTCTTTTAATCTCTCAGTGTAAAGTAACTTTGTATCGATACATGTGATACAAACAAACTGAGTGGGTCAGGCTTGGGAGCCTGGTGAGCATATAGGGTTTTCAACCCACAATAAATAAATTTATTATGCTTAAACATCAAACAATCAACCAAATTACCCAACCTCATTATCTTATTTATTTCTTAAGGATTTGCCCTAAGAATCAACTATCACTCATTCCTAAGGATTCATCCTAAGGTATAGGCACGAAGTCACATCAACGCCAGGGTTCATACAACAGGCACTAAGTCCATAGCTGCCAAGGTAACCAAAGGAATAGGCACGAAGTCACATCGTCGCCAGGGTTTATACAACAGGCACTAAGTCCATAGCTGCCAAGGTTTATACAACATGTGCTAAGTCCATAGCTCTTATTTATCGACAGTATTATTCACGGGAATCCCCCTGCAATACATGTCAATGGGTTTTTAGAGTACAACTGATGAACATATAGTTCACACACTTACAGGTTGCGAGCCTGCTAGTGTTCCACAGATCATCTAGAATAGTCCATGGTTGTCATCCATACTCTGTTGAATGACGGGGGCCAACGTTTGGGTGAGTGCTTCTCTCATATTTCACCACTCACCCTCATCTCATGATCTATATCATCGATCATCTCATTTATCCAACTCATCTTTCATCACATACCAACTATTTCATCTACCCATGTTTTACCCAACATTTTTGTAGATAAAAAAATACATATACAGTTTAAAGTATTTAAAAACCTGTATAAATCATTCCTTCAACATCCATCTCAAATAAACAAACAATATATATTCACATAGCCCGTATTTTATATAAAATACTTCATATCTATGTGTAAGATGAAAGTGACTATACACTCACATGATTTAACGATAATTGGGCAGCACTTCGTTTCCTAAAACAATCGTTTCCGATAAAACCGGGACGTTTTATTGAAAACCGGGCCCTGCAAGGCTGGAGCTTCAAACCGAAAAGATAAATTTCTTGGGCTTCTCGGGCACTTCGGGGCGTGTTTTGGGTGTTGGAAATGATACCGGGGCTTCGGGGGAAGTGGAAATAGCTAAAATATGAAATTTAGGGTGAAAAATGCCAAATTTCCAAAGTTACCCGGGAGGTCTCGCACCCTTCTATTTATAGGGGCGAGCTTCGGACCCGAAGCAAGGAGAAGGAGACACGCGTCGCAGCTACGAGGCTCAGAGGCGAGGGAAGGCTGATGGCGGTGCGAGGCTCGGACATGCGTTGTCTTCGGATTGGTCCAGCGCTTCGGATGACTCACCTGCTTCGGACACGCGTCTGCTGACTCACCGAGATCGGACACGGAGAAGGCACGGGGCGGCTTCTAATTGGCCGAGCCTTCGGTGCGAGGATGGTGCGACACGCCTCGCCAGCTGGCCCCGGATGACTCAGCAATTCGGACACGTGGCATGCTACGAGCGAGGGTGACGTGGCCTATTCCGGACCATGCGAAATTTCTTGGATTTTGGGATTTTTCTCGATTTTTGTGACCCGAACTTCTAAAATCCATAACTTTCGCATACGGGCTCCGTTTTTGACGTTCTTTATATGCACGCGTAGGTAAAATTACGCTCTACAACTTTTGTTTAGACTTAGTCGGCTAATTTTGAATTTAATTTTAATATTATTATTTTTAACAGACCGGGACAGAAAATCCGTTAAAAATTCATAACTTCTTCATCCGACGTCCGTTTTCGTCTGTCTTTTCACCGTTGTACTACTATTGACGAGACCTTCGATTCTCGTTTAGGTTGTGTCGGCTAAAAATTACTTGATCTAAAATTAGAGTTTTTAGCTGTCTACTGCTAAGCTGAAACTTAGAAAAATCATAACTTCCTCATACGAAGTCAGATTTGGACGTTCTTTTTATACATACTCTCGGTTTAACGAACACTATGACTTTCATTTAGATCACCAAGGCTAAAAAGTAGTTTATCAAAAACTCACTTTTTACGTCATTCGGCACCATGCCGGTTTTGTCGCGGAACTTCAACAGGTCATAACTTCTTCGTTATAACTCGGATTTCGGTATTCTTTATATATCCAGAATCCTTGTCACGACCACTAAAACTTTCTTAATAGATATCGGCTTTATCTAATATTTATTTTCGACGCTTATTTTTTTATTCATAACTAATTAAATCCTAATAATTAAGCATAAAACACATAATTCACATAATAATCACATAATTACTCTTCATTTCTTCAAAATGAGTTACAAAGGTTGACCTAGACTATTACATCATCATTAATGCCTATCTTAGAAACACGGGCGTTACAATTCTCTCCCCCTTAGGATGATTATGTCCCCGGAATCACACATCAACAAACAAATGCGGGTAGCAACTCATTATATCACTCTCCATTTTTCCCAGGTGAGATTTGGCCCATTCGTATGTTTCCATCGCACAAGCACTAGATCGACCATCTTGCGTCGCAACTTCATAGTTTTACAGTCAACGATTGCCTCTGGTTCTTCAATTAACCTCTTGTTTTCATTCAACCTTAATTCAGAAATTGGAATTATGTCGGGCACGTCTCCCGTGAACTTTCTCAAATAACACACATGAAAGATGTTATGAATACCCTCTAGTTCTTCTGGTAATTCTAGTTTGTAAGCTTGATTCCCGATCCTTTGAAGAACTTTAAACGGTCCAATAAACCTTGGACTCAACTTTCCCCTTTTACCAAATCTTATAAGTCCCTTCCATGGCGAGACTTTAAGTAAAACCGAATCTCCAACTTCGAATGATATCGGTTGTCTTTTCTTGTCAGCATAACTCTTTTGACGATCTTGAGCAGCTAACATCCTTTCCCTAATCACTTTCAACTTTTCAGCAGTCTGATGGACTATTTCAGGTCCCATAAACTGATTTTCCCCAGCTTCCAGCCAACATGACGGCGTTCGACACTTTTCTCCATACAAATCTTGGTAAGGTGCCATCTTGATGCTTGAGTGGAAACTATTATTATAGGAAAATTCTACCAGAGGTAAGTGTTCATCCCAGTTACCTTGGGATTCCAGGGTACATGCTCTCAGCATATCCTCCAACGTTTCAATTGTTCGTTCGCTCTGACCATCGGTTTGCGGATGGTAAGTTGTACTCAAACACAACTTGGTACCCAATTCCTCTTGTAGACTCCTCCAAAACCTTGTGGTAAAACGGCTGTCACGATCTGATACAATCATTAATGGAACACCGTGAAGCCTCACAATTTCCTTTACGTAATAATTCGCAAGCTTATCCATAGACCATTTCTCGTTGGCTGCTATGAAATGCGCACTCTTAGTGAAGCGATCAACGACCACCCAAATCATGTCGTGACCATTCTTTATTCTGGGTAGTTTAGTCACGAAATTCATGGTGATGTCTTCCCATTTACCCATGGGTACAGGTAAAGGTTCTAAACTTCCCATATGGTTTCTGATGTTGTGCCTTAACCCTAGCACATGTTACGCACTCGGCCACATACTTAGTAACATCGAGCTTCATCGTCGGCCACCAGTAGTAGGGTTTTAGATCCCTATACATTTTTGTGCTGCCGGGATGAATCGAGTACATGGTCTTGTGAACTTCTTCCATCAGAAGATCTCTTACTCCTCCCATCTTAGGTACCCAAATCCTATCTTGGAATACCTTCAGTCCTTGACCGTTTGTATCAAACACTAATTTTTTGCCCAAACGTTCTTTCTTTCGGTCATTTTTCTTCAAAGCTTCCTCTTAAGCTTTCTTTATACTTTCCACAATTGTCGAGACAACTTCAATTCTCAACGCTCTTGGCCTTTTCTTTTCAAGGTTTACCTTCCGACTGAGAGTATCAGCAACAACATTTGCTTTACCAGGGTGGTAAAGTATCTCACAATCGTAGTCCTTGAGTAAATCTAGCCAACGTCGTTGCCTCATGTTCAATTCCTTCTGATTAAAGAGATATTTAAGACTCTTATGATCAGTGAAAAGTTTGCATTTAGTGTCATAAAGATAGTGCCTCCATATCTTTAAGGCGAATACTACCGCTGCCAACTCCAGATCATGAGTGGGGTAGTTCTTTTCATGCTCTTTCAATTGCCTCGATGCATATGTTATCACTTTATCCCTTTGGGTCAAAACACAACCTAACCCAACTCCAGATGCATCGCTATAAACTGCAAATTCATCAACTCCTTCAGGCAAAGAAAGAATTGGTGCTTCATACAATTTCTTCTTTAACTTCTCAAAAGATTCCTTATGCTTCTCATTCCAAGTATAAGTAGCTCCTTTGTGGGTCAAAGCTGTTAATGGAGTAGCGATCGAAGAAAAACCTTGGGGTAATATCCAGCTAATCCTAAAAGCTTCAGATCTCCGTAGGACTTTCAATCGTAACCTTCGAGTTACAAAATAAATCCTTATTGAGGACTCCTTCTTCTTCTTAGAATAAGTACTTTCCTTCATTTATTGTAACAAACCGATGGGTCATGTTCTAATGACCTCTCATCGTATAATGCAATGCTTAGACTCAGGTCTCTTAGAGACAAATTCCGGAACAAACTATTCATTCCTTCATGTTCTAATGTGATACAATCACATTTCAACATGTATCATTTCTAACTACCAACTTCTTTAACAACGAGCACGATACTTCTATTCATCGCTTTGATAATCTTTCACTTCAATCTTCTGGCTTAATTCAAATGCTACATCGAACTTGGTTCTCTGAACCACGTGACATACTCATCTTAGTCGGACTCGATTCGGTATGACCTCTTGGGTCGGAATAACAATAATCTTCTTAGTCATTACCGAAACGATGGTAACGACAGACTAGAACAAGACGGAATCAATTACTAGCTCCTTGGTAACCTTGTGACTTCCCCTGATCCAAGTACGAGTCCTGTGCTTCCGGTAGTATAGGCCTCTACTACCATTCACACCTACTCATACTCGTCCCAAGTATTGTCTCGCAGTTCTCCAAGTCACCGTAGAAGAATTTCACCTAGTCATTTATTACATCAGATGAGAAAACCAGGGTTTATATTATTTCTTGAAACGATTACACAGATGTTCAAGTTTACCATATATTATGCCTCTAATAGGCTAAACCACTAATTACTATTCACATTACTACTTCATAGCTTGATCCTCGGGTATCAAGTCTTTACTTCTAATTCCTAGCGTTGTTATTTGCTTTGTCGAGGATATTCTGAAATTCCATTGGCGTTGGCGGTGCGCTTGGCCTTGTTACTTCATTTTTCTTCGGGCAGTCCTTAGAAATATGGCCTTCTTCCTTACATCTGTATCACACCCTCTTGGGAATCGTACACTCATCGACGTAATGCCCAATTTCTCCACACTTGAAACAATTCACCTTCCTGCCATAATTCCCAGAGTGTTTATTTTTGCACTTCCCGCACCATTTTTCCTTTACCTCCTCTTTTGCCAGACTTTGAGAACATGTTGCTCTTGTTGGACCTTGAATACCCCTCAAATTTCCTCTTCTTGCCAACTTCAACCTTGTTGGCGGTCCTGTCGTTGATCATTTCTTCAATAGACTTAGCAACCCAGATAGTTGCCTTAAGAGCAAATGCCTGACGTACTGGCACAGTAAGTACGTCCTTACTTTGTTGAAGTAAACGTTTTGTTTCTTCTATCTGTTGATCCAACATCGTACGCACCATTGCCTGTACCCCAGCCATCGTGATTGGCTCGGGCTGCGGATTATCGTTTCCGAATCCACTTTGAGTACTCGCCATTTCGATCTATACACCAATCGTAGGTGAATTTAGATCTTTATTTTTGATAGACATTAAATCTTTGTTATTACTCCGAAACGTTTACATGCTAGTTCTAATATCGTAGTCATACGGTTAGAATCCTGAACACATAAGGTTTCCAGATCCGGTCGGCAATAGACCATATATCTGAACAAATAATGACATATATGGCAAACATATAGCATTTAGCACATAAAAGCATCTAAGGCATCTTTCCTAAAATATACAAGTGCTCATGTATAAAATATGGTGGACACTCATCTCACGATCATCACTTAGCATTCTAAGTTTAAGTCTAGAAATCCTACAAATTCCTAGTTCGCTTAAACTAATGCTCTGATACCAACTGTGACATCCCTAATTTCTCGACCAGAAAAGACCGATTTAATTTATGCTTTTAAAATAAAATCAGAGTAATCCTTTTAAAAGATGTTGCGGAATTTGTTCCCATAAAAACATGATAATTATATTATCAAATCATTTCCGAAGAAATGTATTTTATTCATTTAAACCATTGCGATGTCATCGTCAATACAGAAACATAAGCATAAATAGAACTTACATTCACTTACACTAGTGATCTACATCTCTTTTAATCTCTCAGTGTAAAGTAACTTCGTATCGATACCTGTGATACAAACAAACTGAGTGGGTCAGGCTTGGGAGCCTGGTGAGCATATGGGGTTTTCAACCCACAATAAATAAATTTATTATGCTTAAACATCAAACAATCAACCAAATTACCCAACCCCATTATCTTATTTATTTCTTAAGGATTTGCCCTAAGAATCAACTATCACTCATTCCTAAGGATTCATCCTAAGGTATATGCACGAAGTCACATCGTCGCCAGGGTTCATCCAACAGGCACTAAGTCCATAGCTGCCAAGGTAACCAAAGGAATAGGCACGAAGTCACATTGTTGCCAGGGTTTATACAACAGACACTAAGTCCATAGCTGCCAGGGTTTATACAACATGTGCTTAGTCCATAGCTCTTATTTATCGACAGTATTATTCACGGGAATCCCCATGCAATACATGTCAATGGGTTTTTAGAGTACAACTGATGAACATATAGTTCACACACTTACAGGTTGCGAGCCTGCTAGTGCTCCACAAATCATCTAGAATAGTCCATGGTTGTCATCCATACTCTGTTGAATGACGGGGGCCAACGTTTGGGTAAGTGCTTCTCTCATATTTCACCACTCACCCTCATCTCATGATCTATATCACCGATCATCTCATTTATCCAACTCATCTTTCATCACATACCAACTATTTCATCTACCCATGTCTTACCCAACATTTTTGTAGATAAAAAAATACATATACAGTTTAAAGTATTTAAAAACCTGTGTAAATCATTCCTTCAACATCCATCTCAACTAAACAAACAATATATATTCACATAGCACGTATTTTATATAAAATACTTCATATCTATGTGTAAGATGAAAGTGACTATACATTCACATGATTTAACGATAATTGGGCAGCACTTCGTTTCCTAAAACAATCGTTTCCGATAAAACCGGGACGTTTTATTGAAAACCGGGCCCTGCAAGGGTGGAGCTTCAAACCGAAAAGATAAATTTATCGGGCTTCTCGGGTACTTCGGGGCGTGTTTCGGGTATTGGAAATGATACCGAGGCTTCGGGGGAAGTGGAAATAGCTAAAATATGAAATTTAGGGTGAAAAATGCCAAATTTCCAAAGTTACCCGGGAGGTCTCGCACCCTTCTATTTATAAGGGCGAGCTTCGGACCCGAAGCAAGGAGAAGGAGACACGTGTCGCAGCTGCGAGGCTCGGAGGCGAGGGAAGGCTGATGGCGGTGCAAGGCTCGGACACACGTTGTCTTCGGATTGGTCCAGCGCTTCGGATGACTCACCTGCTTCGGACGCACGTCTGCTGACTCACCGAGATCGGACACGGAGAAGGCACAGGGCAGCTTCTGATTGGTCGAGCCTTCGGTGCGAGGATGGTGCGACACGCCTCGCCAGCTGGCCTCGGATGACTAAGCAATTCGGACACGTGGCATGCTACGAGCGAGGGTGACATGGCCTATTCTGGACCATGCGAAATGTCTCAGATTTTGGGATTTTTCTCGATTTTTGTGTCCCGAACTTCTAAAATCCATAACTTTCGCATACGGGTTCCGTTTTTGACGTTCTTTATATGCACGCGTAGGTAAAATTACGCTCTATAACTTTCGTTTAGACTTCGTCGGCTAATTTTGATTTTAATTTTAATATTATTATTTTTAACAGACCGGGACAGGAAATCCGTTAAAAATTCACAACTTCTTCATCCGACGTCCGTTTTAGTCTGTCTTTTTACCGTTGTACTACTATTAACGAGACCTTCGATTATCGTTTAGGTTGTGCGGCTAAAAATCACTCGATCTAAAATTCGAGTTTTTAGTTGTCTACTGCTAAGCTGAAACTTAGAAAAATCATAACTTCCTCATACGAAGTCAGATTTGGACGTTCTTTTTATACATACTCTCGGTTTAACGAACACTACGACTTTCATTTAGATCACCAAGGCTAAAAAGTAGTTTATCAAAAACTCACTTTTTACGTCATTCGGCACCGTGCCGCTTTTGTCGCGGAACTTCAACAGGTCATAACTTCTTCGTTATAACTCGGATTTCGGTATTCTTTATATATCCAGAATCCTTGTCACGACCACTACACCTTTCTTAATAGATATCAGCTTTATCTAATATTTATTTTCGACGCTTATTTTTTTATTCTTAATTAATTAAATCCTAATAATTAAGCATAAAACACATAATTCACATAATAATCACATAATTCCTCTTCATTTCTTCAAAATGAGTTACAAAGGTTGACATAGACTATTACATCATCATTAATGCCTATCTTAGAAACACGGGCGTTACACTAGAGATCTGAGCAAGCTTACCCTTGCTGAAGTGATGGCCATAATCAAGGCATGTGACATGGATGATAAGCAATGCGAAATCAACCATGTGAATTCCTACTCGACTACAAATCTAGGAATCTCATCAAATAATGCCTTCTCAGCTCAACAAACTTATTATGTTCATCCTGTTGTTCCTAATCAACATCTGGCACTTTCAAACTCTTCTGGATCAAATTCTAAAACCACAACTACAGTTCAAACTTCATCAATTCCAAAAGAAGCTGGAAAAAAACATGGCTTTAATGGTTGGGTTCATGAATTGCTACAACAATCTCTTGGCCGGAGATTTGGCCCCTCCGATCATGGTTGTAGAACTGGATCAGATTCATCCTGAGGATGTGGAAGAGATGGTCATCACGTGGAAAATAACCATGGTTGTGTTTAGAGCACAGAAGTTTACTCAGCGCACAGGGAAATATAACCGGGGAATGAACGTGGAAAAGAAGGTGGGATTCAACAAGAGCAAACTCCAGTGCTTTAACTGTCACGAGCCAGGTCATTTTGCTCGTGAATGCACCAAGCCAGATACCAGGAATAATCCCGATAGGACACTGGTGCCTACAGAAAATAACAGAGGAGTTGCAGCCAATAATGAAACAACTAACTTGGCAATGGTGGCACAAAGTTTCAACTGGGAGGATCAAATGCAGACGCTGAATCTGACAGGACATGAAGCAGCAAACTTGGCACAGATCAGGGTGGAAGTGTTGGGTTTTGAGCATTCTAACACTCCTATGGTGTACATGCAACCCTATAAACCTTGGATCTATGTTTTCTCTATTATACATGCAAATATTAACTATTCCAAGGTTTCATCCTAACTAGCATATTATGAAGCACCTATACTACAAAGTTCTAGTTAGATGACATACCTTTTGATGTAGCTTGATGTCTTCAAGCTTTAAGAGCTTAGCCCCAATAGTGTGGAAGCCTCAAATGGAATCACAAATCACCAAAACACCTTGGAAGAACTTGAGAGAATATGTATGCACACTAAAATCGGCCCACTCTTATTTTCACATACTTGTTCCAATTTTATGAGCCAAGGACCCCTTTATATATTATGGAGGATTAGGGTTACATCCATGTAAACCCTAATACCCATGACCTTTCATTTACATAGGATCCATGGGTTAAAAGCTCCATGGACCATCCATGAAAGCTTAGCCCAACCTAAATGAACTTGGCCCATTCCATATATATAAGAGTCCATATTTAATTAGTTCTTTTTGATCACTTAATTAATTCTAAATTAATTCTTGATCAATACTAATTAAATAATATGATTCCATATTAATATATTAGAACTTATAATATATTAATATAAATCATAAATATACTATTCTCAAAAGACTATCCATATAAATTGTGCCGGTGAAGTGCAACCCAAATGGACCATGTCGGGTCGGGTCAAGTACATACCAAATATAGTTATGGACTTAGACATTAATCCAACAGTCTCCCACTTGGATAAGTCTAAAACTATTATTGAGTATGACTTCAAAACCTAACTGGCAATCGTAGCTCTTAAAGCCGCTGTCGAACTCTGACCTTGTCAATGACTTGTCCATTAGATAAGGGATCATATATTCCTCCATTCTAGATATCATATGGACTGAGACATGGATTATAATCATTCTCTCTGTCCATTTGTTGTTTCCTGATTTTCGATTTATGATGACTGACTGATTGAACAAATCAAATCAGTCCTGGCTTGGCCAAGCACTTACATGTGTCATCGCTAAATCATCGAGGGGCCCACAGATATCGCTTTTATCCCGAAGGTAAAAGGAATGGATAAACTTCGACTCATATGGCTTGTTCTACTACTTGTTGAATCATACACAAAGGCACGTTTTATAACATCGACTTACCAAATGCGTTTTCATGCAATCAATGTATAACCAACTCATAGTAACAACTCATATCTCTAGGTTTGAAGAATATAAGATATTATCGTCTCATGATCACTCGTGATAAAATCCATGAAGTGATTCAAATGAGCGCGGGTTGAATCCAATACTCAGAACTTATGAGCACTCATGAGTGTTGTAGCACCACTTTGTCCACCAACTTGGACCTCTACAAACCAACCCATGACAGTCTTGATTCATATCTACTTCCAACATATGACCGACTGTGGATGGTTTGAATAACTTAATCATTCAGGAAGAGCGACTTAGTTATTCTGGAAGTCAAAACATGCAAAGTGAAACACAAGAATAAATGAATCAAATATGGTATCAAACCCTATGAATATAAATAAACACTTTTATTTATCACCATACTGATTACTCATTATTCATTGTTTCGGTTTTATCAACTTTATACTTGAATTAAAAACACTAGTTGTCCCATGCTCCAAGCATGTACACTATGTTTTTCTTAAACAATAGCTTTGCCATACACCAAGTATGCACTCTATGTTTGTCTATGATCCTTACTTTGTGAAATAAACCAATTGAACATAATTTCAATGATTCTAATTTCACACTCCCAAATCCTTATCGAAAAATGTGAGAATTTCAAATTCCTATCATTTATCGAAATCTGTTTAGATTTTAAACTTATATGCACTGACCCTCCTGTAATGAATATGTACAAAGTCACAAAGACTTGTCAACAGTCATTATAAGGTATTCCAATGGAGATCAACTCCATGGAAACTAAGTCTCATATTCAAAGTACATTGCTTTGGACATGCTTCTTGCATTAAGTTTTCTAATCTTACACAGATAACTTCCACATATGGAGACAACTCCATATTCTCATTTTGACTATCACTTCTGAATAAGAGATGCCTCTTTTCAGAATATGTCAATATGGTCCTTCGAAAATTAGCACTATACTTCCAACTGTCCCTGAGCAACCAATCTTTGGTAAACCTCAGATTGTCCTCGACAATTGCTTAATCATTTTAGCCATATCCAATTCTAGACCTTTTCCCTTCTTAATGCCTCTGGGCATTTGGAAAAATTTAGAAATGACAAATATTATAGCACATGCAATCGATCCTGTACCCAAAGCAAATGGTACACGATTCATGATGTCTCACATAAAGACATGATTCTAGACCAGTCTTTTGCTACAATATTTTTATTTGCCATGTTTTCAAAATTTGACTATGAAGAGGGATGTCGTAATCATAATCGAATTTTGAGAACGCAATATATAGAATTTCCTTAAGTTGAACCAATCCAACATGAAATTCATATATATATTCTTGACTAAAGATGATTAAGGTCTCAATCTAAGCCTTTAGAACTGAAATGAAGTATATCCTCTCCCTTAATTATGGCAAAACAACTTTTTCAATCCCTGCAGCCTCACGAATTGAAACTTTTGTTTTCTATAATTAACATTGCTAACTTGCAACACTAACAATAATTATCATGCTCCCACCAACATGATGATTATTAGCATAACACTTATGCTCCCACTAGCTTTGACATGTACTCAGAAATCAGCTGGACTTCTAGAAATCAAGACTTTATTGACTTTCATACCAAAGTTCAGATTTCTGATACGAGATGCTTTGATAAAACTTTATCAAAATAATACACCTTTCCTTAGATAGCATGCATGTGTGTCTAAACAATTTCAGAACTATGAAAAGGGATGTCGTAATCATAGTCTTAATTGTTTAGACCTTTTGCCATCTGCTTCAAATCTACTTGGTGGAAGTGTTTCCTCACCATCATTTTCATGAATCGGAGAGAAACCTTATGACCCTTAGATTTTATGGTGTATGTGTTCTTATCCATGTGAATCGTCAAAACCATAGTCACAAGACAAGGATAATGACAAATCCAAACTCATATGGACTGAACTTATGCAATCTTAACTTCTTGCCACCTGGCAGTACAGGGCCTGCCATTGCTTCCAAGTTGTTATGCAACCAATTGAGAACTTTCAGAACTCCTATGCAAAGCCAACTTTAACTGGAATGGACACAGAATATGTCAACACGATAGGTTATAAACCTCAAGTCGTGTGCTAGTGAAGAACCTCAGGTTTTATTCTTGATTAGTTCTTGAAATTCTTTTTAGGATCTTTAAGACTCCCACTATCCTCTTGACATATAAGACTATCTTGCCAAATATTCAAGAGATAGTGCGGATTCTTTATCAAGACAAACACTTCACACAATTGGCCTTAGTTGGTCTTTGTTTTATCCAAAACATCACAACTTACCAATTTCAAATGTACAAGAATAGGACACTTTTACTCTTACATTTGACAAGTGTTTTAAACCTTTCTTTAAGATATGTCACTCAAGTTACAATCTTGGAGTATGACTCTAAGAATTGTTTTGGAACGAAGTATGACTCATCTTCCTGATCTAACCATTTCAACAATTCATGACTCCTCTTCTTAGTCATAAGAATGCACTAAGATGACCTTTAGAGGACTAATTGTGATATGATTTCTAAATCATTAAGATGATCACAAACATGATACTAAAGTACTCTCCCATCTTTTCAGATTTGAGAAACTTTTATCTTTCTGCCTAATTTGATTCTTCCCATTCGTTCTGCCATACATTGAGACTTTTCCAATGTTTCAGAATTATACTTAAACTTGTAAGTATAACCATATTTACTAAACTTTAGTAAATCAAATAGTCTTAACGATCTTTGTGGTGGAGATGACCAGTGCATAAGAATGAGTACTCGATCCCTTTAGTCCTTCACTTGACTCACACATCCATGTGAACAAGTAATTAGTCTTGATTTTCCAATGCTTGAAAGTTCTCATTCATCATACTATTCAACTTGCATGATTCCAAGTTTCGGTCCAATTGAAACTTAGGTGATGAGGAACTTTCCTGATTTGGTAAATTTAGACACTACCACAAATGAAAGAATCAAATCCATTTTCCAATATTGCTGTCAGTGGAATCATATAAGCAACAATTTTCCACAAATGCCATTGTAAGGATACTTCAAATAAATAAAATTAAACAATTTTCTTTTATTTTAAAACTTTGCGGAAAAACTTATCCTTACAATCCACATGGAAAATTGTTGTTATCTATTCCTTAGCAATATATCATAACTTCTTAAGCAACTGCTCAAAATTCTGATGCGATCGAAATCCACCTTCGCGATCAGAATCAGCATATACTTCCTTTAAGTTTCTTTACTTTTTCTTTGATGATTAAAACATCAACATGTGACCAAGTCACATCATGTAATAAGAATCTCAGAATATAAACTTAACAGAGTTAGATAGTGAACTTTACCTGAAGCAGAGTCAAACTTCTTGACTTGATCAACCTTATGATCTTTCAGGTAAATAGGCAGCTTCGCAATCAATGCCCCTTCCTTTGGCAAGAGAAACATATGGACTCACTGGGAATGGTACATGGGACTATCGCAGACTTAGCCTTTCTCTTTACCATTTGGTCAACCTAGTTGACTATGGTCAAACCCTTTCTTTGGGAAGAGAATGCTTTTTCTGGATTTCCAGTGTCACCATTGTCAGTGTCCATAAAGTTTTTGGGAAGTTGATCTTCTAATCAAATTTGCTTTACTATCGTTCCAAATCATTGCTGATTCAGCAGCACCAAGCAAATAGATATGATCATTAAGGTTCATGTCATAGTCTGTTTCATAGTAGTCCCAAAGGAACTCACTATGTGACTTAGAAAGTGATTGAACATCCAACTTTCTCAAGACTTTGACACCCAACTCTCCCGGCTTGTCAATATGTGACTTCATCTCTAAGATGTGATCACACATAGACCTTGCTTGCCATTAGGGCTTGAGTGACCTTGAACTTGTGGGTTAGGGAGAATAATTGGAGGAGGTGGAGGAAGAGAAGTATGACTTCCATGAGCCAAACTCGGGAAGTCATATTCATTAGGAAAGCTTGGTTTGGGAAGATCATTGTTGTCTAAACCAGACATCAACAATGGGAGAAATTCACGTAAAGTTGATTTAAGTCCTTAATATAACACCCAATATGATATATTAAGGCTAGGACCCAACAAACTATTTTATAACTTGGAAGAGGGATGTCGTAATCCAAGCTATAAAATATTTGAAGGTAGGTGAATGACGATTCACCAATTTCCACCAAGATAAACGAAATGTATTATTAGGTTTTAATTGGTTTTGAAACTCCTAGATTCTTTTGAGATTCATTGAACTTTTCAATGGCATGTTTCAATCTCGAGTGTGCCCTTCAGGTTTTGTGACTGGGATGCCGAGGATCACAAAACAAGGTGTGAAGTAACCATGCAAATATACTTGGTACCCTTAATATTTACCCCTCAATCGATGTGTTGGTTAACCACACACGCTCCAATGATACTATGATAAACATTAAGTTACCCTTTGCCTACCTTGTTAAGTCCAGGTTAGTGTGCCGGTTAACCACACACGCTCCACTAACAGCTTAAACAAAGTACAAAGTGTAATTTCATGGATTAGCACCTTATTCACATTTTCCTAAGTAACTAAGATTGGGAATTTATAAGTGTTTAGTTACTTAGTATTTATCATTATACTTATAATGAAGGGAGAATTATAGTCCTTGTCTTACCTGTTCGGCTAACGACCCTCCACCGGTCAAGGAAGCGGTGAGTGAGAGTGGACACCCATTAAACTGCCATTTTATAGGCAGTAACCTTATACCCCCCTTATAGACCGGCTTCGTGAATAAGGCCTACTAATGGTAAGACGACTTGCTCTTATACATATAATATATTAAACTTTTAATATTATAATAGTATAAGGGTGTAGTTTAGACATTTAAAATACTTGGTGGTTTAATCTATTAATTAAACTAGATTTTAATTTAATTAAACTCAAACCATATATTTATGGATTTAATAATACTCTTTTAATTAAACGCTTTAATTAACTATTAATAAAGTCCATAAGAGTTAATTTGAACTATTCAACAAAACATCATAATTCCAATTATTAAACTCAAAATTAAAACCATTTAATTAATTGTTTAAGTTATGAACCCAAGAGTTTTAGAATTCAATTCTTTTTTTTCATAAAAAACTTTTCTCAAATTCCAAAACTTGAGGGCAAGTTTTGTAATTCTTCAAAACCTTTGGATTCCATAACTTATGGAATTAATGGTGTTTTATGATAAAACTTTTCATGTTCCATAACTTAAGAACAAGTTATGGAATTCTTTAAAACATTAACACCAAATTTTGTAACTCCATAAAAACTTTGAATCAAAAATTTTTTTTTTTTAAAAAACTTTCATATCCATAACTTATGGAAGTTTCAAAAACCCTTAAGATCACAACTTTAAAAAAAACTTTTGAGCTCCAAAATTTTATGACAAAATATGTAACTCCTTAAAACATTTAGATCAAACTTTTAAAACTAATAAAATAATCATATCATTTTATCTTTTACTAAATTTGACCTAATTCAACTCATATAGCAAATGATTCAAATTTTACAAATAATTAGTTTTTCACAAAATAAGTAATTATCTTAAAATTTGACAAACGTCATGTTTTTTTTTTCCTTTTTTTTTTCAACTTGAAAATAAAACATTTGCATCAATATAACAGAAAACAACCCATGGCTCTGATACCACTGTTGGGTTTTGAGCATTCTAACACTCCTATGGTGTACATGCAACCCTATAAACCTTAGATCTATGTTTTTTCTATTATACATGCAGATATTAACTATTCCAAGGTTTCATCCTAACTAGCATATTATGAAGCACGTATACTACAAAGTTCTAGTTAGATGACATACCTTTTGATGTAGCTTGATGTCTTCAAGCTTTAAGAGCTTAGCCCCAATAGTGTGGAAGCCTCAAATGGAATCACAAATCACCAAAACACCTTGGAAGAACTTGAGAGAATATGTATGCACACTAAAATCGGCCCACTCTTATTTTCACATACTTGTTCCAATTTTATGAGCCAAGGACCCCTTTATATATTATGGAGGATTAGGGTTACATCCATGTAAACCCTAATACCCATTACCTTTCATTTACATAGGATCCATGGGTTAAAAGCTCCATGGACCATCCATGAAAGCTTAGCCCAACCTAAATGAACTTGGCCCATTCCATATATATAAGAGTCCATATTTAATTAGTTCTTTTTGATCACTTAATTAATTCTAAATTAATTCTTGATCAATACTAATTAAATAATATGATTCCATATTAATATATTAGAACTTATAATATATTAATATAAATCATAAATATACTATTCTCAAAAGACTATCCATATAAATTGTGCCGATGAAGTGCAACCCAAATGGACCATGCCGGGTCGGGTCAAGTACATACCAAATATAGTTATGGACTTAGACATTAATCCAACAGGAAGAAGCTGAAGAAGAAATGATGGAACTGCAATTCGCCTTCATGGTCTCTACCACACCCGACACAAAAAAGGTTAGTGAAACTTCATGTACTCAAGCCTGTAGTGATAAAATTAAACATTATCGCGATAAACATGAGTTATTAATTAGGGAAATTGAGGATCTTAAATATGAAAGATATATTATAAAAAAGGCTAAAAAACCCTTAAAAGAACAATTAGAGGCCAAAACCAAGGACTTTAGAAAACTTCAAGTAGAATATACCGATAAATGTGAAAACTATGACTATGCTCAAGAAAAGATTGTCGGTCTAACTGCCGAGCTTGACACATTGAAGAATAAGTTTGAAAATGCAGATTTTAATTTTAATAAATTTGATGTGTCAAGTAAGAAAATTGAGACAATGATTGAAAACCAACTTGATGGGTTTTGAGCATTCTAACACTTCCTAAGTGTACATGCAACCCTAATAACCTTGGATCTATGTTTGTCTAATAATCATGCAAAGTTGAATTCCAAGGTTATATTCCTATCTATCATACATGGGGAACATTTTTAACTTGAATGAAAGATAGAATAACTTACCTTGTTGTTGACTATGATCCTTGAAACCTTGTGAGCCTAGCACCCCAAGTGTGATGCCTCAAATGCTTCACACAACACCAAATGCAAAGGAGTAAACTTTGAGAGAATCTTACACTTGCAAAATCAGCTCTAGCCCTCTTGTTTCTTAGTGTGTAGCCAATTTTGGTGGAGAATGGGTTTCTTATATAGTGTTGACACATCTAGGGTTACACCATGTAAACCCTAATGTGTCATGACTCTTCATTTCCATGACCCATGGGTTTGTAACTCCCATGGAGCATCCATGGAGCATCCTATGGGTGGAACCCAACTTGATAATCCATGGAGCCTCTTAGCCCACTATATAAGATATGGAAGATTTACATAATCTACCCATATATTTAATTAGTTATCTTTTGATCACTTAATTAATTCTAAATTAATTCTTGATCAAACTAATTAAATAATATTATTAATATATTAGAACTTATAATATATTAATAAACCATAAGTGTTATTTCTCTCATTTTAGTTTATCCAATTGCATGGTGCCATGCAACCCAAATGGACCATGCCGGGTCGGGTCAAGTACATACCATAAATAGTTATGGACTTAGACACCTTATCCAACAGTCTCCCACTTGGATAAGTCTAATAACTATAACTGCAATACTTCAGGAACCGATCGGCAATCGTAGCTCTTTCAAGGTCTCTCGGAACTGAGAAGATGATGATACGCCATTTAAGATAAGTGATCATATAATCCTCTATTCTAGATATCAGCCGGACAAATACATGGAATAGTGTCTTACTTTGTGTCCAGTAGTTTGTTTCCCGATTTCCGATTTGTTTGACATAGAACTCAATTGAACACATCAACTTAGTTCTGACCGGGCCCGGTACATAGGTCAAAACAAAATCATCGAGGGGCCCAGATATCAGCTTCTAATCCAAGAAGGAACAGATAAACTTCGACTCATATGTTTGTTCTACTACTCATTGAATTATACACAAGAGCACGTTTTATAACATCGAGTTACCAATGCGTTTTCGTACAATCAATGCATAACCAACTCATAAGTAACAAATCATATATCTAGGTTTGAAGACTTATATGATATTACCGTCTCACGATCACTCGAGATAAATTCCATGAAGTGATTCCAGTGAGCGTGGGTTGAGTCCAATGCTCAGAACTTATGAGCACTCATGAGTGTTGTAGCCATGTCCAACAACTTAGACCTCTGCAACCAATCATGACAGTCTTGATTCATACCTACTTCCGACATATGACCGACTGTGGAGGTTAGAATAATATGATATACCAAACATAATTATTCTGGAAGTCAAAACATGCAAAAGAAATATAGTAAACGATCGACAAGAGATAGCAACACTTTACTCATAAATAAAACACCTTTTATTCATCATCTAATGTCAATTACACTTTACAAATTTCAAGGTTATCTAACTACTAAATCTAATATCATCCTTCAGCCCTATGCTCCGAGCATGCTGGAGATGCTTAACCCGAGTCAGTCCCTTCGTGAGGGGATCTGCTGGATTCTCATCCGATGATACCCTCTTTGCCACGAGGAGTCCTTCTTCTATTCGATGTCTGATGAAATGGTATTTTCTGTCGATGTGTCTGGATCTCCCGTGATCCCTTGGTTCCTTGGCTAAGGCAACTGCACTTTCACTATCACAGAAAATTTCCATTGGCTCTTTAATAGCTGGTACAACTCCAAGGTCTCCAATGAAGTTCTTCAGCCATATCGCCTCCTTTGCTGCCTTGCTAGCTGCTATATACTCTGATTCGCAAGTTGAATCAGCCACTGTCTCTTGCTTGGAACTCTTCCAAGAAATTGCTCCTCCATTTAAGGTAAAGACCCAGCCTGACTGAGAGCGGAAATTATCCCTATCAGTCTGAAAGCTAGCATCACTATACCCTACAACTCTCAAGTCTTCACTCCCACCGAGGGTAAGGACCCAGTCCTTAGTCCTCCGTAGGTACTTGAGGATATTCTTTACCGCAGTCCAGTGTGCCTTGCCAGGGTTCCCCTGATACCTGCTAACCATGCTCAAAGCAAAGGCTACATCAGGTCGAGTACACGTCATAACATACATGATCGATCCTACAGTCGAAGCATAAGGTATTCGACTCATTTCTGCTATCTCAGCCTCAGTACTAGGGCTTTGTGTCTTACTCAATCTGGCATTACTCTGGATGGGTAACTCTCCTTTCTTGGAGTCCTGCATGCCGAATCTCTTCAACACCTTATCCAAGTAAGTACTCTGACTAAGTCCAATTAGTCTTTTACTCCGGTCTCTCAAGATCCTTATCCCTAGAATATAGGCAGCTTCTCCTAGGTCCTTCATAGAGAAACACTTCCCAAGCTAGGACTTAACTTCCTGCAGAGTTAGGATGTCATTTCCTATGAGTAGTATGTCATCCACATACAATACCAAAAAGCTAACTATACTCCCACTAGCCTTGACATATACACAAGATTCATCTTCACTCCTAGAAAAGCCAAATTCCTTGACTTTCTCATCAAAGCAAAGATTCCATCTGCGAGGTGCTTGCTTTAACCCATAAATGGATTTCTCAAGCTTACACACTCTATTAGGGTACTCTGTGTTGACAAAACCCTCTGGATGACTCATGTAAACATCCTCAGCCAACTTTCCATTAAGGAAAGCGGTTTTGACATCCATTTGCCATATTTCATAGTCATGAAATGCGGCTATGGCTAACAGAACCCTAATAGACTTAATCTTGGCCACTGGAGAAAAGGTCTCATCATAATCAACTCCCGGAGTTTGTGAGAAAGCCTTTGCAACCAGTCGTGCCTTATAAGTGTGTACATTACCATCCATGTCGGTCTTCTTCTTGAAGATCCATTTGCACCCTACAGTCTTACGACCTGGTACATTCTCAACCAAGTTCCAAACTTGATTGTCATACATGGACTGTATCTCGCTGTCCATTGCCTCTTTCCACTTGGCTGACTCAGGGCCTGCCATGGCTTCCGCGTAACTGTTAGGGTCATCCAGACCTATCAGTGTCTCATCACTGATAAGTGTATCACCTTCCGCAGTAATATGGAATCCATAGTAATGCTCAGGTGCATTCCTAACCCTTGTGGAACGCCTCGGAGGTACAGACTTGTCAATTGGCTCAACAGAAGTTTCCTCCTCAAGTTGAGTGCTAGGGTTTGAAGTTCCTTCACCACTTGACTCTTGAATTTCTTCAAGGTCAACTTGCCTCCCACTGTCTCCTTGGCTTATGAACTCTCTCTCTCGAAAGAAAGCCCTCCTAGCTACAAAGACCACATTCTCACTAGGTCTGTAGAAGAGGTAACCAAAGGATTTCTGTGGGTAGCCGATGAAAATACACCTCTCACTTCGAGGTTCGAGCTTATCATGAGTCTCGCGTCTCACGAAAGCCTCGCAACCCCAAATCTTAATGTGGTCTAGTTTGGGTACTTTACCAGTCCACATCTCATGAGGAGTTTTGGCAACTTTCTTTGTGGGAACTAGATTAAGGATATGGGCGGCAGTCTCTAAGGCATACCCCCAAAATGAGATTGGTAGCGAAGCTCGACTCATCATGGAACGAACCATATCCAACAAGGTTCGATTACGCCTCTCAGCTACACCATTCAACTGCGGTGTCCTGGGAGGTGTCAATTGTGAGACAATCCCACATTCCCTAAGATAGTCGAGGAACTCTGAACTAAGATACTCACCACCTCGATCGGATCGAATCATCTTAATGTTCCTGCCCAATTGATTCTCGACTTCCTGTTTAAACTCTTTAAACCTCTCAAAAGTCTCTGACTTATGCTTGATTAAGTAGACATATCCATATCTACTGTAATCATCAGTAAAAGTCAAATAATAACGATTAGCATCCCTTGTGGCATGTTTGAAGGGCCCACACACATCCGTGTGTATAAGATCCAACAAACCTTCACCCCTCTCACAAGAACCTGTGAAGGGTGACTTTGTCATTTTTCCAAGTAAGCATGATTCGCAACTATCATCTGACTTTAGGTCAAATGACTCCAATACTCCATCCTTTTGGAGTTGGCCTATGCGTTTCTTGCTTATATGTCCAAGACGACAATGCCATAATGATGCTTTATCCAAGTTATTATCATCAACAGAATCAATACACAATACATTATTTCCTAAGTTATCAACCACAGATACAGTTTCATACACGCCGTCACAAGGTAATGCTTTAAAATAAAGAACATTATTAAAGAAAGCATTAATCGAACCAACTTCATTATCAAATGAAAAGGTGAAACCTTGTTTATACAATGCATGAAAGTAAATAATGTTTCTTGTCATTTCTGGCGAATAACAACACTTATTCAAATCTAAACTAAACCCACTACTTAGTGATAAAGTATAAACTCTAATCTTGGTGACAGGTAACGCTTTCCTATTCCCCATGATTAAGTTTATTCTTCCATGCTCCACATTCTCACTTCGTCTTAGTCCCTGCAAATCAGAACAGATATGAATACCACAACCGGTATCAAGGACCCAAGAGTTAGAATGGGGTGAGTTATTAGATAAAATAGTGTAAATACCTGCATGGTTGGGTTTAACTTTCCCATCCTTCACATCTTGCTGGTACTTGCAGTTCCGCTTCCAATGTGACTTTTCATGGCAATAGAAGCATTCAGACTCTTTAGGGTCAGAAGAAGGAGTGACAAAACCTTTCTTGGTTCCACTTGAAGAAGAGCCATCAAGGGTCCTAGCCTTGGTACCCTTCGAAGAGCTCTTCCTCTTCTTCCCTCTACCTTTCCCGATTGCCAAAACCGGGGCGGAGTTTGGAGTAGGAGTGTTAACAACCGACTTACCCTTAAGACCTGTTTCTGCGGTCTTGAGGAGTCCCTGAAGTTTGCTGAGTGTGACCTCTTCCTTATTCATGTGATATGTCATGCAGAATTGATCATAGCACGATGGTAAGGAGTGCAAAATGATATCTATTGCAAGCTCCTCAGGGAAGTTCACATTAAGCTTCAGCAACCGATCCACATACCTTTGCATTTTCTGCATGTGGCTCGTGACGGATTCCCAGTCCTTCATCATGGTTGTTATGATAGAGCATATGATTTCATATCTCTCTTGTCGTGCACTTTGATGGTATCTTTCCATCAGATCTTGGTGCATTTCAAAAGGGTAGAAGTCCTCATAGGACTTTTGGAGTCCCGCTGTCATGGTGGCCAACATGATGCATGCCACTTTTGTAGCATCCCTTTCATGTGCCCGGAAGTCAGCGATCTCCTGGGGAGTTGCAGTGGTCTCATCAATCTCCTTAAGCTCCTTGTCAAGGACATATTCTTTGTCCTCGTAGCGGGTAATCATCCTGATGTTTCTGATCCATTCATTGAAGTTGGATCCATCAAAAGTGACTTTCCCACACAATTTCATAAGGGTAAAGGAGCCATTAGGATTAGAGCCAGAAGCAGCATTGTTTGAAGACATCTGAAAGAAGAGAACAAGATTAGTTTAGATATTAAGAGAGTCCTTAATAAAACACCCAAATGTAATATTAAGGCTAGGATCCAATCACAATATATTATAACTTAGAAGAGGTATGCCGTAATCCAAGCTATAACATATTTGAAAGGTAGGTGAATGACGATTCACCAATTTCCACCATGAAAAACGAAATATAAATATTAGGTTTTTAATTGGTTCTTAGAAATTCCTAGATTCTTTTGAGATTCAATGAACTTTTCAAAGGCATGTTTCAATCTCGAGTGTGCCCTCCAAGTTTTGTGACTGGGATACCGAGGATCATAAAACGAGGTGTGAAGTAACCATGCAAATCACTTGGTACCCTCAAGGTTTATCACTCAATCGATGTGGCGGTAAACCACACACGCTCCACCGATGCTATGGTAAACCTTAAGTCACCCTTTACCTACCTTGTTAAGTCCAAGTTAGTGTGTCGGTTAACCACACACGCTCCACCAACGACTTAAACAAAGTGTAAAGTGTAATTTCATGGATTAGCACCTTATTCACATTTTCCTAAAGTAACTAAGATTGGGAATTTAATAAAAGCATTTAGTTACTTTATAATATTCATCATACTTTTAATGAGAATTTATAAGTCCTTGTCTTACCCGTTCGGCTAACGACCCTCCACCGATCAAGGAAGCGGTGGGTGAGAGTGGACACCCATTAAGTTGCCATTTTATAGGCAACAACCTTATACCCCCCTTATAGACCGGCTTCGTGAATGAGGCGTACTAGCGGTAAGACGACTTGACGTTATACATATATATATTAGTAACTTATAATATTATAAAGTATAAGGGTTGAATTTTAACTTTTAAAAATTCTAAGGGTTGGAACTAAAGTTTTAATCAAGACTTTACATGTTCCAAAACTTGATGGCAAGTTTTGTAAACTTCCAAAACTTTTCATTTCTTATAACTTATGAATTAATTGAGTAATAAAAATGAAGACTCTTCATTTTTATAACTCTTGTGTTCTTTTGATGGCTTTAATAAAAATGAGACTTTTGGTTTTCCATAACTTGAGGACAAGTTATGGACTCCATTAAAACATATTATGATCATGAATTAAACTACCATGAAGGTTACAAACAATTCCTATGATCATCTAATCTTCATAAGTTCAAGAACATGAATATGAACACTTTCAAGAATCAAAAATTACACTTAAAAAAACTTGTAATTTTAATAATTGCCATTGTAAATGGATTAGCATAAACATTACACCATCTAAAACAAGCTTTAAAACATCAAAACAGTTTAGGGTAATGTTTCTAGTCCATTTCCAGCAACAAATGTGCAAACTTTCATACGAGCAGAAAACAGAAAAACGATTTTTTTTCAAGCTGTTTGCACACAAAAAAAAACAACAAACGAACCAGGCTCTGATACCACTGATGGGTTTTGAGCATTCTAACACTTCCTAAGTGTACATGCAACCCTAATAACCTTGGATCTATGTTTGTATAATAATCATGCAAAGTTGAATTCCAAGGTTATATTCCTATCTAGCATACATGGGGAACATTTTTAACTTGAATGAAAGATAGAATAACTTACCTTGTTGTTGATTATGATCCTTGAAACCTTGTGAGCCTAGCACCCCAAGTGTGATGCCTCAAATGCTTCACACAACACCAAATGCAAAGGAGTAAACTTTAAGAGAATCTTACACTTGCAAAATCGGCTCTAGCCCTCTTGTTTCTTAGTGTGTAGCCAATTTTGGTGGACAATGGGTTTCTTATATAGTGTTGACACATCTAGGGTTACACCATGTAAACCCTAATGTGTCATGACTCTTCATTTCCATGACCCATGGGTTTGTAACTCCCATGGAGCATCCATGGAGCATCCTATGGGTGGAACCCAACTTGATAATCCATGGAGCCTCTTAGCCCACTATATAAGATATGGAAGATTTACATAATCTACCCATATATTTAATTAGTTATCTTTTGATCACTTAATTAATTCTAAATTAATTCTTGATCAAACTAATTAAATAATATTATTAATATATTAGAACTGATAATATATTAATAAACCATAAGTATTATTTCTTTCATTTTAGTTTATCCAATTGCATGGTGCCATGCAACCCAAATGGACCATGCCGGGTCGGGTCAAGTACATACCATAAATAGTTATGGACTTAGACACCTTATCCAACACAACTTAGGTGGAATGACAAAAAGGGCCTATGGTATGATAGTGTCCCCCCTCCAATCAATGATAATTACTCCTTTTACTCCTCTGACTAAGGAAGAAATAGCAAGAGAAGCACACCTACAGTATGGCAAACCTACTGTAGTTGAGCCAATGAATAATGATAGGGTGAACGATACTAACGTTTCTACCTCATATGCAGATGAATCCCTAGTGCAAGACATGAAAGAGGATGGAGAAAGTGTTTTTGTTTTGAAAAATGACACTACTTTTAAAAATAGTGCTTTGAAAACTTATACTGCTATTTTCGTTAATTCGGTTGATTGTTCAAACAATGTTGCTTTGAAAACTGATACTTCTTTTGTTTCAAATGTTTGTGATGATGTGGTTGTGAATTCTAATACTAATGGACCTACTATTAGTAAATATAGTCCACCAAAACAAGTCAAATAGACTGCCAACTGTAAGTGTACTTGTGGACACCATCTGGACATGCAACCAGGGATAAGAGGTAACAACCCTTATGTGGAAAAACAGACCTGTTTCCACTGTGGAACACCAAGACACATTGCCAAAAACTGCCCAAATCGTGCATATGTTCCCTACTATGCATAAGGTAGGCAGAAACGTATCACGAGGAAGATCTCTCAAAAGAAATTCCTCGAGGTCACGTTCCAGTGATGGTGATTGGAATGCAAATAAGGACCGCAATAAGGCTGTCAAAGAAAATAAAGACAAAAAGATTTTGAAACAAATTTCAAGAGATACTTTGGTGAAACCAAAATTGGTCAAACTGAGATCAGTGTCCCCAAAGTCATCTCATAGGTCATGATGGGCTTGGGCTTTTATAGTCTTGTACTTGGCATATATATATATATATATATATATATATATATATATATATATATATTGTATGCAGTCGTATAGTTGTGCTAGTTGTTCCATTCATTATTTTTTCGGCTGCTTTGAGTTCATATGTACTAGACGGTTTATTGATAATAGAACCGTGTGCATTTGAAGCTACTTTGTGTGTTCTTGAATCATTGCTTGATTAACATTCCGCATTCTTTAAGCAATTAATATTGATATTTCATAAGATCCATAGTTTTTGGGACTTACAATTAGTATCAGAGTTATTAAAGTTGTTCAAGATAAAGTCATTCATGTAGAAATTCATATGTTCATCTTAAAGTTGTGAAGAAATCGAAGATAAAATCTGAAGCCAAGCACAAAGCGAAGATTGAAAAGAAAATAAATCTATAAACCCAGGGGGAGATTGTTAGGACATAAGAAAAGAAAGCTATAAACCAAGGGGGAGATTGTTAGGTCATAAATTGTGGTTTATACTTTGCTTTTCATAAGCTATTAAAGTTCTCGGTCTAGGACCGAAAACACCATGTTTTAGTGTTGTGTGGACCGAAATCACATGTGATTTTGGTAGCCTTGATATTGTTTTGTTTGGGTTTTGGGCTAGGCCTTTGTTATTAGGTCTAGGTATAAATAGTGTTATTTGAGCCTTGTAAAGAGTGAGGGACGTTTTTGGGGGCTGCCATAAGCCAAGAACGTGATTTACAGAGAAACAGAGAGAAATCAAGTGTAATCAAGAATCTTATGTACCCGACTATTCATCTATAATAATGTGCATTGAAGATTAATCATCTTGTTCTTATTCCATATTATATCTTGCATCACTCACTTGATTGAGATTCCGCACCATCATAGTGAAATCCGATTGATACGTAGAGATTTCGGGACTTACATATAGCTTTCAGTTAGGCGAAACCCATGGGTGAGGCCCGTTTGGTTATGTTAGATTGGGTGAGACCTATAGGCGAGGCTCATTTGATCATGTAGATTGGGCGAGACCCTTTGGTCATGTAGATTGGGCGAGACCCATGGGCAAGGCCCGTTTGGTTACGATAGTATGGGTGAGACCCGTGGGCAAGGCCCAATTGGTAAGGTTAACTTGGGTGAGCATACCATTCAGACATTCAAATATATGCTCATAGCATGAGTTGTTGGTCGTAAGTCTTCGGACCAGTGTTGGAGTGATGGCAAGATCATTGTGACCTACAATCTTAAGTGTTCTAGCAGATTAGGTGGTATCATCGGAGTATCATGACGAAATAAGTGCGTGACTCATAAGGGTAAGACCCGATAGTAACTGGCTTAATTGAGGTGTTAGATCATGTTTAGAGTAGGGAAACTCTGTGATCAACGAATTAGATTTGTGTGGTAATTAGGCCAGGGTAGCCTTTATCAGTTAGACTCTTGGGAGAAGTTTTGTTGTGTGATTGTGCGTGAGAATGTCAATCTCAGTGGACGGTTAGGGATTATGCATCCCAATTTAGTATAAGGTCAGCATGGATTTAGGAGATCACAGATAGTTCGAATAAGCAGATATTTGGTTATCAGGATGTGAGTTATGTTTGGGTTTGGCACCTATGGGTGAGACTTGCGTTAAAAGTCGCCTTTGTTTGCAAATGAAAGGTGTCAGTAGCAATGAAAGATCAGGGATTTTATTTTCTAGTTAGCAGCAAGATAATTCAAGATCGGAATTCAGGAAGTTGGACAGGGTCGATTGGTGTGGTAGTGGAAGTAGCAGGGAATGATTTCGAGGACGAAATCTAATTTAAGTGGGGGAGAGTTGTAACACCCATTTTCCAGGATGGATCGATTTAGGATTTAAAGGAGTCAAAATGTTGATTTTTGGAGAAAATCGAGTGTCACGACATGCCCATTGGATGGTCATGTTGTGACAAGGGCAAACTATGATAAACACGTTTCAGACCATCCTCACGACGTGAGGCACAAGGTTTCATGACGTGAAACCTGCTGCAGCCCAAACCCATGATCTTTTAGGGTTTCCTTCATCTTTAAGCACATCTAAGTCATTTTAAGGTTCATTACCAGCCTCCAACACCCTTTTACCTCAAAAAACCCTAACCCTGATTCCCTTGGTGATTCTTGGCCTTTTGGAGCATTTGTTGGCTTAAAGAAGAACAGAAGAAGGAGAAAAATGTGTTTTTTGGTGGAGCTTGCAAGGAAACAACATTATCATGATCTCATATTGTTTCTGGACCTTTTTAAGTGTCAAAGGCTCAAACTTTATTGCTTAATGTGGTTAGATCTAAGTGGTTGTCCCATGTCTTTCATGTTTGAGCAAGTTTGAATGGAAGGAATTTATAAAATTGGAAACTTTATGCATTCTAGGGGTCCCTTGAGCATTATAATGTTCAGATCTAGGAGTTGGTTGATGGTTGGGTCCATACATATGAGTTTTGGTGCAATTTCTTCATGTTTGACATGTAATGGATGGAGGACATGCATGAGGCATGCATTTTCATCAAGTAATCCTTTTTATGGACCTTTGGAGTCCCCTTTTGCTTCTGGAAAATTTAAAGTGAAAGGCTTAATGGATTAAGGACTTAAATCTTGGATATATGGTTTAGAGTATAGTCACAACATGACACAAGGTGTGTCACAACGTGACCATGAAAGATCCCGTTTCTGTGAGTTTTATGGGACTCACGACGTGACAGAAGGATGTTAACGTCGTGAGGTCAGCCCAAAGGATTGTCTGTGACTGAGTTGGCTGAGTTAGAGCGAGTCAAGTTGGAACCGGATTGAGTGTGCTCTTATGACGTGACCAAGGGCTTGTCACGATGTGAGGATAGTTGGTTGAAATTGATGATTGTTGACTTTGACTTTGACCGTTGACTTATTGACCTGGGTTGACATTTGGTCAAGATTGTTGGATTTAGAAGGTAGACTTGGGGTTTACCTTATGTGGATTGATAAGAGATGTTTAGCAACCATCATTTGGCGGTGAGAGCTGTTAGCTATGGTCGGCGCGACATTGAGCTGAGTTTTAGTCGACTTTATGAGCCAGGTGAGTCTTTTTGACTATACTCGTGGGTCGAAGGCACCAATGTCGGCCCACTGGATTGTGTTAGAATTGATGCTAGCTATGTTTGTGACCCTTGAATGTGTATGATGAGTTGGGCCCTTTATTGTATGTTGGATTGGGCCCGTTTTACTTGTTGGGCGGGGCCCCTAGATCGTGTTATGTAGGATGCTAACTGTCTTTGTGACTCTTACATGTATATGTTGGGCGAGGCCCGTTATGTATGTTAGACGGGGCCCACTATATACGCTAGGCGAGGCCCGATTATATGTTGGACGGGGCCCAGTCGATGGGTGGGGCCCGAGGTTATGTATGGTATGAGGTATTTTTGGGAACTCACTAAGCTTTGTGCTTGTGGTTTCATTTTTATTGTTTTAGGTACTTCTGGTTCCAGAGGGAAGGGCCCGACGTGATCGTACTGCATCCCCCAGAGTTTATTCTGCATTGACTATTTGTGATCTTTACTCTGATGTTTGAGAAAACTATTACTTGATTTCCTTTTGAAGCAATTGAATGAATGGTTTAATTAAATAAAAAATGAAATTTTTATTATGACTTTTTGGGGCATTACAAAAAGCATTTTAAAAGTTGTCAAAGTTTGAGTCAAAACCCATGTAGCCCACGATTTTTCGAACTTACGTAGTTTGTGCTATGTACTTAGGTATGGAAGTGAAGATAAAATGTGCTACGAGAAGGACTGCAATGGAAATCAGAGAAGGTTGTAGAATCCTTTCTCTTATGTTATAACTAGGCGAATGTCCGCGCGTTGCGCAAAAATACCTATATAGTTGAAATCTTTACAAATATATGTTTTTTTAATATAACAATAACGTTGTTAAATTTGATATAATAATTCGTATACTAAATTGATATAATATATTGATTATTTTGAATTATATGATAATATATACATCTATTATAACTGCATAATCTCAACCGTTTGAATGACTTCTAACCGCGAGTTACTCATGAATAAAATTAAATATAATATATGGTTTAATATTATTTATAGTTGTTATTGTTAATTAATTTTTTCAAATTTATTTGTTTATCGTTATAATTTCTATCATTATAATTATTTAAAACATCAAACATTTTTATTTTATTTTAAAGGTAACAATATAATCATGTACATAGAGTTATATTTAACTATTGTTATTGTAAGCTATTTTAAGCTACTTATTTGAAAACTTTTAACGATTATACAAATATCTTTAGGAAATATTTTAGTTAAGTTGAGATTATAATTCAGTTTTTGCATTTAGCACTACAATTTATCACTTTTAGCTATTCACAAAATATTCATTGGGTTTTTAAGTGGAACTGAAATTTATATTTAAGTTGACACTGTAATGATATATTTAAATTAACAATTTAAGTATTTTGTCCAAACTGTTCAAAAATTATAGCTTTAAATTGATAATGGTTTACATACAACAACATCTTAATCTAATAAATTAAGTATAATCTGTTAAAAATTAAAGGCATAACTTTATAAGTAGAAGTAAAGATGTTATTTTAATATTGAAATTTAGTTTATTTATGATTACACTTTTGGTTTGATATTTATTTAACATTATTAACCAACTTATAATCATTACTAGAAAGACACTACAACTTATCACTTTTAACTATTTACAAAATATTATTTGGTTTATTTAAGTTAAACTAAAATTTATATTTAAGTTGATCCTGTAATCTTATATTTAAATTTATAATTTAAGTATTTTATACAAATTATTCAAAAATTGTAGCTTTAAAATGATAATGGTTTACACCCAACAATATATTAAAACTAATAAATTAAGTATAATATGTTAAAAGTTAAAAAACATAACTTTATAAGTAGAAGTAAATATATTCTTTTTATATTGTTTAGTTTGTATATGATTACATTTTATGTTTGATATTTATTTGATCTTATTAACCAACTTATAATCATTATTAGGAAGAAATTGAAAAATCATGGGAGTTTCAAATGAATGTGGTGAAAGGAAAAATGCATGGGAGTTTCAAATGAATGTGGTGAAAGGAAAAATGCTAGCTTTATAAGATATATATATAGATAGATAGATATAGATATAGATAGATATAGATATAGATAGATATAGATATAGATATAGATATAGATAGATATAGATATAGATATAGATAGATATAGACTATTGATATGTTTTGCGACACTGAAAGTTGTAAAGTCTGATAAATGTTCTAAAAGTTTTTGTAAAAGCACATTTTCACTGATAATAAATGGTGTTTAAAAATTACGGTGGTACAAGTGCAGTGTATTCATTGAATCCTACTACAATCAAATCAAAATAATATAACTATATTTATATTTATGGTCCTTTAATTTGTATATAATTTATGCACTAACCTTTTCATACCCAACATTTTACTATATATTGACGTTTCCTAAACTTTATTTTTTTATTAAGTGTGGTGTATTCATTGAATCCTACTACGATCAAATCAAACAATATAACTATATTTACATTTATGTTCCTTAAGTTGTATATAATTTATGTAATAATCATTTTCTTACCTAACATTTATTATATATGGATGTCTTTTAAACTTCATTTCTTTATTCAGTGTGGTGTATTCATTGAATTAGATCAAATCAAAATAATATAACTATAATTACATTTATGGTCATTTAAGTTGTATATAATTTATGTAATAATCATTTTCATACACAACATCATACTATCATACTATACTTGTAAATGAGACATTTTTTCTATCACCACAATCATTTGAAACTTCCATGTCTTTTCTTATTTCTTTATAATAATGATTCCATAGTATCTATTTAAACCTACATAACTTTTCACTAGCATCTAATTAACAACTACCACTCAATAGTTTTTTTAACTTATGATACTTAATGGTTCTTATGACACTAATTGATTAAAATTGAGATGTGTATATATTTCATAATGGTTGATTTTTATTAGAATGATTTAAAGAGTTTGTGAGTGGTTGAGAGGTAGATTAGAAACTTCATACAAAAAAATTGTCGATGAAGAGCATAAGTAATAAAAAAGAGGAAGATGAGGATGAGAAGGAAATATGAAAGTTTATGGTAAGCAATATTGTTTCATTATCTTCTTTCTTATTATCTAAATTTATACTGTATAATTATGATTTTGGTTGGAATGAAAAATATGATATATGAAGACGCTCTAATCATTGCCTTTAGATTCACATGAGCAACAAGATTACTTCACAACAATATAAAACAAGAATGAATACAACTAGCGTAGTTCATACTTCATGATTTTAAAATTTTGGTGGTTCAATTTATTTTAAAGTTTTGAATTTTCTTTTCATGAAAGTTATAATCATGTTCAGCAGGGTCCCAAAAGAAAGCTATGCAACTAACCGTCTAAAGTCTAGACCCAACGGTCCATGTCGTATAAATTATAATGGAGTTTTCAAGATGGTGCAGGTTAATGTTCATTCCACTTCAAGTTGTATAACTAGAATTTTAAAAATATTCATTGGATGTGCTTTCCAGGATGATGTAATGGGGTGCATGTCGGCGTTTAATTTTACAGGTCATCATGTTGTCTTGGATGTTCACAATTGATCACATGGAAATGGTCCTATTGATGACAGTTTTGTAGTTGATAAAACTTATTAAAATTGATTTTGTTATATTCCATAAAAATGGTAAATTTGAATTGTTGATATATCATTACGTACTAATATATTATTATAAATCGTTTAATCATTCATGATCTTTTTAAACGATACGTTTATGATTTAACTGTAAGGTAATTAGAAGTGAAATAAGATTTAGCCATTGCAATTTGCACCTCTAATTTTATGTTATGCGAATGAAAAGCACAATGGCACGAGACTCCCACAAAATACAAATTGTTTAATTGTTTTATAACTTATGTTTTCTAATAACATATGAGGGCTAAAACTCATTTTGGGTTTTATAATTATTATTAGTCTGGTTAGAATCTATTACATAATATTTTGACATCAATTATAAACATATTTTATTTATAATTTTAACTTTTCCTTTAATTCGTTGTATTTACATTATCAGTAATTTATATGGTTAATTATTTTTTCATATGTTGTAATATTCAATCAATTTATTCCGTAATAAAAAATTAGAACACCAATATCGACAATTTAGGAGCGGTTTTGAAATATTAAAAACCGACATAACATGTTCCATGATCGGTTCCAATATTCTAGGGTCGTAGGTTCCAATTTTAATAGGCCTATATATAAAAAATGAACAAAAACCATATATAAAATTATAAATTTCAACATATTTTAACCATATATTTGTTTTACTGCGTAACGCGCGATAATACACATAGTGAAATATTTTTCCTTTCACCACATCAATTTGAAACACCCAACTGTTCATATTTTCATATAATTTACTTAATGTATTAACTTAAATATGTTGTTACTTATAAACATTATCATAAATGAAAGACATCTTGAATTATCAATATGATATACTAATTTTGTTGACTTCAATATAATGTTAAATACATAACATAAATTAATATATTAAATAAACTTAAAAATATAGTGTAAAAATTAAAACCTAAACTAAAATATCAAATAATGTTTTAAAAATTCAACGTATATTTTTTAAAATAGTTAAAAGGAAAATATTAGATTCGATAAATATAAAAATCTTAAATCTAAAAGTCGAATTAACTAAAAGATGTTCAAAAACTATTTTTTATAATAATTAAAACTCAATTAAGTTGTTTTTAAATTAATTTATAACAATAACTAAAAATAACATAAAGTTATAAATTAAATTATGTTACATTATAAACAATGGTTGATAATATATATATATATATATATATATATATATATATATATATATATATATATATATATATATCATATCATACTATACTATAAAGGAAACATTTTTCCTTTAACCACATCAATTTGAAACTCCCAACTATTTTTCCTTTCACCACATTCATTTGAAACTCCCATGACTTTTCAATTTCTTTCTAATAACGATTATAAGTTGGTTAATAATGTTAAATAAATATCAAACCTAAAGTATAATAATAAATAAACTAAATTTCAATATTAAAATAATATATTTACTTCTACTTGTATAGTTATGTCTTTAACTTTTAACATATTATATTATTATTATTATTATATACTATAAAGGAAACATTTTTCCTTTAACCACATCAATTTGAAACTCCTAACTATTTTTCGTTTCACCACATTCATTTGAAACTCTCATGACTTTTCAATATCTTTCTAATAATGATTATAAGTTGGTTAATAAGGTTAAATAAATATCAAACCTAAAGTATAATCATAAATAAACTAAATTTCAATATTAAAATAATATATTTACTTCTACTTAAGTATAATCATAAATAAACTAAATTTCAATATTAAAATAATATATTTACTTCTACTTATAAAGTTATGTCTTTAACTTTTAACATATTATATTATATATTATATACTATAAAGGAAACATTTTTTCTTTAACCACATCAATTTGAAACTCCCAATTATTTTTTCCTTTCACCACATTCATTTGAAACTCTAATAACTTTTCAATTTCTTTCTAATTATGATTATAAGTTGGTTAATAAGGTTAAATAATTATCAAACCTAAAGTATAATCATAAATAAACTAAATTTCAATATTAAAATAATATATTTACTTCTACTTATAAAGTTATGTCTTTAACTTTTAACATATTATACTTAATATATTAGATTTAATATGTTGTTGTATTTAATTAAATATAAGATTACATAGTCAACTTAAATATAAATTTCAGTTCCACTTAAAAAACCTAAAGTATATTTTGTGAATAGTTAAAAGTGATAAATTGTAGTGCTAAATGCAAAAACTAAATTGTAATCTCAATTTAACTAAAATATTTCTGAAATATATTTTTATAATTATTAAAAGTTTTCAAATAAGTAGCTTAATATAACTTACCATAAAATAGTTAAAAATAACTCTATATAAATGATTATATTGTTACCTTTAAAAACAAAAAACAATGTTTGATGTTTTAAATAATTACAATGATAGAAATTAAAACGTTAAGAAAATAAATTTTAAAACGATTGAGATTATGAAATTTTAATAGTTGTATATATTATCATATAATTCAAAATAATCAATATATTATATCAAATTAGTATATTAATTATTATATCAAATTTAACAACAACGTTATTATTATATTTAATAAAACATATATTTGTGAAGACTTCTATTATATATGCATTTTTACTTGTACTACATGCATTTGAAACCTCCATGACTTTTCAATTTCTTTCTAATAATTTTTATAATTTGGTTAATGATATTAAATTAATGCAAAAACTAAATTTTAATAATAAATTAACTAAATTACATAGTTAACTTATTAGTTTAGGTATGTTGTTGTATGTGACCAATTGTCATTTTAAAGTAACAACTTTTGTGTAATTTATGATTTTATACAAAATAGTTAAATTATTAATTTCAATATAATGTTAAACGATTAACTTAAATCAAAATTTTTTCAGTTAAACATTAAAAAAATCGAGATATTATTCTATAAATAGCTAAAAGTTATAAATTATAATGTTAAACCTAAATTGCAATCCTAAATTGCAATCCTAAATTAACAAAAAAAATGAAACTATTTTTTATAATCTTTAAGAATTTTCAAATAAATAGCTTAATTATAACTTACAATAAGAATAGTTAAAAGTAATATTATATAAAAAATTATATTGTTATCTTTAAAAACAAAAACAATGTTTGTTGTTTTAAATAATTACAATCAAAGAAACTAACAAAATTCATCAAATAAATTTTAAAAAAGTTCAATTTTTGAAACCAAATTAAAATAATTAAGAGTTTCCAAATATTTTATTTAAAATAACTTACAACAACAATAGTTAAAAGTAACATTGTATACAAAAATTATGTTGTTACCTTTAAAAACAAAAACAATGTTTGATGTTTTAAATAATTACAATGATAGAAATTAAAATGACAAGCAAATAAACTTTTTAAAATTAACTAATCGTAACAACAACTATAAACATCATTAAACCGTATATTATATTTAATTTTATTCATGAGTAACCTGCAGGTAGAGACCATTGAGACAACTGAGATTATAGAATTTCAAAAGATTTTATATTATCATATAATTAAAAAAAATAATGTTATAAGAGCAAACAACAACATCATTGATATATTTAAAAAACATATATTTATAAATATTTCAAATATATTGTTCTATTCTGCGCAACGCACGGGTATTCGCCTAATATACTTATAAAGGAAGCATTTTTCCTTTCACCACATTCATTTGAAATTCCCATTCATTTTTCCTTTTACCACATTCATTTGAAACTCCCATGACTTTTCAATTTATTTCTAATAATAATTATACGTTGGTTAATAAGGTTAAATAAATATCAAACCTAAAGTGTAGTCATATATAAACTAAATTTCAAAATTAAAATAATATCTTTACTTCTACTTATAAAGTTATGTTTTTTAACTTTTAACATATTATACTTAATTTATTATTATTAATATATTATTGGATGTAAACGAAAAAACATCATAAATGGTCCATGTGGTTTCTCAAAATCTGAAGTTTAGTACTCATGGTTTAGAAACGTCATAGTTGGTCCCTGTTCTTTCAAAACTTGTGACAGTTGGTCCTTATCCCTAACTCCGTTAAGTTTTATCCGTTAACTGAAGGGCATTTTCGTCATTTCGCTACCACAGGGACCATTTATGATGTTTTCTCGTATTTTAAAAATAAATAAAAAAAATGAAATAATATTCTCTCTCTATTTGGGTTGGGTTTATCTCTCATAAACACCTAAGAACATCCCGCCTATAAAACATCCCTAAAACAAAAAGCATACACAAAATATGGGTTTATTCTTGAGTTAGCCCCTAAAAATCATTCCAGCCTCTCCATCTTCATCTTCATCTACAAACCACCCTAAGCAAAACATATGTATTTCATCTTTTTCTAACAGGTACCATAACAACACCTTCCTTCTGAAAGTCTGATACATACACTTGCGATGCAAATCAAGTTCGATGGCCAGATTAGAAGTGGATACATCTTCCATGGAGGGGGTTTTATAGTGGAGAATGGAGTAGTTTCCGTTTATGATTCAGATCGAGTTTAGGCATACGTTTCAGATAAGAAATCGATTCAGATCTGGTTTAGATTTAGGTTTCATATAAAAAATCGATTCAGATTAAGATTAGGTTTCAGATTAAAGGGGTAGTTGTGAATGGTTTCTAGGTTCAAAATCAAAGCAGAAGATGATGAGGGCAGTTGAGGAAAAGAACCTCCACCCTGCCTCCATTAACACAAAGAAGGTGTGTAAAGCTTCCATCTTCCTTGCTTATTGTCGAATCAGACCACACCCCTCCCTTCTTTAGAATTAGATGGAAAAAACCCATGAATGCCTCGTCGGAATTAGCTAAGGAAGATGTCGCTGCTATCTACTTCTCGTACTCCACCACTGTAACCACCAACGAGTACCATTGCTGCAACAACCAACGATCACTGTGTGACAACCCGAAAATTTTTAAATTTTTGCCTTGCAAAGCCCAGCCAGTCAACTCCGCTGAGTGTCAGACTCATATCTACTATCATTTAGCCCCGTTTGGAGTCTGTTTAAAGGCTCAAAGCTCAGTACATTCCAGCACTGAGCATAGGAATGGATCGCGTAAACTTCTAGCACCAAAATCGAGCCTTACACTCCAACATCAGGAGTGTACGGCCGCACACTGGGTGTACGGTCGCACACCCCTCTCCTGGAAGCACACTCATGTGTATAAGGTTGGGACTTAGCCATCTTTCATCCCTTTTCACACTCCCAAGCCTAGAACTCGACTTCTCTCTCAACTATCATCCGATTTGCAGCCTAGATCTTCGAGTTTGTAAGTGTTCTTCTCCCAATTTGTTGTTAATCTTCTTAAACTAGTAACACCCTTTGATTTCATCCATTTGAAATCATGTTTTGGCTAGATCTTCAAATCTCCAACCATTTCACCAAGAACACGAAGAACACACACTTGTTCTTGGTGATTTTGAGCCTTCTCGAGCTTCCGGATCGTAAGTACTTTTCCCTTAAGCTTAGAACTTGTTAAGAACACGAGATTAAGGCCTTGAAACTGCCCAGAACCCAAGAACATATGGTGTGTGCGGCCGCACACACAGGTGTGGCCGTACACCCCTCAAACACCCCTAAAGGCTTCCATATCGTGAGTACCATTCCCTAAGCTTGTTACTTACTAGATGTGAGCCTTAGAAAACGTCCAAATCATGTTCATCAAGGAGTGTGCGGCCGCACACACTCCATGTGGCCGTACACCCCTTTGTTTAGTGCTTAAGGGACTCCAAAGTGCCTTTCTAGCTTCAACACTTGTTGATCAATTTTCCTACAAGCTTCCCTATCATTAGAATAGACTTTTGTGCACTCATTACCATGAGTGTGTGGCCGCACACTACCTCAAGTGGCCGTACACTCCCTTAAATTGAATCACATGCGATTCCAACACTTGGTCAAAGTGTTTCCTAGTCCCGTGAGGTGTTTCCTTGCATTGGGTTGCTTCCGAGCACTATATTTATGTCAATACATGCCAACGTATGTCATTTAGGACTTGTTGTGTCTCGGGACTTCATTCGTGGAACTTCTCATCCTTACACGCGTATCCGTTGAATCACCCACATCAGGTGAGTTCATACCCCGTAATGAATCTTTTAATTGTTTTAAATGTTTTAAGGGGGTGAATACAAGTTGAACACAATGTTAATTGTGTAATTGTTTGTTATAAACATTTTCAAAAGGATTACTTATGTCACTTATAAGTTGTCAAAACATCTCAAAGACTCTTTTCAACTTATGTTACTTTATAGTTTAACAAAACTCCGTTTTTAAAGTACCAGCATAACTTAGTAGTAAAATGAGTCTTTTCCACAACAGTTCAAGTACATTACTGGTAAACTATAATAGGTATAGTTTAGGAAGACACTATTCATCATTTATAGTACAATGAAGTATACAGAGAGTCATTTCATACATGAGTCAAAACACACTATTTTGAGAAACATTTCACACTATACACTATACAAAAGAGGATATACTACGCACTAGTACAGAAAGAACATTACTACACTATGACTTACTATACAAACACTGTTATACGATAAATTAATGTGACATACTATTTAAGGATACAACGACACTATGTTGTATCAATTTATAACCAGAGTCTCCTGGAGGGAGAGCGGACATCTTGTGTATAGATCTATACGGGACAGACACTCTCACACCCTGACTGCTAGCTACAGTCCCAGCCGATAAGGCCAAGGGGTGACAAATGTCACCTCACTACATATGACACCAGGGGGTCATCTTTTATTCAGTCGTCGATCAGCATGGTTACATACGAGTTCACATTTAAACTTTTAATTAACCAGTTTGGGATTAAAGGCTACTTTAGACTCCCCGAGGTGTATTGTACATTTAATACTACCTGGAGTCTGTATTTTATTACTTTATAGCCAGCAGTGTCACTGCTGAGGTAAAACATTATTTTCCCTATTACATCTACTTTGTGAATCTTCTCACATATTCATTAATGTATAAACTATATTTAGTTAATGAGAGTCTCACTCGGGAAAATACACACTCATACAAGAAACAAACATACATAACATTTGATGCCTTGGTAGAAGGCTACGATTAGTAGAAAGGACCATAATGCTAACCTTATGATTCCCTAATGTATACATCAAAGGATACATATATATCAATAGGATTTGACAGGTAATAGGATGTGTGTTCTCCGCTTCATTTCTTGTTCCTTGTTTGGTTGTGGGCTTGGAGCAGATTCACCTAGTCTATTATCTATTCGATTCTAGATATATATGTCCAGTATACATTGAGTCATCATAAGGGTACCAGGTATGGGTCAAGTCATAGGACACAGAGTCAATGCACAGTCTTCTAGTACAGAACATACTTTCCAATTCAGAACTTTTGGTATACAACACTAGAAACTTACCAGTTAAGGGTTTAATCCATTTTATTAAACCAGGATAAACTTAAAGGACCTTAGGTGATTAACTCTATAATACTTTAGTTTATACTGCATGGTTATATATCATTGATACCCAATAGGTAGTTAGATGTGTGCTTTCCGCCTTACTTCCTGTTCGTTGTTTGGTTGTGGGCTTAGGGCAGATTCACCCAATTAACTCTCTATCCGATATTAGATCATATATAGCCAGTATAAACTAAGTGATTATAGGAGTAATCACTGTGGTCACCTTTTTATTATAAGAAATAAGGGTTTTTCTTAAAGAATCTTTTCATTAAATATAAAGAAACCATTACAGTTAACTCCATGAGTAACAAGTGAACACGCCAGAGTTATATACAATAATGATCTAACAAACATTGGGATGTGTGCTATCCGCCTTACTCCCTGTTCCTTATTTGGTTGTGAGCTTAGGGCAGATGCGCACAGTCGATTGCTTGTTTACTCTGAGTTTTATATCACTTGTATCCATTTAGTACTCATAGAAAGGATTGTAGGATCATTTTTACGTATCTTTCATCAAAGTAGGAAATATAGGATTTCCTAAGAGGAACAGGCGAACTTTTCTAAACAGAACTTACAACTCACTACATTTTACAACAACAACTTACTTACATCACTAAAATCTTATGAACTCACCAGCTTAATTGCTGATCAACTCTTTCAAATAACTTGTATTCTTAGGAGCCTAGTAGACATGTACTCGTGTTGGGATTCAGAAGATGGAGCAGTATAGCTTCAAGTCTTGTTTGTTATTTGCTTATGTATTCTATGTTTTGTGAACACACACCTTGTAAACACTTTCTTTCTAATGAAATTGTTGTTCATTACTTTTCTTACTATGATGCATGTCTTGTGATACTAAACATGACGTCCTCCACCCCAAAACGTTTCCGCCGTTCCGGTTTTGGGGTGTGACACACCGCCGCTGTAATCCCTGATGGGGTTTCAAACCTGCAAAAACAACCCAGATCATAAATGGGTGGTGTGTGATGGAGCAGATCTAAACCGCATGAATGCCTCATTAGAAACTGTTACTCAAGGTATAGACAAATGAGAAAAGCAAATCAATTTACTGGTAATGGGGTGGTGGTTTAGATTGGGATTGGTTTTGAAAAAAAATTGATATGAGATGAAAATTGAAGAAGACGATGGGATGAGAGAGAGACCTTTTATATTTTTAATTATATTTATTTATTTATTTATTTTTAAAATACGAGTAAACATTATAAATGGTCCATGTGGTAGCGAAATGACGAAAATGCCCTTCATTTAACAGACAAAACTTAACGGAGTTAGGGATAAGGACCAACTGTCAAAAGTTTTGAAAGCATAGGGACCAGCTATGACGTTTCTAAACCATAGGTACTAAACTTCAGATTTTGGGAAACCACAGGGACCATTTATGATGTTTTTTCGATGTAAACCATTATCATTTTAAAGATTCAATTTTGGACAATTTGTATAAAATACTTAAATTATTAATTTAAATATAACATTACAGGGTCAAGTTAAATATAAATTTTAGTTTAACTTAAACAACCCAAAAAAATATTTTGTAAATAGTTAAAAGTGATAAATTGTAGTGTCTTTCTAATAATGATTATAAGTTGGTTAATAAGGTTAAATAAATATCAAACCTAAAGTGTAATTATAAATAAACTAAATTTCAATTTTAAAATAGTATCCTTACTTCTACTTATAAAGTTATGTCTTTAACATTTAACATATTATACTTAATTTATTAGATTTAAAATGTTGTTGTGTGTAAACTAAATTTCAATATTAAAATAATATATCTACTTCTATTTACAAAGTTATGTTTTTAACTTTTAACATGTTATACTTAATTTATTAGATTTAAAATGTTGTTGTGTAAATTATTATCAGTTTAAAGCTATAACTTTTAAACAGTTTGGACAAAATACTTAAATTGTTAATTTAAATATAACATTACAGTGTCAACTTAAATATAAATTTCAGTTCCACTTAAAAAACCAAAGAATATTTTATAAATAGTTAAAAGAGACAAATTGTAGTGCTAAATGAAAAAATTAAATTGTAATATCAATTTAACTAAAATATTTCCTAAAGATATTTTTATAATCGTTAAAAGTTTTCAAATAAGTAGCTTAAAATAACATACAACAACAATAGTTAAAAATAACTATATATATAAATGATTATACTGTTACCTTTAAAATCAAAAAACAATGTTTGATGTTTTAAATAATTATAATGATAAAATTAAAACGTTATACAAATAGATTTTAAAAAATTAATTAACAATAACAACAACTATAAATAACATGAAACCATATATTATATTTAATTTTATTCATGAGTAACTCGCGGGTAGAAGTTATTCAAACGATTGAGATTATGTATTTATAATAGATGTATATATTATCATATAATTCAAAATAATCAATATATTATATCAATTTAGTATACGAGTTATTATATCAAATTTAACAACACCGTTATTGTTGTACTTCAAAAATACATATATTTATAAACATTTCAATTATATAGATGTTTCTGCGCAACGCGCGGACATTCGCCTAGTATACTTATAAATGAAGCATTTTTCCTTTCATCACATTCATTAGAAACTCCCATGTATTTTTCCTTTCACCACATTCATTTGAAACTCCCATAACTTTTCAATTTCTTTCTAATAATGATTATAAGTTGGTTAAAATAGTATCTTTACTTTTACTTATAAAGTTATATCTTTAACTTTTAACATATTATACATAATTTATTAGTTTTAATATGTTGTTATATGTAAATCATAATCATTTTAAAGTTACAACTTTTGATCAATTTGGATAGATACTTACATTGTTAATTTAAATATAGGGTCAACTTAAATATAAATTTTAATTCGACTTAAAGAACCTAAAGAATAGTTTGTAAATCGTTAAAAGTGATAAATTGTAGTGTCTTTCTAATAATAATAATTATAAATTGGTTAATAAGGTTAAATAAATATCAAACCTAAAGTGTAATCATAAATAAACTAAATTTCAATATTAAAATAATATATCTACTTCTATTTACAAAGTTATGTTTTTAACTTTTAACATGTTATACTTAATTTATTAGATTTAATATGTTGTTGTATGTAACCATTATTAGTTTAAAGCTACAACTTTTGAACAGTTTGGATAAAATACCTAAATTGTTAATTTAAAACATTACATGATCAACTTAAATATAAATTTCAGTGCCACTTAAAAACCCAAAGAATATTTTGTGAATAATTAAAAGTGATAAATTGTAGTGCTAAATGCAAAAACTAAATTGTAATCTCAACTTAACTAAAAAATTTCCTAAAAATATTTTTATAATCACTAAAAGTTTTCAAATAAGTAGCTTAAAATAACTTACAATAACAATAGTTAAAAATAACTCTATATAAATGATTATATTGTTACCTTTAAATACGAAAAACAATGTTTGATTTTTAAATAATTTCAATGATAGAAATCAAAACGTTAAGAAAATAAATTTTAGAAAATTAATTAACAATAACAACTATAAATAACATTAAACCATATATTATATTTAATTTTTTTCATGAGTAACCTGCGGGTAAAGGTCATTCAAACGATTCAGATTATGCAGTTTTAATAGATGTATATATTATCATATAACTCAAAATAATCAATATATTATATCAACTTAGTATACGAATTAGTATATCAAATTCAACAACAACGTTATTGTTCTATTTAATAAAACACATATTAGTAAAGATTTCAACTATACAGGTGTTTCTGCGCAACGCGCGAGAATTTGCCTAGTATACTTATAAAGGAAACATTTTTTTCTTTCACCACATTCATTTGAAACTCCCATGACTTTTCAATTTCTTTCTAATAATGATTATAAATTGGTTAATAAGGTTAAATAACTATCTAACCTAAAGTGTAATCATATATACAGTAAATTTCAAAATTAAAATAATATCTTTACTTTTACTTATAAAGTTATGTCTTTAACTTTTAACATATTATACTTAATTTATTAGTATTAAAATATTGTTGTATGTAAACCATTATCATTTTAAAGCTATAATTTTTGAACAGTTTGGATAAAATACTTAAATGATTAATTTAAATATAACATTACAGGGTCAACTTAAGTATAAATTTTAGTTCAACTTAAACAACTCAAAGAATATTTTGTAAATAGTTAAAAGTGATAAATTGTAGTGTCTTTCTATTAATGGTTATAAGTTGGTTAATAAGGTTAAATAATTATCAAACATAAAGTATAATGATAAATAAACTAAATTTCAATATTAAAATATTATCTTTATTTCTACTTATAAAGTTATGTCTTTCATTTTTAACATATTATATTTAATTTATTAGATTTAATATGTTGTTGTATGTAAACCATTATCAGTTTAAAACTACAACTTTTGAACAATTTGGATAAAATATCTAAATTGTTAATTTAAATATAACATTATATGGTCAACTTAAATATAAATTTCAGTCCCACTTAAAAAACCCAAATAATAATTTGTGAATAGTTAAAAGTGATGAATTGTAATGCTAAATGCAAAAACTAAATTGTAATATCAATTTAACTAAAATATTTGCTAAATATATTTTTATAATCATTAAAAGTTTTCAAATAAGTAGCTTAAACAACTTACAATAACAATAGTTAAAAATAACTATATATAAATGATTATATTGTTACTTTTAAAAACAATGTTTGATGTTTTAAAAAATTACAATGATAGAAATTAAAACGTTAAGCTAATAAATTTTAAAAAATTAATTAACAATAACAACAACTATATAACATTAAACCATTTCATTCATGAGTAACCCACAGGTAGAGGTCATTCAAACGATTGAGATTATACAGTTTTAATAGATGTATGTATTATCATATAATTCAAGATAATCAATATATTATATCAACTTAATATACGAATTATTATATATCAAATTTAACAACAACGCTATTGTTATATTTAAGAAAACATACATTTGTAAATATTTCAACTATATAGGTGTTTCTGCGCAACGCGCGAGCATTCACCTATTATAGGATCAAATGAAAATAACATAACTATATTTATATTTATGGTCCTTTAAAATATATACAATTTATGTATTAAACCTTTTCATACCCAACATTTTACTATATACGGACGTCTCCAATTTTTTTTATTAAATGCGGTGTATGCATTGAATATCATTACGATCAAATCAAAATAATATAATAATATTTACTTTATGGTCTTTTAAGTTGTATATAATTTATGTAATAATCTATTTTATACCCAGCGTTTACTATAAATAGACGTCTACTAAACTTCATTTTCACTCCACAATATTTTGAAAAATAACTTTTTTAAGTAAAAAAGAATGAGTTGGCAAAAATATTTTCTAACATTTGATGAGGTTAAATGAGAATGTATGATCATTTATTACTATTAAGATATCTATGTTTTTATAAATCACATATTCATATTTGTATCTATTGATTATGCTAATGTATTTACACAAATAATATACATCAAGGTGATGATACTAAAAATACTTATTTCACTCGTATGATATCATAACTTTAAAACTAGTATGGTAAAATAAAAAAAGTTAATTTTATTATTAAAAAATAAAATAGAAATAATTATTATTAATTTAAAATAATCTTACAAAATAATAAAATGTTTCATCAAAAAAAATATATGATTAAATATAAATAATTATTAGTAAATCAAAAACAATTCAAAAAATTAACTTGGCTGGTTAATAATAGGCAATTAATTAATGCTTAAGATTCTAATTAAATTCATGATCTTCAAGCGGTTGGGGGCACAAACGGTTCGTTTGACTCAGTCGTGCCTGAACTCTTCGTATTTCTTTCTTTCTTCTTTGTATCCACTTTTTTAGTTTTGTTTTGTTGACATTAAAAGGATCTTAGGGGGTGTTTGTCTTATCTTTTGAGAGACTAAAAGTCCTTTTAGATAAAGATAGCAGAGAAAAGATGTTTGGTAAAAGCTCCTTTTGAATTTTTCATAGAAAGAAAACTGACTTTTTGGAAAAGTCAGGAAAACCTGGCTTTTGTAACTTTTCCCAAAAGTCCTTTTGTCCTCTCAAAAATAGCCCAAACACCCCCTTAACCATTTTCCTCTGGCGCTCCAAGAGTAAAATAAATTGATTTCAAGAAATTAGTGACAGCGGGAAGAAGACGATGATGTCGGAGAGCAAGCGTTCTCCTTCTCATGCTCTCCATTTTTTCTTCAGTTGTCCATTCTATAAACCCACATTACCCATACTCATAGTTTCCATCCGATGATCAATAGTACATAAACATTCGCTGTACATCTCACGCCACCTAGCCTGCTGCTTCCCTCTTCTTTTCCCTTTTTGATCCAACGTCGGTTTCTTGAAACCGAAGCCTCTCACCCCAAATATCAATTTATACGCCCCACTCTCACTGAAGCGAAGACTTGAAATATTCTTTGGTTTGATCTCAGCTAATCAAACGTCCAGAATCTTGAAGCAAAGCAGAGAAATAACGAATGATTATCATCGTGGTTTTCCACTTTTTTCTTCGACATCTTTGCTTTCACCCAAATCGACGCCTCTCACAGGCTCCTGCGCAGACGATGGCCATAGTGGACGGAGGGTTTCTTTGTGCTAGTCTAATTCCACTATTTGTTTCCCAATTTCACAATGCTGAGGTATTTTTGAACTCTGTTGGTTTTAATTTGTTATTTGGGAATGCAATAGGTTCTATTAAGGTCTGAGCTCATACAGATAGGTTCTGAAGAGCGTTTATTGCTAATTATAGAGGTATATTTTGTTTCTTTTCATCTTCTTGACTTAGGTGGGATATGTTGATTCTTGGATTACTTGCTGAAATACATGCAATGCCAAATCTCAATTATCAAGTCTTCAATTGAAGTATGTTCGAATCTATGTATGTGTACCACATGTACAATTGTGATTTTGTACATATTCTAATGTTGGTTTTTCCTTTTAGATATTGTTCAATAATCTTGATTTGGACATGAAGACAGGGTTAGGAAAATTGAAGGAAACCCTGATTTTTGTTGGTTCATCTCAACAAAATACTGTAAATCAAGGTGAATTACCACATATTATATACCAGGTTTGTTGTGTATAGATGTTTTTGTTTTGAGAGTATTTCACTATCTGATTTTCTGGTGCCTTTTATTTTGGTGGACAGCATGCTACATGTTGAAGATATGAATATGCTTCTATTTTTCTGTTTTGATTGCAACTGCCAACTAGATAATTAAAAACTGTTTGCTGAAAAACATATTATTTACTTTTGTAGGGTGCTTCCAATGGTAATGGATAAGGCTATTAATGAAATATTGTCCAGAAGAGTGTTTCAAACAACAATGGCACTTGTTTTAAAGTTAGTTCTTTTTTTTTTGAATCCTCCAAATTCTGATGAACTATATCCATACTAGTTTGAAATCTGTCTCTTATATTACTAGCAAGGTTCATTGTTAAGCATTTTCTGTTTTGTTCATGTGTGATTGATTGTGTATTATTTTCAGATAAGAAACTCTCTACAGGGTTTGAATAATGCAAGTGAATCCCTTGAACATGCCATGCAACGTGTTAATGTGTTATTGATGACAACCTTGAGTTTTTTTTTATTCTTGTTATATACATTGCATCCTGTGTTTATATTGATTGATGCATGTGTCATACTACAAAATGAAATTACTATGTCACATTTATAGTTTTAATTATGAATGTCCAAAAGGTAGGTAACTTATAATCTTTTACTCTTTGCTTATATTCGTCTGATAAGTGCTAAGGACTTCTAAAAACAGAAGTTCTGAATATATTTAGCTGTACAAGTTTTTCCATTTAAAATTCCATTCATCACAGCTATGGTTTTAACTATTAAGTCTCTGATAGGGGCAACAACATAATTTTTTTACATACGTTCTAGAAAAAAAACATTCCAATAAGGTAGGTCACTTGTTGACCGGTTTAACTGTTAAGTCTTTGGTGACATGGTGTCATGCATTTGACAATTCTATGACCTTTTGATGACGTGTCAAATACTTGCCATGTCACCTCACCAAAACTTAGCGGCTGGTTAAACTGGGAATAGAGCATTTTCCAGTGGAACCAATTTTCAAACAAGCTGAATAAAGAAAAGCTAATAATATATATATGATTCTTTGTTGTTAATGATTTCCAGATTTATGTTTGGATGATTGTTACAGGTGAGTGACACAGCAAGGATGATGCATGGTGCATTTAATTATATGTTCTGAACCATTGACATGACAGCTACTAATTCATTAATCAACAATCTTTCACCGACTCGCCTAATAATTTCTCTCATCTTAATATTCTTCATTTTTAAGTCCTTAATTTATCAATCTAATCATTATTAATTTCATTCTTGTAATGTAAAACCAGGTGTCTATGACTGGTTTTCCACTTTTCACTGGCTATGCCCACAGAGGGTTTCTTTTTGCCAGTTTGATTCCACCATTTGTTTCCCAATTTCAGAATCTTGAGGTATTTTTGAATTCTTTTGGTTTTAATTTAACTGAATTTTACTAGAGGTGCGAAGTTCCTATGTTTCATTAAACTTACATTTTTATTGGGCTTGACCTATTTTTTTTATTTGATCAGGGATTCGATTATGGAATATAATTATTAATACTATTGACGACGGTGAGTGGGAAAACCGTATGGCGGTTGTTTGCAGTTCAGTCGATCCGGTTCGTCTTCTTCTACCCACGACTGCGTCCATGCCGGTAACTGCTGCATCAGTTCGTTCTTCTAAACCGTCTAAGCGGTTACCATAAGCGACTATATAATCTCATGCAGACAACCGACCTTGCTTACTGAAAACTGAAGATTGATTGCAGGTAAGGGCTTGAACCCTAATTTAATTTCTTCATATTACGAGCTCTGTCTTTTGAAAGTGGTTTTAATCTGACATATAGTTCATCTCTTCTCTCTTAGTTCTGCAATTTCATTGTAAGAGTTTCCTGTTGCGCCTCCTATATCTCCATGGTCGTCATCAATGGCCGACTTCACTTCAGGTATTCCCTAATTCTATCAACTAATGCTTCTTTTTGGTCTGGAATTTCTTCTATAGTTCATATACTTCCCATCGATTTCTCTCTTCACACCATTCAAATATCAACATTTCCCCTATCTTGATTTAAGTTCCAATTTTAGCTTCTGGCTTGGATAGAAATTCTTAATGGTTAATTGGTTTTGTTTTGAGATTGTTATGATTTTCTAATTTGATAACTAATAGTTATCCATGATTTAGGTATCCTCATAAACTAATTTAATGTCGTCTTTTTGTCTATATAATTTGATTGAGGTTTTGACCTTTAGAGAAGGTATTGAACCTAATGGAAAAGACTTTAATTCCATATAATCCTATTTATTAACTTGCGGAAGACAACATAGCGATCTTGATTTGTTGTATTTTGGAATTTATGTGAACCTTCTTCGTAATTGTTTACAGCAGCAGCTCCATCTCGCCCCTTCATGCAAGTGGCAGCCACTGAGGAGGCAGTTGCTCCGCCTCTAAGAGTTGTCTAGATCTAAAGATTGGTATTGTGTTTCTATTCTCTTAATTACATAACGATTGAGTTATGGTATACAATCAGGGGGTTTCATATCTGTTTGAATTCTTTGAAAAGTTTGATGTTATGGTTATCAGTTGCTGCTTACTTGCTGCCAAAGTATATTCTCTTTCATATTAATTGACTTTATCTTATTTGCATTCATAGGGACTAATCTTTTCTTATTCACTGATACTACAGATTTCAGTGAATGAAAAATACAGGAAGTTATCAAAACGGGTCGCCTTTTACAGTGTGGATTGTAGAGATTCTTATGGTGAAATATTTGTTGATTTGCAGAAGTATTCATACGCCAAGGTTATAATTTTGATTTTTAACTTCTTATTACTTGATAAAAACTCAAATGGTAATTATAATCCAAAAAGTCTTTTGTATGATTAATGTTTTGTTTTTCCTTTTGTAGAAAAAGGTTGATGAGACAGTTGAATACCAATTACAGTAACCATCATTTGAGGTATAACTTAATCATGTCTTAAAATACACTTTTGTTAGAATTATATTATTGGTTTAAGTCATTTTTTTAACAATGTTAGATGTGATTGTCTGATGGAATTAGAGAATGAATGAAATGGTTCATGCCAATGAAATGAAAAGAAAAAATTTGTTTGTTTTTTTTCTAGGAATGGAATGGAATATTCCTGAAAGAATGTGATTCCTTCCATTTTGTTAACTTTCATTTCTTAGATAGGGATTTCTTTCCATTCCATGATGGAATGGAATGAAGAAGTGTAATATGACATTATACCAATGTCACTATATCCCCAGTTTCACATTAGGTTTGTTCTCATTCTTTAGTTATATTATTTCATATAGAAATCTCATTACAATATTATATTATAATATTATCTATAATTTCACAATCGACTATTTTATCTTCAAGGATTGCAATTAGATGTATAATCTTAGAACCATATCCATCATCACTTTTATTTGACATAAAAAAAAAACTATATCTACATTCTTTGGGGGTCAGACAACCTGTTCTACAATGTGTTGATCAAACCAGAATGGCCTACATGGTGGGGTTATCTTGCTTAAAATTTAATTTTGAAAACAAATACAATGAAAGGTAAGACCTTGAAAAAAAACGTTTGTATGGTAATGTTTTCAAGTTTTCTTAGTTTCATTATCCAATAATGATTATTTGTTGACATGTTTAATGATTGGTTGATTTTACTCTCCAACATTATATAATTTTAGATAGATTGTTTGTTGACATGTTTAATGATTGGTTGGCAGTAGAGTAAGCTAACTGACTTCCTTTTTTTAAGAAAACTTCCAGAATCTTGATTCAAATTAAAATGGGTGTGGTTATTGTTTTGTTGAATGAGTGAAATGGGCTATGGAGTAAAATTTACAAGGCCCTAATAAGAAATATTTTCACTTTATACCAGATTCAACCCTCCTTCCTAACTAAAACTCATATGACTCAAGTAGTTTTATTTTTGCAGCCTAGGTATATGGTGAATCAAGTGACAGTTGGGGATTTTGCATGCTTTATGTCGGGAATGATTTCTTGCAACAAAAAAGATTGGTGGTATGTTATCATTTTTCTGTTATTCCCATATTGCCCCTGTTAGTACCGTTAAGTTACTCTCTCTTTTCATAATATGCATTTTGTTTTTATAGCTTTCAAGTGTAAATGCTATCATTTCAATCATTAATTTCTTATTCTCCTTAACTTTACTTTCTGAAATTAGAAAAATTTAATGTTGCTCAAGTCCTCAACCCTTCATTTTTATGGATGTTGCTCATGCAGTCGAATTGCAAGGATCTTGATTAGTTTTTGAATAGATTAGTTGATTCCTGTATCATCTTTAAAGAAATATGTATATTCAACCTGTAAATGGTAAAAAAACATTATAACATTTTATAAAAATGTAAAAGTTTATAAAAAAATATTGATTGAACAAATGTAAAAGTTTGGCCAGTAGAGCATCTGGCCAGTTCCTCCTAGGTTTTTTTTAACATATTTTGCCCACAAATATATTATGGTTTTTGTTCTGTTACTACTACTACAGTCCACCTAATTGTAGAACAAATATTTGAATAGACAAAAGGCCATCTCAAGATTGAAGGTAGTTGGTTCACTTTAAAAGAAGATGAATGGCAGCCGATTTGGTTTCAACTAGTATTTTTTTAAGTTCCCTTTTTTATTGCTAATTTTAATCAAATGTTTTATAATTCTTTTGGTGATTGATCAGATAATGCTATGATTAATAGAAACTTTGTGATTGCATGTTGTGTGTTCACGGTCGTGTTTGGGACCACTAATGTATTGTTTAAAAAAGGCTTTGGAAAAAAATAACAATGTACTTGAAAGTAGAATGCTATAATAAACAAATCAACAAATATACATTGTTCCCAATGCATTGTGTACAAAAAGTAATCAACTTTATTATAACTATAATTGGTTAGATTTATCATAGTACAATGATATAATGAGAACGAATAAAAGTAGGATGCAAGAAGGATGCTATAAAAGAAAGTAAAATCAATACATTTTTTACATCAGTCATCCCGGCCACCGAACGGGTATAACACTAGTTGTAGATTGTTTCTGCCTTTTTAATTTTCATGAACACAAACTAATATTTTACTCTTTTTACAGGATGTTGCCATCTGAAACCATGGTGGGCCCCTTCAAGCCCAACCTCATCTGGAAACCAATATCTCCAAAGGTTAACTTCTTGAATCATTATCATGGTGTTTAAAAAAAGTTAACCAATTACATCAATATATAGAAAGCAATTTTGATAAAATTTCTTAGGTTTATATGCAAGAAAAAAGATTGCACTATTCCATTACATTTTCAGTTTTTCCCTTATTAAAGTTATGCTTCCAAAACTCTTATTTATTGCAAAGATTTCATTTTAGAAAGTTTACCTATTACATTGATTATGTATGACTTATGTTTTGTGGTATGTGTTTGTAGGACTTTTCACATGTTATGGGAAAGACAAATAAGAAATTTTCTTTATTTATATTCAGGCCAAGGTATGTCATGTCCTGCTGCTGTTATTCTTTTTCACTTTCCATTTACTCATTGATACAATTGCATCTGAGTTGATACTAAACATTTGTATATTTCCACTTTTATAGTGGGGATCCAAGTATATCCAGAAATAGCAAAATAGTTTAATTTCTTACTCCAAGTATGTTCCACCACTAAACGACTCTATATTTTGTCATTACTTTTTTACAATTAGAATTTTCTCATCTATGCATATTACTATGAAAAAATTTCCAATTAAAGCATTCTACTCTCAAAAATCATCCCATTTTTAGCATTCTACTTTTACTTTTCTTTCTGTTACATCATTAGGGGTGGCAACTCTCGACCCAACCCGTAACCCGACACTGACCCAACCCGAAAATAGACAGGTTTGGGTTGAGATTTTTGACCCGCTAACCCATCAACCCGCCAAAAATCATTCCATTTTTAGCATTGTATTTTAACTTTTTCTTTCTGTAACATCGTTGAACCATCAAACTTCTCTTTTTCTCATCTATGCATTTTACTTTGAAAAAACATCCAATTAAAGCATTCTACATTCAAAAACTTCCATTTATATTGAATTTTCCAAAATCATCTCATATTTAGTATTGTTCTCAAACTTTTCTTTTTGTAGCATCATTGAAACATCAAACTTCTCTTTTTCTCATCTATGCGTTTTACTTTGTAATAACTTCTCATTAAAGCATTTTACATTCAAAAACTTCAATTTTACATTGAATTTTCAATAATCATTAATCATCCCATTTTTAGCATTGAGCTTTAACTTTTTCTTTCTATAACATCATTGAAACATCGAACTTCTCTTTTTCTCATCTATGCATTTTGCGTTGAAAAAAAACTTACATGTAAAGCATTGTACTTTCAAAAACTTCTATTTCACATTCAATTATAAAAAATTATCCCATTTTGAGTATTTTATTTTTAAAATTTTCTTTATGTTACATCATTGAAACATCAAACTTCTCTTTTTCTCATATATGCATTTACTTTGAAAAAAAAAACTTACAATTAAAGCATTGTACTCTCAAAAACTTCAATTTCACATTCAATTTTCAAAAATCATCCCTTTTTTTTATCATTGCACTTTAACTTTTCTTTAAGTAACATCATTGAAACATCAAACTTTTCAGTTCTTATCTATGCCTTTCACTTTGAAAAAACTTTCACTCAAAGCATTTTATTTTCAAAAACTTCCATTTTGCATTCGATTTTTTAAAATCATCCCATTTTAGCATTGTACTTTAATTTTTTCTCATGTATGCATTTTACTTTGAAAAAAACTTACAATTAAAGCATTCTACTTTCAAAAACATCTATTTTACATCCAATTTTCAAAAATTATCCCATTTTGAATATTTTACTTTTAACTTTTTCTTTATGTAACAACATTGAAACATTAAACTTCTTTTTTTCTCATCTATGCTTTTTACTTTGAAAAAGTTTCCAATTCAAGCATTCTACTTTCAAAAACTTCCATTGTACATTCAATTTTCAAAAATCCTCCCATTTTTATCATTGTACTTTTACCCTTTCTTTGTTTAACATCTTTGAAACATCAAACTTCTCATTTCTCATCTATGCATTTTACTTTGAAAAAACTTTCAATCGAAGCAATTTTATTTTCAAAAACTTCCATTTTGCTTTCGATTTTCAAAAATCATCCCGTTTTTAGCATTGTATTTGAACTTTTTCTCATGTATGCCTTTTACTTTGAAAAAAGTAAAAGGCACAAAGTCAATCCCTGCTAATTTAAAAAGTACTTTAACCCTAAATTACAAAAATGGTCCCTGTGGTTTGCCAAAAGTCACAAAGTCAGCCCCTGCTAATTTTTTTTTGATGCAAATGGTCCTTGTGGTTTGCAAAACTTGCACAGATGGCCCTTTTTACCAACTCCGTTAGTATTCAACCGTTAGGGACTGAATCTGTAAGGGCATTTTCGTCTTCTCATTTATGTATTTTACTTTGAAAAAAACATACAAGTAAAGCATTGTACTTTGAAAAAGTTCCATTTTACATTTTATTTTCAAAAATCATCTCATTTTTAGCATTGCCCTTTAGCTTTTTCGTTATGTAACATCATTGAAACATCACACTTCTCTTTTTCTCATCTATGCATTTTACTTTGAAAAAACTTCCAATTTAAGTATTCTACTTTCAAAAACTTTCATTTTACACTGAATTTTCTAAAATAATCCCATTTTAGCATTGTGCTCTAACTTGTTTCTTTCTGTAACATCATTCTCTTTTTGTCATCTATACATTTTATTTTGAAAAAATTTCCAACTAAAACATTCTACTTTCAAAAGTTTCCACTTTACGTTGCATTTTTATATAATAATTCCACTTTTAGCATTGCACTTTAACTTTTTCTTTATGTTATTATTAGCATATTGCATCTTCAAAAATCATACCATTTTTAACATTGTACTTTAACTTTTTCTCATCTATGCATTTTACTTTGAAAAAAAAACTTACAATTAAAGTATTGCACTTTCAAAAACCTCCATTTCACATTCAATTTTCAAAAATCATCCCATTTTTTGCACTGCACTTTAACTTTTTCTTTCTGTAACATCTTTGAAACATCAAACTTCTAATTTCTCATCTATGCATTTTAATTTGAAAAACTTCCAATCAAAGCATTTTATTTTCAAAAACATCCATTTTACATTCGATTTTCAAAAATCATCCCATTTTAAGAATTGTACTTTAACTTTTTCTCATGTATGCATTTTACTTTTAAAAAACTTTATAATTAAAGCAATCTATTTCAAAAACCTCTATTTTACATTCAATTTCCAAAAATCATCCCATTTTTAGCACTGCACTTTAACATTTTCTTTTTTGTAACCTCATTGAAACATCAAACTTTTTTTTTCTTCTGATCTATGCATTTTACTTTGAAAAAAACTTACAATTAAAGCATTCTACTTTCAAAAAACTTCTAACTTATATTCAATTTTCAAAAGTCATTCCATTTTTTGAATTGCGCTTAAATTTTTTTCTTTATGTTATTATTAGCATGTTGCATCTTCAAAAGTCATCCCATTTTTAGCATTGTACTCTAACTTTTTCTCATCTATGCATTTTACATTCAATTTTCATTAATCATCCCATTTTTAGCATTGTACTTTAACTTTTTCTTTATTTAACGTCTTTGAAACATCAAACTTCTCATCTACGCATTTTACTTTTAAAAACTTCCAATCAAAGCATTTTATTTTCAAAAACTTCCATTTTACATTCGATTTTCAAAAAATATCCCATTTTTAGGATTGTACTTTAACTTTTTTTCTCATGTAAACATTTTACTTTGAAAAAACCTTACAATTAAAGCAATGTACTTTCAAAAACCTCCATTTAAAATTCAATTTTCATAAATCCTCCCATTTTTAGCATTGTACTTTAACTTTTTCTCATATATACATTTTACTTTGAAAAAAATTACAATTAAAGCATTCTACTTTCAAAAACTTCTATTTTACATTCGATTTAAAAAAAAACTTCCTATTTTTAGCATTGTACTTTAACTCTTTTTTTCTTTTTTTTTTATGTATGCCTTTTACTTTGAAAAAAATTTCAATTAAAGCATTCTACGTTCAAAAACTTTCATTTTACATTCAATTTTCAAAAATCATCCCATTTTTAGCATTGCATTTTAAGTTTTTTCTCATGTATGCATTTTACTTTGCGAAAACTTACCATTAAAGCATTCTATTTTCAAAAACTTCCATTTTACATTCAATTTTCATAAATCATCCCATTTTTAGCATTGCACTTTAATTTTTTCATTATCTAACAACTTTGATACATCAAACTTTTCATTTCTCATCTAGACATTTTACTTTGAAAAAACTTTCAATCAATGCATTTTATTTTCAAAAACTTCCATTTTACATTCGATTTTCAAAAACCATCCCATTTTAGTGTTGTACTTAAACTTTTTATCATCTATACAATTTACTTTGAAAAAAACTTACAATTAAAGTATTGCACTTTCAAAACCTCCATTTCACATTCAATTTTCAAAAATCATCCCATTTTTTGCATTGTACTTTAACTTTTTCTTTATGTAATATCTTTGAAACATCAAACTTCTAATTTCTCATCTATGCATTTTACTTTGAAAAAACTTCCAATCAAAGCATTTTTATTTTCAAAAACTTCCATTTTACATTCGATTTTCAAAAATCATCCCATTTTTACCATTGTAGTTTCACTTTTTCTTTATGTAACCTCATTGAAACATCAAACATCTTTTTTTCTTAGCTATGCATTTTACATTGAAAAAACTTCCAATTATAGCATTCTACTTTCAAAAACTTCCCATTTTACATTGAGTTTTTTAAAATCATCACATTTTTAGCATTGTACTTTAACTTTTTCTTTATGTAACATCATTAAATCATCAAACCTCTCTTTTTCTCATCTATGCATTTTACTTTGAAAAAGCTTCCAATTATAGCATTCTACTTTCAAAAATATCCTAGTTTTAGCATTGTACTTTACCTTGTTCTTTATATAACATCATTGAAACATCAAACTTTTTTTTTTCTCAGCTATGCATTTTACTTTGAAAAAACTTCCAATTAAAGCATTCTACTTGCAAAAACTTCCATTTAAATTCAATTTTCAAAAATCATCTTATTTTTAGCATTGCACTTGAACTTTCTTTTTATGTAACATCATTGAAACATCAAACGTCTCATTTCTCATCTATGCATTTTTTACTTTGAAAAAACTTTCAATCAAAGCATTTTATTTTAAAAAAATTCCATTTTATATTCGATTTTCAAAAAATCGTCCCATTTTTAGGATTGCACTTTAACTTTTTTTTTTCATGTAAATATTTTATTTTGAAAAAAACTTACAATGTACTTTAAAAAACCTCCATTTTACGTTCAATTTTCATAAATCATCCCAGTTTTAGCATTGCACTTTAACTTTATCTTTCTATAACATCATTGAAACATCAAACTTTTTTTTTTTTCTCATCTATGCATTTTACTTTGGACAAAACCTACAATTAAAGCATTCTACTTTCAAAAAACTTATATTCAATTTTCAAAAATCATCCCATTTTTTGCATTGCACTTTAAATTTTTCTTTATGTTATTATTAGCATAATTCATTATCAAAAATCATGATATTTTTAGCATTGTATGTTAACCTTTTCTCATATATGCATTTTGCTTTGAAAAAAAAACTTACAATTTAAGCATTGTACTTTCAAAAACTTCAATTTTACATTCAATTATAAAAAATATCCCATTTTTACCATTGCACTTTAACTTTTTCTGTATGTAACCTCATTGAAACTTCAAACTTCTTTTTTTCATCTATGCATTTTACTTTAAAAAAATTTCCAATTAAAACATTCTTCTTTCAAAAACTTCCATTTTACATTTAATTTTCAAAAACCATTACATTTTTATCATTGTAACTCTTTCTTTATTTTAAATTCGATTTTCAAAAATCATCTCATTTTGGCACTTCAACTTTTTCTTTATATATATGCATTTTACTTTGAAAACTTCCATTTTACATTCATATTTCATAAATCATCCCATTTTTAGCATTGTACTTTAACTTTTTCTATATCTAACATCATTGAAACATCAAACTTCTTTTTTTTTCTCATCTATGCATTTTGCTTTGAAAAAACTTCCATTTTACATTCTGTTTTCAAAAATCATCCCATTTTTATCATTGTACTTTAACCCTTTCTTTATTTAACATCTTTCAAACATCAAACTTCTCTTTTTCTTATCTACGTTTTTTTCTTTGAAAAATTTCCAATTCAAGCATTCTTCTACTTTTAAAAACATTCATTTTACGATGTATTTTAAAAAATAATTCCATTTTTAGCATTGTACTTTCACATTTGTTTTTGTAACCTCATTGAAACATCAAACTTCTCTTTCTCTTATCTATGCAATTTTTCTTTGAAAAAACTTATAATTCAAGCATTTTACTTTCAAAAACTTCCATCTTATATTCAATTTTCAAAAATCATTCCATTTTTAGCATTGCACTTAAACTTTTTCCTTATGTTATTATTAGCGTATTGCATCTTCAAAAATCATACCATTTTTTGCATTGTACTTTAACTTTTTCTCATGTATCATTTTACTTCGAAAAAAACTTACAATTAAAGTATTGCACTTTGAAAACCTCCAGTTCACATTCAATTTTCAAAAATCATCCCATTTTTTGCATTGCACTTTAACTTTTATGTAACATCTTTGAAACATCAAACTTCTAATTTTTCATCTATGCATTTTGCTTTGAAAAAACTTCCAATCAAAGCATTTTATTTTCAAAAGCTTCCATTTTACATTCGATTTCCAAAAATCATCCCATTTTTACCATTGTAGTTTAATTCTTTCTTTATGTAACCTCATTGAAACATCAAACTTCTTTTTTTCTTAGATATGCATTTTACTTTGAAAAAACTTCCAATTATAGCATTCTACTTTCAAAAACTTTCCCTTTTACATTGAGTTTTTTAAAATCATCACATTTTTAGCATTGTACTTTAACTTTTTCTTTATGTAACATCATTAAATCATCAAACCTCTCTTTTTCTCATCTATGCATTTTATTTTGAAAAAGCTTCCAATTATAGCATTCTACTTTCAAAAATATCCTAGTTTTAGCATTGTACTTTACCTTGTTCTTTATATAACATCATTGAAACATCAAACTTTTTTTTCTCAGCTATGCATTTTACTTTGAAAAACTTCCATTTTACATTACATTTTCAAAAATCATCTTATTTTTAGCATTGCACTTGAACTTTCTTTTTATGTAACATCATTGAAACATCAAATGTCTCATTTCTCATCAATCATTTTTTACTTTGAAAAAACTTTCAATCAAAGCATTTTATTTTGAAAAATTTCCATTTTATATTCGATTTTCAAAAAATCGTCCCATTTTTAGGATTGCACTTTAACTTTTTTCTCATGTAAACATTTTATTTTGAAAAAAGCTTACAATTAAAGCAATGTACTTTAAAAAACCTCCATTTTACATTCAATTTTCATAAATCATCCCAATTTTAGCATTGCACTTTAACTTTATCTTTCTATAACATATTGAAACATCAAATTTTTTTATCATCTATGCATTTTACTTTGAACAAAACCTACAATTAAAACATTCTACTTTCCAAAACCTATTATTTAGCATTGTACTTTCTCTATTATCTATGCATTTTACTTTGAACAAAACCTACAATTGAAACATCAAACTTTCCTATTATTTTCACATTGCATTTTTTAAATCATTTAATATTTAGCATTGTACTTTCTCTATTCTTTATGTTACAACATTGAAACATCAAACTTCTTTTTCTCATGTATGTACTTTACCTTGAAAGAAACATGAACCAGTTATGATAACATACATGAGAAAAAGTACAATGCTAGGATTGAAATGATGACATGAAAAGATGAAATATGATCATGTTCTATGTTTTAAGGATCCCATGATTTTGTTCTATCATTATTACATGTGAAATGATCAATGTTTTAATGATCCCATGATTATGTTTTATCATTATGATAACATAGTAAATAGATTTACGTACTAATAAGTACCATTATGATAACATATATTGACTTTTCAAAAACATCCTATTTCTAGCCTTCTAATTTCAGTTTTCATACTTTTTCGTACATTGCATTTTTTTTAAATCATCTCATTTTTAGATTTTTACTACTCACTTTAATTTTTGTTGCAACATTGAAACATCAGCCTTTTTTTATCATCTATGTAGTTTACTTTTGAAAAATCATCACATTATACCCTTCTTCATTTTTTTCATCTATGTAGTTTACTTTTGAAAAATCATCACATTATAGCCTTCTTCATTTTTTTTATGGTTAACTGTCACATGCCCCTCTGACACGTATCACAATATTGTCCGCTTTGAGCTCTCGCTGCGAAAACTTCCTAGGGGGTCACCCATCCCTGGATTGTTCTCACCCGGGCACGCTTAATTGCAGAGTTTTTTTAGATATGCTGCCCTTACGACTTTAAAACGTTATAATAGGGATGGTTTCCACACCCCTTATAAGGAATGTTTAGTTCTCATTCCCAGCCGATGTAAGATCAGGTGCAACCCACCTTCACCCCCCATTATAGGGTTCGATGTCTCCGTCGAATACATCGACCCGTGCCCCAACCCCGACCAACCGCGGAAATGTCGGGGTTGAGACTAAACATTTTGGATCACAGTCAACAATATATATTGAAATAATGCCAGGATTTACACAGCATTACATTCTTCCAGAATTCGAATGCGAAGAAATACATTGCTTAATAAATCCAAAAGCGATAAACGTGGAATGCAACATCCTGCAAGATAATAACAGAACAAAAGGCTACAATAGAGCCGACTATTTATTCCCAACGTCAATCCTTCGTTCTCACATTAGGTGAGAGTTCTTCTGGTCACTTTGAACACACTTTGAACACACTTTGAACACCTAGAGATACATACATTTTGAAAATACGTCAACAATAATGTTGATGTGCTTTATAGGTTTTCTTTTGACTCCGAGCGTTTCAATATATCAAAATATTTTTTAGTGACTAGTAAATTATAACGCATATTATTACTACTCAAATAATTTTAACGACAAGGATTAGTTATTCTTGTGACGATTTTATTATTTGCACCGTATCCGCTTACAGAGAGTTATGTCGTAAAGAGAGGTAGTTAACAACCTAAACAATCTTACACTTTCGGCCCTTTATGGGAGGATTTGGGAGGATTGACTCATCCTAGACCTATACTTCTCCGAATATAAATCTCCATTCTAACAATTAGCTTATAACCGACACTATAGGCGTTCCACAATCCACACATGCACAACAAAAAGGAGGAATCAAGATCATTACTAACGTTTCAAATAGTCGTATAGTAACAAAGAAAGAAACAATTGACACATGTTGCCTCATCAGAAGAAGTGGTAGCAAGCAACCACAGACGGGGAAAAAGAGCAACCCGCATAAATCATTCCTTACGAAATAGATCTACACAACGTTCTTTATTATAAATCTATGTCGTGTACATAGACCTACAATATAAGACCCCTCATAAATTAAATTAACGGTTATAGAGCTAGGTTTCAATTCTAGGATTTTAATCCTAATGAAAGAAAAATACCCCATCATAAAACTCCATTTTCACCCCTTTCGATAATTCCTCACATAAATACACACGGGATAAAAAAATCCATAAATTCCATGACAACAATTCTCCGGCCCATAAATTTGTCGCTTTCGATGATCACTAACGCGAATTTTTAATTATTAAGATTTTTAAATCTTAGTGAATTTAGTAAAATATTGAATTTAACTTAGCATTCAAATAATGTGACGGTAATAACTTGAGCAGTTTCATACTACAATCCGATAGAGAGGACGTTCCGTTCGCGTAGTCCAATAACTCATATATGCCGGTATTATGTCAGTTGTCCGTTTGCTATCTAAATCCATTATTATTGTATTTTTAACTTTTACTTATTGTTGAAAATATATTGTTTTCGTTCGTAAGTAAACTTAGTCTTAAAAATACATACACATGATTTATCGACGAGATTTCGTATTTTACCATAGTATATATATACCTGTGGGTTATTTTCATACTCTAGATAAGAGTTTAAAATTTGTTTTTATATTTTTATTTTAATATTTCGTTTAACTCTTTCATATTAAGACTTTATGACAATTAAGCTTATACCCTAATATATACATGTGATTATACATATCATATCAATGAAGTTGACAAGATATTGGTAATAAAATGTTCAACTATCAAAAATTACGACATAAGTTCTTAACGACACTTTTATTCGTTCTAAGTTCTTAACGACACTTTTATTCGTTCCTACAAGTATTATAATACTACTTTCATTAACTTATTCTTTTCTAACATTTTTATTTCTTCAAGTACTTATAAAGATGTCTAACATTTTATAAAAACTCTTTTGTTTATCAAATACTAATCACAATATTTTTAACAAACTTTATTGGTAAAAATAGTATTTGTAGCATATATAACTATTAAAAAGTTTTAGTATGTGACATCAACTTTACATGCATGTAAAATGTAAATCTTTTAGTCATCAACTTATGTCAGAATACTTAAGTATGTATCTCCCCCAAAACAATTGAAAAAATGTAAAACGGGGCCATAAAGACTCACACTGAGTGTGTGATTCTCGACTTTAAACGGAAGTTTCGGTGAGTGTAAGTCCGGAATTCTCCTACGAATCAATCGGAAGTTTCGGTGAGTGTAAGTCCAAGATAATTAATTTTCAATGCACACTATTATTGAATAGTCGGGTACATAAGATTCTCGATTACAATTTGTTTTCTCTCTGGTTTTCTCCAAAACGTGTTCTCTACATGTGGCAGCCCCCAAGAACGTCCAACACACCTATCTAGGTTAAAATAACGCTATTTATACCTAGACCTAATAACCAAGCCCAAGCCCAAAACCCAAACAAAACAATATTAAGTTTAACCAAATTCACATGTGATTTTGGTCCAAACAACACCAAAACATGGTGTTTTCGGTTCTAGACCGAGAACTCTAATAGCTTATGAAAAGCAAAGTATAAACCACAATTTATGACCTAACAATCTCCTCCTTGGTTTAAAGCTTTCTGTTCACTTACAATAAACCATAATTTAGTCCTAACAATCTCCCCCTTGGTTTATTGCTTTCTTTTCTTTCCAGTTTTCATTGATCTTTGGCTTTCAGCTCTAATATTTGATTTCTTCACAACTTCAAGATGAACATATGAATTTCTGCATGAATGACTTTATCTTGAACAGTTGGACTTCTTTCAAAGATTTTAACTTGAACGCACATTGGGTGTAGAGGCTCCTTGTAAAGGTTCTTGAAAATCAGCACTTTCAGCTTTGAAATACTTCAGAGAGACCGATTCTTCTGGATCACTTCAGCAAATTCATAGATTGCAGCAAATTGATTGAGGAGACTTCAATGCAATCTGTCACATAACTTCAAATACAGCTTCACCTTGCTTCTGGGGTTGAAAAATTGAATGTTGAAAAATAATCTTCACTTCTTGTTCCTTCGAATGAGTATTCTTTAACGATCACCGTTGCGCTTTGAAAAGTAATCATGACTAAAAAGTCCCTGTGGATCACAGAATCATAAAGACCCTTCTCACCACAGTTGTTCAAGGACCCAACCATGGCTCAGAAGGAGACTACTTGCAATATCTGTGTGAACACGGAGGAACGCACTGCGATTTGTTGAGTATCAGTGAAGTACTCATGACTATTTTGATATCAGCCCCTGTATATCCTAGATCAAAGATCTCAATATAGTTTTTCAAGTTAAACAAGTTAACTTGGCCCTTGGCAAGACGTTTAATGATATCTGTTTCCCTGTTGGGTGAATCGCCCTGGTGTCGTAATGGATGGATTTCGGATTTTGGGTTTCACTTAGAATCATGGTGACAATGACTTCTAAGATCATGAACACATAATTTTTGGTAACCATTAGCCGAATTGTTTTATACTCGAACCTCAAGGGGTACCAGTACGTGGAAGTGATTTAAATGGAGAAAATTTAGATATGGGCGAAGAGTGGTTGGGTGTTTCACATTAGTCATGGTGAAAATGACTTTTGATCATTAACATTTGATGCGAAGACGCCTATTAAGACTGGTATATGTCTCAATATGAAAGAGTCTATCACTCGCATTTGAATCCTCCGTCAATTCCTTTCCAAGTTTTCTTCTCCTTACTTAGAAAATTTCGATACAATCTCCTTGAGTCTCTTCTTCTTAAGAATTCACATTTCAAGACAAAAGAAAATTTGAGATAAAAAAAGTAAAAATAAACTTAGCACACAATAAAAATAACTAAGAAATAAAAATAAAATGAAAAATACACTCAAAATAAAAATAAAATATTTTTGGATTTTGATTTTTCTGAAAAACAAATAAAAACATAAATATATTTTTGGATTTTGATTTTTTCTGAAAAAGGAAATAAAAATGATATAAACATATTTTTGTATTTTTAAATTTTATGATTTTTTTATTTTTTAATTCTCCCCCTAAATTTGTGCGTATAAGACAATATGAACAAATTTATGAAAATCAGAAACAAAAATGCAAAATGTACAAAACAAGAACTTTTGGGATCAAAGTTGTCAGACAATTTAACTTGCCCTTTATCACTGAATCTCATATCACTACCCAAACACTTACAAAAAAAACATTTTTTTTTAATTTTTTGATTTTATATTTTTTAATTTTTTTAATTTTTTTAATTTTTGATTTCTCCCCCTAAATTTGTGCATGGGGAAGAAATGGAATAAATACGCAAATTTAAACAAACAAAAATAAAAATTTGTATTTGAAACGAATCATTTGAATAAAACTCAGGAGTATCGAAAGAATTCAAACCGTAATTCAGCAATTGAAGACGCATCCAGATGATCTGAGAACAGCACGCAAATGCAGTAACATGTTTAGCCTCAACTGTGTTTCAATTCCGGAACAAATTCAAAATTTTTTCACATCGTTAAGTACAATCCCCATTTGTGATCCTTTTCTTCTTCCTTTCCGCAAAGGAAACATGCTCTCAATTTAAGTTCTGAATGTTGTACAGTTGAGAGATGTCTCTTATCAGGTGCCTGGAACAGCCACTATCAATAAACCGAAGTCTAATGATATTCCTCCATAGCTGCTCCAGCACATAGTACGGTATGAAATGGTTTTTGGAACCCAGTCCATTTTGAAGCTAGGTTGACCATTATCATCTACACAAGGTACTCTCTCCCATTACATATCCTGTTTATCACACACATGTTTATCACACACAGAAGATGAAGAAATGTTAGAATCATTAGATGATTTGGGAGTATGAACCTTTGGTATCCATCAGTAGTCGGGTTTAACCCATTTCTTGTTTGATCGGATGGACGCCTAATCACTTGCTTTAGAACCTGAAACAGATCGCTGAGATGACTTCGTCCTAACTGATCTTGATCTAACATAACCATTTCTTGAATTTGGCATCTTGTCAGACATTCCCTTATTGTCCTTGGGAGTTTGATTCTTGGCCTTTTTCGCATTCCAGTCGCCATTGTTCGATTGTGACCTCGAAGGGTTTCTTTTGGAGGGTCTCCTTCTTGGCGCGTTCTGCCAACCTTGTGCACAGTAGGGAACATATGCACGATTTGGACAATTTCTGGCAATGTGTCCAGGTGTTCCACAGTGAAAACAGGTATGTTTATTCACGTAGAAATTGGACCAGATTGTATGAGAGATGTCTCTTATCAGGTGCCTGGAACAGCCACTATCAATAAACCGAAGTCTAATGATATTCCTCCATAGCTGCTCCAGCACAGAGTGCGGTATTAAATGGTTTTTGGAACCCAGTCCATTTTGAAGCTAGGTTGACCATTATCATCTACACAAGGTACTCTCTCCCATTACATATCCTGTTTATCACACACAGAAGATGAAGAAATATTAGAATCATTAGATGATTTGGGAGTATGAACCTTTGGTATCCATCTGTAGTCGGGTTTAACCCATTTCTTGTTTGATCGGATGGACGCCTGATCACTTGCTTTAGAACCTGAAACAGATCGCTGAGATGACTTCGACCTAACTGATCTTGATCTAACATAACCATTTCTTGAATTTGGCATCTTGTCAGACATTCCCTTATTGTCCTTGGGAGTTTGGTTCTTGGCCTTTTTCGCATTCCAGTCGCCATTGTTCGATTGTGACCTCGAAGGGTTTCTTTTGGAGGGTCTCCTTCTTGGCGCGTTCTGCCAACCTTGTGCACAGTAGGGAACATATGCACGATTTGGACAATTTCTGGCAATGTGTCCAGGTGTTCCACAGTGAAAACAGATATGTTTCTTCACGTAGAAGTTGGACCAGATTGTATCAGGTTGCCTTGGGAAGGCTGTATTTATTCCAGATTGTGGAGGTATGGACCAGATTGTTGGATGTGCTGGGAAGGTAAGGACGGATTTCGAGGACGAAATCTAATTCAAGTGGGGAGAGTTGTAACGTCCTGTTCCGAATCGATTCCTAGTCTGAGGCTGTGGCCCGAAGATCGGTCATCATAAGGATTAGGCTTTTGAAAATGTAAGATCTAGGCCCGTTTGGGTGCGGTTGATGCATTAGAAGTGATCCGGGTGTTCGGTTCGTATTTTGGAGCGTAGGGGTATTTCGGTAAAGTGTCAGTTCGGGCTTTTATGAAAAATGAATTTTTGTTCGGAAGGTCTCAAGAAAGGTTTGAGTTGTTAGAAGTGGAGGGGCTCCTCGTTACCTTTCCGTGGATATAAGGATCGTCAGAATCGGGCTTATAACGAAGAAGTTATGGCCTTCGGAAGTTTCGTGGTTTTTAGGCTTAGCCGAGTACACGGGGCGTACACAAAGAGTACGCCGGGTGTACTAGTGAAGAAGGCAGTACGTGGGGCGTACCTTGGAGTACGCTGGGCGTACTGACCAGGATGGTCACGAATGTTCTACGGAGTACGCTGGGCGTACCATATTTACGTTGGGTGTACGCTAGTCAGATCAGAACCCTATTTTAGGGTCTTGGACCCTATTTAAGCTCCTTATCTCATCACCTAACCCTAATATCTTCATCCTCCACCCTCCAAAACCCTAGAAATCGTCCTTAACTATTCATGGTGGCATTTTGAGCTTATGGAGTCCATTTTTGGAGTGTTTGACCCATTTTCAAGAAGGTGGAGTTTGATGCAAAGATGGGGATCAATAAAAAGTTTATGGATCTGGCTTTTGTGACTCATTGTCAGCTTGATGAAGGTATAAAGCTCTGAACTTGACCATTGATATCTTAGATCTCTCATTTGTGGGTTTTAGTTCATTTTGTTCCCAAGGATGAAGCTTTATGGTTAAAATCCGATTCTTAGGCTTAGGGTTGCCACCCTTGGTGCTAATTGAGTCCCTAAGATAGAAAGTTGCCATCTTGAAGGTCTTAATGGGTTCATGCAAGAGTTAAGACCATTTTTATGGAAGTAGAATGCTATTTAGTCTTTTTGGAGCATGCAAAGGCATAAAGTAGCCAAATTTATGCCTTAGGGCTCATCAAACAACCTAGATCTGAGTTTGGGACGTAAAGTGTTCAAGTATTAAGCACTTAATGGATTTTGTGCATAAGTTGGTTGTACGCTGGGCGTACTATGTAGTACGCTACGTGTATAGCCTTTCTCCCAGTACGCTAAGCGTACAGAAGAGGTACACTGGGCGTACGCTCTCAGGAGAACTTGGGCTTTAGTGGACTTCGGACCTTTGGCCCTAATGGTTTTGGGCTTGGATTTGCTGATAGTTGGGCCTGAATGCATCTTTGGGCCAATATTGGAATAGTTGGGGCTATTGGGCCTTGTAGCCCAATATAGAAATGGACTTCGCATTTGTGGGCCTCGGGTTGGGCCAATTCTTGGACTAGGTTGTTGTGGGCCTTCGTGGGCCTATTGGAAACAGGATTATGGACTAGAGAAGCATTATTGGGCCTTAGATTGAGGCCCATGTGAAGGTATTGGGCCCACTTGGAAATTGGGCCATATATTCGGCCTTGTAGGAGTGTTTATCTTTAGTGGGCCTAATGGGATTGGTCCTTGGGCCATCGGATAATTATTATTAGACCATTGGAATGCTAAGTGTGTTGGATGGAAAAGAATGATTGGGCCTCATGGCAAGACCTATGTAGAGATTGGGCCCAATTTGGAAAATTGGGCCATTGATGGATTTATGGACATTATAGTGCTGGGCTTTTGTTTGGGTTTGGGCCTTAGTTTTGGATTATACTGGGCCAGGGGTAGAATGGTCATTTTACCCAATGCATGGATTAAGGATTATGGTATGGGACCTAATTGCTAATTGGGTATATTGATCGGTATTGATAGCTCAGGAAGTGGACAGGGCAGCAGCTAAGGATTTCTTTCAGAAAGCTTTTGCATTCGAGGTGAGCCTCCTCACCATACCAATGGGTCTAAGGCACCAAGGCCGACCCATTTTATGATATGTGATACACTAGCTGAAGTTGTATTATGCGACATGTTAGCTGGTTATGTGCTAGGAAGTATGCTAGTGGTATATGTGGTGTGCTTGTATAAAAGACCATGGGAGAGCCCATGGCACCTGGATGTAAGACCATGTGGAGAGCCCATGGCTTTCCTATTATGTTGTAGTGTTTATTGTAGATTCGCTACATATATGTTTGGTATGCATGTATAGGTGGTATGCTAGTTGTCTTTGTGATACTTGCATGGAAGACCATGGGGGAGCCCATGGCATCTGGATGTAAGACCATGTGGAGAGCCCATGGCTTTCCTATTAAAGACCATGGGAGAGCCTATGACACCCGGATGTAAGACCATGTGGAGAGCCCATGACTTTCCTATTAAAGACCATGGGAGAGCCTGTGACTTTCCTATTAAAGACCATGGGAGAGCCCATGACACTTAGGTGTAAGACCATGTGGGGAGCCTATGACATCCTGGAGTAAGACCCTGGGGACGAGCCCACGACATCTCTATATGTTGTATGCATGACTTATATGGTTTATGTAGCTTTTATAGCTAATATGAATTATGTGATTATGTGGATTGTGTGGGGTATGCTCTGGGAAACTCACTAAGCTTCGTGCTTACAACTTTGTTTATTGTTTCAGGTATCATCAGTTAGGAAAGAAAGGGTGCGACTTGATCGCAGTGCACACACCCATGTTTTCCGCAATGAATGATTTTGGGATGAACTCTGATAAATGTTTTAACTAACGATGTTTTGGAATGTTTTGAATAAATGATATCTATGTTTTGGCTATATTAAAAGTGAAAATTTTACCATTGATTTTTGGGTCGTTACAAATGGTGAGGGAGACCACAATGAAACATTAAGGCCTTTAAATAGGGTACAAAACCCTGAAAATTAGGGTTTCATTTCTGCTAGCCTACTCGTCGAGTTGAGGCCTCCCAACTCGTCGAGTAGGTTTCTTAACCCGCGTCACAAATCATCTCTACTCGACGAGTCTGGGGCTCCCAACTCGTTGAGTTCCTCTACAAAAGTGAATAATTTATGATTTTAAATACATACCAGGAACCAGGTGTTACAATTGGACCCGTTGTAGATTGGCAATCCAGTCCGATAATTTATTCCTTAAAGACCTCTCGTCCAAACTCAGATCTATACCTATAACATCATTCTCAGTAATAAAGTTTCCGCCTTTATGACTTTCTATGGCTACCCAAAATCTAAAACCCTAACTGTAACGTCTGGTTCCTGGTACGTATTTAATTTAGTAATTATTCAATTTATAAGAGCAACTCGACGAGTTGGAAGCCCCAAACTCGTCGATTAGAGATCATATGGGCTGCATAATTTAAGTAACCTACTCAACGAGTTGAGAGGCCTCAACTCGACGAGTAGGCTGGCAGAGGAGAAACCTTAATTTCCAGGGTTTGCACCTTATTTAAGCATCTTAAACCTTCCATGTTGGCCTCATTTCCAGCCTCCAAGTCCCAAACCCTAGATCTCGAAACCCTAATGCTACTGTGAGTGTTTGTGAGCTATTTCAAGTGTTTTAGTGTGTGTTTTGAATCCATTGGAAGTAGGAGAAGATTGAGGACACAAGAAGGAGTTTGTAGATCCAGAAACCTTGCTTCATCCACGACATTTTGCTGGTATAAAGCTTGAACCTTGCCTTGTAGTTGATTAAAACTCTTTGTTGGGGTTATTTTGCTTGTTTTGGTTCAAATGCTATGATTCTTGGGACTTGGACGTCCCAAATGGATTACACTTCATATCCAAGGTTTTGAGGGGTTTTCATGGCATAAAGGTGCCAACTTTATGGCCATGGATGTCCCATGCAACCTATAAGCTTCTATTTTGGCCTTTCTAGCTCCAAATGGTTATGCATGTGGATAAAGCTTGAAGCTTTATGTGATCTTCTTATCCATAGAGTCCAGATCTATAACCCCATGGTATATCTTGTAGTTTTGGTGATGTTTGAATTAAGACTTTGGCCTTTTTGGATTAGGGTTTGAGCTTAATCCATTTAGGGAAGGTATTAATGGGTAAAATTGGAAACTTTACCCTTCCAGAAGCATTTTCAGTCTAGATTCGGAGTATAGAGTGTAAATCTAAAGAATAAGGGCTTAATGCATTAAGAAAGGCTAACAGACCGAAGAACTCGACAAGTTTATGGAGGAACACGACGAGTTGGGTCGAGGAATCCCGATTTTGTTAAAGGGAAGAACTCGGCAAGTTGAAGGAAAACTCGACGAGTTGGATCGCGATTTCACAGTTTTATGATTTTGGGAACTCGGCGAGTTGAAGGGTAAACTCGACAAGTTGAGTCAACTCTGAGCGTTGACTTAGACTTAGACTTAGACTTAGACTTGACCTTGACCATGGTTGACCCTAAGAGTTATGAGTATGAAATGGCAGCTAAGGGTTTTTTTGATTCAGGGAGTGAGTAGAGCTGATTCCGTGACAGAGATGTAACGACCCAAAAATCAAGGGTAAAAATTTCATTTTTAATATAGTCAAAACATAGATATATTTTATCCAGACATCCAAAACATCGTTAATTAAAACATTTATCAGAGTTCATCCCAAAATCATTCAATGCGGAAAACATAGGTGTGTGCACTGCGATCAATCCGAGCCCTTCTTTTCCAAATCGATGATACCTGAAAACAATAAACAAAACTGTAAGCACGAAACTTAGTGAGTTCCCCAGAGCATTCCCCACACAGTCCACATAATCACATAATCCATATTAGCTATAAAAGCTACATAAACCATATCAATTACATATCCATACATATCAACATATACGGATGCAGTGGCCTCGTCCCCAGGGTCTTACTCCAGGATGCCATGGGCTCTCCACATGGTCTTACACCTAAGTGCCATGGGCTCTCCCATGGTCTTTGATAGGAAAGCCGTGGGCTCTCCACATTGTCTTACATCCACGTGTCATGGGCTCTCCCATGGTCCTCCATGCAAGTATCACAAAGACAACTAGCATACCACATAATCACTAGCATACCACCTATACATGCATACCAGACATATTAGTAATGAATCTACATTAACACTACAACATAGTAGGAAAGCCATGGGCTCTCCACATGGTCTTACATCCAGGTGCCATGAGCTCTCCCATGGTCTTCCATACAAACATACCACATATACTACTAACATACTTCCTAGCACATAACCAGCTAACATGTCACATAATACAACTTCAGCTAGTATACCACATATCATAAAATGGGCCGGCCTTGGTGCCTTAGACCCATTGGTATGGTGATGAGACTCACTTATCACTGCTGAAGTCCCGCGAATAAAACTCTAGCTGCTGGATGACAAATTCCCAAACTGTCAACACCAAACAATACCCAATTAATAATTGGGTTCTAAGCCCAAGATCCAACTCACACTCCAAAGGCCCAATAGACAAGTAATGGGCCAAAGCCCAACATGTGGCCCAATTTTCCAAATTGGGCCCAAACCTTTACATTGTCTTATTCTAAGGCCCAACCATCTAGTCCAGTCCAAACATTTGACATTTCTAATGGCCCAACATCTCATAATCATGAAGGCCCAATTATGGCCCATCTATGGCTCAATTTTCCAAATTAGGCTCAATCCCTCACATATGGGCCTTACCCTAAAGCCCATCTAAATATTCTAGTCCATATGATTATTGTTGGATGGCCCACCAATAACCCAATCATCAAGGCCCAATAGAAAGGCCCAACAATAAACCCAAGTGAAATTAGGGTTTCACATAAGATGACAATTAGGGTTAAGTGTTTCTCACTTAACCCGTTAAGGAGTTAATCCATTAAGTCCATCACTCTACTAGATAAATCATATGGTGTGAATGGGCTTAATACACAATTCCATTCCAATGGCCCAAATGTGGGTCCCGATAATTCCAAGCCCATAAATCCAATATTAGGGTTTTCTAAACCCTAATTAGGGTTTCCAACCCCATCTTATCCCAATAGGCCCAATAGCTAGGTCTTTTGATCAATTAGGGTTCATTAGGCCCATTAGGGTTTCACTAGGCCCATTAGTCACATGTTTGGGCTTTTAGGTCAATTAGGGCTTCATTGGGCCTATTACGGTTTCATTGGGCCCACTAGGGTTTATCAGGCCCATTAGGGTTTAAGTCCCTTTTTGTCAAAACATCCTAAACGAGTCACAATACAAACGAGGCACACCGCCACCCGACACGGCGGCCGGTGGCAGCAGGAGGCGGCAGCCACCACCTCATGGTGGTGGTGATTATGATCTTCGGTCGATACAACACCAAAGGTACTCCAAATATCAATCCAAAAGCACCCGAAAGCCCACAGCCACCCGAGATGGTGGCTAACAGTGGCGGGGCGGCGGCAGCAGGCGGCGGAACGGCGGCAGCAGGTGGTGGTGATTAGTTTCCTTCCGTTTCCTGGCCAAGCAAGGATCTATACAACATTATCGTTACGAGATACGGTCATACACAACAAATCACGCACACAGCCACCACCGCACGGTAGCTGGTGGCGGCAGAAAGAGATGACAAGGTGGAAACCACCATGGTTGGCAGCCATGGTGGTTTTTCTCAGGTATTTACGGCCAAACAACACACATGCCCCACCACAAACGCCGACAACAACATGTATGCGCGAACACACACTCCTACAGCCACAACCTAGGCGGCGGCCGTCACCGGAAAAGGCAGAAATAGCGACTACAAAAGGGCAGTGGTGGCAGAAGCGGTGTATGCGACTCCATACACACCGAAAGGAACGAAGGGCAGAAGAGATAAGTTGCAGTTTGACCTTACCGAGAGGTTCCGGTCGTTCGCAGCCCGCTCCTCGTCGTTCACAGCTTGAACCGGTGGCTCACGATGGTGTCACGGAGGCAGCGGCAGAAGAGGTTACACGAAGGTGGCGGCTGAATAGAGATTAGGTTTAGGGTTAGTGAAGGCGCTGATCCTTAAAACGGGAGGAATGACCACCGGGTTCAAGTCCCGTATTCCATCAAACATTGTTTCCTTTTTCCAACTTTGGTCCCTCTCTACAAAATCCTTTTAAATTTTAAGTCCAGAAGTTTCCCTTTAGCCCCTGATTCATAATTTCATTTCATTTTAAGTCCAAAACTTACTAAACAACCCCTCCTCTACAATTTATTTCCAAAAGAAGCCCATATGTTACCATTCAGCCCTTAGCTTCCAAAATCTCTTCAAATTAAGTCCCCATAATTTACCAAGTAGTCCCTGCCTTCACAAATATTTACGAAAACAATCCGGAACTTACACTTTTAACCCCAAACTTTAAAATTATGCCAGTTAACTCCTCGAAATCACACCTTGCTATATAATTATTGATTTTAGGGTTACTATTCGTTTATTATTTTTATTTATTTATTTATTTAATAAATGGGGTGTTACAAGAGACGTTTCAGCTATCATTCGACATTTGAGGTGAGTTTTCCTCCTATAGGAACGGGTCGAAGGCATCAATGTCGGCCCGTATATGTATGTTAGTATGTTCCGGACTAAGGTCCGATGTCGGGCGGTGCTCGATGAATGTTTATATGTTTTCTGGACTACCGTTCGACGTCGAGCAATGCCCGATGAATGTTTGTATGCTAGATGTCTTCGTGATTCTTGCTTGTGTCTGTATTTGTATGTTTCCGGATTACGGTCCAATGCCGGGCAATGCCCGATGAATGTTAGTATGTTCCGGATTTTGGTCCGATGTCGGGAGGGGCCCGAGGAATGTTTATATGTTTATGTTTATGTTATGTGAATGTTTTATGTGTATTTGTTGATATGTTATTATGTATACCGAGCTTTACTCGATGTCGAGTGGGCCCGCTGCCGGACATTCTCCGATACCGGGCGGGGCCCGATGAAGGGGCAAGGCCAACATTATGTTTATATGTGATTATGTGTATGATATGAGGTAGTTTGGGGAGACTCACTAAGATTCGTGCTTACAGTTTTCAGTTTTGGTTTCAGGTACTTCCGATAGCAAGGGGAAGAGCTCGGGATGACTGCATTACACACACCATGACATTTCAGCCTGGGATGATACTCTGATATTTTTGATATGTGTTTTGATATGATACACTGATTGTGATGTTTTTGGATACTTGGCATATGTTTTGATGAGATGATTTTGATAACTATGGTTTATTTAATGATTTAAAAACGAAATTTTTGGACCGCATTTTAGGGATGTTACACTAACTTAATAATCCATTAAGACATCATGACTCTTGTATGGAAGGGATATAAGAACCAAGATTGCATTTTATGGTTCCTAATAACTCCATAATGGATAAAGTTTCCAACTTTATCCATTAGAATGGTCCAACCAACCAAGATCTAGTCTTTAAGTCTCAAAGGGACCCAAAGTGCATCTTTTCCAACTTAATCCGTTAAGTCCAAGTCTCAAGCATGTAGATCTGAATCAATATGATGTTTAGATGGATAAGGTTTCCAATTTTATCCATAAAAAGGTCATAAACTTTCAAGATCTAAACTTTATGCGCTAAAGTGACCAAAAGTTCATAACACCCAAGACTAGATAGATCTATCAAATGCATCATCAAGATTCAAACTTTATACTTCTAGAAGAAAGATCAAGGTGAACAAAGTCTGGATCTACAAGCTCCAATACAACCAACACTTCTCCAAAGAGATCCTTCTTCTCCAAGATGCACCAAGAACACTCCAAAGCACTCAAGTACACCTTCTTTTGCTCAAAAATCTCAAACTAGGGTTAGGGTTTTCAACGGAGGGTGTTGGAGAGGTGGAGGCTGAGAATGGAATGGGTTTGGGGAAGTTAAGGAACTTAAATAGGGCTCAAACCACGAAAATAGGGTTTGGGCACTGATCGCGTACACTCAACGTACTCCTGATTCGCCTAACGTACTCAGGGATGCCCTAGTACGCCCAACGTACTTCCCCCATACGCCCAACGTATGCGACTTAACCCAAAACCGTCCTAACTTTAAACGGTCATAACTTCTTCGTTTCAACTCCTATCAGGCCCACAACTAATATTTGGCCTACTCTTAAGCCCACAAATTATGTATGGCTTGCTCCTGAACCCAATCAGTCATCAGACTGGAATCCTAATGTTCAACCCTCAATACGAGTCTGGCATACCAACCGGTCCTCAGCTCGTATCTGGAATGCTCCTAAGCCCTCAGTACAAGTCTGGAATGCCCTACCCGACCCTCAGCTCATATCTGGAATGCTCCAGGGTTTGTTGGCCACAACACAAAGCAATACAACCTCAACCCAACACAATATGTCGACATATAACAAATAACAAACATATACAGATAATCATGTAGACATAATCACAAGTAGTCCTATAGATCTACCAGACTAATATATTGAAAACTAGCATAATCATGCATATCTATTCCATACTTAACATATCAGTGAATAGCAGGATATCAAACCAATAGGTCGGCCGTGGTGCCTTCGATCCGTAAGTACAGTGAGGAAAACTCACCTCACAGTCTGAACAGTAGCTGATGAGGTCTCGAATCCGAATCTTATCTCTATCCGTCACATATCCAATCAAATGACCAATTCTCAATCACAATCCAAAATACCCAAAATACCCTTAAGTCCAACTTGGTCAACCTTGGTCAAAGTCAAAGAAACCACATGAACTGGCATCACGTCGTGAGCACCCATTCTCACGTCGTGAGCCCCAAGGATTATAACAGAAGCGGGGATCATCGAACCTCACGTCGTGAGATCTTACCTCTCACGTCGTGAGAGTAGTCTGAAGCTAAAAGTTGTAATTTTAAGCCCTTATTCCATTCACTACAACAAAAATGCCCTTTAATGACACGCATTGCGTGTCGTAAAAGCCACAGATGACACGCAAATGCGTGTCAAGGAAGGCCCTGTCATAAAGGAAGATGACACACTTTTTGCATGTCGTAAACTTACGATGCGCATTTACGACGCTTATTTACGACACACATTGTGTGTCAAGGAAGGCCCTTCCATAAAGGAAGACGACACACATTTGCGTGTCATAACCTTACGACACACATTTACGACACGCATTGCGTATCATTAAAGCCCCTGTCATAAATGAAGACGACACACATTTGCGTGTCATAAAATTCAGCAACCATTTACGAAGTGCCTTTACGATATTTATTTACACATAATACAAAAATATGGAAACAAATATATACCACAAAAATCAATTTCATCCAATATCATGTCAATTAAGTTATCAAAAAATTGTAATACACTGATATTAAGGTGATTGGATAGTACATTGTTAGTAAGAGGTTTTCCCTAACTATATAACCTAATACTACATTGCTATTAAGGGACACCTTCTTGTTTCACATATCATGTAAATCCTTTGTGTCATTGGTTTGCCACCTGGTACACCAGGTAAAAATGTTGAACTTGGTGTCATGGGCAGTTGTCCACCGGGCGTGGATGGCAAGTAAGGGCTTGAAGCATTAGCTGAAATAAAAAAAAATATTAATCACATAATAAACAACCTTAAAATCTGAAAATACAACAAAAGAAAAGAACCAAACATGCCCTGTACAAGCCATGAAGTAATAATAATGATGTTTTAGGGACTAGTTGTCATATCTTTTAAAAAGAACCAAACACACTCTCTACAAGCTTATGGGTCAAGTTATTTTCACGACTCTTGTCTACTTCATGTTGATCATTGAAGTGTAACGACCCAATTTTCGAAAGAAAATTTTCATTTTTAATTAACCAAAATACTTTCCACAAACCATGAAATCCCAAATACAATTGTTTTCAAATTCGTAACAATAACAATTTTATTTCAAATCATCAGAGTATCCCATAAAAACGCTTGAGAGAGAGTGCACGTCGCGTCATCAGACCTTGCCCTTGCCCTTAGGGTCAGATGTACCTGAAACAAATCCACAAACTATAAGCTAATGCTTAGTGAGTCCCCCAGAGCATACCCCATACACAATCCACATATCACATATCATATTAGCTATAGAAGCTACATATATCACATAAGCCATGCATACAAACATATAAGGAAGCCATGGAAACCCTCCAGGGTCTTACACCTAGTGCCACTTGAACCCCCACGTGGTCTTAACTACATGCCATAGGAACCCCCACATGGTCTTCTCTAACTGCCATGGGAACCCCCACATGGTCTTCACTACCAAACAAATATCATACAAACTAAACATGCAAATATACTAGGATGCCATGGAAACCCTCCAAGGTCTTACACCCAATGCCACGGGAACCCCCACGTGGTCTCAGTCTACTGCCACGGGAACCGCCCGGGGTCTTCCATGTAAATGTCATACTAACATAACGCATAATCAATCGACAATCCACATATCATAAAATGGGCCGGTCTTGGTGCCTTAGACCCGTTGGTATGGTAAGAAGACTCACTTCTCGAATGCTGAACTGACAATCTAAGATCAGATAATTCCTATGCACTGCTCTAACTAAACTGCCTATCATCATGTGATTAACTTGTCACAATCCCGAAATACCATAATTATCCTCAAAGTCGACCCTAGTCAATTCTGGTCAAAGTCAAGGTCAACAGTCCAAGTTGACCTCAACTTATCGAGTACATCCAACAACTCGTCGAATTAACTGAATAACTCATCAGCTCGCCGAGTTACCTATGTAACTCGTCGAGTTCCTCCCGAGTCCATTCCACCGAATCTCGAGTCAACTCGCCGAGTCACCTAAGTGACTCGTCAAGTTCATCAAATGTGCAGAAGACCAAAAGTTCATGCGGCCAAAACTCTAATCCTTCACTTTACTCATTCAGAATCTCGAAAACAGGTAAACCCTACCCGACTCGTCGAGTCGACTAAGGGACTCGACGAGTTCCTACAGTCCTTTTCTTGTTCAGACGTTTTTAAGTTACTCCAAAGCTCCAGATTGTAGATCTAGCCTCCTAAGGCATAGTTTCCACGTAAAGTTGCAAACTTTACGTGCATGCAAGCTCTTAATTTCCAAAACCAAGCTAAGAGAGAGGTTTTAGCCAAAGAGAAGGACCAAGCTTGATAAATTCAGAAACTTTATAACTCCAAGGACTTAGAGGAGTCCAGATCTAAAGTTGCAACTCCAGATCTTACCCAACATCCCGAAATGCTTCACCAATATACTAGGAATGGCCCCAAAACCCAAGAAAAGAGGATCTAATGCTAGAATGATCTGCTGGAATAGGTGTCTAAGCCCATAACTATAATTGGTATGTACTTGATCCGATAGTAGCATGGTCCTTTTGGGTTGCCTTCACCTGAGCAATTTGATAGGATGAATATTTGAGAAAGAGGTTATTTGTGATTTATTAATATATTATATGAATAATATATTAATTGAGAAATCATATTATTTAATTGGTATTGATCAAGAATTAATTTAGTGATCAAAAGAGACTGATTAATTTAACGGGCACTGATTAAGTAAATCAGTAATACTTATAGTTTGGGCTAATGATCCATGTTGATTAGGGATGGACTAAATCTATGTGAGAGTCCATGAAGAGTTAGTCCAAACGGTCTATCATATGGATTATTGGATTAAAAGCCCAAGAAAGTGAATTAGGATTTCCAAGTAAAACCCTAGGAATTCCACCCTATAAATGTAACCCCTAGCATCACCAAAATGGCCCTCCAAGAGTTCCAATAAGAACACTAGCCATTTTTTGGTGCCTTGTAGCCTCTCTCTCATAATCCTCCATTTGCTTATGGTGTTTGTAACTTATTTGAGGTATCACACTTGAGGTACTAAGCTCTTGAAAGGCCATGGATTACAAGCTACACCAAGAGGTATTCATCTAACTAGTTTTTATGTTGTATATCTCCAATTGCATGCTAGCTAGGGTATATGTTTTGGATAAAGATGAAATTGAATGTATAACTTGAGAAAACTTAGATCCAAAGCATTTAGGGTTGTATGTGCACCATAGGATTGTTATAGTGCTTAAAACCCATCAGTAGTATCAGAGCCTAGGGTGTTTTCTGTTATATTGATGCAATTGTTTGATTTTCAAAGTTGAAAAAATGTCGTTTTTGGCCACTGACTGCTGGACTCGTCAAGTCCCATATGGGAACTCGACGAGTTGGATCATATGTGATGAACCCGTCGAGTCCATGCCATGAACTCGACGAGTAGGATCGTCTGCTTGAAGTTTTTCGAGTTTTTTGGCGAGTTTTGGATTAGGATCATTACCACAAACTGTTTTGACTGTTAAAATTCGATTTATATGATGTGGTAATGATTATTCTCATCCAATTGAATGATGATTGTCATATTTTAAGATAATTACTTGATTTTGTGAAAAACTAATTATTTGTAAAATTTGATTTGAATCATTTTGATATATGAAATTAGACTAGGTCAATTTTGTGATATAGTTAATTATATGATTAATTAAATTATTTGTTTTCAAATTGATCTAAGAGGTTTTGAAAAGTTTCAAAACTTGCCCTCAAGTTTTGGGATTTGAAAAGTCTCATTTATGAAATATTAAATCGTAAACCCTAGTAATTTGAAGAGTCTCAACAATGTACATCATGGTTTTGAAATTTAATATTTGGTTAAATAGCTTTAATTTTGAAGTCTTAAATTTAGAACCTTGATATTTTGAATAGTTCAAATTACACCCTTATGGATTTTATTAAATTAATTAAGTGTTTAATTAAAAGAGAGAATTAATAAATCCATAATTATATGGTTTAAATTTAATTAAATTAAAAGTCTAATTTATTAATAGATTAAACCACCTAGTATTTTAAAAGTGTAAAATGCACCTTTATACTACATAAAATTAAAGGTCTAATATATTATATATGTATAAGTAAAATGTCAGTCTTACCGTTAGTAGGCCTCATTCATGAAGCTAGTCTATAAGGGGTGTTTAAGGAAGCGGCCTGTAAAATGACCGCTAATGGGTATACACTCTTACCCACCGCACTCTTGACTAGTGGAGGGTCTTTAGCCGAACGGGTAGGGTAGGACATTCTCATTAATAAGTATAATGAGAATACAAGTAACTAAACCTCTTATAAATTCCCAATCTTAGTTACTTAATAAAAAATGTGAATTTGATGCTAACCTATGAAATTGCACATCGCACCTTATTGGTCGTTAGTGGAGCATGTGTGGTTAACTGGCACACTAATATGGGACTAATGAAGGATGGCAATGGGTAGCTCGTAGGTTATCATAGATCAATGGAGCGTGTGTGGCTAACCGGCACATTGATTAGATGATAAATGACTTCGAGAGTACCAAGCTAATTTGCATGGTTATTCACTCCTTGTGTGTTATCCTCGGTATCCCAGTCACAAACTTGAAGGCATAATCGAGATTAAACATGCCACTGAAAAGTTCAATGAATTTAGGAATTTGAATTCATTTAAAAGCTAATGTCCGTTTTCGTTTTTCATGGTGAAATTGGTAAATCGTCATTTACCTACCTTCAATTATTTTGCAATTGGATTACGGCATCCCTCTTCCGAATTGCAGAATATTATGTTGGGTCCTAGCTTTAATATTTCATTTGGGTGTTATATTAAGGATTTAATCAACTAACTTGAATTTCTCTCTTGTAAATGTCTAATTCTAACAACTATGGTCTTTCCGAATCTTTTGGAAAAAGCTTTCCCAATGAAGATGATTTTCCACGTGACGATCAAGGTGAAAGATCAATCCCTTCCTCGTGTGTTGGTGGAACTTCACTTCCTCCACGTCCTCCAATAATTCTCCCTGACCCACATGTTCGTCGACATGAAAAGTTCAAGATCACTCAAGCCCTATTGACAAGTAAACACGAAGATGGAAAGTATGTATGTGCTCACGTCTTGGAGATGAAGTTACATATTGATAGACTAGGAATGTTGGATGTCATTTTCCCAAGGAAGCTAGTTGTTGACTTGGTTCTTCAGTCACTTCCAGAGACATATAGTGAGTTCATTAAAGATTACTATATGACAGATCACGACGTGACCCTTATCGATCTTACCTATTTGCTAATTTGTCACACCCCCAAACCGGTACGGCGGAAACTTTCGTGGGTGGTTGACGTCATGCGTAGTATCACAACAATTGTATCATAGCAAGCATAGTAAACACAACCAGACATTAAATACATATATGAAAAAGGTTTACATTATTTAATACATAGTTTTGTTCATATCAAAAGTAAAATGGAAAGACGTGACTCTAACGCTCCGACTCCTCCAAATTCCTGGAAGTACCTGTCTACTAATTCCCTGAGAATACAAGCAGTTTTGAAAGAATATCAGCATAAAGCTGGTGAGTTCATAAGCATTTAGTTTTGGTGGGAAAAATGTTTCTTTGAATCCTTTTGAAGAGTGTTCCTCAAGAAAATCCTATATTTTCTTTTGAAAAGCGTGTCTGAAAACTCATTCCTTCCATGACTTCCAGATTCATACAAGATATGTACAATCCAATGGGTTGTGGAATGAATATGAATATCCGTTAGTTACTTGTTAAACAATCCGTTTATGAAAAGCCGAGTTATCCCGGGAAAATCCTATATTTTCCCTAAAAGTTGATGGTTGGTTATCCGTTCTAAACTGAGGTGTACAAGTATCTACCACACTTATATCGATAAACGTAGTTTTCTTTTAAAAACCCTAGTTACTCCCAGTGAGGTATATTAGCCATATTACATAAATAAAACTAATAAAAGAAAACGAGATGAACTAAATCCTGAAGGTACTATTAATACCCTCCAGTAATCAAATCGGTTATTACTTTGAGGTTAGTTCACTTGATTCATTATTACAAAAGTAAATCTCTGTTATCTACATTGTGAGATTTATAACCATAACTGACTGGATATGGCCCGCAACGGCCGGTATCCTTAATGACTTTGTCACCCGTAGACATACCGGTCCGACTGTAGCTAACAGCGAGGTGCGGGATTGTCAGTCCCGTATAGATCTATACACAACAGTCACGCTCTCCCTACAAGAGATTCTGGTCATAAGTGCTAGTCCTACACTCTGTTTCAGTGGTGAGTGTTACCAAGGACGTGTCTCCAACTAGACTAACAAATTTACAAGTAATAATATGGAAAATCCTTTTTATGATTTGCATGAATCCTTTATAAAATGATACATTTTACGACATGATTCACAAGTTCGTTACCCTAGTTTTGAAAACTGTTTCTACGAGTTGATTTCTTAATCGTTTGGTAAAAACTGTTTTCCATGTTAAAAGCATACTGGAAATATAATTATCTTAAACAAAATAATATATTTTGAGCACAAGTTTCATTATACTTTTGCTTGTATTCCCCCCCTGAAAACATGAAAAACTCGGAAAAAGCGTAGGGGTATGAACTCACTGTGGTTGTGTGGAAACGTCCACTGGAAACGAAGATCCTCGGGTTGTCGTACGTGGCACTTAACGGAATGCTAATATCAATAAATATGTATATGTATCTAAATTAGCGATTTCGTTAGATAAAGTGTTAGAAAAACACTTGCTTTCGGTTAAGGAATATTACCGGAACCTGCTTGAATCGAGAAAACGAGCTTTCACCACTTAGGAAAAGTTTGCAGCCGTAAAGAGTGGTTTACGGTCGTGAAGAGTTTACGACCGTGAACTGGGTTTACGGTCTTTGAAGATGGGCCGTAAACGGGTTTACGACCTTGGAAGATGGGCCGTAAACTCAAGAACAAGGGTGCTGATTTCGAAGAGAAATGTGTTCCAGATGCCCCGAAATAACTCTAAACAGTGTTTCTTGGTGTTTTCTCGAAGATTGCAGGCCTTCTAGGTGTTTACGGTCAAGAGTTTTAGAGAGAGAAAGAGAGAGTTTCCGGTCAAAGGTGTTCAAATGAGGGTGGGGGTCTCATATTTATAGGGATTTTGTGGTCGGTGGGTGGGGTACACCCGACGCTGGCCGCAAACGAGTTTACGGCCGTAAACAGGTTTACGGTCGTGAACTCCAGTCAGACCGTGAACATGATGTTTTTTCGAGGATAATTCGAGTTTCGCGTGGTTTTGGTTCTGACTTGCATATATAAGTTTAATTATATAACACCAGATGATTTTCTAAATCGAAGATTCGACGAAAGATTATTAAAATTCAAATTTTATTAACGGAAATCGCATAATGGAAACGGAAAAGTTTCGGGTTGTCACATCATCCCCCCGTTAGAGGGAATTTCGTCCCGAAATTCAAGAATAGTGATACAAATTATGGACTTGGAAAAAAGATGAAGGTACTTCTGTTTCATTGAATCCTCACGCTCCCAAGTGAATTCAGGTCCCCGCTTGGCGTTCCAGCGAACCTTCACTATCGGGATGCGACTTTGTTTCGTTCGTTTGACTTCCCGGTCCATGATTTCAATTGGTTCCTCTACGAAGTGTAGAATTTCGTCTAGCTCGATCTCATCGAGGGGAATGACAAGTGTCTCATCGGACAAACACTTCTTTAGGTTCGAGACGTGAAAGACAGGATATACGTTGCTAAGTTCTCGAGGTAACTGGAGTCGGTATGCTACTGGACCGATCCTAGCAAGGATCTCGAATGGCCCAATGTACCTTGGGTTTAGCTTTCCACGTTTTTCGAAACGTATCATGCCTTTCCATGATGAGACCTTCAAAAGGACACGGTCACCAACCTGGAACTCCAAGGGTTTTCGTCTCTTATCGACGTAGCTCTTTTGTCTATCTCGTGAGGCTTTCAGTCGTTCCCGGATTTGTACAATCTTCTCAGTTGTCTCTCGGATGATCTCAGGACCAGTGAGAGTACTGTCGGGGACTTGACCCCTGGCTAGCTGCGTGTCACCCACCTCAGCCCAGCACAGAGGGGATCTGCACTTACGGCCATAGAGGGCTTCAAACGGCGCAACCTTGATGCTGGTATGGTAGCTGTTGTTGTAGGAAAATTCAACCAAAGGAAGATGAGTGTCCCATGATGCGCCGAAATCGATGACGCAGGCTCTCAACATGTCTTCCAATGTCTGAATTGTTCTCTCACTCTGTCCATCAGTCTGTGGATGATAAGCTGTGCTCATATCCAACTTAGTTCCAAGAGCCTTCTGTAGCGATTGCCAAAATCTCGAGGTGAACCTGCTATCTCGGTCGGAGATAATGGATACGGGTACCCCATGAAGGCGAACTATTTCTCAAATGTAGATCTGCGTGAGTCTCTCCATCTTGAAATTTTCTTTGATTGGCAGGAAGTGGGCGGATTTAGTCAACCGATCGACAATTACCCAGATGGCGTCGTACCCACTCGGAGATCTGAGTAACTTGGTGATAAAATCCATGGTGATCATTTCCCACTTCCACTCTGGTATTTCCGGCTGCTGAAGCAAACCTGGGGGCCTTTGATATTCTACTTTTACCTTGGCACAAGTCAGGCACTTGCCCACGAAGGTAGCAATTTCTGCTTTCATGTTCGGCCACCAATAGAGTTGTTTGAGATCAAGATACATTTTATCTGAACCTGGGTGAACGGAGTATCTCGTCTTGTGAGCTTCGTTCATGACAACTTCTCTGTAACCACCATAATTCGGGGTCCAGATACGGTCCATGAAATAGTAAACTCCGTCTCCCTTGACCTCTAAGTTCTTTTCCATTCCTCGCAGGGCTTCATCCGACATGTTCTCTGGTTTTAAGGCTTCCAGCTGAGCCTCTCGGATTTGTGTGGATAATCGGGAATGGATTGTCATAGTCAATGCCTTCACTCTACGACCTGAATACTCCTTGCGGCTGAGGGCATCTGCTACCACATTGGCCTTGCCGGGATGGTAGATAATTTCGCACTCGTAGTCACTGAGTAGCTCTACCCATCACCGCTGTCTCATGTTTAACTCCTTCTGATCAAAGATATGTTGCAAGCTCTTATGGTCGGTGAAAATGGTGCACTTGGTTCCGTAGAGGTAGTGTCTCCAGATCTTTAACGCGAAGAACACTGCTCCCAATTCTAGATCGTGAGTTTTGTAATTGACTTCGTGTGTTTTCAACTGCCTCGAAGCATAGGCGATAACGTTTCCTCATTGCATGATCACACAGCCTAGGCCCTGATTGGATGCGTCACAGTAGACATCGAAGTCTTCCGTCCCTTCGGGCAGGGACAAGATAGGTGCGCTGCATAGGGCCTGCTTCAATGTTTCAAACGCAGTGTCTTGTTTTTCTCCCCAACTAAATGTTACACCTTTCTGTGTCAGGGTGGTTAAAGGCTTAGCGATTTTGGAAAAGTTTTGGATAAACCTGCGATAATAGCCAGCGAGACCCAAGAATTACCGGATTTCTGTGGGTGTCTTTGGTGCCGACCAATTCTCGATCGCTTTGATTTTGGAAGGGTCCACATGTATTCCTTCCCCGCTAACCACGTGACCGAGGAAAGTTACCTTCCTGATCCAGAACTCACACTTTGAATATTTTGCATACAGCTTCTCCGCCCTTAATGTTTCCAGCACTTGCCTCAAGTGCTGTTTATGATCAGTCTCGTTCCGAGAATAGACAAGTATATCATCAATGAACACGATCACGAACTTGTCTAGGAAAGGGCGGCACACCCGATTCATCAGATCCATGAATACCGCCGGTGCGTTGGTCAGACCAAAAGGCATTACTACAAACTCGTAGTGTCCGTAGCAAGTTCGGAATGCTTTCTTGGGCACATCATTCTCGTGAACTCGCAACTGATGGTACCCTGATCTTAGATCTATGTTCGAAAATTAACTGGCTCCCTGAAGTTGATCGAAGAGGTCGTCGATTGTGGGTAGGGGATAATGATTCTTGATAGTCAGCTTGTTTAGTTCTCGGTAGTCGATGCACATCCGGAAAGATCCATCTTTCTTCTTTACGAATAAGATCGGGGCTCCCCAGGGTGAGGAACTCGGTCTTATGAATCCTTTGCTGATCAGCTCATTGAGCTGGCTGGATAACTCTTGCATTTCCGCTGGCGCTAAACGGTAAGGAGGCTTAGCTACAGGAGTAGCTCCGGGGATTAAATCGATACGAAACTCGACTTGACGCTCGGGAGGAATTCCTGGGAGATCGTCGGGGAAGACATCAGGAAAGTTGCAGACTTCGGGGATGCTCTCGAGGTCTTTAACCTTTTGTGTCTCATCAACAACATGGGCTAGAAACGCATGGCACTCCTTCCGCAGATATTTCTAGGCTTTGATGCATGAAATGACACGAAGGTTCGAACTAGGCTTATCACCGTAAATCATGAGAGCTTCACTAGAGGAAAGATTGAGACAGATCGCTCTCTCGAAGCAAAGGATATCAGCGCGATTGGGGCTTAACCAATCCATGCCGATAATGACATCGAAACTCTTAATGGATACAGACATAAGATCAATGGGAAAGGAATGATTGTCTAAGGTAAGAGTACAGCCTATGAATATGTCGTTCGTGCTCTCTTTCTTTCCATTAGCCATCTTGACGGTGAATGTTTCGGTTAAAGGTTGAGATTTACATTTGATTAGATGTTTGAATGCATGACTAACAAAACTTCTTTCCACACCAGAATCGAAAAGAATGCATGCATAAGAGTTGTCAAGGAGGAACGTACCCGTAACAACTGTAGGATCAGCGACCGCTTCCTCCTGGCCCATCGCCAACACCCTTCCTGCATTGCCACCTGTTGTTGCCTTGGGACAATCTCTCTTGAAGTGCCCAACCTCTCCACAGCCATAACAGGCTTGACCAGCACCCGCTCCAGGAGCCTGATTGGATGGTTGGACTGGTCCTTTGCAGAATCGAGCTGTGTGTCCCTTTTTCCCACAACTGGTGCACGATATTTCCCAACACTGTCCCTGATGACGGTAGTTGCACTTGTTGCACAGAGGTAGTTTTCCAGCATAGCGGCTGGGGGTTGTTGAAGTAACGAGAACTGTTGCAGGAGTGGTAGCAGCGTGGACTGCCACTGTTTGTTGTTTCTTGGAGGGCTCCTGAGAGTACTGGCCCTTGTGTTTGTTCCAAGATTTCTTCTTCTTCCCACCACTATCCTTCTGTGGCTCGGTGACCGCTGCTGCCTCATCCAGATCGACTCCATGATCGATCAGAGTCTGCGCCAGATCCTTGGCGCTTTCAAGTGTAGTCGGTCTAGCAGCCAAGACATTTCCTTTGGTTGGGGTCGTCAGTCCCCAAATGTACCTCTCTATTTTCTTGCTTTCCGGGGTGACCATACCCGCAACGGCCGGTATCCTTAATGACTTTGTCACCCGTAGACCTACCGGTCCGACTGTAGCTAACAGCGAGATGCGGGATTGTCAGTCCCGTATAGATCTATACACAACAGTCACGCTCTCCCTACAAGAGATTCTGGTCATAAATGCTAGTCCTACACTCTGTTTCGGTGGTGAGTGTTACCAAGGACGTGTCTCCTACTAGACTAACAAATTTACAAGTAATAATATGGAAAATCCTTTTTATGATTTGCAGGAATCCTTTATAAAATGATACATTTTACGACATGATTCACAAGTTCGTTACCCTAGTTTTGAAAACTGTTTCTACGAGTTGATTTCTTAATCGTTTGGTAAAAACTGTTTTCCATGTTAAAAGCATACTGGAAATATGATTATCTTAAACAAAATAATATATTTTGAGCACAAGTTTCATTGTACTTTTGCTTGTATTCCCCCCCCCCCCTGAAAACATGAAAAACTCGGAAAAAGCGTACGGGTATGAACTCACTGTGGTTGTGTGGAAACGTCCACTGGAAACGAAGATCCTCGGGTTGTTGTACGTGGCACTTAACGGAATCCTAATATCAATAAATACGTATATGTATCTAAATTAGTGATTTCGTTAGATAAAGTGTTAGAAAAACACTTGCTTTCGGTTAAGGAATGTTACCGGAACCTGCTTGAATCGAGAAAACGAGCTTTCACCACTTAGGAAAAGTTTGCGGCAGTGAAGAGTGGTTTACGGCCGTGAACTGGGTTTATGGTCTTTGAAGATGGGTCGTAAACGGGTTTACGGCCTTTGAAGATGGGCCGTAAACGGGTTTACGGCCTTTGAAGATGGGCCGTAAACTCAAGAACAAGGGTACTGATTTCGAAGAGAAATGTGTTCCAGATGCCCCGAAATAACTCTAAACAGTGTTTCTTGGTGTTTTCTCGAAGATTGAAGACCTTCTAGGTGTTTACGGTAAAGAGTTTTAGAGAGAGAAAGAGAGAGTTTCCGGTCAAAGGTGTTCAAATGAGGGTGGGGGTCTCATATTTATAGGGGTTTTGTGGTCGGTGGGTGGGGTCCACCCGACGCTGGCCGCAAACGAGTTTACGGCCGTAAACAGGTTTACGGCCGTGAACTCCAGTCAGACCGTGAACATGATGTTTTTTCGAGGATAATTCGAGTTTCGCGTGGTTTTGGTTCCGACTTGCATATATAAGTTTAATTATATAACACCAGATGATTTTCTAAATCAAAGATTCGACGGAAGATTAATAAAATTCAAATTTTATTAACGGAAATCGCATAATGGAAACGAAAAAGTTTCGGGGTGTCACATAATTGTTGCTGAATCAGAAATGATTTGGCGAAATTGATTGGAAGATCTAATTCCCAAGCTGCCATGGACATAGGCAATGACATAGATAGTCCATAAATAATCCCTTCTCCTATGGGAAGGGAAGTGACCATGGTCAAAAGGTTTGACCATAAGAGAAAAACCAGTTCTGAGATAGCTCCATGTGCAAATGCCAAAGAGTCCACTTGTTTCTACTACTATTTGAAGGGACATTAAAAGCGAAGCTGCCTTGACTACCTGACAGATCTAAGAGATGGTAAGATCTAACTGTATGATTCATCTTCAGGTAAGTCCACTATCTAACTCTATTAAGTTCCTATTTGTAGATTCTTAATATATGATGTGATAAGATTGCATTTTGATGTTTTGTAGGATCAAAGAAGAGAAAGGAAGCTTAAAGGAAGAGAAAACCGAGTCTGGTCGCGAAGAGATGGATTTCGATCGCATGGTTCGATGATCAGATTTTTTGAAGCTACTACTTAAGAGTTATGATAGATTGCTTAGGAATATTTAGAAACATAGTTTTCATATGTGTTTGCATTGTAAGGACAAGTTTTCCGCATTTTATAAATAAAAGAAAATTTTGATTTAGTCTTATTTTATATTTCCTTGCAATGGCATTGGTAAAAATTGTTGTTTGTATGTTTCTATTTATAGCAATGTTGAGAATGTTTGATTCTTAGTTATATCGATTGTGGTAGTGTCGAAATTTTCTAAGTAAAGAAAGATTCTCATCGCCCAAGTTTCAATTGGATAGAAACTTGGAATCATGTGATTTGAATTATATGATGTATGAAAATCTTGGTACTTGGGAAAATTGAGACTAATTCCCTATTTGCATATGTATGTGAAGGACTAAAGGATCTAGTACACATTGATGTGAACTGGTCAGATCCACCACAAAGAACGATAAAACTATTCGTCATGATTTACTAAAATTTTAGTAAATATGGTTATACTTACAAGGTTAAGTATAATTCTAATACCTTGAAAAGTTTCAAAGTACATTATTGACTTTGGCAAGTCGTGGGACGCCCATTTTCCCTTGGTCGAGTTCTCCTACAACAACAGCTATCATACCAGTATCAAGGCTGCGCCGTCTGAAGCCCTCTATGGCCGTAAGTGCAGATCCCCTCTGTGATGGGCTGAGGTGGGTGACATGCAGCTAGCTAAGGGACAAGTCCCCGATAGTACTCTCACAATCCCAGAAATCATCCGTGAAACCACAAAAAAGATCGTACAAATTCGAGAACGATTAAAAGCTTCAAGAGATAGACAAAAGAGCTACGCCGATAAGAGACGAAAACCTTTGGAGTTCCAGGTTGGTGACCGCGTTCTATTGAAGGTCTCACCCTGTAAAGGCATGATACACTTTGGAAAGCGTGGAAAGCTAAATCCGAGATACATAGGACCATTCGAGATCCTCGCTAGAATCGGTCTCGTAGCTTACAAACTTCGTTTACCCCAAGAGCTTAACAACGTACATCCCGTCTTCCACGTGTTGAACCTTAAAAAGTGTCTATCCAACGAAACTCTTGTAGTTTCACTCGATGAAATCAAGGTCAATGAGAGTCTTAACTTCGTGGAAGAGCCCGTCGAAATCATGGATAGGGAAGTCAAACGAACGAAACAAAGTCGCATCCCGATAGTGAAGGTTCGCTGGAATGCCAAGCGGGACCTGAATTCACTTGGGAGCGCGAAGATCAGATGAAACAGAAGTACCCAGACATTTTTCCGAGTCCATGATTGTATCCTATGTTTGAATTTCGGGACGAAATTCCCTCTATCGGGGGGATGATGTGACAACCCGAAACTTTTTATGTTAATGTTAGCCCGATTCCGTTAAATAAATTTTGAATTTTATTTTATTCCGTCAAATTCTTTTAGTTTGGAAAATCATTAATTTATGTAATTAAATTTTATCTAAGAGTCGGAACCAAAATCGAGCGAAAACCCGAGTTTTTATTCGAAAATCAACAAATTCCGGTCTGATTGGAGTTCACGGCCATGAACCCGATCACGGCCGTAAACTGATCACGACTGGTGGACCCCACCACCGACCATACACCTAGCCTATATATATGTTCTCCTACCCCTCATTTACACTTTTCTGGCCGAAGACTCATCCATTCTCTCTCTAACCTCTCAACCGCAAACTCAAGAATACCCCCTTTTCTTCCGAAAATCATCAAAAATCACCTTTGGGTGTTGTTGTGGAGCCTCTAAAACACGTTTTTCATCAAATCAAGCGTTGTTTTTGAGTTCACGACCGCAAACCCTTCAAATCTTCAAATCTTCAAGGTCCGAAATCAGTTCACAGCCGTGAACCCTTCAAACCTTCATATTTTCTTCAAGAACACCGATCACGGCCGTAGACCATTCAAGAGGCAGTTCACGGCTGCAAGCCTTCCCAAGTCGTGAACTTGGCTGAAAATCCGCTTTTTCCGATTCAATCGAGTCCCGGTAATATTCCTTAACTAAAAGCAAGTGTTTCCAACACTATAATTAATGGTTTCGCTAATATTACGCGTATATGTGTAAAATTATTATTAGGATTCCGTTAATTCTACGTTCAACGATTCGAAGGTCCTCATTAAGTTTCACAGTCCGACACCTTCACGCAACAAACTGTGAGTTCATACCCCTACATCTTTACTGTTTTTAACGTTTTTAGGGGGAGGATACAAGCAAGACACAAATAAATTTAGTGATTTATATAAAGTATTTAAACATGATTAAAACTTATGCGATTGATTCAAACCAAAGATTATTACGTTTTATAAATCACTTAGATATTTATCCCTTTTGTAAAATGTTGAGCATAAGGGAAGTTTTCAACATAATTGTAGAGTTTATCAATGTAAAACTCAAATTGAATACATCAACAAACATATAAGCTATATAGGGTATAGTTTATGGGTAATATAAACAGTCATTTAAATTCAAGGAATTCATTTTATTCTACACTTAATCGTTAGTATAGCATTTTATGAGTGAGCATCTTCGCGTACTTACTTAAGTACCCACAAAAGTCCTGAGATTATAACCAGAGTCTCCTCAAGGGAGAACGTGAGTTTGTGCATAGATATATATGGGATTGACAATCCCACATCTTGTTGTTAGCTACAGTAGGACCGACAGGTCTACGGGTGACAAAGTCATTTCGAATCCGAAACCTGAAGAACGTCGTTCATGTAATTCAATGGTTAAGTATGGTTATAACGACTCATAAATTTGGTACTAAATAATACGATTAATGTATGAATGGTAACAACTTCAATTAGTTTTATTTTAAATTAATAAAACTACTATACATACTGGTGATAGCCAGGGTTTTCATGCAAAAGGGTTTTCATTCAAAATAACATTATACAACACATCTAGTGGTAACCAGGCATACGAACTAATACATCATGGGTCACCGTAATGAAAACACACATGTTAGAAAATAATGGATTTTCTTGGAAACATACAAACATTCTCATTGATTCATTAACAGGTTTTCATTACAAAAACATGCTTATGAACTCACCAGCTTAATGCTGATACTCTTTCAAAACCGCTTGTATTCTCAGGAAATTAGTAGACACGTACTCCCACAGACTTTTTAGAAGACGGAGCGTATAGAGTCACGTCTTTATATTTTGCTACTTTTGATGTATATAAATATGAATCCAACAGATGTAAAAACCTTTTATATATTCAATGTAATGGTTGTGTTTACTTTGATTACTATGATGTAATTGTTATGATACTACACATGACGTCCTCCACCCCCGAACGTTTCCGCCATTTCAGTTTGGGGGTGTGACAAAAAGGAACGGATAAACTTCGACCCAAATTCTTGCTTGTACTTACTCATCAAATTACACACAACAACATGTTTTATAACACCAAGTCACTGGTGCGTTTACATATGTCAATGTGCAACCGACTTGCAACTACAACTCACACATCTTGGTTTCAAGAATATAATATATTATCGTCTCATGATCACTCGTGATATAATCCATGAAGTGATTCAAATGAGCGTGGGTTGAATCCAATACTCGAATCTTATTCCAGGAGTACGAATGAACACTGTAGCAAACTTGTGCTATGTCTAAACACCTTTAGACAATCTACAGACCCATTCACTACAGTCTTGCCTCAATACCTACTTCCAAAGTATGATAGACTGTGGATGGTTTGAATAACCTAGTTATTCGGGAAGTCAAAACATGCAAAGTGAAACACAAGAATAATACTAATCCTATATGGCCCCAAAACCTTTGAGTGCCATATTGATTACTCATTATTCATTGTATAATGTTTCGAATAATCAACTTAATACTTGAATTAGAACAATAGCTATGCCATGCTCCAAGCATGCACACTATGTTTTTCTATGTTCCTTACTTTGTGAAATAGATCAATTGAAAAACATTTCAATGATGCTCATCTCACAAATCCAAATCTTTATTGCAGGTGTAAGAATTCCAAATTCTTGTCATTGCTAGGAAGTGTTAGATTCTAAACTATCATGCAATGATTCTTCTGTAATGTGTAGGTACCAAAAGTCACAGAGACTTGACCAACGATATTACAAAATATTCCTTTGGAGATTGTTACAAGACAATTCCATGGAAATGAAGTCTCAGATTAAAAGTACATTTCCTTTGAACATCCTTTTTGCATAAAAGTTTCTAACTTTCTCATCTATTCTTGACATCCAAATCCCAATACGGAAACATTCCATTTTTGCCACACGACAACTCATTATCAATAAAATCTTGTCTATTCATAATAATGTCAATATGGTCCATCCATTACTATACTTCCAACTGTCCTTAAGCGACCAATCTTTGGCGAACCTTAGATTGTCCTTAACAGTTGTTTAACCACTTTAGTCATATCCGATTCTATTCCTTTTTCCCTCTTAACGCCCTAGGCATTTGGAGAATCAGAACATGAGAATATTATAGTATATGCAATCGATCCTATACCCGAAGCATATGGAATGCAATTCATAATGTCTAACATAAAGACATGATACTAGGTCAACCTTTTGCTATAATATTTCTATTTTCCATGTTCTCACAATTCGAATTATAAATAGGGATGTCGTAATCATAATCGAATTTGAGAACGCAATCAACATTTCCATATAGAATTTCCTTATGTCGAATCTTTTCAACAAAACATTCATATATGTCCTTGACTAAATTTGATTAAAACTCAATCTAAGTTTTTTTTGGAATGAAGTATAAATTCCTCTCCCTTAATTATAGCAAAACAACTTTTCAAATCCATAACTTTGCGAAAGAAAATTTTGTTTTCTATAATTAACATTGCTAACTCGCAACACTTATAATAATTATGCTACCACTAGCATAATAATTATTATCTTACTAGCATAACACTTATGCTCCAACTAGCTTTGACATGTACTCAGAAATCAGCTGGACTTCTAGAAATCAATACTTATTGACTTTCATCACCAAAGTTCAGATTTCTGATACGAGATGCTTCGATAAGACTTTATCTAGGCTTCTCAAACTCATATACCTTTCCTTAGATAGTTCACATGTGTGTCTTAACATTTTTGGAACTTACAACAATAAGTCTCAAATGTTTAGACGTTTTGCCATTTCTCACAATTCGAACTATGAAGAGGGATGCCGTAATCATAATATATATATATATATATATATATATATATATATATATATATATATATATATACAACCCTGATGTACAAGCCTCTCGGATATTAATTATATACAACCCTGATGTACAAGCTACGGTATTATAGAATTAACCACCTAAGGTCCTTTAAGTTATACTGGTTTAATAATGCGTATCAAACCCTTTTACGTATGACTTTCTAGTTTAGCCTACTTAATGTTTTGTCTGAAAAGTATTTTTCTTTACTAGAAATGGTATAATGATTTTGTATGCTATGACCTGACCCATACCTGATACTCCTTATGATTACTTGGTGTATACAGGATATATATATATATATATATATATATATATATATATATATATATATATATATATATATAACTAAGATCGAATAGATAGTAGACTGTGTGAATCTACTCTAAGCCCACAACCAAACAAGGAACAAGAAATGAAGCGGAAAGCACACATCCTACTGCCTGTCGGATCTGATTAATATATATCCCTAATGTATCTAACGAGTAATCATAAGGTTAGCATTATATTCCCCCTTCTAACTGAATGTACTAAGACCCGACTGTTCTGTTTGTTTGTCTTTTGTAATGATGTATGTTTTCCCAAGTTTTATGACTATCTTTACTAGAAAATAGTTTGCATTACCTTTTATGTGAGAATATCACTATATGAATGTAATGGGAAAATGAAAGTATATAGTAGTATTGTATAAAATAACTACTGAAGCACTAACTACCTTAAAACCAATAAGTTTAATTAAGGTTAAAATGTGATGTGGTTATAACTATGCTGATTGACTAGTATTTAACGCGACGACCTGCTGGCGTCGAAACTAATGTGACATTTGTCACCCCTTGGCCTACCGGCCAAACTGTAGCGAACAGTCGGGATGCAGGATTGTCAGTCCCGTATAGATCTATACACACAATGCCCGCTCTCCCTCCAGGAGACTCTGGTTACAAAATGCGACATAACAAGCGTATTGCTATGCCGTGAAGTAGTGGTTTCACATTATTGTTATCTTGTTCTTGTTATAGTATGTTCCTCCCTGTTCTGGTTATAGTATGTTTGAACTGACTCATGTAAGTTTCACTGTTCTAGAAATAGTAAGTAGTAACCCTCTAAACTATACATATTATAGTTTACTAGTCTGTTTGTTTGAACTGTTACTGGCCTGTAGAAAAGACTCAATTATCTATTGAGTTAAGCATGTACTTTAAGAATGAAGTTTTATAAACAACAAACTAACATCTTTAAAAAGAGTTTTTGAATTGATTTGATCACTTACAAAAGCATAAGAAATCCTTTAATGTGATGGTTATCACAGGTAAATATTAACACAATAACATTGTGTTCAACTTGTATTCCCCCCCTTAAAAGCATTTTAAAAACATTTAAAAGATAGATTATAGGGGTATGAACTCACCTTATGTGGGTGATTCAATTGAAGATTCGAGTAAGGATGAGAAGTTCCACGAATGAAATCCCGAGACACAAACGAGTCCTAAATGACATATATTGATACATATAGGCATGTAATTAGCAAATCTAACTACAAAGGAGATTGGGAAACAACCTAGGATGCAAGGATAACTCACCAAAAGAGTGCTAGAAGCAAGATAGGAGGTTGAAGGAGTGTTCACGGCCCAAAGGAAGGATAGTTCACGGCTGGGCTTGAATGGTTCACGACCCAATAGAGTTCACGGCCCAATTTGATGAATGGTTCACGGCCCAAGTTGGTTCACGGCCCAACTTGATGAGTGGTTCACGGCCCAACTTGATGAAGAACACTTGAAGATCTTTGTGTTTTGGCTAGTGTTTGAAGATACTAGTAAGCTTCTATGGAGTATCTAAGGAAAGGGGTGTTTTAAGAGTGAAAGATTTGAAGTGTTTGTGGATGATACTTGAGAGAGAAAGGGGTTGTTTGCGGCCAAGACAAGAAGAAGTGAGGAATAAATGAAAGAAAGGTACTTACATGGGAGGGGTTCACGGCCACACTTGGGTTCACGACCGTGAACACCCTTTGATGGGTTTTATGGTTCGATTTAATTCCTCTAATCCTAAGCTAACACTTCTCAACATCCAATCCTTAAGTGTACTGGGCTTAGAACCCATTAAAATGACCCTTAACAAGGCTAAAAGGCAATAGAAATAAGTCTGACTTTTGGTTGATTGGATTTGACTTTACAAGATAGAAATTTACGGGTTATCACACTCAGTACATACTCAAAGCATATAACAGATAGCAATGACTCCTAAGCTAAGGCATCACAAATCAGGCAACTCTAGACCTAAAATATGAAATACCTAGCCTATCCTCTAGCATGCATTACTAATATCTCATAAATATATCATAACACAATTAAATAAGGGTATTTTGGGAAATTACCGTTTGGGCTCTGGCTGATTGTACACACCGCTTCAACTCGTTTTCTCTTAAAAACTCTTGCTCGGTTTTAGAAAAGTCATTTCTTTTGAAACCTTTTTCTCAAATCCTTAGTTTGAGTTCATACATACCCGAAGGTGCATCCGAATCCCTCAAACCAATGCTCTGATACCAACTTGTAACACCGTAAATTTTCAAACAAAAATTTTCATTTAAAAACCCACTTATCTCAATTCAAAATCAAAAATTTCCACAAACATCAAGTTATCAAAACATATGTCTCAAAAACTGTTTATAACACAAATCCAGAATCCTCCAAAAACATATCTCCGACGCAGGTGTGTGTACAATCAAGTCGACGCCTTCCGGTGATCCTAAGAAGTACCTGAAACACATAACACATAACACGGTAAGCACGAAGATTAATGAGTTCCCCAAGATACCACACACAACTCATTAGCCACTCTAGGTTATAACTCAATAAGACCCTCCGGTCGATGTGTCTCAGTGGGACCCTCCGGTCCCAACTCAATAAGCTCATAATAACAATACGCAGCATAAATCACAAGACATGATGCAAAATATTAAGATACACAGTTAAGCACAATAAACATCTCAATCGCACAATAAACATCTCAATCACAAAGGTACCACTCATGGTAAGTATAGTGAGAAGACTCACCTCGTAAGCTAGCAAGTAAAAGTCTCGTACTCGGAATATCGAACTAGCCTCCGCCTAACACATAGGATAATCATCTCTAATTAATACTCTACTCATACTCAAATATACCAAAGCTTGTTCTCTCTTTCTCTCTAACTCTTGGAATGGGTAAAAGACCATTTTACCCCTCCATGGTCTCCATTACTCCTATTGACCAAACCCTAAAGTCAACAAAAGTCAAACTCGAGTCAACAGTCCAAGTTTGACCTGACTCGCCGAGTGCACTCATGCGACTCGTCGAGTCCACTCGTACCTCATAAGTCCCGTGAAGGTCTAGCTCGTCGAATTAACCCCTAACTCACCGAGCTATCGCATGGTCCAGCTCATCGGGACAAACCCTAACCGACTCGTCGAGTCAGGTCATGGACTCGACGAGTCTCTTCGATCTGATTTCTCATTCAGACGTTTTAAGGCAGATCTATCACTCCAAACACTAGATCTACCATCCTAAGGCTCGATTGTCACGTAAAGCTTCGATCTTTACGCTCATACATGGTGGTTTTGCTCCAATCTACCAATACATGTTCTCACAAGGTGTTAAACACCATACTCCTCATATGGATGAATAAAGTTGGGACCTTTGGGCTCTAGGGACCTCACAAAGTCCATATCTGAGGTTTAAACCTCTTGATAACTTAGTATGCTCGAAGTCCCAAATAAAATGTGATGAAAACCCTAATTTCTCAAACTCATGAGATCTAACCAAAAAAAGGGGAAATATTCAAGCTTTTTACCTTCCTCTTGAAGCTCTGGACGAAATGGCCTGAACCCCAACAGCTCCTCCTTGTTCCTTGCTAAACAAACTCCTCTTCCTCCTCAAAGATGCACTAAAATCCTTCAAGGTTAGCTTGGAGACTCTCTAGGTCACTACACTTGTTTAGGGTTTCACACAGTAAGGTTAAGCAGCTGGTGAGCTGCAAATAAGGCTATAAATGTCCTTATATAGGCCCCAAACCCGGGGATTTAGGGTTTCACTTCACATTGTCTACTCGGCCAGTTGACTCTCTGACTCGTCGAGTAGATTATTAATCCCACGTGGCACAACGCGACTCTACTCGATGAGTTGTAGCACCAACTCGTCGAGTTGCTCAATAGTCCTCAAAATAAATAGATAGATAATATACCAGGGTGTCCGGATGTTACAATTCTCCCCCACTAGAATCAGACTTTTCCCTCAAAGTCATGCTCTGGAAATAGCTCTGGGTACTGCTCTCGCATCTCAGATTCTGGCTCCCAAGTCAACTCGTACCCTCTCCGATGTTGCCACTAGACCTGAACCAAAGGCACCTCTTTGTTCCTCAGAACCTTCACCTTTCGTTCCAAGATCGCAATCGGCTTCTCAATATAATTCAGGCTCGCATCCACCTGAATGTCCTCTAATGGCACCACTTCCGTCTCATCGGCTACACACTTCCTCAGCTGAGACGCGTGGAAGGTGTTATGAATCTGACTCAAATCTGCAGGTACCTCCAACCGATATGCTACCTTACCCACTCTGGCGGTCACTCTAAAAGGGCCGATGTATCGGGGCCCCAACTTGCCCCGTTTCCTGAATCAGATCACCCCTTTCCATGGGGATACCTTCAGGAGGACAAAGTCTCCAACCTGGAACTCCAGCTCGGAATGTCGCCGATCTGCGTAACTCTTCTGGCTAATCTGGACTGTCGGTAACCTCTGTCTGACCTGCTGAATCTGCTCAGTCGTCTTCAGCACTATCTCAGTGCCACCTATCATTCTCTGCCCTACCTCTCCCCAACAAATGGGAGTCCGACACCTCCTCCCGTACAGAAGCTCAAAGGGAGGCATACCAATACTCGAATGATTGTTGTTGTTGTAAGAAAACTCAGCCAGGGGTAAGTAAGTGTCCCAAATTCCTCCGAAATCTATAACACATGCATGCAGCATGTCCTCAAGCGTCTGAATCGTCCGCTCGCTCTGCCCGTCTGTCTGCGGATGGTATGCGGTACTGAAATGTAACCGAGTACCCAACTCCTCATGAAATTTCTTCCAGAACCTGGAAGTAAAGCGCACGTCTCGATCTGACACTATCAAGGTCGGCACTCCATGCCGAGCTACCACCTCTCTCAAATAAATCTCGACCAGTTTCTCTGCAGAAGAACTCTCACTGATAGCGAGGAAGTGAGCGCTCGTCTTCAGTAGGTCCACAATCACCCAAATCGCGTCAACTCCACGTGCAGTCCTCGGTAACTTGGTGATAAAGTCCATAGAGATCTACTCCCACTTCCACTGGGGAATCTCCAGACGCTGTAATGGACCATGTGGATGCTGGTGCTCTGCCTTGCGCCGGCGGAAGGTCAAGCACCTCTCAACTACCCAGGAAACATCCCTCTTCATAAAGGCCACCCGTAATCTATCTTCAGGTCCAAATACATTTTATTGGCCCCGGGATGGATCGAGAATCTCGATCTATGCGCCTCCTCCATCATTATACGCCGAGCTCTGCCCGTATAGGGCACCTAAATTCGCCCTCGAAAAGTCATAACCCCACAACTGTCCGTCACAAACTCAAACACCTACCCAATCACCCGCTCCGTCTTGCGATTCTACGGTCTCACGGCCTTCATCTGGGCCTCTCGAATGGTATCTAAGACTGGAGTCATCACTGTCATACTCATACACACATCTCGGATCAGAGCGCTCTCGGCTCTACGGCTCAGGGCGTCGGCTACCACATTAGCCTTGCCCGGATGATACAGGATCTCACAGTCATAGTCTTTCACCACATCCAACCACCTCCTCTGTCTCATATTCAGGTTGGGCTGATCCATGAGATACTTCAGGCTCTTGTGGTCTGTGTATATGGTACACTGACCACCATAAAGATAGTGGCGCCAAATCTTGAGGGAGAACACCACCGCCCCTAACTCCAAATCATGGGTGAGATACCTCGTCTCATGAGGCTTGAGCTGCCTCGACGCATATGCTATCACGTGACCCCTCTGCATCAACACTGCACCCATCCCTGAGATAGACGCATCGTAATAGACCACAAAACCCTCCACTCCCTCCGGAAGGGCTAACACCGGAGCTTCGCACAATCTCTGGCGAAGAGTCTCGAATGATGCCTGCTGCTCAGGCCCCCAAACAAAAGTAACACCCTTTCGGGTCAATCTAGTGAGAGGAACCGCAATCTTGGAGAAATACCTGATAAATCTCCGATAGTAGCCGACCAATCCCAGAAAACTCCTGATCTCGGATGGGGATCTCGGCACCTCCCATCACATAACCGCCTCAATCTTGGCCGGATCGACTAATATCCCATTCTGATTAACGAGATGTCCCAGGAACTGGACCTCTCGTAACCAGAAATCACACTTGGAGAATTTGGCATACAGCCTCTTCGACCTCAGAACCCCAAGAACCTCTTGTAGATGCTCCTCATGCTGCTCTCTGGATCTCAAATATACTAAGATATCGTCGATGAACATGATCATCGACCGGTCCAACATAGGCCAGCACACCCGGTTTATGAGATCCATGAATGCCGCCGGTGCGTTGGTGAGCCCGAAAGGCATCACCACAAACTCGTAATCCCCATAATGAGTTCAAAAGGCCGTCTTCTGAATATCCTCCTCGCATATTCTCATCTGGTGATATCCGTATCTCAAGTCAATCTTGGAAAACCAAGATGCCGCCTGCAGCTGATCAAATAAATCGTCGATCCTCGGAAGTGGATAACGGTTCTTGACCGTCAACTTGTACAACTCCCGGTAATCGATGCACATCCGGTGCGAACCATCCTTTTTCTTGACAAAAAGGATCGCCGCTTCCCAGAGCGAGCTACTCGGTCGAATAAATCCCTTCCCCAGCAGCTCCTGAAGCTGTGAGGATAACTCCTGCATCTCTGGTGGCGCAAGGCGATAAGGTGCCTTGGCAATAGGTTCCGCCCCCGGAACCAAATCAGTCCGGAACTCCACCTGCCTCTCGGGAGGCACACCTGACAACTCCTCAGGGAAAACATCCGGAAACTCGCACACTATCGGAACCTCGGCGGTAGAACTCGGCCTCTCTGACACAATCCGCGTAACCATCACGTATGCCAGGAAGCCCATACAACCCTGCTGTAAACTCTGCCTCGCCCTGGCAATAAAGCAGAAAGCTGACCCAGATCTGGTACCCTTGCCATGCACTGTAAGCACTCCCCCACTAGGGTCTTGTGTAGTCACCAACTGACGCTCGCAGTTGATCACTGCTCCAAAACGACTCAACTAATCCATGCCCACAATGACACAGACATCACCCATCGCGATCGGTACCAGGTCAATCGGAAACTCGACACCAAAAATCTCCAACACACATCCTCAGAATACATCAGTAGCAAAAACCGCATGCTCATCGGCTATGGAAACCCTCAGAGGTCGACTCAAAGCCTCCCGTCGGATACTGATGTGACGACTAAAAGCTAAAGACACGAAGGATCGACTCGCACCCGAGTCAAATAACACCAAAGAAGGTACGGAATTCACAAGAAATGTACCTAAATACAGCACATAATAAGCACAATAAATCTTAGAATAAATAATAAGGAAATATGTACCAGCCACGACATCAGGTTCTGGACGGACCTCCTCCGCTGTCAGATGAAAAGCTCCCCCACGAGCCCTCGGAACCTCAGCCTTCACCGGCCGAACATTAGTAGCATGCAAAGCAGCAGGAGTGGAACCCTGATCTGATCCCTGAACAAGCTGAGGGCACTCGGCCTTCCGATGGCCGGTCTGATTTCAGTGAAAACAGACTACAAATCCCTTGGGGCAATCCTTCGCCATATGCCCCTCCTTGCCACATTTGTAGCAAATCCCCGCCCGGCAAGATCCCTCATGACTCTTGCTGCACTTGCCACAAGTGCGGCCCTTCTGGCCTATTGATCTCGAATCAGTGGGCTTAGCCCGCTTGGCTGCCGGCTGCGACTGCACCGGCCGCCGGTCTCTCCCCTGAGACTCCGCATCCTCCCTGGCCTGAGTCTCCAGCTCGATCTCCCTCCTCCTGGCATTTGCCTGAAGCTTAGCAAATATACGATAAGACGAGTTCGCCACGAACTCTCGAATATCCCTCCTCAGAATTCTCAAATACCGGCTCATGCGTGCCTGCTTAGTCGACACATGCTCAGAGCAGAACAACGCCCTCTCGTGAAATATCTGCGTAATCACAGTTACCGACTCTGTCTTCTGCCTGAGAGACAAAAACTCCTGGGCCAACCGTTCTCTCTCCACCGGGGGAACATACTCATCTCGGAACATCACAACAAACCTCTCCCAAGTCACTGCAGAATGCTCAACAGGAGTAAAACTGGCTGTCGCAAACTTCCACCAGTCCTTCGCTCCCAAGCGAAGCTGGTTCAGCGCGAACCGTACCCTCAAATGCTCGGGGCAAGAACAAGTATAGAAACACCCCCTCGATATCAGAGATCCACCTCTTCGCAACAATCGGATCCTGAGCCCCATCAAACTCTGGAGGCTTCGTGTTCCTGAATTCCCGGTACAACAACGAGTCACTTCCCTGTGGTCTGGCAGCAACGACAGCTACGGTGGCTGCAGCAGCAGTGGCCTTAGTAACAGCGGCATACCGCTCATCAAAAGACTCAATCAAAGTGGTCTTAATAGACCCAAACATCTCAGGAAGCTCTGCTCGAATAGCTGCGGCCACCTCCTCGTGAATCATCCTGCGAATCTCATCATCACTAGTCCCACTGCTCCCGGGGTTGTGGCGTGTACCCACCACGATGTCTCTGAAACCCAACACAAAATCATCAGAGACTCGCTCGAGCATACTCACACTCGATCACTCATCCCTACTCGTTCCTTAGCATCCTAAGGATTCTTACTTGGGTTTCATATAGATCCGGTGCTTCCAGTAGTACGGGCCCAATACTACCTTCCACACCAACCTGTAGTCATCCCAACTCCTCCTCCTAGGACCCCAGCTCACTATTACTCTATCTCTCATGAATAACAGACTAACCTCTCAGAGGATCCCTCATATGCTCATCTAGATATCTCCAATAGATTATTCCTTGAATCAAGACTTTCTCTCTTTAAGTGATCTTGCTAGATACTCTCACTCAGTGTCCCACCCCCAAACCGGAACGTCGGAAACGTTCGGGGGCGGAGGACGTCATATGTAGTATCACAACACATGCATCATAGTAAATAAAGTAACAACGACCATTGTATGAATATTAAAGTGTTTACATCTATTTGATTCACAAAAGATTCACTCCAAAAGTAAATAACAAAACAAAGAGATGAAGCTGTATGCTCCATCTTCTGAATCCCTGAGCGCGTACCTGTCTACTAGTCTCCTGAGAATACAAGTTATTTTGAAAGAGTAGATCAGCATTTAAGCCGGTGAGTTTATAAGTATTTTAATTATGAAAAGTAAAATGTAAGTTCTTTAGAAAAGTTCGCATGTTCCTCCAGAAAATCCTATATTTTCTGATGTGATGAATGATAAGTAAAAATGACTCTACAATTCCTTCTATGAGTACTAAATGGATACAAGTTATATAAAATCCAGATCAAACAGACAATCGATTGTGTGAATCTGCCCTAAGCCCACAACCAAACAAGGAACAGGAAATAAGGCGGAAGTCACACATCCCATTGTTTTTTAGATCTTCATTGTATATAACCCTGGCGTATTCATTTGGTACTTACGGAGTTAACTGCAATAGTTCCTTTATATTTGATGAAAACATTCTTTAAGAAAATCATATATTTCCTTTAGTAAAAATGGTAACCACAATAGTTCCTTCTATAATCACTTAGTTTATACTAGCTATATATAATCTAATATCGAACGGACAGTTAATTGTGTGAATCTGCCCTAAGCCCACAACCAAACAAGGAACAAGAAATGAGGCGGAAATCACACATTCAACTGCCTATCGGATATTAATTATATACAACACTGATGTACAAGCTACGGTATTATAGAATTAACCACCTAAGGTCCTTTAAGTTATACTGGTTTAATAATGCGTATCAAACCCTTTTACGGATGAGTTTCTAGTTTATCCTACTTAATGTTTTGTCTGAAAAGTATTTTTCTTTACTAGAAATGGTATAATGATTTTGTATGCTATGACCTGACCCATACCTGATACTCCTTATGATTACTTGGTGTATACAGGATATATATATATATATATATATATATATATATATATATATATATAACTAAGATCGAATAGATAGTAGACTGTGTGAATCTACTCTAAGCCCACAACCAAACAAGGAACAAGAAATGAAGCGGAAAGCACACATCCTACTGCCTGTCGGATCTGATTAATATATATCCCTAATGTATCTAACGAGTAATCATAAGGTTAGCATTATATTCCCCCTTCTAACTGAATGTACTAAGACCCGACTGTTCTGTTTGTTTGTCTTTTGTAATGATGTATGTTTTCCCAAGTTTTATGACTATCTTTACTAGAAAATAGTTTGCATTACCTTTTATGTGAGAATATCACTATATGAATGTAATGGGAAAATGAAAGTATATAGTAGTATTGTATAAAATAACTACTGAAGCACTAACTACCTTAAAACCAATAAGTTTAATTAAGGTTAAAATGTGATGTGGTTATAACTATGCTGATTGACTAGTATTTAACGCGACGACCTGCTGGCGTCGAAACTAATGTGACATTTGTCACCCCTTGGCCTACCGGCCAAACTGTAGCGAACAGTCGGGATGCAGGATTGTCAGTCCCGTATAGATCTATACACACAATGCCCGCTCTCCCTCCAGGAGACTCTGGTTACAAAATGCGACATAACAAGCGTATTGCTATGCCGTGAAGTAGTGGTTTCACATTATTGTTATCTTGTTCTTGTTATAGTATGTTCCTCCCTGTTCTGGTTATAGTATGTTTGAACTGACTCATGTAAGTTTCACTGTTCTAGAAATAGTAAGTAGTAACCCTCTAAACTATACATATTATAGTTTACTAGTCTGTTTGTTTGAACTGTTACTGGCCTGTAGAAAAGACTCAATTATCTATTGAGTTAAGCATGTACTTTAAGAATGAAGTTTTATAAACAACAAACTAACATCTTTAAAAAGAGTTTTTGAATTGATTTGATCACTTACAAAAGCATAAGAAATCCTTTAATGTGATGGTTATCACAGGTAAATATTAACACAATAACATTGTGTTCAACTTGTATTCCCCCTCTTAAAAGCATTTTAAAAACATTTAAAAGATAGATTATAGGGGTATGGACTCACCTTATGTGGGTGATTCAATTGAAGATTCGAGTAAGGATGAGAAGTTCCACGAATGAAATCCCGAGACACAAACGAGTCCTAAATGACATATATTGATACATATAGGCATGTAATTAGCAAATCTAACTACAAAGGAGATTGGGAAACAACCTAGGATGCAAGGATAACTCACCAAAAGAGTGCTAGAAGCAAGATAGGAGGTTGAAGGAGTGTTCACGGCCCAAAGGAAGGATAGTTCACGGCTGGGCTTGAATGGTTCACGACCCAATAGAGTTCACGGCCCAATTTGATGAATGGTTCACGGCCCAAGTTGGTTCACGGCCCAACTTGATGAGTGGTTCACGGCCCAACTTGATGAAGAACACTTGAAGATCTTTGTGTTTTGGCTAGTGTTTGAAGATACTAGTAAGCTTCTATGGAGTATCTAAGGAAAGGGGTGTTTTAAGAGTGAAAGATTTGAAGTGTTTGTGGATGATACTTGAGAGAGAAAGGGGTTGTTTGCGGCCAAGACAAGAAGAAGTGAGGAATAAATGAAAGAAAGGTACTTATATGGGAGGGGTTCACGACCACACTTGGGTTCACGACCGTGAACACCCTTTGATGGGTTTTATGGTTCGATTTCATTCCTCTAATCCTAAGCTAACACTTCTCAACATCCAATCCTTAAGTGTACTGGGCTTAGAACCCATTAAAATGACCCTTAACAAGGCTAAAAGGCAATAGAAATAAATCTGACTTTTGGTTGATTGGATTTGACTTTACAAGATAGAAATTTACGGGTTATCACACTCAGTACATACTCAAAGCATATAACAGATAGCAATGACTCCTAAGCTAAGGCATCACAAATCAGGCAACTCTAGACCTAAAATATGAAATACCTAGCCTATCCTCTAGCATGCATTACTAATATCTCATAAATATATCATAACACAATTAAATAAGGGTATTTTGGGAAATTACCGTTTGGGCTCTGGCTGATTGTACACACCGCTTCAACTCGTTTTCTCTTAAAAACTCTTGCTCGGTTTTAGAAAAATCATTTCTTTTGAAACCTTTTTCTCAAATCCTTAGTTTGAGTTCATACATACCCGAAGGTGCATCCGAATCCCTCAAACCCATGCTCTGATACCAACTTGTAACACCGTAAATTTTCAAACAAAAATTTTCATTTAAAAACCCACTTATCTCAATTCAAAATCAAAAATTTCCACAAACATCAAGTTATCAAAACATATGTCTCAAAAACTGTTTATAACACAAATCCAGGATCCTCCAAAAACATATCTCCGACGCAGGTGTGTGTACAATCATGTCGACGCCTTCCGGTGATCCTAAGAAGTACCTGAAACACATAACACATAACACGGTAAGCACGAAGATTAATGAGTTCCCCAAGATACCACACACAGCTCATTAGCCACTCTAGGTTATAACTCAATAAGACCCTCCGGTCAATATGTCTCAGTGGGACCCTCCGGTCCCAACTCAATAAGCTCATAATAACAATACACAGCATAAATCACAAGACATGATGCAAAATATTAAGATACACAGTTAAGCACAATAAACATCTCAATCACACAAAGGTACCACTCATGGTAAGTATAGTGAGAAGACTCACCTCGTAAGCTAGCAAGTAAAAGTCTCGTACTCGGAATATCGAACTAGCCTCTGCCTAACACATAGGATAATCATCTCTAATTAATACTCTACTCATACTCAAATATACCAAAGCTTGTTCTCTCTTTCTCTCTAACCCTTGGAATGGGTAAAAGACCATTTTACCCCTCCATGGTCTCCATTACTCATATTAACCAAACCCTAAAGTCAATAAAATTCAAACTCGAGTCAACAGTCCAAATTTGACCTGACTCGCTGAGTGCACTCATGCGACTCGTCGAGTCTAATCATTCCTCATAAGTCCCGTGAAGGTCTAGCTCGTCGAGTTAACCCCTAACTCACCGAGCTATCGCATGGTCCAGCTCATCAGGACAAACCCTAACTGACTCGTCGAGTCAGGTCATGGACTCGGCGAGTCTCTTCGATCTGATTTCTCATTCAGACGTTTTAAGGCAGATCTATCACTCCAAATACTAGATCTACCATCCTAAGGCTCTATTGTCACGTAAAGCTTCGATCTTTACGCTCATACATGGTGGTTTTGCTCCAATCTACCAATACATGTTCTCACAAGGTGTTAAACACCATACTCCTCATATGGATGAATAAAGTTGGGACCTTTGGGCTCTAGGGACCTCACAAAGTCCATATCTGAGGTTTAAACCTCTTGATAACTTAGTATGCTCGAATTCCCAAATAAAATGTGATGAAAACCCTAATTTCTCAAACTCATGAGATCTAACCAAAAAAAGGGGAAATATTCAAGCTTTTTACCTTCCTCTTGAAGCTCTGGACGAAATGGCCTGAACCCCAACAGCTCCTCCTTGTTCCTTGCTAAACAAACTCCTCTTCCTCCTCAAAGATGCACTAAAATCCTTCAAGGTTAGCTTGGAGACTCTCTAGGTCACTACACTCGTTTAGGGTTTCACACAGTAAGGTTAAGCAACTGGTGAGCCGCAAATGAGGCTATAAGTGTCCTTATATAGGCCCCAAACCGGGGGATTTAGGGTTTCACTTCACAACATCTACTCGGCGAGTCGACTCTCTGACTCGTCGAGTAGATTATTAATCCCACATGGCACAACACAACTCTACTCGACGAGTTGTAGCACCAACTCGTCGAGTTGCTCAATAGTCCTCAAAATAAATAGATAGATAATATACCTGGGTGTCCGGATGTTACAACAACTTACCAATTTAAAATGTACAAGAGTAAGAAACATGTTACTCTACATTTGGTGAGTGTTATAAACCTTTTTTAAGATTATGTCACTCAAGGCACAATCTTGGAGTATGACTCTAAGACTTGTTTTGGAATGAAGTATGACTCGTCTTCTTGATTTAACCATTTCAACAATTCACGATTCCTCTTCTTAGCCATACGAATGCACTAAGATATTCTTAGAGGATCAATTGTGACATGGTTTTGATAATCATTAAGATGATCATAAAACATGATACTCAAATACTCTCCCATCCTTGTAGATTGGAGAAACTTTTATCTTTCTGCCTAATTTGATTCTTCTTATTCGTCCTGCCATACATTGAAACTTTTCCAATGTTCAGAATTATACCTAAACTTGTAAGCATAACCATATTTACTAAACTTTAGTAAATCATGACGAATAGTCTCATCATTCTTTGTGGTGGACCTGACCAGCGCACACCCAGTGTACCTAATCCCCTAGTCCTTCATTTGACTCACATATTCATGTGAACAAGGAATTAGTCTTAATTTCCCAAAGAAGAAAATTATTATTCATCATACAATACCAGTTACATGATTCCAAGTCTCTGTCCAATTGAAACTTGGGTGATGAGAATCTTTCCTTATTTGGTAAATTCTTGACACTACCACAAACGAAGGAATCAAATTCATATTGCTAACATAGAAACATAGAAACATCAATTTTTCACAAATGCCATTGCAAGGAGATATAATAAAATAAAAAAAATATTTATTTATAAAATGCAGAAAAACTTTTCCTTACAATGCAATTACAAATGAAAACTATGTTACTACATATTTCTAAGCAATCTATCATAACTCTTAAGCAACAACTCAAAAATCCGATCATCAAACCATGCGATTGAAATCCATCTTCGTGACCAGATTCAGCATACTCTTCATTTAAGCTTCATTCCTTTTGCATGATCCTACAAAACATCAAAATGCAACCTTGTCACATCATGTATTAAGAATCAACAATTAGGAACTTAATAGAGTTAGATAGCGGACTTACCTGAAGCAGAACCATACAATCTGACTAAAGTTCTTAGGTAATCAGGGCAGCTTCGATTTCAATGTCCCTTTCCTTGGCAATAGAAACAAACATGCTCATTGGGAATGACATAAGGAACAATCTCAGATTTGGCCTTTCCCTTATGATCAAAACTTTTGATCATGGCCAATTCCTTTCCTTTAGGATGAGGAATCATTTCTGGGATATCTATGTCATTGCCTATGTCAGCTTGAGAGGTAGATCTTCCAGTCAAATTTGCTTGACCATTGCGCCAAATCATTGCTGATTCAGCAGCAATTAGCAAATAAGTAAGATCAATAAGGGCCATGTCGTGATCTGTCATATAGTAGTCTTTAACAAACTCACTATATGACTCGGGAAGTGACTGAAGAACCCAGTCAATAGCCAACTTCCTTGGGAACACGACACCCAACATTCTCAGCCTGTCAATGTGTGACTTCATATCCAAGACATGTGCACACACAGACTTTCCATCCTTGTGTTTGCTATCCAATGGGGCTAGAGTGATCTTGAACTTTTCAAGTCTTCGAACTTGTGGGTTAGGGAGAATAATTGGAGGAGGTGGAGGAAGTGAAACATGATATTGTGGAACATCATCTTCAAGAGGAAAGCTTGTTCCAAGAGATTTGGGAAGACCATAGTTGTCTGAACTAGACATCTACAATTAGTGACCTGTTAGGTCGGTATCCTGGTATATAGGATGATGTTATGATTAGTGATCTGTTAGATCTGTATGACTGTATGTACATGCTAGCTAGCGTATGTTATTTATGTGATGATTGTATGATTGTGGGAAGGTTGAGGCGGTCCTGCTTTGTGCTCTTGGCCAACAGACCATGGGCGGCCCGGATAGACTGAAGGCCCATCGGGGCATACCAGTCAGGCCGAAGGCTCGGCAGACGGTCCAGACATGCTGAAGGCCCGGTAGAGTGGACCAGACATACTGAAGGTTCGGAGAACGGTCCAGACAGGCTGAAGGCGCGGTAGGGCGGACCAGACATGCTGAAGGTTCTGAGAGTGGGCCAGATAGACTGAAGGCCCGGTGAGGGCGGTCCAGTCATACTGAAGACTCTATATGCATGTTGTTTGTTATGATATTGTTCTGATTTGTATGGCGTTGGTATTTTGGGGGAACTCACTAAGCTTCAGGCTTACAGTTGTTGATTTTGTTTCAGGTACTTCAGATGATCGCGGGAAGGCGAAGGCTTGATCGTGCACCTCCTCACATTTCATGATTTTGATTTCTGGGATACTATGATATGAAACTATTTTGAAAACATTTTGTAATAAGTAATGGTTTTTGGATGTTTGAAAAGTTTTAAATTGGCTTGAATTTTATGGATGTTACACATGAGCCTTATGCTCCCTGCACTTTGTGATCAATTATGAACCCTATCGTGTATTTCAAGTATTTGAATCACACAGAAGTAAAAAAGATATAAAATTGAAAATAGAGTAATTGTATTCAAAGAATAAGCTCTCGAATCAAACACAAATTTACGAATGTGACTCTCTAAGTATATAAATGCCCCTACAATTTAACACCATCAATACTAAAGTTGTGGAACATGCGGCAATTACCTACAAAAATTGAAAGAATTTCAGGAATGGAATCAATGAAAGGAACTAGAATCAGTGAATCAAAAATTGTAGCTCATAGTTCATACCTTGAAGGAGAATAGAGATGTTGCAGAAGAAGGTACAAGTCTTGTGAGAAGAATTCGAGGAGAGGTTTCATGTAAGGAACTAGGGTTTCCTTAAACGCGCCGGATGACGAAGGGAACGAACTAGCATACACACCGACGGAATGTGGGCTTGAAACCTCAACATCGTCGGCTAGGTGGAGGAGGTCGATAGCGGTGTGGATGTTTTTCACCGCCGGTAGCAGGACCTCCCAGAGTTCCTGATCGCCGCCGCCTAGAACCTCGTTTCTGACTATAATTCCACAGATACGGGTCCCGAGGATGAAGGTTTTGACATTGTTTTTCACCCAATCCATGGCTCGATCCTGGCTTGTGCTTATATCTCTCAAGAATTCGTTTCCTAGCCCGATAATGATCTTGATTCCCGATCCTTTGAACGCTTTGAGAACTTCATGATCGGCGTCATAGATTCTTGTTGTGCGAGAAAAGAGGAGCGGTGATGATATTAGGGTTTTTTTTGGGTATTGATCAGTGAGAGAGAAGAATGATGGAAATAAGGTAGAGGATAAAATGGCGGCCTTTCAAACTTTTGAGATTTTCATTTTCCCCCAAGCTGCGAAAGAATAAAACACGCGTTTTATTAAATAAAATATAAAGCGAAATCTCTACACGACACTCATTTTAACATAGGTGCCCTCCGTTTTTTAATTTTTTTTGGACACTAGTTTTAGGACACGCAAAAATGTGTGTCCTCTATCCTTCATTTTTTTAAAGGGCAGTTTTCTAGTAGTGATTAAGACCTCGAATCCATCTCATCCAAAAGTTAAAGGGGGCCCCTAAGGTCTATAAAAATGCTTCCTTTACGGCCATGCATGCACCAAGTATGATCTATCCATTTTCTAGGTCTAAAGTGAATAAATGAGCTTCAATCTTTCATGCATGCCTCAAATCCATACCAACTTTCAGATATGAACAATATGATGATCTAGGGACTCTTAGAATCATAAAGTTGCCAACTTTATGGATTCCTAACACTCTAACTCATAAGATCTTGGATAAATATGCATAAAACTTTAGATCTAGCAATAAGAAAACATAAAGCTTGGATCTTGATTACTCACATTGGTCCAGAAGTGTGGCTAAAGGTTGCAAATGAAGCTTTCAAGCTGCAACTATACTTCCATGGTGTTCTCCTCTTCTTCAAACCTCCAAAACTCCATCAAAAGTTCAAGAAACACAAGGAGAGGTTAGGGTTAGGGTTTTACTGAGTTAGGGGATGAAGGAGGCTGGTTTGGAACCCTAAAATGAGTTTTATGGGGTTTAAATATGATGGAAACCCTAAAATATCGTGGGCTTGGGCTGCAGCGCACCTCACGTCTTGAGCCATTATTGCTCACGTCGTGAGCTTAGTTTAAATCAGCATTTCCGTTTAATCGCTTCTCACGTCGTGAGCTCCAACTAGTTTTTCCCCCAAATCCTTTACAACTTCGAACAATCATAACTTCTTCGTTTCAACTCCGATTTCGACGATCTTTATATCCACGAAAATGTGTTGAGAAGCTCTACAACCCTATCAACCCTCCTTTGCCTTGAAACTTACTAAACTTAAACCCAAAATTCATAAAAGGCTCGAACTATCACTTTACAGTTATACCCTTGGGCTCCAAAGCACCAACTGAACTTTCGGATCGCCTAATATACATTACCCACATCCAAAAGGGGTATAAATCTCTCTTTCCACCAAAGCCCGAAGCCTTATGATGATCGATCTTCGGGTCACGGCCCCGAATTAGGAAACGATTCAGAACAGGGTGTTACATGAATGATGATTTTTGAACAAATTTAAAACTTAGTTACGAAAGCAAGACATTTTTCCAATCGGGTAATATTAACCCAAACAGCCGAGTACCACTGTAAGATGTAATTTGAACAAAACATATACTTAAATGGTATTTTGTATTGGGAGAATTTCGTATATACCCTTATTAAACATTAAAATATCATATTTATCCAACTTAATTTCTAAATATCATATTTATCCTTTATAAACTTTCAAATATCATATTTACCCAAATCTTATTTTTTTAATATTTTTAGACACCTTTTTAATAATTTTAAATCTCTATTTATATTAATTGACTATTATACCCTCTTATAAACCAAATTTAGAATACCAATACTAACCACAACCATCGCTTGAGAAAGAAACCAAATTCAATCCATAATTTAGGGTTTTTCAATCACAATTTGTTGTTATATAGGCAAATCAACATTAATCAAATTAGGGTTCTTGCTTTCCACATAACTCTCAAAAACCATATTTGTGAATATACTTTAGAAAGCGTTTCTTGGGTTTCTATCGATACTGTAATTAATTGGCATGGAAGATTCACTTTCTTAATCCTTTCTTTATATTTTTTTCTTTTTACAATTTTTTATATTTGAAGTGAGGAAACTCCCTATATACATCTCCAATAATTGACTAAATTTTGGGATTTTTAGATTTGGTAAATTAAGTCTTCGAAGCTTTTATGAGATGGTTTTACGAAATCTCTTATTGTCTGACTCATAGGTTGTTTGACCAATTATTTACTTCGAATCCAATTTGTTCTTCAAAGTTCATAATCAACGATCACGAACACATGATTTGAAAATTAACTTTTTGTTTATATTCATGATTTGAAAGATTAATGATATTTTGAAGTTAAAGTAAAAATAAGGATTTAAAATAATTATAATATATTTAAAAAATAATAAAAATAAGTATTTGGACAAATATGATATTTTGAAAGTTTGTGAAGGATAAATATGATATTTAGGAATTAGGTTGGACGAATTTGATCTTTTGATGTTTAATAAGGGTATATATGAAATTCTCCATTTTGTATTCAAATACCTTAGTTCACTATATTTTTGTACCGATTAAACTTGATATTTTTTGAACAATTTTAAAGGAAAACCACTCTAAAACCCTATGTATTTTACTTTAATGCCTAAATAAACCATTATACTTATTTTATGTCCATTTTAACCATTATTATTTCTCACATTTATTGTTTTAATAAACCTACATGGTCATCCTTAAAGAACCGGTAACAAAAATGTTTTGCACCTAATTCTCCTGCTTCAATTATTACGATCTCCTTCCTCTTCTTCTTTTATGTTCGTTTTCAACCTTAAATAACTGAGCTCTCCCATCAGCACATGAACACAAGTGAGCCAAGAGACAGAAAAGTAACTCCAATACATTCTTTTCAACCCCGTTTATCTCTAGTTCCACCAGCTCGAAGACTGCACCAGCTTCCACAAGCGAGTCGATTAACATTCTTAAGAATGCTTCCGTTGCTTGTGGTGAGGTTCTTTTCCTTATGACGTTTACTGTTTGTTTAAAGAAATCGAACCTTAATCTCTCTAAAACACTTGTAATCGCTACTTACATGACCATTTTGAGCAGCGAAATTGCATGTGTTTGGACATCAATGATTAGATCATCTCCTATCATGTTGTCAAAACCTAAAACCCATAGTAAGGAATCAATTAAATCATGATCTTCTTTGGCGATATGCTTTTTCTCAGGGATAGTTAGCCAAGAAAGATGAAGAATTTTGAGTGCATGGCCGAGTCCTACAGTAATAGTTAGACTTTCCTTATAAAACTTTGTTATCAAGGAAATCATTGCACCATTCGTGCCTGCGTCAATCAAGCACCGTCTGTTCTTCTCACCCTCTCTCGCGAGTAAATGCAAGGTGTCCAGCGAGATTGCATGAAGCTCCGGTGACTTCAGGTTGTGGAGAAGTTTCATAACATGATATTTGTTAAGAATAGGGCAATAGGTTAATGTAAAATCTCTAATTATGTATTATGGCAACTTAGGTGTATGTATCCATTACAAGTTAAAATGTAATTTTGTTATTTTGAAGCAATGATCAAGACCTGCACATTCTAACTGTTATAAAATGGTTTTGTGAATAATTGGATTGTTTCAGGTTCCTTTGTTATGGTTGGACATTTTTACCTTTTTGTTATAGTTGGACAGTTTTAACGTTTTTGTTATGGAATGGAATCAAGATTAGAATGGAATGAAGAATAGAATGTAATTTAATAGATTGTAACATCAAATAGAACAGGAATGGAATGGAATCAAAAAATGAACAGTAACAACAGCTGCATAGGAAGATTGATTCCAGAACAGGGACTGAAAAGAGAACATGACCAATCACCAATTTGTTAACTTCTAAGAACATGACTGTAATTAAAACTTCCATTACTAACAATGTGGACAGGAACTGCTCCCCTGAAAAATAACTTCAAATTTTTGAGTCAAACAAAAGAGAAACCAGAACATTTTTATGTTGCAAATTTTTTTTTTGGATGTTCACGATTTTGCCCTTGATGATCATTTGGGTTTTAGCACACCAAACAGCCACCATTAACAGAAAAATGATTATAATTACATGTTTTCAAGAGTACATTTTTCTGTTTTTTATGATGTTGACAAATTTACCCATGGTGAGGAATTGGGTTTTTAACACAACAAACGACCATCATTAACAGCAAATTGAGTATATTTACATGTTTTTGTCCAAACCAAACAAAACTAAACAGAAACAAACTTAAATTGAACCAAATAAAAGAAATAGAATCGAATGAAACAAACACATTACAGGTTGCATTTTTGTCTCAAAACAAGACAGTTTTGCCCCATACATGACATGACAGTTAAGCTTTTTGAACTGATGTTTTCATGTTGATCAAATACACCAATCTCATGATATATTGCTTCTGTTGTGTTCTTGTTATCTCATGTTATCACAATCACTTGAATCCCAGCTGCTCTGCAGTCTTCAATGGCTTGTCTAACTTCCTTACGTGGAGGATCCTTCACAGATAAATCAATACCGCAATTTACTTTAAGACATTGTACTTTGTAAATCTACGTATAGAAATGAAGACTAAGCATATAGCTGTTTACCCTGAGTCCAGCTAAGCCAACAAAGATCAAGTTACTTTTGATTGAAGAGTAATTTGCTGGATCAAGTAAAAGGTTATGAGCAAGACGATCTTCATCACCATTATATGTAGTGAACTGTGGAGGATCTTCTTTGTATGCGAAACCCAAAACACGTAATGCAAAAGAGGAAAGCTCGTTAAGGCTATCTAAGATAGGTTTTTTTTGACTTGTTGTCAAGTTCCACAACAGAACCATCAAGTAATTGGATGTAGAAACTCCTTTCCAATGGGAACTCATGCCTTCGACGAACAGATTAAACAACAAAGCTTGATCGATTACCTTGTTTTCGTGAAGCTTCCCCTGATCGAAGAAGATTTATGGTCGAGCCTGCTTTGTTTCTTCTTTTCGGTATGTCCGATGGCAGCCTATAAATGACGAAGGGTTTTCCCGTACAGTGATCAGAAACGTGTTTAGGGTTTACCGGATGAAATTAAGGATTAAGCTCATCTGCGATTTCGCATTTCCATCTGCGAATTGTAAGTTCGCAGATGGAACAGTCCATCTGTGATTTGGTGTTTTGTATCTGTGATTTCGTAGAGTTTTAGTATAAAAACGTTTTTTTTTTCTTCATTTTTCACTATTTTTTTTAGAGAAACTCTCTCCTAGCGATTTCCTTAGATCCATAATGGACGATTTCATCAACAATCCCAAAAAGGAGTATATATACAGCGAAATAACAACAAAAATGATAATTTCTTGAAATTTTTTATATATAATAAGGTTATTTCGTAGTTAAACCCTATAAATTTCGTAGTCAAAATATATATAAAAAAACAAAAAAAATTCATAAAATCGCAGGTGAAACGAGAGGAAATCGCAGATGGACATAGTCCATCTGCGATTTTAGGCTGGAAAAAGGATATATATACAACGAAAAAAAAAACCATCTGCGAACGTACAAGTGGTTAAAGCACATTTGTGCTTTAGCCACTTGTATGTTCGCAGATGGCATGGCGAAATCGCAGATGGGTATAGGCTTATACCCATCTGCGATTTTAGTGGTTAAAAATGCAATTTGAGTTTTTTTTGGCTATTTTCCAGTAATTAGTGTATTAGGCTAAATTTGCAATTTTCTCTATTAATAATAGTTAAAATGGACATAAAATAAATATAATGGTTTATTTAGGCATCGAGGTAAAATACATAGTGTTTTAGAGTTGTTTTGCCCAATTTTAACACCCCGCTCCCGAGTTGTAGCAAAGAAAAGAAGAGAAAAGAAAAGAAAGTAAGGAGAGAAAAGAAGAGAAAATAAAGGAAAACAAAATTTTCATTTGTGCTCCCGAGTTCGAGAGAAATAGAAGGAAAGTTAAACATTTTGTTCTTTCTTTTCAAATCCTTCCAAATCGGAAGGAAAGTTAGGAGAGAAAGTTTTTCTTCCATTTGCTTCCACTTCCTTCCTTTAATGAAACCCGGGAGCACCAATCTCTCTTACTTTCCTCTCATTTCCGTCCGTTTCCTTTCTTTTCTCTCCTTAAGTTGATCTCGGGAGCGGGTGTAAAAGTTAATTAGCTGATATACCTGGTAAGTCATTTTCCCCTTTTACCCTCGCTCAAACAATGCAGAGAATCAGAGATGGTGCTCCAAGCTCCTGTCATTCGACGTCGTCCGATTATCTTCACCATTTCCTAAACCTCAACAACTACTTTCTTCCCCCGTTACCACCTCCGCCGCAGTCTCTTCCATTCCTCTGTCCCAAATTACTCATTCTATGATTCCTCCCAATTTTGGTTCCCTGCTATTCTCTGCCCCTTCAACATTACAAGTTACATCAAGCTCTAATAGGTCTTATTCACTTCCTGTCTCTGTAAGTTAGGGTTTATATTTTGCTCGATATTTTTGAATTTGGTATTATATTATGATACAAAATCCGATGAATTGAGGTGGGATAGCTTATGTAAAAATTTGGTTGTTACTATGAACAACAGTTTGCATTCTCTGAGATGCTTACTAGAAAAATGTAGCAAAAACGAGAATCTAATCACCCAAATCCACGCTCATGCCACAACCCTAGGTCTCTTTCGCACTCAACAAGATTTCGCGTGTAAGCTACTCAACATATACGCCAAAAAGTTAAACAATCCAACCAAAGCTCAGGGGATCTTTGATCAGATTCATAACCCAGATATAGTTTCATGGACTTGTCTCATGTCTCTTTACTTGCAAAACCAACAACCCTTCAAAACGCTCTCTTTATTTTCTAACATGATCGTGTCAACTGGGTTGAACCCAGATGGGCATTGCATCGTGGCTGCACTTTCAGCTTGTGGCTCTGCTAAGAATCTGGTGGTTGGGAAGATAGTTCATGGGATGGTGTTGAGATATGAGTTGGGTGGTGAAGAACCCATTGTTTCCAATGCTTTGATTGATCTCTACAGTCGAAATGGTCAAATAGGTTTAGCCAGGAGAGTGTTTGAATCCATGGTTGTCAAAGACGTTGCTTCCTGGACAAGTTTGCTAAATGGCCATATCATATGTGGTGATATTGTTTCTGCTGGCCAAGTGTTCGATGAAATGCCTGTGAGAAATGTCATCTCTTGGACTGCCATGATAGTGGGCTATGTCCGAAGCAAAAACGTTATCCATGGATTAAAACTGTTTAGGGAGATGAGAAGTGATTACATTTATCCTACTTCAATCACAATAGTAGCTGTTCTTTCCGGTTGTGCAGATGTTGGTGCCCTTGATTTTGGTGGATCATTGCATGGATACATTAACAAGATATCAAATCTTGTCACTGATGTCTCAGTGAACAATGCTTTGATAGATATGTATTGTAAAGGGGGAAACCTCGAATTGGCCACAAGGGTATTCATGAAAATGTATAAAAAAGATGTCTTTTCTTGGACAAGTATGATTTCAGGATTAGCTCTTCATGGGAAAGGAAGATTAACACTTAAAGTGTTTAATGATATGGTATCAAGTGGAATGACCCCAAATGATGTTACATTTTTATCAGTTCTATCAGCTTGTGGTCATGGAGGACTAATTAAGGAAGGAATGTCTCTTTTTACCAAAATGGTTCATGATTATGGTTTAAAACCAACAATGAAACACTATGGTTGTATGGTGGATCTTGTTTGTAGGGCAGGGGATTTAAAAGAAGCACTCAGGTTGATTGAGATGATGCCTTTTGAACCAGATGCTGTTATCTGGAGATCTGTTTTGAGTGGTTGTATGATGAAAAGAGATGTAGGGTTAGCTGAAATTGTAGCAAAGAAAATAGTGGAATTAGAACCTTATGATGATGGAGTGTATATTCTTGTTTGGAATTTATATCGGTTAACAAACAAGTGGGAAGATGCATTAAAGACAAGAAAGGTTATGAGAAGTCAAAAGATTAAGAAACAGCCTGGGTGTAGTTGGATTGAGATTAATGGTTTTGTTCATGAATTTACTGCAGAGACCACAATTCATTATGAGTTTATGCATACTATTTTACATGTTTTAGGTGAACAACAAACAGTCTGAGATAATATAAATGCTTACACTTATGAATTAAACTAATTTGTCATGAATTCATGTATCATTTTCAACAAATTCAACTTATATAATATAGCAAGATTACTTGTAACTTGTAACTTACAGTTTGAAACATTTGCAGCAAGAAAAGGTCAATGTTCAAGATTTAAAATTGGCATTAGAATACTGAATACCTAACTTCAAGAATCAAGATCAAGAAGAAAAAATTATGCTACACATTATAGAAAAGGGGTAATAAACTATTGGGCATCTATTTAGTAGAGGGGTATTTTAGGTATTTACTTACTGTATTTTGTTATAGCAGATTGCTTAGGAAGAAGGATAGGATCAATCTGGTAGTTATACCTTTGGGATAGGCTAGGCTGTCAAAATCTGTAGCAAATCTTTAGGGCTGTTTATTTGGTGTTTTGATTTTTGAGTGATTTCAATCAAATCAATACATGAAAACTTTTGTATATCTATCTATCTGTTGTTGTTTGTTGATTTTATCCTATAAGTCTAGTTCATAGCAAATTATATGTTTGAGTTAGTGCAACTCAAAAAGTGAAACATGTATCTACTAGGCCTACAATTCATGCCTTGACCTTGAGATTGAGATTTGAGTTTGTTTTACAAAATTAGCTAATATATTTCGATTTGTATATACATTTGGTCACTGAGTTTTTTTTTTCGTCCATATTTACCCTTTCAACTTGTTAAACTGTATACATTCAGTCCTTATGACCGGCTACTCCAGGTTACCCGGTAAAAATGACTTAATAGGGTAATATATTTCTCACTTTGTACACATTTAGTCCTTAATATTTTTGTACACATTTAGTCCTTTTTTTTTTTTTTTGCAAAATAAGTCATTTTTTTGTACTCATTCAGTACTTATGAATGATTTTAGTTTTTTCTCACAAAATCTTACGTGGGACATTCATTAATGAGGTGTATGGAGCTTTTGATGCTTATATCCATCGCGATCTCGACTGCTTGGTTGCTTATGTCATGTGTTCTGAACGTCATAACTTCTTCATATAATCTCGGATTTTAACGATCTTTATATCCATGCGTTCGTATTTTAGTCTACTACAACTTTCATTTAGATTACTCCCATTAAAAAATAATATATTTTTACTTACGATTTTTATATCCATACGCGATGACGGATTTAGTATGGTCCCGATGTTGCACCGACAACACCTGTTTTTTCTGTTCGCAGTGGAAAATTTTTCGCTTTTTTTTTACGTTTATACCTATTTTCCATGTATCGGCAACACCTATTTCATCTCGGCAACACCCTGTCTATACGTTTTTTATGAATGCATGTATGTATGTTTTTTTTATAAAATCGTTAGTAAAAATATATTACATTTTAACGAGAGTAATCTTAATGAAAGTTGTAGTAGACTCAAAAAATGAACACGTGGATAAAGATCATTAAAATCTGATATCGTATGAAGAAGTTACGATGTTCAAAATACAAGACCTAAGCCAAATCACAAGACTTACGCAACCAAGCAGTCGAGATCGCATTGGACATAAGCATCAACTACCCCAAGCACCTCATCAATGATTGTCTCACGTAAGATGTCGTGAAAAAAACCTAAAGAAATCATTCATAAGTACTGAATGAGTACAAAAAAAGGACTTATTTTGAAACAAAAAAAAAATGTTAAGGACTAAATATGTACAAAAATATTAAGGACTAAATGTGTACAAAATGAAAAATATATTACCCTATCAAGTCATTTTTCCCGGCTAACCTGGAGTAACAAGTCATAAGGACTAAATGTGTACAGTTTAACAAGTTTAAGGGGTAAATGTGGACGGAAAAAAAACTCAGTGACCAAATGTGTACAAATCGAATAATATGTTACCCTTTTAAGTCATTATCCCTTAATAATAAAACATACATTATTTACACTTGACCCCCTTTAGAATGTTGCCATCTAATTATTTTTGCCATTGTTTTTTTTGGTTATAATGTTAGTAGTTTTTACTTTATAATCAGATATTTATTTAATTTATAATATTATTTTTTGATTTTTTTTGTTCTTTTGTATCATACAAACGCTCAATTTAAATTAGAGGATAAATTGTTTACTTTTAAAGTTATTGATTGAGAATTTGAGCTAGTTATCGTTTGTCTAAATGGTAAATTAGTGCCATATGTTTTATTTTGGTAAGTGCGTAATGAAAGGTTTCATTGGAAGTCTTGCATTCCTTCTTTTCTTGCTTACATTGCTTAAATAAATTAGATATAGATTGTTTAGAAGATATAGGAACATGACATTGCTTTATAGGAACATGACATTGCTTAACATTTGAACTTAATATTTTAAAATACCAAGTTACCCGTCAGGCCATAAGGGGCGTGCTTAGTATGGACCACAAATCGTACCATATATATATATATATATATATATATATATATATATATATATATATATATATATATATATATATATATATATATATATATGTGTGTGGGGACCACAAATCATACTATATATATATGTGTGTGTGTGTGCGCGCGCGCGCGTGCGTGTGTGTGCTCATCAGCATCCCATATGGCTGCTGATTGTTGCAAATTTCGAAAATAAAAAAAAATTTGTCAAATTTTTTTTTGAGCCTAGATATGGCTTAGACACACTGTTTTAAGAAAATTGATGTTTTTGGTGTTGAAAAATGATGAGTTGATTATGAGTTCGCAAGTTTAGTTTATAGTCTGTACATGATTTCGTTTGAAAACGAATCGGAATGAGGTTTTTTTCAAAGTGTAGTTTATAGTTTATACATGATTGTAGACTATATTTTTGTCATTTTGATTTCATATTCATTGACTTGCAGTCCCCCAAAGTTGTGATATTAAAGTTAAAAATTTTCTATTTTTCAGTTTTTTTTTTTTTTTTTTTTTCAATGAGTTTTAAAACGCGCATATCTAAATCATTTGAAGTCAGATTAGTATGCAATTTTTTCCAACGTGTAATTTAGAGTTTGTACATGTTCTTAGACTATAATTTCGTCATTTTTGGTTTCATATTCATTGACTTACAGTCCACATGTAGTTTAGAGTTTGTACATGATTTTAAACTATAATTCTGTCATTTTTGATTTAATATTCAACGGCGTATAGTCCCCCGAAGTTGGGATATTAAAGCTGAAAATTTTCAAAGTTCAACCCACTAAGTAATTACCAAAAAATTCCTATTTGGTAATTACTAATTTTTAGCCACTAATTTTGATGAGAATAATTATCAGATTTGAGAATGTAAGAACAATTTTTAGCCACTAATTTTACAAGATGACAAACTTGTAAATATATGAAAGTTCATATCGAAACATGAAAAATATAGTGTTTACAACAAGCCTTTTAGTTGTTGGGGTTGTTTGATTCGTGGAACATGGTGGTTTTGCAATGGAAAAGAAAATTTTCCCATTTGTTTGGTTAATAAGTGGATTTTTTAATTCTATTGATTAGTTCATAGTTATATACATAGTCACATGGTTCGCTAAATTGGCCACAAACCATGAACTGGAACGATTCAAACTGGATCGCGGTACAAAAGCGTACAAATCGCCGGTGGTTCGCGATCTGGATCGCTATGGAAGGCGTACAAAATTTTGTGCCAAAATTCGATGGTTTGATGTACCATTTATTCATGGTTCGCAAATTAAATGGTGTTGGAACACGAACTAGACATCGAACCTGAGATTCCTCGTTCGATTTCCATTAATTAGTAACTTTAATTTTCGCTTTTCACATAAGCATTAATAGTTATGACTTCCATTTTCACATAACATTAATACTTCACTTCATACTAATAGTCATTAGACTTAATTTCTTATTTGGAACTTTAGTTTTACTCACTATATATACCGATTTCTATCATCCTCATCAAAAGATCCTAATTTTCGCTTTATGTTCTAAATTATTTTGAATTTTTTACTATGGTGTTTTGTCATATGGGTTATGTATTAAAGTATTTTCACTGAATATTGAATATTTGATTATTAATATCGGTATTATTTTTTGGAATTAATATAATTTATTTTTTATATGGTGCATCATACCACTATAATTGGTACATCGTACCCGAGCGAACCAAAATGAGCCTACCCCCTCGTACCGGATTTTAGAGACCTAGCAAACTGCGAACCGCGAACCCGTTCACGTACCGGAGCGAACCCAATTCCATGTGACTGGTTATATAATGTTTAACCATTTTTTAAATTTTTTTATCTAGTTTTCTTTAAATTTTTTGAGGAAAAGAAGGTATTGTGAAACTTTCTTGTTTGAGTCTTTTACCTAATTGACCCCACCGTTTTCTATCGGTGATGAAGTGAAGGTATATTATACTTTGTTTATATTGTTTTATTGGTTTATAGATTTTGTTTAAAATTGTTATTTTATTGTTCTAGATAGGAACTATGGAAGCAAATGTTTTGAGAAGAACAATTAGTGGGGTTGCAATGATCAACAAGGGTAAAGTTTGAATTTGCCCTTTGACATGAAATCGATAAAGGAGATAAATATATTAGATGTCGTTAATATACGTGAATACAATTCGTACACATCTAAGTACACCATTGTAAACGATATAGGTAGATTGAATGTCGTAAGAGGGCTCCAAGCTGTACTTTTCAATTCTGACGATGTAGTCTACGATGTTACTCCCGGATGTTACACATCGCTCTGCGAAGGTGATGAGTTATTAAGGTTACAACACAATGCACTAAGCGGAAAATTATTCAAACAATTCAAATAAATTAGGGCACATGCAACCTAGTTAGATCTATGTCTTTCAAGAATAGACACATACTATGAACCCTAGGTTATAAAACTTTTCCTATGAACTAATCAAATCATAAGAACAAGAAAAACTAACATTTAAGATTGTTGTTGTAAACAATCTTGAATCCTTGCTTGAAAGCCTTTGGTAGCAAGTGCCACAAGTGTCACGCTTCTAATGGTTCACAAACACACTTAGCAAGAGGATGAGATATGTGAGAGGAGGAGGAAGCTTCAATTTTCGGCTATTATTCTAGGGTTTAGACTAGCCGAAATCAGGAGGGGTATAACCCTTTATATAGTTGTGTTAGCTTAGAGCCAAAGTTAGGGTTTTAAGGAGGAAACCCTAATTCCTTAGCTTAAGGCCTAAGCAGCCCGAGAACTCCATCCAAGAGGCCCTTGGACGAAAGTTCTAGGGCTTTCCTAGAAGATTTCGTCCAACCCATCTAGGAGGGTTCTAGAGCCCAATTCCACAACTATCAATAAATTGCCAAACAACTCCTACACTTTTAATTAATACAATTAATCCCAAAACTAATCCAATTAATTTCTGATTAACTATTAATTAAATAATATGATTTTCAATTAATATATTATTTCCATAATACATTAATAAATCACTCATTCCAATTTATTAATCAAATAATAAATTCTTCCTCTTCCTCAATAGGTCATCCTGTCTAGTTGCTAGTATATAGGTACCCAAAAGGACTGTGCTACTATCAATTCAAGTATATACAAATTATAGTTATGGGCTTAGACACCTAATCTAACAGTCTCCCACTTGGATAAGTCTAATAACTATAACTACCAATATAACTACCAAATTGATCAGCAAATTGTAGCTACCAAAAGCCGTTGTCGAACTCTGACCTAGTCAGTAACGTGTCCTTAGATTAGTGATCAAATATTCATCCATTCTACAAGATATCATATGGACATAAGACATGAATTATAATCATTCTCTATGTCCAAGATTTGTTTCCCGATTTCTGATTTATGACGACTGATATCAGACTACTAATTGAACACATCAATTCAGTCCAGGCTTGGCCAAGCGCTTTAGATGTCGACATCAAATCATCGAGGGGCCCACATATATCGATTTTCCCGTTAAGGAAAAAGGAACGGATAAACTTTAACTTATATGCTTGTACTATTCACTCATCAAATCATTCACAACAATACATTTTATAACATCAAGTTACTGATGCGTTTACGTATTATCAATGTACAACTGACTCGTAAACAACAACTTATATATCTTTGTTTCAAGAATATAATATATTATCGTCTCAAAATTACTCGTGATAAAATCCATGAAGTAATTCTATGAGCGGGGGTTTATCTAATACTCAAAATCCCCATTTTCCAAGTACTCATGAACATTGCAGCAAAACCATTGCTATTTCTAATCTCCATAGACAATCTACAATCCATTTCATGACAGTCTTAATTCGCTACTTACTTCCAAAAGTACGATCGACTGTGGATGTTTTAATAATCCAATTATTCGAGAAGTAAAACATGCAAAGTGAAACACAAAAATAACCTAATTAACTATGGTCTCAAAACTATTGAATATAAATAAAACTCTTATTATTTAATCACCATATTAATTGGACTTTATTCATTGTATAATGTTTCGAGTAATCAACTAAACACTTGAATTAAACATCAGTCATGCCATGTTATAAACATCCATACTATGTTTCTCTATGGTCCTTCCTTTGTGAACAGATCGATTGGATACTATCCAAATGATGCTCATTTCAAAATTTCAAATTTTTGTTACTACTAAATGTGTTAGAGTTCAACCTTGCACGCAATGTCTTTTTGTGATGACGAGGCGTTAAAATCACCGAGACTTAGCCAATGATATCACAAAATTTTCCATTGAAACTTTGTTACTAAAAACAATTTCATGGAAATGAAGTCTTAAATTCAAGATACACTCCTTGAACACCTTCCTTGCATTAAAGTTTCTAACTCACATGTAGGTTTCAATAACCAACTTGATGGATTTTGAGCATATCTACATTCCTATGTGATCATGCAACCCTAATTGCTTTGGATCTATGTTTTTCTCTATTGAACATACAAATTGAATACCAAAGCAATAATCCTATATACTAGCATACAATTTCGAAATTCACATATGAAATAGGATTAGAAAATTACCCCACTTGATATATTGTAATAACAAGTATAATCCTTGCTTGATCTTGACCTTTGAAAGCCTAGTGTCTCAAGTGTTGCACCTCTAATGGAGTCACAAACACCAATAGCAAAGGATGAAGGAGAGAGGTGGTTAGGCACTATGATTTTCAGCTAGGGTTTCTCCAAGAAAAGGTTAGGCCGAAAATCTCATGCTAAGGGGTTTCTTATATAGTTGAGGCTGCTAGGGTTTTCAGTTGGAAACCCTAATTTCCTTGCTTAGGCCTTAAGCAGTCCATGGACCTCCACAATAGAAGCCTTGGAGGAATTCTATAGGGCTTCCTATAGATTTTGTCCAGTCCTCCCAAAGGAGTCCATCAGCCCAACTTTGCAATTATCATTGATTTGCAAAACCAGTCCCCATTCTTTTAATCAGTTCCTTTAATCCCAAAATTAATTCCTAATTAATTTCTGATTAAATACTAATTAAATAATATGATTTCCAAATAATATATTAATCTTATAATATATTAATAAAATCATTTTGAGTACCAATTTATTATTTCAAATAATAAGTCCTACTCCCTCTCCACTTGTCATCCTGTCAAGTTGCTATGGTAAAGGCAACCCAAAAGGACCATGCTACAATCAAATCAAGTACATACCAATTATAGTTATGGGCTTAGACACCTAATCCAACAGTCTCCCACTTGGATAAGTCTAATAACTATTATTGCAAGTATAACTTCAGAATTTGACTAGCAATCGTAGCTTTCAAAAGCCGCTGTCGAACTCTGATTTTATCAGCAACGCGTCCCTTAGATAAGTGATCAAATATCTCACCGTTCTATAAGATATCGTATGGACACGAGACATGGATTATAATCAACCTGTCCAAGGTTTGTTTCCCGATTTTCGATTTGTGACGACTAACAACAGACTACAACTGAACACATCAACTTAGTCCAGGCTTGGCCAAGCGCTTCAAGTGTCATCACCAAATCATCGAGGGACCCATAGATATTGCTTTTATCCCATTTATGGTAAAAGGAACAGATAAACTTCGACTCATATGCTTGTACTATTTACTCATCAAATCACACACAACAATACGTTTTATAACATCAAGTTACTGATGCATTTACGTATTATTAATGCACAACCGACTCGTAAACAACAAGTGATATGTCTCCGTTTCAAGAATATAAGATATCATCGTCTCACAATCACTAGTGATAAATTCCATGAAGTGATTCAAATGAACGTGGTTTAATCCAATACTCAAATTCCTATTTCAGGAGTACTCATGAACATTGGAACAAACATTTGTTATGTTTAAGCACTTAGACAATCTACAATCGGATTCATGACAATCTTAATTCACTACTTACTTCCAAAGTATGATTAACTGTGGATGTTTGAATAATCTTATTATTCGGGAAGTAAAACATGCGAAGTGAAACACAAGAATAACCTAATCCAATACGTTCTCAAAACTTTTGAATATAAATAAAACACTTATTATTTAATCACCATATTAATTAGAACTTATTCATTGTTTAATGTTTCAACTAATCAACTTAATACTTGAATTAAAATATTAGTCATGCCATGCACAAAACATGCATACTATGTTTATCTATGGTCCTTTCTTTATGAAACATATCAATTGAACACATTTTCAATGATGCTCATTTCCCAATTCCAAATCCTTATCATAGGTTCAAGAATACCAAATTCTTGCTACCATTAAAATGTGTTAGATTCTAAACTATCATGCAATGATCCTTGTAAAGTGAAGGCACCAAAGTCACAGAAACTTTGCCAATGATATTACAAAACATTCCATTGGAGATTTGTTACAAAGCAATTCCATGGAGATAAAGTCTCACATTCAAGGAGCATTCCTTAAACATCCTTCTTGCATTAAAGTTTCTAATCTTACTCACAGATCTTTATGGCCAACTTCCACTATGGAAACATTTCCATATTCCCATATGACAATCAATTATGAACAAGAGTTACCTCTTTTCAGAACATGTCAATATTCTCCTTCCAAAATTATACTATACTTCCAACTGTCCACAAGTAACCAATCTTTAGTGAACCTCAGATTGTCCTTGACAATTGTTTAATAACTTTAGTCATATCAAGTTCTAGTCCCTTTTCCCTCTTAATGCGCTAGGCATTTGGAAAATTAGAACGAGTGAATATTATAGCATATGTAATCGATCCTATACTCGAAGCATATGGGATTCGATACATAATGTCTTACATAAATACATGATACTTGATCAGTCTTTTGCTATAATATTTCCACATATAGAATTTCCTGTATTGAATCATTTCAACATAATATTCATATATGTCCATGACTAAGTTCTATTAAAATTTCAATCTAAACTTTTAGATTCGAAATGAAGTATTAGTACCCTCTCCCATAAGCCTTACTATAGTGAAACAAACTTTCAAACTTTGCACTTTGCAAATTTGTAATCTTTGTTTCCTATAAATAGTATCGTGTACTTGCAACACTCAGTACAATAATTATGCTCCCACTAGCACAACAATTATACTCTTGCCAGCATAACAATTATGCTCCCACTAGCTTTGACATGTACCCATAAATCAGCTGGACTTCTAGAAATCATACTTATTGACTTTCTTACCAAAGTTCAAATTTCTGATACGTGGTGCTTCACTAAGTCTTTATATAGATTTCTCAAGCTCACACACAATTCATTAGATAGCTCATGCGTGTGTCTAAACCTTTTCAGAACTTATAGCAATAAGTCTTGAGTGTTCAAACTATTTGCCATTTCTCACAATTCGAACTATGAAGAGGGATGTCGTAATCATACTCGAATTTAAGAATTCAATTATCACAACTGCCAACTCTTCAAAATCTACAGGTGAAAGCGTTTCCTCACAATCATTTTCATACCACTTAGATTTTATGGTGTATGTGTTCCTATCCATGTGAATTTGTCTTTTCCAATCACTATCATAAGACAAGGTTTATGACAAATTCAAACTCATATGGACTGAACTTACTTAATCTTAATTTCTTGCCATCCGGTAGCAATGTGCACAAGGGCCTACCAGTGCTTCCAAGTTATTGAGCAGCTCACCCATACAGATCAATGTACTTTCACTGATCAAGGTGCTTTTCCTTATGCAATCAAATAAGAATTCATAGAACTCACATGGATAGTTAACTTAACTGGAATGGGCATAGAAACAAGAATATGTCAACACGATAGGTTATCAACCTCAGGTCGTGTGCTAGTGATAACTAAAAAGTTTATTCTTGATTAGTTCCTGAAACTATTCAAGACCATTAAGACTCCCACTGACCTCTTGACATATAAGATTCTCTGTCAAGGGACATTCCTTGACAAACAAATATTCAAGGGTTAGTGAGTGTTCTTATCAATAAAAACACTTCATATAATTGGTCTTAGTTGGTCTTTGTTTTAGCCAAAACATCACAACTATCAATTTCAAATGTGCAAGAGTAAGAAAACATTTCTACTCCACATTTCATGAGGCGTTATAAACCTACTTAGAACTTGTTACTCAAGGTACAACTTGGAGTTACTAGAGTTTTGGAACGAAGTATGACTCATCTATTGATTGAACTATTTCAACAATTCCCGATTTCTCTTCTTAGCCATACAATTGCACTAAGGTGTCCTTAGAGGATTAATTGTGACATGGTTCCATGATCATTAGGATGATCATAAACATGATACTAAAGTACTCTCCTTTCTTTTCAGATTGGAGAAAATTTTATCTTTCTGCCCAATTTGATTTTTCCTATTCGTTCTGCTATACATTGAAACTTTTTAATGTATCAAAATTACACTTAATCTTATAACTATAATCATATTTACTGAACTATCTATAACCCCCCGATTCTTAGGTATTGATTTTATAAGAATTTTCTTGTTTCCAAGGTCTACTCGACGAGTTGGTTGCCCTACTCGTCGAGTAGCAGTGGGTTGGTCCGTGTGATTTAGTGACCTACTCGCCGAGTCCAAGAGGGGACTCGATGAGTAGGAGCTGACAGATTAAACCCTAAATTCCGGGGTGTTGCACCCTATTTAAAGGATCATTGGCATCCCCCAGCCTCCCCTTTACAGCTTCTTGGCACCCTTAAACCCTAAATCGTGTGTGTGTGTGTGTTTCTTTGGTGTAATAGAGCTTGGAAGAGAGATCTTGGTGAGGAACACTTGGAGGAAACAAGCAAAATCGAAGCTAGGGACTCGTGGGAAGCAAAGATATACATCAGTTGACACTCTCTGGAAGGTATTAAGCTGTCTCTTTAGCTCATCTCATCTTTAACCTCTTTTTGGGTGGGTTTTAGGAAAGGCTTTTGTGTTTGAGCCAAGATCTGAAGTTCCAACTTCAGATCTGGACTCCCTTTGGTCTCTAGATCCATAAAGGTAGCAGCTTTGGCAAGTATGAGCCTTCCCTCAAGAGTTAAACTTCATTTCAAGCTTAGTTTTGTCATTTTAGGGCCTTAAAGCTTTGCATGCACGTCAATTTTGCAACTTTACATGATAAGCAGGCCTTGGAAGGTTGGATCTGCAATCTGGAGCCTTTGCATGGCTTAAAAAGCATCTGTATGGACAAAGGTCTGAAGGGACTCGGCAAGTGTCATGGTCGACTCGGCTGGTCTAATGAATTTGGTTGTGGGCTCGACGAGTCGGATGAGTAACTCGGCGAGTCCGATGAAGATTGCCCTGGACTCGGCGAGTCAGTGAGTGACTCGGCGAGTTGGTGAAATTAGGCATGAACTCGGTGAGTAGTTGAGGGTGCTCGACGTGTTGAGGCTAACATGGACTGTTGATCTTTCCAGTTGACTTTGACTTTGACCAAGAGTTGACCAGTTGACTTCTGGGGGTATCTCGGGAATTTATGAACTGTGGGATGTGTTGGATATAGGTGGTGGAGTTGGTGGTGGTGATCCGAGAGTTGAGCTTTCTATTTCCAGTCGGCAGTTGCGAGGTGAGTTATCCTCACTATACTCAAGGGTCTAAGGCACCAAGGCCGGCCCTTTGGATTTTTATCTGGTTATGTTATGCTGGTATGAATTGTTAGATCGGTATCCTAGAGGGTAGGATAATATTATAAGGTATGTGGTATGATCTGTTAGATCGATATCCTGGTAGATAGGATGGTATTATGTGCTATGTGGTATGATCTGTTAAATCAGTTGGTCTTTATAGACTGTTATGTGATTATCTGTTATATGTGCACATGTTTGTTTGGCGGTTGAGGCTTATCTGCTTTGTGTTAAAGCCAATAGACCTGGGCATTCCAACCTGTTGGTTGTGGGCCGTGAGTATTCCATCCCGAGGATGACTGGACTCATAGTATATGGGCATTCCAACCTATTGGTTGTGGGCCTGGGGTATTCCATCTCGAGGATGATTGGACTCATAGTATGTTGGCATTCCAACCAGAAGGTTGAGGTCCTGGGGTATTCCAACCCGATGGTTGACTAGACCCATAGTATGTTGTTTATGATTATATATGTATTGTTGCGGGTATGGGTATTTTGGGGGAACTCACTAAGCTTTCGGGCTTACAGTTTCAGTTTATTGTTTCACGTACATCAGGGGATCGTGGCAAGGCTAAGGCGTGATCGTACAACTCCTCACTTTTATGATTTTGTTTCTGAGATACTCTGATATAACATATTTTGAAAACAAGTTTTTAATGGTTAATAGATTTGAAATTTTTTTAAAAGTTTAAATTTGACATGATTTTTTATGGGTGTTACACTATCAGTAAATCATGACGAATAGACTTATTGTCCTTTGTGGAGGATCTGACCAGTTCACATCAATGTGTACTAGATCCTTTAGTCCTTCACTTAATTCACATACACATGTGAATAAGGAATTAGTCTCAATTTCCCAAGTATCAAGATTCTCATTCATCACACAATCAATTGTATGATTCCAAGTTTCTATTCAATTGAAAATTGGGTGATGAGAATCCTTCCCCACTTCATAAATTTTGACACTACCACAAGCGATATAACTAAGAATCAAATCCATTTTTTCAACATTGCTAATAATAGAAATATAAACACCCATTTTCATAAACAACATTGCAAGCAAACAACAAGATAAAGCAAACAATTCATTTTATTAATAAAGTGCGGAAAACTTGTCCTTACGATGCAAATACATATGAAAACTATGTTTCTAAATATTCCTAAGCAATCTATCATAATTCCTAATCAACAGCTCAAAAATCTGATCATCGAACCATGCGACCGAATTCCATCTCTTCACGATCTGACTCAGCTTACTCTTCTTTTAAGCTTCCTTTCTTTCTATTTGATTCTACAAAACATCAAAATGTAACTTTACATCATGTATTAAGAATCTAGAAATAGGAAATTAATAGAGTTAGATAGTGCTTGGTACTCTTGATGTTACAAATCACTTGATCAATGTGCCGGTTAACCACACACGCTCCATTGATCCATGATTAACATTAAGCTACCCTTTACTACTCTTGCCAGTCTCAAATTAGTGTGCCGGTTAACCACACACGCTCCACTAACGACTTAACAAGGTGCAAAGTGCAATTTCCATGGAATAGCACCATTTTCACATTTTTCTTAAAGTAACTAAGATTGAGAATTTATAAAAGTTTAGTTACTTTAATAATTATCATTATACTTATTAATGAGAATTAATGTCATATCCTACCCGTTCGGTAACGACCCTCCACCAGTCCAGGAAGCGGTGGTTGAGAGTGGACACCCATTAAACCACCATTTTATAGGTAGTAACCTTATACCCCCTTATAGACCGGCTTCGTAAATGATGCCTACTAACGGTAAGACTGACTTGTCTTATACATATATAAGTATTAAACTTTAATATTATAATAGTATAGGGTTGAATTTTAAACTTTTAAATTCTACGGATTAGAATTAAAGTTTCACAAATGAGACTTCTCAAATTCCAAAACTTGATGGCAAATTTTGAAAATTTTCAAACCTCTTGAGTTATAGAATTAATGTTATTTAAATGTGACTTTCCAAGTTCCATAACTTGAGGACAAGTTATGTAACTCTTCAAGACTTTTGGAATTCTATAACTTAAAGTTTTAATGTTTCATGAATGAGACTTTTCACATTTCATAACTTGAGGACAAGTTATGAAACTCTTCATGAACCATTTAGATCAAATTTAACTAACACAATTAATCATATAATTTATCATCTAACAATTTGACCTAATACTAATCATATAGCAATATAGTTTCAAATTTCACAAATAATTAGTTTTTCATAAAATTAAGTAATTATCTTAAAATTTGACAATCATCATGTTATTGGATGTGGATAATAATTACCATATCATTAAAATCTAATTTTATGAACCAAAGCAGTTTGTGGTAATGATCCTAATCCAAAACAGGCCAAAAACTCGAAAATTCTGCTCACAGACGATCCAACTTGTTGAGTGCACTTATGAACTCGACGATTTCATCTTCATAAGGCACCTACTCGTCGAGTTCATTGATGGACTCGTTGAGTAGGCCCTGGCAGAATCCAGAATTGTCATTTTTCAGCTGTTGAAAACCACACAATTGCATCAATATAATAGAAAACAACCATGGCTCTGATACCACTGATGGGTTTTATGTACTCTAACATTCCTATGGTGCACATACAACCCTAATGCTTTGGATCTAAGTTTTCTCTAATTATACATGCAATAAACATTTTCCAAAGCATGAAGCTTAAACTAGCATGCAAGGTGATATTTGAATCATAAAAACTAGTTAGAATGTTACCTTGTGTAGTAGCTTGTAGAACTTGGCCTTAAGAAAGCTTAGCACCTCAAGTGTGATGCCTAAAATGGTTCACAAAACACCAAGAGCAATTGGATGAATATATAAGAGGTTAAGGAGACTCAAAATTGGTTATGCCTTGTTCTCATGCATGGGGGTCACGATTTTGGACACTAGGGCACATATTTATAGTGTAGAATTCTAAGAGTCACATGTAACCCTAATTCACACACTTAGGTTTATAATCCAATTGATTTGGACTACAACTTCATGGATTAACTCATAAGCTTAGCCCATCAACAAATCAATCATGAATCATTAGCCCAATCCATATGTATGACTGATTTACATAATCAGTCCCCGTTAATTTATTAGTCTCTTTTGATCACTAAATTAATTCCAAATTAATTCTTGATCAATACTAATTAAATAATATGATTTCTCAATTAATATATTATACTTATAATATATTAATAAACCACAAATAACCTCTTTCTCAAATATCCATCCTATCAAATTGCTTTGATGAATGCAACCAAAATGAACCATGCTACTATCGGGTCAAGTACATACAGATTATAGTTATGGGCTTAGTAACCTAATCTAACAGTGACAACCGTCAATTTTGGTCAAAAAAAGTCAAACAAAGTCAACAAGTCAACCCAACTAGTACTAGTATGTTAGGGTTTACTTTATGTTTCCTAATGTACAACTTAAAATTTTAATACAAAGTATCACTCGGAAAGTTCAACTATGTATCCTTTGGGAATAAAGAACACTCATAACACGGCGTAGTGGAGTTCATAATCCTAACACTACGGGGCAAAACCATAAGAAAAGCTACAAACGCCATCTTTCTAAACTCTCTCTATCTCAAATATCTCCCAGATCTCTATCCATCTCTCAAATCTCTCCCAAATCTCTCTACATCTCTCTCTCTCTCTCATAAATCTCTCCCAAATCTCTCTTGATAACAAAAATCGCATTTCTAACCTTTCCCATAAACACCAACATCATTCCATCCCTTCCTTTGTTGAAAGCAGCTCAAAATAGAAGGAGAAAACCCAAAAGAACAAGCCCATTTCGGAATACACTATTCATTCTCGGAGCCTCTCTTCTTGGTCTGGACAATCTCGCTCCGGAACATCTCCTGACCCGGAAGTCTTCACTGCCTCGGAAGCCTCGCATCTCGTAAGATCAGGCGACTCCGAAACTTTGACCCACTTCGGACCTAGCTGCTAACTTCGCACCTTTTGACTCCGGAACCTGCTAATCGACTCCGTAATCTGCTGTTTGACTCCGGACCCCTCGCAATTCCGAACCCCACTCCGGATTTTTGGCCATTTTGGACTTTTTCTTCATTTCAAGAAATTTCGACGTGGGTAATTCCATCATACTCGTATTTTTCATAACTTAGACCCTCTAAACGCCTATTTTATGCCAAATTTGAATCTTTAAAACACATTTTGTATAAAATAATATCTAAGATTATAAAGATATTATATTATCTTAATCATAAAGAAATCACCCACTTGGTCCACTTGTGTTGCAACTTGATTTGGTAATTTCCTTCCCAATGTGATATATTACATTTACCAAGGCAAACATAACTTCATTTACACCCCTCACCTCATATATAAACCACAAATTTGAACTCCTTCTCATTCTATCATTCACAGTAACGTATTTCACCCCATTTTCTCTCAAATATCAAGCCTTTATTCCCTTAAAGATTTTAGTCCAAACCCTTCAAGGTTTACCATCTAAGTTAATTCAAGAGATTTTTGGTAAGTATTTCATTACCAATCTAGTGTTTAAACCACTCTCATGATAGTTTATATATTCACATATTATTATGTGTTTAAAACTATTAGGATACGACGAGCTTCCCGTAGTCTAACTCGAAGATCACTATTTTTACCTCGTTATCAAACCGCAATCACAGTCAAGGTGAGTTCATACCCCTACATTTTTCAAGACTTTTTTTATGTTTTAGGGGGGTAATACAAGTAACAAACAAGAAAATTTACGTTAAAACGCAAACATTTAAATACGTTATTTTACTATTTTTACGAAAAGTGTTAAATATGTGAAACGACGTTACTATCAACCGCATATATTTTTACGTACAACATTTTGATAAAAACGTAAAGATATAAACAAACGTTTACAAAATACACTATATTATTCTTATATATATATATATATATATATATATATATATATATATATTAATTACGAAACGTTCATTTCATCAAAACTTTATAAATATAGTTACGAAACTTTACCCATTTTTAACCCGTCGACCAAAGGGTAAAATTATATAAAGTGCATATATAATTGTTTTACGGCATTTTCGTTAGTATCCTATAAAGAGGGGATAATTTCATATACAAACGTTTTCATTTCAAAAACACGTACAATCGTCAAATAAATTTGTGAGACATTGTCTTCATCGTACCTAACTGATGTATACACGAAAGTCCTGTATTTATAACCGAAATCTCCGATACGAGAGCGTGATACTTGTGTATAGATCTATACGGGACTGATGATCTCACACCCTGACTACTAGCTACAGTCAGACCGACAGGTTATGGGTGAAAAATGTCATAAATATCTCGGCACCTAAAGAACGACGAGACAGGCACTGCATCTTAAAAACATAGTTATATAAACTCACATGGGGAAACGACTATATGTACATTTTACACGAAAACACATTTCTTCAAACGGTTTTATACATGAATAAAACTACATATTACTACTTTAAGTATGGAAAACACTAGTACATTTTGGACTTGGAACACTTAAGACTACAAACTATTTCTACGAAAAATATCGGATTTTCTGGAATAAACATTATCATTTTACAAGTGAACGACTTACATCTCATTTATTAGAAAATATCGGATTTTCTGGAAACAAACACGATATCTTTTCACGGAAAGGCTTACTATTTTTCATATAAACTCTTATGAACTCACCAACTTAATTGTTGACATTTTTTCAATCAACTTGTATTCTTAAGGAAACAGTAAAACAGGTAACCAACAGCTTTGAGGATGGGGCGCTAAGGCGTCAAACAAATCTTTTGTCATCATATTGTAATTGACTTTTGAAACATGTAACACTTACAATGATGTAACTTTTTCAATTATATATATGATGGTTACGTTTGCTTTTTTTACTATTACTCAATTGTTGTGAGACAATACATGAAAGTCATCCACCTCCGGGAGTTTCCGCCATCCTGGTTTGGGGTGTGACAGATTGGTATCAGGGCATTGCTTATAGTGAACTAAGTATATCAAACCACATAAGATATACAAACTATAAATACAATGGGACAAAAACTCTCTGACGTAACATTTTCGTACAAGTATATTTTAGAATCTTATAAGTATTTTTATAAAAGTGTATGTCTATACATACATACTAGGAACAATGTCATAATAAGTACCATATAAAAAGTATTTAGATAAGTTGAACGTTGCGGTTAAGCCTAGACAATTATGTAATCATATTTGGGATAAATTTAGCCTGATCAACTATATTTATTTGAGATACGACTAACATGTGTTGGGGAATAGTTGTGGTGAACAACGAGTCTAAAAACTTACAAACACTATATACCAAGAAACACTAGAACAGAACTTAAAGTTTAAAATACTATAGGAGTATTTTATGATACTATAGAACCACACACTTAGATTCTCTAGGTACCTCTATTATCGCACAGACAACATGACCGGATTTCACCACGACACCCCCTACTACCCCACCGCAACAGCCAACAGATAAATAGAGGAGAAGATAACCGCCATAAGTCGACAAATCCTTGCAGCTGAAACTAGAGCAATCATAACAAAACAAGGAACGGAGGAAGCCACTCGCAAGATGTGTGAGGTGGTAGGGGACCTTGTGTATCATTTTGGTATATGATAGACTAGAATAGTCTAGTGAGTCAGTGAATATACTACTCACACTACGTGGTAGACTTATTACATCTTTCATCACAACTAGTAGTAGTAAATCAAGCAAGATACGCCCTCCCAAAACCCATGAAATCCGAACCAACTTAAGGTTTTGACATCTATGTGTTATTTTGATAACTTAACATTATAAAATACCTACTACTACTCACTACCATAAATACATGACGAGGATGTTGGTTGAAATATTGGAATCGTACAACAAAGCATGATATCTATATGTTTATATAAATATAGATGGGATACAACTAGAAATGACCATAGTCACTTACAAACTCGTTTTATACCATACAAAAAGAATCATGCCATCACACGGAAGTAACCATCACACTGGCACAACACCCATTCTACAAATGGACCTCACCACATTCCAAGCCGATGTAACAGCAGCCATGACACAACTTATCGCTAAGAACACGAACGAAAATAAGAACGGTGCCGACAATTTCAATCGCAGTAACAACCAAGGACACCAGCGAGTGTGCTCCAGCAAGGACTCCCCAAATTATTAACCTAAGGACTCCCACAGAAATAAAGGAGTACTACCCAAGAAAAGAAAGTTGTGGAACAAGAGAAAGGGGAAATCAATGCACGATCCCGCCAAGAAACAACAAATAGTGGCAGCCCACACTGTCACTGTCTCGGCCGCCCCAGCACCAGTGAAGCAATATGCTGGAACCCTTCCGAAATGTAACAAGTGCGACTTTCATCACTGTGGAGCCTGCCGGGTGTTGCACTGCAAAAATTGCAACAGAAAGGGGCACACCGCCCGTTTCTATAGGACTCCGGTCCAACACACCACTCAAGCCGCTAACGCTGGAGTGAGTCAAACATGCCATAAATGCGGTGAAACGGGACATTTCAAGAGAGATTGACCAACAGAAAGGAATGACAACGGAATGGGAAGAGTCTTAACAACAGGAAATGAGGAAGCAACGAGGGATCCTACTGAGATTTCCGGTACGTTTCTCCTCAATCACTCATATGCATGCATACTTTGCGTTAGCAGGTATGAAGAGGAGTTAGCGAATCACCAATTTAAAAACATATTCAGATAAAAAATATAATCACTCAACGAAGCATTCATAGTAGAATTAACAAATGATAAAACAAAAAGCACTAAAGGTATATACGTAATATGCACTATAACACTAAAACAACCAATTCTTTCAAATTGACCTAATACAATAGGGAACTTCGACGTGATCACCAGTATATTTTAGTTAATCTTCACCATGCCAATATCATGAGTTACGAAAAATCCGTTAGCCTAGATCTGCCAAGTAGCGAGCCCCTCGTCAATTATGACGACAAACCCGACACAATCCTTCAGATCATCCCTTAGGTAAAGGCTCAGAGCAATCTACGTAGGAAGTACCACGCCTTACTAGCCTACGCAATAGATGAGAAACAGGAAGCGTAAAACATCAATGATGTTCCAAAAGTCCGTAAACTTCTCGATATATTCCCAGCAGACCTCTCGGGAATACCACTCGTACAACAAGTTCAAGAATCAACCTAAAACACAGTAGATATGAAAAAAAGTAATTATAATTACCTTCCCACCCAAACTAATCACATCCCTCATGTAGAAACTAAAGACCCATGCTGGTAATCTATCACTACTAGGCGCATATATTAGTGTTGTATATAATTAAGATTCTACAGACTTAGGATGCGTGATTCCGCCTTTAATCATGTTCCTTGTTTGGTTGTGGGCTTAGGGAAGAATCACTTATCTGACTGTCCTTTCAATCTTAATTATATACGACTTGTATACACAAAACAATGATAAATGAACCAAGTATGAGTCATACCATGAATCCCAAGACAAAACTGCCCGGGACTGCGGGTGGACACACTACCAATTGAGTAATGAACCAAACCCATACACTTCCTACCGATCAAAGCAACAGGTCAAATAGAAAAGCTGACAGGAACGTGTCATAAGGAGGCTGTGAGACCACTCAGTATAACACTATCAGTTACTACAGATAAGGGACAATCGATTCGCCTCACACTTTTGACAGCCATTACAGAAGCCTTTGAAAACCCAACTCGTCTTGAGTATAGCTTACCATCCCTAAACAAACAGTCAGAATGAGTGAAACATTCAAACATTAGAAAGTATGCTTCGTGTCTGTGTGATAGACTTTGGCAAAGCATGGAACACTCACCTACCACTGGGTGAGTCCTCTTATAAATAGTAACTACCCCCGACATCAATGTCACTCCGAATGAAGCACTATACAGACACAAGCGCAGATCACCACTAAGTTAGATTGAAGTTAGGAACTCCCAACAGGCTAAGAAGTCAAATGACCAAAAACACCCTCACCGACCCAGAGATCATAAAGGAGGTGACAGAGAAGATCGTTCGAATTCATGAACGACTAGAAGCATTTCGGGATCGACCCGTTGACTTACAAACCCCAACTACCGCAGGAACTTGGTAACCTACACCCCATCTTCCACATCTAATCTGAAACCATATCTGTCCGACCAGACTCTAGTAATTCCACTTGATGAAGTCGAGGTAAATAAGAGTCTACACTTCGTAGAAGAACCAGTAGAAATCATGAATATGGAGATCAAAAGAGCGAAACAAAGTCGTATACCAATAGCGATGGTCCACTGGAACGCCATGCGAGGACCCAAATTCACTTGGAAACGAGGAGACCAGATGAAACAAAAGTACCCACATCTCTTCCCTAGTTCATGAGTAACCACTTTAGAACTAATTTAGGGACGAACTTCCCTCTAACGGGGGGATGATGTGACAACCGTCAATTTTGGTCAAACAAAGTCAACAAGTCAACCCAACTAGTACTAGTATGTTAGGGTTTACTTTATGTTTCCTAATGTACAACTTACAATTTTAGTACAAAGTATCACTCGGAAAGTTCAACTATGTATCCTTTGGGAATAAAGAACACTCATAACACGGCGTAGTGAAGTTCATAATCCTAACACTACGGGGCAAAACAATAAGAAAAGCTACAAATGCCATCTTTCTAAACTATCTCTATCTCAAATATCTCCCAGATCTCTCTCTATATCTCAAATCTCTAACAAATTTCTCTCTCTCTCTCTCTCTCTCTCTCTCTCTCTCTCTTTCTCTCCTAAATCTCTCCCAAATCTCTCTTGGTAACAAAAATCGCATTTCAAACCTTTCCCATAAACACCAACATCATTCCATCCCTTCCTTTGTTGAAAGCAGCTCAAAACAGAAGGAGAAAACCCAAAAGAACAAGCCCATTTCGGAATACACTATTCATTCTCGGAGCCTCTCTTCTTGGTCCGGAACTGCTGACTTCGGATCCTCTTTATCCGGAAAATCTCGCTCCGGAACATCTCCTGACTCCGGAAGTCTTCACTGCCTCGGAAGCCTCGCATCTCGGAAGATCAGGCGACTCCGGAACTTTGACCCACTTCGGACCTAGCTACTGACTTCGCACCTTTCGACTCTGGAACCTGCTAATCGACTCTGTAATCTGCTGTTTGACTCCGAACCCCTCGCAATTCCGAATCGCACTCTGGATTTTTGGCCATTTCATACTTTTTCTTCATTTTAAGAGATTTTGACATCGGGAATTCCATCAAACTCGTATTTTTCATAACTTAGACCCTCTAAACTCCTATTTATGCCAAATTTGAATCTTTAAAACACATTTTGTATAAAATAATATCTAAGATTATAAAGATATTATATCATCTTAATCATAAAGAAATCGCCCACTTGGTCCACTTGTGTTGCAACTTGATTTGGTAATTTCCTTCTGAATGTGATATATTACATTTACCAAGGCAAACATCACTTCATCCCTCACATAGTATATAAAACACAAATTAGAACTCCTTCTCATTCTCTCATTCACAGTAACGTATTTCACCCCATTTTCTCTCAAATATCAAACCTTTATTCCCTTAAAGATTTGAGTCCAAACCCTTCAAGGTTTACCATCCAAATTAATTCAAGAGATTTTTGGTAAGTATTTCATTACCAAGCTAGTGTTTAAACCACTCTCATGATAGTTTATATATTCACACATTATTATGTGTTTGAAACTATTTGGATACGACTAGCTTCCCGTATTCTAACTCGAAGATCACTATTTTTACCTCATTATTAAACTGCAATCATAGTCAAGGTGAGTTCATACCATTTTTCAAGACTTTTTCTATGTTTTAGGGGAGGAATACAAGTAACACACAAAAAAAATTTACATTAAAACGCAAAACATTTAAATACGTTATTTTACTATTTTTACGAAAAGTGTTAAATACGTGAAACTGCGTTACTATCAACCGCATATATTTTTACGTACAACATTTTGATAAAAACGTAAAGATATGAAAAACGCTTACAAAATACACTACATTATTCTTATATATATATATATATATATATATATATATATATATATATATATATATATATATATATATTAATTACGAAACGTTCATTACATTAAAACTTTATAAATATAGTTACGAAACTTTACCCCTTTGTAACCCGTTGAGCAAATGGTAAAATTATATAAAGTGCATATATAATTGTTTTACGGCATTTTTGATATTATCCTGGAAAGAGGGATAATTTCATATACAAACGTTTTCATTTCAAAAACACGTACAATCGTCGAATAAATTTGTGAGACATTGTCTTTATCGTACCTAACTGATGTATACACGAAAGTCCTGTATTTATAACCGGAATCTCTGATACGAGAGCGTGATACTTGTGTATAGATCTATACGGGACTGATGAACCCACACCCTGACTACTAGCTACAGTCAGACCGGTAGGTTATGGGTAACAAATGTCATAAATATATCGGCGCCTGAAGAACGACGAGACAGGCACTGCATCTTAAAAGCACGATTATAAAAACTCACGTGGGGAAAGGACTATACGTACATTTTACACGAAAACACATTTCTTCAAACGGTTTTATACATGAATAAAACTACATATTACTACTTTAAGTATGGAAAACACTAGTACATTTTGGTCTTGGAACACTTAAGACTACAACTTATTTCTATGGAAAATAGCGGATTTTCTGGAATAAACATTATCATTTTACAAGTGAACGGCTTACATCTCATTTATTAGAAAATTTCGGATTTTCTGGAAACAAACACGATATCTTTTTCACGGAAATGCTTACTATTTTTCATATAAACTCTTATGAATTCATCAACTTAATTGTTGACACTTTTTTAAACAACTTGTATTCTTAGGGAAACAGTAAAACAAGTAACCAACAACTTTAAGGATGGGGCACTAATGCGTCAAACAAATCTTTTGTCATCATATTGTAATTGACTTTTTAAATATGTAACACTTACAATGATGTAACATTTTCAATTATATATATGATGGTTACGTTTGCTTTCTTTATTATTACTCAATTGTTGTGATACAATAAATGAAAGTCATCCACCCCTGGACGTTTCCACCATCCTGGTTTGGGGGTGTGACACAACATCTTCTATAACATTCTTCCATGTCATACAACCCATGAGCATCAACAACACATGATGGACCACCTTGACCATAGTGGAGCAACATGATGCACAGGTGGAGCATCGTGATCACTAATGGCCCAACATCCATCATGGTGGCACAACATGGTGTATTTCTTAAGCATGATCATCATCTAAGCATACGTGGATCAACTTGGTACAACAAAGGAATCAAGATGACGCATCATGTACCAAGATGGTCCATGATGGCGCAACATCTCCTCCATGGTGCAACTTCCCTTCTTGATAGAGCAACATCATATTCATGGCTCAAGATCTCCTTGACTCAACATCTTCACTTGGTTCAACCTATCCTTTGCTTAACAGCACCTTGGCGCAACTTCAGATATGATGGCACATCATGTTATCATTTAGCGCAACATCCCCAAGGATGACACAACTTCCTTCTACATGGCGCAACATGATGTTCCATGTTGCTCCATGTTGCTCCAAGTGCTCCAAGTGCTCTAAGTTGCTCCTAGTTGCTCCAAACCACTCCAAGTTGCTCCAAACCCCCTTTTGGAAGATTTGTTCCTTTGTTACTTGACCCGTTCCTTTGTTTGATGATCTAAAGCAATCTCAGATGATCCGTTCCTTTATCACTTGCGCCATGAACCTCAAGTGCTCCATTGAGATCTAAGTGTTCCAAATGCTCTATGGGAATGCTCCAAATTCACATTTAACAATTGAGAATGCTCATTGAATGAGCAATTCAATAACAGAGCTCGGATAGCAACATCGATTCAATCCGAGCTCTCTTGGAATAAGTCAACAACGGATCACTAAATCTTGGTCGTCTTATATACTCGACTTTCTTTACATTTCACTGTAAATGTTTTTCTTCGTTTTCGTTCTTTTTTATCCCTTTGACTTTCTAAAATTTCATATTTACCCACTATTGACAGTTTTCTCAATGATATCGGCCTTGTGTATTTATTTACTAACGAATGCAACGTTACCTACCTTTTATCAGTATAATCGTAAAAATTTAATTTACAAAACATGTTTGCGCCGCCGCAACGCATGACGCGAAAAATACTAGTTTATCTTTAATACATGCTTTAAATGCGAAGTCATCTTCATACTTAGTAGCCAGAATTATAGAAAAAGTCCCTTTGGTATTGTGGAAATTTTATGTTTGGTCCAACTTTCATTTTCATTACATCGAACATATTTATGGTTTATTTTTTCATTTTTTTTTCAAAAAAATCATTTTCATTAACACTGTCAACTTTGTTGCCAGTTACTTGTAAAAGAACAAATTTACCCTTTATATGTCGTTTTTCTTATTTTCATTATTATCATTAATACTTGTGAAAGAATAGGTGTGAGAATCCATGATACAGCACGAGAAATAATATATGACATAATGAATTGTGACGAAACTAAATATTGATTTTGTGTTTGTTTTAACTGTAAAAAACACGAAGTTGTGCCGTGTTCAAAATTCGACACGATATATCATTTTTTTGTCGTGTTTATTGTATTTTGCATGTTTACTGTCTTTTCACTACTAGAAAACTGGTACAATAGCTACAGCACAATCCGTAGCTATAAGAGGATAGCTACATAATTGCTACGGAAAAATGTCTGTAGCATAATGGCCCGTGGCTAAATTATAGCTACGGATTAGCTACAGAATCACTACAGAATAGCTACGGATTGTGCTGTAGCTATTGCACCAGTTTTATTTTATATTTTAATGTTGGTCGCTTTTATCTTGTATTAATTGAATTGTTTTCGTGTTAGTAAGCAAAGCATGACATCATGTCGTGTAATGGTTGTGTTAATGATGCCGTGTCATTTTTGTCTTATACATAACATAATGCCGTGTCGTATCGTGTCATGTCGGCTAAAACACGACATGACTGCCCGATTTACTATTCCTGTAAAAAAAAAACATTTCATCCCACTACAATCACCTCTAGCTTGATTGTCTACGCCTATTTTACCAAAACATGCATCATATTCTAATATCTAAATAAATCAAAATCATTTTAATAAATGATAAGTCATATAGGTATGAGTACCTCAGAGGCTGGCTCAGAGTAATATCATATACGCCACAGGCAATTCCATTAAAATGAAACTTTAACTAAGTAAGGCTGCAAGAATATAATGATATCAAAGTTTTAAAGATATGTTAAGGTCAAGAAACGATATCGATAGCAATTCGCACACTCCTTGTAGCTGTTATCCACAACTCGATCCTCTGCAAAATCCCTATAATTTGATAAGAAACAAGTTATACATATACCACTACATATTTGTTCCGAAGCAATATATGAATGTTTTGTGATATATTATATGTACGTATATGAAGCACAATATCTATGTATATATATGTGTGTGAAAGAGGATGTTCATATGAAGCATTCAATACCATTAGAGCGCAACCATGGAAAGTGTATGTAAGGTATCGTCGTAGGATTGTTGAGCCATAGACATCCTTTCTTGAGCCAAACGGAGGATTCGTTGCCATCTCATTCGACTGGTGGCCTGAGACATGACTATCTGGCCCAACTGAAAGACAAAAAGACCGGAGTCTTGTGCCATGGATTCAACAATGTCCTTTATTGGTCTCAAATTCAGTAGTAGTTTGAACAAGAATGGCCACATTAAGGTGGCCAGAATTGGAGTAGCAGTAAACGCGTGACACTTTGAAAGCCCTACCAGTTTCACCTTTGCGACTACCAGACAGTGTAAAGGCATATTGCTTGATATGGAAGAATGAAAGAATTTGAATTAATATTGGGATACCAATACCATGGATTTATGTTGGAAAAAGTAAGTGTATATATGTGCTTGATATTGTACGGAAAACCTCTCTCTCTCTCTCTCTCTCTCTCTCTCTCTCTCTCTCTCTCTCTCTCTCTCTCTCTCTCTCTCTCTCTCTCTCTCTCTCTCTCTCTCTCTCTCTCTCTCTCTCTCTCTCTCTCACACTCACTAGAATTTGCAAAAGCAAACGATCATTGGTGGGGCTTTATCAATTCTTGGTTTAGGAAGCTTCCTTGAAGTTGCTACTCATGTCATCATTCCCTTGACGTGAACCATATGGAGACAACTATGAGCTACAAACAATTTACCATGACCCCATGACCTTATCATGAGAGATTTCAAGGAGTATGAGACACATAGATATGAATACAATCATAAATTAGAATATATATATATATATATATATATATATATATATATATATATATATATATATATATATATATATATATATATATATCTTATTATAAAAAAACAATCAAATGTATTGTAAATAATATACCGGTTTACATGTTTAAGATCGTGATAAAGCCACCAAGCTACTTAAGATTTCTAGGATAAAGCTATAGCGACTTCAGTGTCGACTAAGAGATCGCATAAACTTAAAATGGAATTGATTGTAATGTTTTGTATAGAATTAAGATAAAGTGTTTGATTAATATTGTTTCTAGTGCCATGTTGTATATTGGCCACCCGACATGTAACACTCAACTTTTAGGATGGCAAGGCCGGTAGCTAGCCTACTACTTAACTATAAAAAAATCTCAATAAGCAAGCTCTTAGGATGACTGGTACTCATTTTTTATAATATTTTTATGTTCCTATAAAATCCAATGGTTGATGTTTGGTAAAGATGGCATAAAACTAAGTGAGGGTTTAATTCGTTTAGTCCAGGGGTCATTGCTGAAATATGCGAAAGTCAATAGTCGCACAGTATAGTTTTTCCATTCTGTTCTCTCTTTTCTCTGTAATGCGTATATACATTCAAGAACAAGATTTGATTGATATTTTTTTGGTCATTCTTTGTTGATATCTTCTTAATTATTTGTTTTGGGCTTCCACTGTTGCACAACAAAATGGTATCAGAGCTGCAAGGGAGGTTTTTTTTTTTGATCGAAGAGGGATTTTTAAATTTGATTCTTGGATGCGAATTTTCAAGGGTTGATCAAAGGAGTAAAACTACAGTTTGGTGATGATCAATTGTTATTTCACAGAGGGTTTTTTGGTCAAGCTTAGAGGCATCAAGGTTTTCAGAATTTAAATGAATCACAAAAAGTTAGGTATGTTCTCTGAAGAAAAAAAAAATGGAATGTAAATCATCATAGTCAAATTTAATTCGAGTTTTGGTCATTAAGTTGTCTTTGGTTTGAGCGTATAATTCATTTTTGGGTTCTCTTTACAAAGATTTTGTGTTAGAGGTACAGTTTCATGTTACACATGCTAAATGTTCGATAAAAGTTCTCAAAGAGGTCCATTTGATTTTCACGTGGGTTTTTCGATCAATAAATGGGTGTTTTGGTTCGTTATTGGGCATCGATTTTCTTGGATTAATCAAAGGGCCGCAATAGAGGCGAGTAGGTGTTGGTAAAGTTTTGAAAAGATGCGATTGATCAAGAAATGGGCTTTGAAGAACGAAGCCACTAGGTCAAATGTGCAAAGAAATTTGGTGGAAGAAAGCTGCAATGGTCTTGGCTATTTGACAGCATAGAGTGTGTTTCTTTCATATGGTAAATTGACATGTTTACAAGGAAGAATAGTCTATGTTGGGTCAAGTTTTGTTTCAAGTCCCGAAGGTACAAAGAATGTGGTGTTTCACTTGCCAAAAAGAGGCTCGTAAGTGAGGGTGAGATGGTGTACATACAAAGGAGAGAGGAAGATCAAGAAAAGGCTATAGTGGTGATGTTAGAGGTTTTAAACATAGTACACGTAAGACCGGAGGGTATGAGTGGGGTATGAGTGGGGAGTTTCCCTCACTTTTTATGGTCACACCATCATTTCCCTCACTTTCTTTTCCTCCCCTAAAACCCAAAGAATGGGTGGGAAGCTTCCCTCACTATTTTTTTTAAATAAAATTAATTGATTTTTATGATTTATAAATTTTAAATGAAAAATAACCAAAAAATTTAATTAAAAAGAAAATGCATTTCATTAATTAAAATAAAAATTACAATAAACCTAAAATTTAAAAAAGTAGAAAATTAAAAAAAATAAAACACAAACAAAAAATCAAACAAACCAACAACGACTTATGGAAAATATTTTTTCATAATTTTTTCCCGCTTCTTCATCACGAGCTCGAGAGCCGGTCCCGAGAGATGGTCGGTGTTTTCCATCAAGAACTTCATATCCTCCATTTCTTGTCTCTCCGACCGCTCTTTCTTCCTTGCTTCTTTTTTTTCTTTGTCGAACGCCAAACGTTCGGAGAAATTAAGATTGTATCGATCGAACGACGCTGCTATTTTCCGCATTTCGTCAAGGTCCATGTTGAAATCCGATGCACCAGAAGAAGTCCATTTTCCCTTCCTTTTTGCTTTGTCCCTACCCATCGATCGGACAATTTCTTCTAGCTCGAGTTCGTCCTCCTGATTTAAATCTAGACCAACCCGAGCATCGGAGGAAGTTGTGTAACCACTAGAGCCCGTTTTCGTTCGCTTTGATTGTTGGACTCCAAAAATAAAATATTGCTTGTATTTTTTCCACCTAGGAGATCTAACCAATAATTTCCAACAATTGTGCCACTTGAATGGTTTTCCGACTTCTTCAAGGTAAAATTGCAAAGCTTCGTGAAGTATTTATTCGTCTCCTTGGCCGCTTTTTCGTTGAGTTTTTAGGTTGTTGTACAACCCATTTATTTTTGAAACCCCGTTTGCTATTTCTCAAAACTTCGAATTCAGTTGGTGTTTCGTACGGTAGTCGTCACCTTTTTCTAGCTCCTCCCGAAACCGTTCTAAAATGCGAAACCAAAAATGCTCTCCCGGTTGTGCATTTCCATGAATCGAATCCTCAGAAATATAAACCCAAGCTTTTACCAAAACTAGCTCTTCTTGTGGAAGCCATGTTGTCGGCTTTTGTCTTCCCGGTTGTGCGACACCCTCGCGCGCTTGTTTTTTCCCTTTACGTCGTTTTGGGGGTGGTGTGGGTTGAGTTTCGGGAACCATCTCTTCTTCTTCCGAGTCATCCAACTCATCGACAAAGTGGCATTGTTGTTGGGTTTGTGTTTGAGTTTGGGGTTGGGTTTGGGTTTGAGGTTGATTTGGCGAATGTTGATCGGGAAAAACAACAAAGTTTGAATACATTTGCGGAGTAACATTTGGAACTTGAACCGGGTAATATTGTCTAACATTTTGGTATTGAAATTGTAGTGGAGATTGAATGGGAGCATCGAGTTGGGGACGATAAACTCCTTGTGATGATGAATCGATAGCAAAAATGTTTCGAGTAGGGGTGCTTAAACTCGAAACATGAGTTTTTTTTTCCTTCGATCGGAGGTTGGGGTTTGATTGTCGGGATTCATTTTTTTTTGAAGAAAATAGAGGGAGTAGAGGGTTTGTTTGAATGTTGATTGAAGGTAAATAGTTGAGTATTTATAGATGTTTTAAAACGTAAAAAAAATTGAATTTTAATGCATATAGTCGTTTCTAAAAAACATTACCGTAAAAAAACGGATACTTCAAAAAAAAAAATAAAAAAAATAAAGTTCCCCCAATAATCGACGGAGAGAGAACGCGGCAAAGGATTCCCTCTCCCGTTCCCGCACCGACGGTCCGGTGTTCCGTCGTGCGGGAAGAGTCCCGCTCCCCTTTCCCGCTATGATACCGTCAGGGCCGGTCCAAGTCGATTTGAGGGCCGGGGCAAAAGTAGAAAATGTGGCCCTTCAAAATTTACCAATCGCCAAATGATAATACAACAATGTTTATGGATACGAGTACATTGTCAAAAAAAAAAGAACAATCGAATAAACGAACCATTATGAAAAACCGTCGATTTGGTGTTTGAAAAAAAAACAACAATGTGTGTTTGGAGAAAACAAAAATAGATATTTTGATGAAAATTATAAAAAAAAATGAAGAATGATTAACCTAAACGGTAGGTTACCATTATATTTGTTAATAAAACTACAACCAATCATCATTATATGTTAAAATATGATGCAAGATACCAAACTTTTAAAGGAAATGAGGGTCTGAGTGTTTTGTCAAAAACAAAGAGTTATACGACAATTTCTATAATGATTTTTGAATAATAATAAAGAATATAGGGATTATTTTTGTAATTTGAATTCCAATTCATAAAAATAAGAAAACTAATACATAAAATAATTCAAATACAACAATAATACATAAAACAAAATACTACTCACTATAGCGTTTGGTTATGATAAAAAAAAATTAACAAAAGAAAATAGGGTTGCCAGTATTTTGCATAATGTAACAAAAGAAAATAGATGCATAATATTTTTTATTAATTTAAAAAGCGCATATAACAGGTTTCGAAACTTAGGACTCTTAAAATGGTAGCGCCTAGAGGCAATAACTCCTATCCAACTCAACTACCAAAACCTTAATAAAATTATTAACAAAACGTACATATATATAATATCAAACAGAAATAATTTTAGGGCCCAAGCCATAGCGATGTCGCCCAACTTGCCCACCCTATTGGGCCGGCCCTGGATACCGTCCGGCCTAATAGTGTTGTGGTTCCTACCTCTTAGAGGTCTCAAGTTCGAAACCAAGTCACACCATCTCCTTTCTTTTTTTACATTGAGGTGTTGGCCCCATGTGAACAAAAAAAACCATGTTAGTGAGGTTGTAATCGGAAAAAAAATCCATATTTTCGGAATATTTGAATATTTTGACGTAACTTCCGAGCATAATCATAAAAATATCGGGTAAAGCCAATAAAAACTTGTAAATTTTTAGGGGTTTTCCTATTACTTTTCCAATTTCATACAAATGACAATTCTTACAATGTTGTGATTTCATTTTGGGCTAATGTCATAAAAACCCTCAAGTTTTCAGGGTTTTGTCGGTTTTGCCCAAAGTTGAATTTTATGTCCGTTTTTACCCTAACATTTTCCAAAAAATGTTCGGTTTTACCCTTTTACCGGTGATAACAGGTTACCATCATGTTAATTTCGCAAAAAACCCTTAAGTTTACAGTTTTTTTACTTTTTTACCCGTAAGTTTATAATTTTTTTTACACTTTTACCCTATGTATTTTTTTTTTCATATTATACGTATTCATGCAGAAAAATCATATTTATATACGAAAAAAATTTAATTAAATATTGTATTTACATTTTTTAATGTTATATATATATATATATATATATATATATATATATATATATATATATATATATATATATGTGTGTGTGTGTGTGTATGTTTTTTTCTTGGATAAACCATTTAAGATGTAAAAAAAACAAATTAATATGTTTTTAGAACTACAAATACGTATTTTTATGTATTTAAAAATATACATATCAATAAAAAAAACTTGTTCAATCATAAACATGTTTATATAAGTATATACCTATCTTTTTAGAAGTGTAAATATGTATTTTGATATATGTATTTTTTTAAAGTATAAATATATTTTTAGAAGTATAGATACATATTAATATATAAAAATGTAAAAATATGTATTTATACTTCTAAAAACTATATCTATAAAACACGTATTCATAATTCTACAAATATTATTTATCTTTTTAAATGATATAATCTTGCAAAAACACACACACACACAAACAAATATATATATATATATATATATATATATATATATAACATTAAAAAAAATACAATATTTAATTAAACATTTTTTCGTATATAAATACGATTTTTCTGCATGAATACGTATATTATGAAAAAAAATACTTAGGGTAAAAATGTAAAAAAAGTTATAAAGTTAAGGGTAAAAACGCAAAAAAATGGTAAACTTAAGGGTTTTTTTGCGAATTTAATATAATGGTAACCTGGAAAACCTGTTATCACCGGTAAAAGGGTAAAACCGAACATTTTTTCGAAAATGTTAGGGTAAAAACGGACATAAAATTCAACTTTGGGCAAAACCGATAAAACCTTGAAAACTTGAGGGTTTTTATGACATTAACACTTTATTTTTGATATATGTGACGATATTGCAACCTGTATCACTTTATGATATGAAATGCATTAGCTTCGAACAAGTTTCCTTATTTAAGTTGCGCAAAGTGCAAAACATTTTGAGTGGGTGGAAATTAGAATGGTATACCCTATTACATACACAGTCGTTAAGGTGGCTATGAGGTGCCGCACGGAATGACATCTTGTCTAGGTGGGCCCGAATGATGAAAACCACGAGCATTCATCTCCGAGCATCAACATGGTTTTAAAATATTTTTAAAGATGGAATAACACTATCGGATTGCAATTCACTCAAATGGTGTAGTGAAGAATTTTTTTTTTTTTTTTTTGACATTGTTGAGTACAATTAAAAGATTACGTATTAAAAATCGGATAAATATAAACTTGAAGATAAATAAGAATTTTTTAGAAAGTGCAATGTTGTAAAAATAAGAAATCTCCCTATCTAATAATGAATAGGGTTAATCTCATTTTGCCATGTATCAAACTATTAAATCAATAACACGCCATGTGTCATTGTTTTGGTTCTCCAATTTGAATTTCATTTTACAACACACTCATAAATTCTTATATGGCAACAAAATATATCAAAATATGTCAATATTACCCACCACACCTATCCCCCGATTAAAGGATATTTACCCAATTTCGTTACACTTATTATGTTTATATTTTCAAGAAAGTCAAGAAATATTAATGTTAGTAGATTTTGAGATTTTTCAACGTCACGAGAGATATATTAAACCCGCATATGCATTAAAATATTCATGCTTTAATTTTTAATTTTTAATTTTTTTTATTTTTTTATTTTTTTACGAATTTATAAGTTTTTTAATTACAAGAATTTTTCTTTTGTCGTATGAAAAAAAAAAACTTCATAAGTTCATAAACATATTTTCCTGTTATTTACCATGTCTATTCATATCAAATCCCTGAAATTACTGAAAATTAGCAACATTGCAAAGAAATTAAAGATATATCAAAATCATTGACCAAATCAACATAATTTATCATTCAAAAATCTAAAATACCGTAATGATAAGCTAATTTTGATATGTATTGAATACCTTCCATATAACCGGTGTACAACACCTGGAACGATTTCAATACCTTTTGTTTTACAATGACAATTGACAAGACCCAAAGACAATCATTATCTAAGGTTGATTTGTTTTTGAAAGATCCGTTTTTTACACATGGTCAATTATATGTTGCCATATCTAGAGTTCAAAGTAGAGAATGATTAAAATTGTTAACTTTAGATAAAGATGGCAGATACAAATAAAACTTATAATGTTGTTTATAAAGAAGTTTTTAGAAATTTATAAATTGTTTGTAAAATATTATTTCCCATAACATGTTTTATTATTATTGTTAATAAGCATTTGTTAATTTTTCTTTTATAATTCCTTATTTTTTAATAATATATGTTTATTTTAACAACTTAAATTTCTTAATTTTCTGATTTATATACCAATTTTAATTTTGTAACCGTGATTCCCACGGGTTATAAACTAGTGAAGGTAGATAAATACATAAAATTGTATTGCTATGTCTTGCATTTAGCCTCTATCTATAAAAATGTAGTAAATACAAACTTAAAGATTAAAAAATCTTTAAATCCATCGTTTTGCGACTTGCATGCTTCTGCAGTTTACTTCGCTAACATAGGACCAATTATATGGGTAGGAGAAGAGGACGTGAATACCTCCCTCTTGAAAAACTAGTTTTTACTTATAACTAGTTTATCGTTATCTCAAACTTAACTTATAAACTATGATAAAGTATTTTTCCGGTTTATCAAACGCTAAATTAAAAAAAAAAAAAAAAAAAAAAAAAAAAAAAAAAAAAAAAAACTATCTTATATTTTACATACGGGGACTAACGATCAAAAAATAATATAATTATATGTTTGGGGGTAAAAATACATTATTACCTAAACATTGATTAAAATCACTCCATGTGCTTGCTCAGTGTCCTCCTATGCTTCAGGTAGAATACAATTCCAGCAAATAAACACTTTACTTAGGGCTAGGAGTCATTTTATTAAGCTCGTATATGTATTCCAAAATAGATAGTTCCATGGTATCCGTAACCACGTGCTTTGCCCATACATATGTTTATACGATCATTTGCCATTTACTCTTAGCTTGTTTGACTTCAAAGTTCAAACTAATATATATATATATATATATATATATATATATATATATATATATATATATATATATATATATATATATATATATATCAAGGTTGTAAAAATCGTTCGATGGTAGCTCGACGGTCGACTGGTGTTAAGGGATTAATCGGTATTGGCGGTGATTAATCGGGGACCATAGATTATTAATAAAATATTAAAATAAATTAAATATTAATATATCTTAAGAGAAACAAGTACTTCAAAATTAGAAAATAAGAAACATTGTAATTTGGAAATTTGGAAATACGAAAATATGAACATTTTGGTATAATATTCGAAACTTTGAAACTTTGAAAATTTTGGAGAATCATTATTAATCAAAGAATTAATTAACCAATTCGTGAATGTTTATATATTCCTATACATATATGAAACTCGGATATGGTGAGATCTCTAAAAATCTCAAAATCTTTAACCTCTAAAGTTGTGATTCACAATCAATAAATCTTCAAAGTCCATCAAATGCATCTTGGCTCTCTGATCCTGTTACGATGCTATTTTAGCGACTGTCATCAAAGTATAATGCTATTTTGGCAAAAATTTCTTCCCAACCCTAATGGTTTGTTCGTGTCCTGGTTGGCTGTCACTCATGAGTGTGAATATAGTGACCCAAATCCCTAATTTCAGAAATTCAGAAAAAAAATTGAAACTATCCGCGAGGATTGATGCTGTGGATGAGAGAAAAAAAACCATTTACTGGTTGTAGCGCCTAATCTCAGAAATTGATGAAAAGATGAAGATGTCCAGGGTGAGGATCGATATTTATAGATGGGAGAAAAAAATTCATTAGGATCATTGTAGTTGTAGACCGACACTTACGATTAACAAGCGGTGGTGGAAGACGGTTCGATTCCTTGGTCGCCATCTGTTCTTCATTAATCACATCACATGTGCAGAATGCCGAAACGACGCAACGGAAGTCAGTTGTTAAGAGTCGATGTTGATATCCATGGCGCCGTTTAGAAGGCAGGTTACGTGGCGTCAAATTAAGCGGAAGAAATTGAGTTACGAGGCATGAGAAAAATAAGGTTTTTATATATAATAATGATATATATATATATATATATATATATATATATATATATATATATATATATATATATATATATATAAATATATATTGAAAAGTTCAAAGAATCATTATTAATCAAGGAACCAATGAACCAATCGTGAGCGTCGAAATTTAAAACGATCAACGGCAAAATGAAATGTTGTAGACTTTTACAATAGACAGACATGCATCAGATTATAACAAACCACTTTTTTTTCGTTTAATTTTTTTAGGTCGTGTTTTTCTATTGAAAAAAAACCGAATATACAGTTGTTCATGATTTTTCGTCTTCTTTCCCTAGAGATCTATATTGATAAACAAAAAATCATTTTTTTTTTCAAAAAACTTACTCTATTTCTTTATTTTTTGAAAAGTTAAAACCTATAGATTCACATTGTGGATCTGCTCAGATTCACATTGTGGATCTGTGTGAATCTGAGTAGATTCACAATGTGAATAATATTAAGTCACATTCATAGTGTGAATGTTAAAATTGAAATATTTACAGTTCAGACTCACACTATAAATCTGAACTAATCGATTTTTTTTTTCATTTTTTTAATCGATGTTGATGTTAATTAATAGAGGACAAAAAATTAAAAATTTTGGTATAATTAGTGTCTTTTTTTTTGATAAAAATAAACTTAAATATTGAGAAAAAAACAAACAAAACGAAGTGAGTTTTTTTTACCCCAAGTTGGGTTTACATCCCAACTTTGAAGGTCACAAGCCTGCTCACTCCTTCGTGACCTCAAAACCAACAAGCTCATAGATAGCGACATACCAAACCATCAATCAACCATTCTACTCCCAACTGAAATCCCCAAACCGATCATAACGATCGTTCCATTCTTAAGTCATGCTACTCGAACGTACGGCCTCAAGCAAAACCCTCGTGACCTCAAAACCAACAAGCTCATCTAGGTCTACACCAATCAACCCAAACCAATTTCACCACTGGGGCCCAAAACGATTACCAGACCCATCCTCATGCCTGAGCAACCATAACCAAAAGATCGACAGGTACGGAGCTACCGCCACGAATCATGGTATCAACCATGTTATCCCTCTCGACCAGCCCTTAGAATCCCCAAAACTTTCCTTGATTCGAGTATGGATCATGTGCTTCCAGTAGTATGGGCCCAATACTACCTACCACACCAATCCATACTTTCCTCAATGATCATCTTGGGTCCTCCAAGACCTACTTATAATAATACTCCCGATACCCGCTCAACAACGAAACAATCACACTAAAATACTTCCTAGGCTATCCTAGGATTCCCCAACTCCCCTGCCATCAACTGCTGAAGAACTCCAATCAATGTCAGTTGATCACTTCATGAATACAATTACATGCAACAAAACATAAATAATCTTTCGACTAAAGGACCCAACCCTACAACGGTTAGACTCAAACGAGAGTTGCGCAATAGGGCCGAATCCTTCACTCTAAGGTTATTTAACCTTTAGAGAATGTAAATTAGTGTATTCATCGGCTCACATCAATGTGAGTCTGTGACAACCCGAAACTTCAACCGTTTCCGTTACGCGATTTCCGTTAATAAAAAAATTCGAATTCATTAACTTTTCCGTCAAACTTCTTGGTTTAGAAAATAATCTAGTTATATATAATTAAATTATTTACGAGTCAAAACCAAAAATCGCGCGGGAACCCGAATATCTCGAAAAACCAAACATTTCCGGTCTAAGTGAGGTTACGACCGTAAACCCGTTTACGGCCAGTAAAGAGTGGACCCCACCACCGACCACAAAACCCCTATAAATACGAGACCTCCACCTTCATTTGAACACTTCTGGCCAAAAACTCTCTCCTTCTCTCTCTCTCTAAGAACCTTGACCGTAAACACCTAAAAACACCTTCAAACTTCGAGAAACATCGAGAAACACCGTTTGGAGTCACTTCGGAACGTCTGGAGCACTTATCTCCCCGAAAACAGCACCATTGTTCTTGACTTTACGGTCCACCTTCAAAGACCGTAAACCCTGTTCTTGAGTTTACGGTCCACGCATTCAGAAACCGTAAACCCTGTTCTTGAGTTTACGGCCGTAAACTCACCAAGCCTTCAGAAACCGTAAACTCTTGTTCATGGCCGTAAACACATTTTAAGTGGTGCAATTGGCTGAAAACCCACTTTCATCGATTCGATCAAGTCCCGGTAACATTCCTCAACCAAATACAAGTGTTCCTCTAACACGTTATCTAACGAAATCGCTAATTTAGATACATATATGTATTGATTTGATAATAGGATTCCGTTTAGTGTCACGTGCAACAACTCGAGGATCTTCATTTCAGTCAACGTTTTCACACAACAACTGTGAGTTCATACCCCTACATTTTCCATATTTTTAATGTTTTCAGGGGGGAATACAAGCTAAACATAAATGTTTTCAAAAACTCATGCAAACTATAATCGGTATAGTTTGGGATTTTTCTAAAATATATCAAGTATAGAAACTTTCACTACTAAACATATGCACTAAGACAGAAACCGTTTACAGTTTACATCACTACTTTATCATGGTATTCATAACTGTAATTATCACTATATACGGTATACATACGAATTTTCACTACGGTAGAACGCTACTACACTACATGTAAACTAGATTGTACGATACTGTGAGGCGCTACTTCACTACTGTACCCTTAGGTGTACAGGGATAAATCCTATCATAGTATAACCAGAGTCTCCTGGAGGGAGAGCGTGAGATTTGTGAATAGATCTATTCGGGACTGACAATCCCACATTTGGACTGCTAGCTACAGTTAGGCGGGCACGCCTGAGATGTACAAATGTCATTTAACTCGACGCCTGAAGAACGTTGGAAAGGTCTCTAGTCATATCAAGCATGGTTATACGACTCACAATATGTATAAATCACCTTTAGTTTACAAATTAACACTCTTCAACAGTTTTATTTACATTAAATAGAACTAATACACACTACAACTGGAGAACTTTCAGGGTTTTCAAACAGAAACGAGCATACAATGGTTTCACGCACGAAATACTATTACATCATGATTAGCATTAGTTAGTCACATGAAGTAATAATTTCGCATATCACTACAGTTTTCAGTGACAAACATTCATGGTTTTATACAGAATTGAAAACACTACTTTCTCACTAAAGAAAATATCGGATTTTCTTGGAACTATACAAATATTTTCCGAACTCATCAACGATTTTCACTACAAACCACCGCTTATGAACTCACCAGCTTTATGCTGATACTCTTTCGAACTGCTTGTATTCTCAGGAAATCAGTAGACAGGTACTTGCTGGATTTTCGAGGAACTGGAGAAATAAGAGTTTTAAGTTTATACTATACAAAGCTATTGAATGTAATTCAAACAAAGTTTCAGACAAAGTTTCAAACTGATGTAAACATTTTTATTCACTGTAATGGTTGAGTTGCTATGATTGCTATTATTCATTGGTTGTGATGCTACACATTACGTCCTCCACCCCGGAACGTTTCCGCCATCGGTTTCGGGGTGTGACAGATTGGTATCAGAGCCCTTGTTTATAGCGAACTAGTATACCGAACCTTACGTGGTATACAACTATAAACACTAAGAGGCCTAAGTGCTCTACGCTAAAAGTATACTTTCAAAATATAAAGTATTTTTATAAAAAGTATACGAGCATGCATACATAACAAAATTCGTGTCGCTAGTAGAACAGAACAAAAGTATTTGGATGCTGGAACGCTGCGGTTAAACCTGGGCAGTTATGTAATCATGTCTAGGGTGAATATAGCCTGATCAACTATATTCAGTCGAGACATGACCAACATGTGCTTGGGAGTGACTGTGGTGTTACAGCAGGCCTAAAGCTTACCAAACATCATCTCACATAAAATACTATAGGAGTATTTTCGCTAGAGCTAAACTCAGTATACAGATTCACTCTAAGTGTTGCTACCTCTTCTCCCTTAAGCGATAACTTACTTGCATTAGTAACCTTTCTGTGCTTATCGCTCGGTAGTTAACTTTTATTATCAGGATGAGATATATTTTGTTTTATATATATCTCGAGGACTTACCGTCCTCTTCTTCCTGACTGTTTTCTAGAACAAGATGCCTCCTCGACCAAGACCCATCAGAAGGAACGACGACACTCCGCCACCACCACCACCTCCTCAGTTCGACCCTGTCATGTTCCAGGCAGCAGTTACCGTCGTCGTGACTGCAGCAATGGCACAAGTGAATGCTGGTGGGGCTGGAGGTGGAACCGACCCACAGAGACCAGGTGGAAGTCAGGGACATCAAAAAGAATGTTCCTACAAGGACTTCATGACTGCAAAACCCAAGTCCTTCGACGGAAATGGAGGTGTCATCGCCCTGACTCGATGGTTCGAGAAGATCGAATCCATCTTCGAAATTTGCGTCTGTTCTGAAGCAAACAAGGTGAAGTTCGCCGCCTGCACCTTCACCGACAGAGCCTTGACCTGGTGGAATGGTCGAGTCAAAAATCTAACCCTGCCAGTGGCTAATGTCATGGGTTGGGAAAGACTGAAGGAGCTCATGCTCGTGGAGTACTGCCCTAGGGGCGAAGTGTAAAAGTTGGAGCACGAACTCTGGAACTTGAAGATGAAGGGTTCCGACATCGCTGCCTACACCGTTAGATTCTGCAAACTAGCTCTCCTCTGTCCGGGAATGGTCACCCCATAAAGCAAGAAAATCGAAAGGTACATCTGGGGACTGACACAACCAACAAAAGGAAATGTCTTGGCTGCTAGACCGATTACTTTTGAAAGCGCCAAGGATCTGGCACAGACTCTGATCGATCATGGAATCGATCTGGATGAGGTGGCCGCTGTCTCCGAGCCACAAAAGGAAAGCGGTGGGAAGAAGAAGAAGTTTGGTAACAAACGAAAGGGTCAGTCTTCGCAGGAGCCCTCCAAGAAACAACAAACAGTGGCAGTTCATGTTGTTACTGCTCCTGCTGCTGCTCCCACTGCTGTTCCAACCACCCAATCTCCTACCGGTGGTTATGCTGGAAAACTACCCCTGTGCAATAAGTGTAACTTCCATCATCACGGACCCTGCCGTGAGTTGAGTTGCAACAGCTATGGAAAGAAAGGACACACAGCTCGATACTGCAAGGTGCCAACCCAACCAACCAACCAGGCTCCGGGAGCGGGCGCTGGTCAAACTTGTTACGGATGTGGAGAGGCTGGGCACTTCAGGAGAAACTGCCCCAAGGCAACAGCTGGTGGCAATACAGGGAGAGTTCTGGTGATGGGCCAGGAGGAAGCAGTTGATGATCCTACCGTTGTTACGGGTACGTTCCTCCTTGACAACTCTTATGCATGCATTCTCTTCGATTCTGGTGCGGAGAGGAGTTTTGTTAGTCATACATTCAAACATCTAATCAAATATAAATCCCAACCTCTAACCGAAACATTTACCGTCGAGATGGCTAACGGAAAGAAGGAGAGCACTAACGACATATTCATATGCTGTACTCTTACTCTAGACAATGATTCGTTTCCCATCGACCTTATGCCTGTGTCCATCAAGAGTTTCGACGTCATTATCGGCATGGACTGGTTAAGCTCCAATCATGCTGATATTCTTTGCTTCGAGAAGGCTATCTGTCTCAATCTTCCCTCTGGCGAAACCCTCATGATTTACGGAGATAAGTCTAGCTCGAACCTCCGTATCATTTCGTGCATCAAAGCTCAGAAGTATCTGCGGAAGGAGTGCCATGCATTCCTAGCTCATGTTGTCGACAAAACGCAAAAAGTTAGAGACCTCGAGAGCATCCCCGAAGTCTGTAACTTTCCTGACGTTTTCCCCGAAGATCTCCCAGGAACCCCTCCCGAGCGCCAAGTCGAGTTTCGTATCGACTTGATCCCCGGAGCTACTCCTGTAGCTAAATCTCCTTACCGTTTAGCGCCAGCGGAAATGCAAGAATTATCCAGTCAGCTCAATGAGCTGATCAGCAAAGGATTCATAAGGCCGAGTTCCTCACCATGGGGAGCTCCGATCTTATTCGTGAAAAAGAAAGATGGATCCTTTCGGATGTGCATTGACTACCGAGAGCTGAATAAGCTTACCATCAAGAACCGATATCCCTTACCCAGAATCGAAGATCTCTTCGCCCAACTTCAGGGAGCCAGTTATTTCTCAAAGATAGATCTAAGATCAGGGTACCATCAGTTCCGAGTTCATGAGAATGATGTACCCAAAACAGCATTCCGAACTCGCTATGGACACTACGAGTTTGTAGTAATGCCCTTTGGTCTAACCAACGCACCGGCAGTATTCATGGACCTGATGAATCGGGTGTGCCGCCCTTTCTTAGACAAGTTTGTGATTGTTTTCATCGACGATATACTTGTCTATTCGCGGAGTGAGAATGACCATAAACAGCACTTAAGCCAGGTGTTGGAAACATTAAGGGCAGAAAAACTATACGCGAAATTCTAGAAGTGCGAATTCTGGATCAGGAAGGTAAATTTCCTAGGACACGTGATTAGCAAGGAAGGAATACACGTGGACCCTTCCAAGATCAAAGCGATTGAGAATTGGTCTGCACCAAAGACACCCACAGAAATTCGACAATTCTTGTGTCTCGCGGGCTATCATCGCAGGTTCATCCAGAACTTCTCCAGAATCGCTAAGCCTTTAACTACCCTGACACAGAAGGGTGTAACCTTCAGTTGGGAAGCCAAGCAAGACACTGCATTTCAAACATTGAAGTGGGCCCTGTGCAGCGTACCTATCTTGTCCCTGCCCGAAGGGACGGAAGACTTCGTAGTCTATTGTGATGCATCCAATCATGGCCTAGGGTGTGTGCTTATGCAGAGAGGAAAGGTCATCGCCTATGCCTCGAGGCAGTTGAAAACACACAAGGTCAATTTCACAACTCATGATTTGGAGTTGGGAGCAGTGGTCTTTGCGTTAAAGATCTGGAGACACTATCTTTATGGAACCAAGTGCACTATCTTCACCGACCATAAGAGCTTGCAGCAGATCTTTGATCAGAAGGAGTTAAACATGAGACAGCGACGATGGGTCGAGCTACTCAGTGACTACGAGTGCGAAATTCGCTATCATCCCGGCAAGGCCAATGTGGTAGCAGATGCCCTCAGTCGAAAGGAGTATTTGGGGCGTAAGGTGAAGACACTAACAATGACCATCCATTCCCATTTATCCGCACAAATCAAGGAGGCTCAGCTGGAAGCCTTAAAACCAGAGAACATGCCGGGTGAAGCCTTGAGAGGAATGGAAAAGAACCTAGAAATCAAGGGAGATGGAGTCTATTATTTCATGGACCGGATTTGGACCCCAAAGTTCGGTGGTTACAGAGAGGTTGTAATGAACGAAGCTCACAGGACGAAATACTCCGTTCACCCAGGGTCGGATAAGATGTACTTGGATCTCAAACAGCTCTATTGGTGGCCAAACATGAAAGCAGAGATTGCTACCTTCGTGGGCAAGTGCCTGACTTGCGCCAAGGTGAAGGTCGAATATCAGAAGCCCTCAGGTCTACTTTAACAGCCGGAAATACCTGAGTGGAAGTGGGAAAGGATAACCATGGATTTTATCACCAAGTTACCCAGATCTCCGAGTGGGCACGATGCCATCTGGGTAATTGTCGATCGGTTAACGAAGTCCGCCCACTTCCTGCCAATCAAAGAAAGCTTCAAGATGGAGAGACTCACACAGATCTACCTTCAAGAAATAGTTCGCCTTCATGGTGTACCTGCATCCATTATCTCTGATCGAGATAGCAGGTTTACATCGAGGTTCTGGCAGTCACTACAGAAGGCTCTTGGAACTAAGTTGGATATGAGCACAGCTTATTATCCACAGACTGATGGACAGAGTGAGAGAACAATTCAGACATTGGAAGACATGTTGAGAGCCTGCGTCATCGATTTCGGCGCATCATGGGACACTGATCTTCCTTTGGTTGAATTTTCCTACAACAACAGCTACCATACCAGCATCAAGGTTGCGCCGTTTGAAACCCTCTATGGCCGTAAGTGCAGATCCCCTTTGTGCTGGGCTGAGGTGGGTGACACGCAGCTAGCCAGGGGTCAAGTCCCCGACAGTACTCTCACTGGTCCTGAGATCATCCGAGAGACAACTGAGAAGATTGTATAAATCCGAGAACGACTGAAAGCCTCACGAGATAGACAAAAGAGCTACGCCTATAAGAGACGAAAACAGTTGGAGTTCTAGGTTGGTGACCGCGTCCTTCTGAAGGTCTCACCCTGGAAAGGCATGATACGCTTTGGGAAGCGTGGAAAGCTAAACCCAAGGTACATTGGACCATTTGAGATCCTTGCTAGGATCGGTCCCGTAGCATACAAACTCCAATTACCGCGAGAGCTCAGCAACATCCACCCTGTTTTCCATGTATCGAACCTAAAGAAGTGTATGTCCGATGAGACACTTGTGATTCCTCTCGATGAGATTGAAATCAATGAGAACCTCAACTTCGTGGAAGAACCGGTCGAAATCATGGACAGAGAGATCAAACGAACGAAACAAAGTCGCATCCCGATAGTGAAGGTTCGCTGGAATGCCAAGCGGGGACCTGAATTCACTTGGGAGCGCGAAGATCAGATGAAACAGAAATATCCGCATCTCTTTCCTAATCCATGATTTGTATTCTATGTTCGAATTTCGGGACGAAATTCCCTCTAACGGGGGGATGATGTGACAACCCGAAACTTCGACCGTTTCCGTTAATAAAAAAATTCGAATTCATTAACTTTTCCGTCAAACTTCTTCGTTTAGAAAATAATCTAGTTATATATAATTAAATTATTTACGAGTCGGAACCGAAAATCGCGCGGGAACCCGAATATCTCGAAAAACCAAACATTTCCGGTCTAAGTGAGGTTACGACCGTAAACCCGTTTACGGCCGTAAACCCGTTTACGGCCAGTAAAGAGTGGACCCCACCACCGACCACAAAACCCCTATAAATACGAGACCTCCACCTTCATTTAAACACTTCTGGCCAAAAATTCTCTCCTTCTCTCTCTAAGAACCTTGACCGTAAACACCTAAAAACACCTTCAAACTTCGGAAAACATCGAGAAACACCGTTTGGAGTCACTTCGGAACGTCTGGAGCACTTATCTCCCCGAAAACAGCACCATTGTTCTTGACTTTACGGTCCACCTTCAAAGACCGTAAACCCTGTTCTTGAGTTTACGGTCCACGCATTCAGAAACCGTAAACCCTGTTCTTGAGTTTACGGCCGTAAACTCACCAAGCCTTCAGAAACCGTAAACTCTTGTTCATGGCCGTAAACACATTTTAAGTGGTGCAATTGGCTGAAAACCCACTTTCATCGATTCGATCAAGTCCCGGTAACATTCCTCAACCAAATACAAGTGTTCCTCTAACACGTTATCTAACGAAATCGCTAATTTAGATACATATATGTATTGATTTGATAATAGGATTCCGTTTAGTGTCACGTGCAACAACTCGAGGATCTTCATTTCAGTCAACGTTTTCACACAACAACTGTGAGTTCATACCCCTACATTTTCCATATTTTTAATGTTTTCAGGGGGGAATACAAGCTAAACATAAATTTTTTCAAAAACTCATGCAAACTATAATCGGTATAGTTTGGGATTTTTCTAAAATATATCAAGTATAGAAACTTTCACTACTAAACATATGCACTAAGACAGAAACTGTTTACAGTTTACATCACTACTTTATCATGGTATTCATAACTGTAATTATCACTATATACGGTATACATACGGATTTTCACTACGGTAGAACGCTACTACACTACATGTAAACTAGATTGTACGATACTGTGAGGCGCTACTTCACTACTGTACCCTTAGGTGTACAGGGATAAATCCTATCATAGTATAACCAGAGTCTCCTGGAGGGAGAGCGTGAGATTTGTGAATAGATCTATTCGGGACTGACAATCCCACATTTGGACTGCTAGCTACAGTTAGGCGGGCACGCCTGAGATGTACAAATGTCATTTAACTCGACGCCTGAAGAACGTTGGAAAGGTCTCTAGTCATATCAAGCATGGTTATACGACTCACAATATGTATAAATCACCTTTAGTTTACAACTTAACACTCTTCAACAGTTTTATTTACATTAAATAGAACTAATACACACTACAACTGGAGAACTTTCAGGGTTTTCAAACAGAAACGAGCATACAATGGTTTCACGCACGAAATACTATTACATCATGATTAGCATTAGCTAGTCACATGAAGTAATAATTTCGCATATCACTACAGTTTTCAGTGACAAACATTCATGGTTTTATATGGAATTGAAAACACTACTTTCTCACTAAAGAAAATATCGGATTTTCTTGGAACTATACAAATATTTTCCGAACTCATCAACGATTTTCACTACAAACCACCGCTTATGAACTCACCAGCTTTATGCTGATACTCTTTCAAACTGCTTGTATTCTCAGGAAATCAGTAGACAGGTACTTGCTGGATTTTCGAGGAACTGGAGAAATAAGAGTTTTAAGTTTATACTATACAAAGCTATTGAATGTAATTCAAACAAAGTTTCAGAAAAAGTTTCAAATTGATGTAAACATTTTTATTCACTGTAATGGTTGAGTTGTTATGATTGCTATTATTCATTGGTTGTGATGCTACACATGACGTCCTCCGCCCCGGAACGTTTCCGACATCGGTTTCGGGGTGTGACAGAGTCCCACAAAGCATAAAGCAAGCATCATTCGAGAAGTAGAGTCGACTGACACTAAGACACAACAAAATCAGGCAAATCCTCATACGAAATTCTCGATCTCCATCACCCAGCATCTCGAATACACCTTTGACCTGCCCTCACTCTCTCAAGAGTGGCTAATCATTCCTCGCCCTAACCCGCTATGCGTTGCACCCACTTATGAAACTTCCACCAACCCTGCAACACTCGTATATGCTAATCATACATAACATTGGAAGCTATAGACAATAAAATATTTGATCCTAACCTCAGCCCTTCATCAAACAAGAACAAGAAATAAGGCCAAACCAAACATTCTCAGGCTATAGAATCTTAGTTATGTATAACTATGATGTATACACTAAGTAACTACAGTAATGATGTCAATTTCACATAAGTAAGAACCCTAGGCTATCAGGCATCTTATAGTCAGACAATTCTATCATGCAATTCTTGAAGATCCCTAGCCTATCACTAGCATGTTGTTCTAACATATCACAAGTTCAAACACCGTGTGGTAATTTAGGGTCTACTTACTGGCTCCGGTTGATCGTACACATCACATGCTCTTTGATTATTTTGAAAACACGTTGAAAATCATTTTTAAAATCTTTTTCCTTAGTTTGAGACTGGATTCACACAAGTGTTCCTCCAGTTCACTCAAAACAAGGCTCTAACACCAACTTGTGACATCCCAAAATTTCAACAAATTTAAACTTTTCAAAACAACCCATTTATTAATAGAAGTGTTACAAAACCATTGTTTTCAAACATTATTTAAAACCAGATTCTCCCAAGACCCAGTCAGTCGTAAAATCAAGGATGTGTATGGTCATGCTGTAACACTCGGAATCCAGAAGACCAAGAAAGGAAAGAAAAACCCTAATTAAGAGGGCTACTCGTCGAGTCCAAGGGGATAACTCGACGAGTAGAGACAGATTTTGGGTTCTTGATCGTGAAGTTGTAGGCAATGAGGAGTTGCTAGCAGCGTAAGGTTTCTCGTCACCTTTTCGTGGATATAAAGTTCGTCGGAAACGGAATAAGAACGAAGAAGTTATAGCACTTTGAAGTTATTGACAATATTGGTCTCTAATGGAAATGTTTGGCAAGTAAGTACCATGCATGCAAGGTGGTAGGCGTGAAGGTACACCCAACGTATAAGGCCGTATGGACGCGGGTGCGGAGAGGCGTACGCCCAGCGTACGAGAAGTACACCCAACATACGCTCAGAGTCCCTAAACCCTAATTTTTAGGGTATGTCACTATTTAAAGAACATAATACCCTAGATATCAGCCTCCCTCTTATCCTTAGACAGCCACCACGAAACCCTAAACCACCCTTGAGTGTCCTTGGAGCTTTGGAGGCCATTAGAGAGCATTTTGGTGTTGTGAAGCCATTTTCCAAGCAAGTGAAGAGCATAGCAAGGTGATGGATCAAAGGAGAAGCAGTAGATCCGAGATTGTGGTTCCATTTTAAATCACCTTGAGGTAAAAGCTTTGAACTTTCCTCAAGTATGCTTAGATCTAGTGTTGTATGTTTTGGAGTCTTTTTGGTCCCAAGAATAGAGCTTTAAGGTTCAAATCTGACTCCTAGGCTTAGAGTTGCCACTCTCTGTGCTAAATGAGTCCCTAAGGCAGAAAGTTGCCATCTTGAATGTCTTAATAGGTTCATGCATGAGATCTAGCCATTTCCATGGAAGTTTGTTGTCACATTTCAAGTTTGGGCTCATTTGGTGGGTTGCAAGCCACCAAGTAATCGACTTTATGGATTAAGACGTTGAAAAAGACTAGGATCTATGATTTTATCTTCTGGATTAGAGTATTAAGCACTTAATGGGAAAATTAACTTAACAGAGAAGTACGATGGGCGTACATGTAGGTACGCGCATCGTACACACCATTCAGTAAGTACGCTTAGCGTACAGAGGAGTACGCCCCGCGTACTCAACAAATATGGGATTGGCGTGTTTTAGGCCTCAGATTGGGCCATACTTTGGGTCTCTAGGCCTTAGTGGGCCACTAGAAGTCAGATGATTTGGGCAAAGAATATGTTTGGGCATAGCGTAAGGCTCATTAGAGGGATTGGGTCCAATTTAGCAAATTGGGCCATTAGTGGGTCACTAGTGGGCTTGGGAAGCCTACCTAGTGTTGGGCCTTTTATATTATGGTTTTGGGCCTTAGATACGGACCAAGTTGGACTAGGGGTAAAATGGTCATTTTACCCTAAGGAGGATTATTGATTCGGACTAAGTGTCATTTTGATATTGATAGCTCGGGGAGCCAAAGGAGTAGCAGTTCGGAGAATTGCCAGATAGCAGCCGGAAGAGTATCAGCGGGGCTTCAGCAGTGCAAGGTGAGTCTCCTCACTGTTTGTATGGGTCTACGGCCACAATGTCGTACCATTTAGTTTATGTATGGCAGGAAGACCCAGGGGTTAGCCTTAGGCACTATGTAGGAAAGACCAGTGGGTGGCTCCTGGCACACAATATGTTATTATGTATGATAGGAAGACCCGGGGGTCAGCCCTAGGCACTATGTATGAAAGAACAGGGGGTGGCTCCTAGCACACAGTATGCTATTATGTATGATAGGAAGACCCGGGGGTTAGCCCTAGGCAATATGTGTTGGATTAGGTGTCTAAGCCTATAACTATAATCGGTATATACTTGACCTGAGAGTAGCATGGTCCATTTGGGTTGTCTTCACCAGAACAATTTGATAGGATGGACTTTTGAGAAGAAGTTATTTATGATTTATTAATATATTATAAGTTCTAATATATTAATATGAAATCTTGTTATTTAATTAGTATTGATCAATAATTAATTTGGAATTAATTTAGTGATAAAAAAAGACTAATTAAATTAACGGGGACTGATTATGTAAATCAGTGATATATATATATATATATATATATATATATATATATATATATATATATATATATATATATATATATATATATATATATTGTTTGGGCTATTGATCCATGATGGGCTAAGTTTATGTAAGTATCCATGAAGAATTAGCCCACATGAAATATGGATCATAACCCAAGTGTATGGATTAGGGTTTACCTATGACTCTTGGATTCCTACACTATATATATGACACCACTTTGGCCTAAAATTTGTTGAACATGCATTCATGGAGAAGCATAGCCGAATTTAGTGCTCCATATTCTCTCTCAAAAGTCCTCCATTTGTTGATGGTGTTTGTGAACCATTTGAGGCATCACATTTGAGTTGCTAAGTTCTTAAAGGCCAAAACTACAAGCTACAACAAAGAGGTAATTCTATAACTCAATTCTATGTTGTTTATGTCAATTGTATGCTAGTTGTAGGCTTCATGCTTTGGAAATAATATTGCATGTATAATTAGAGAAAACATAGATCCAAAGCAATTGGGGTTGTATGTGCACCATAGGATGTTGTAGTATACAAAACCCAACAGTGGTATCAAAGCCTAGGATTGTTTTCTATTATATTTGATGCATGGCTAATTTTTTTAAAGCTGGAAAACTGTTCTGACAGCACGTACTCGACGAGTAGGATGAATTTTGCCTTGAACTCGACGAGTCCATAGTTGGGCTCGACGAGTTGGATGATCAGACAGCAGTTTTTCGAGATTTTTTTGGCCAGTTTTGGATTAAGGTCATTACCACAAAATGTTTTAGTTCATAAAATTTGATTTTGTTGGTATGTTAATGATTATACCCATCCAATCAAAAGATAATTATCAAAATTTCAAGATTTGTATTAGTTTATATCATAGGCTAATTTCTTGTAAATTGTTGATATGAATTGTCTTGACTTATGAGTTTAACTAGACATAGATAAATTACATGATAATTTTTATTTGTTAAAATATTGATCTAAATGTTCTTTAAAGTCTTCCATAACTTGTCCTCAAGTTATGGAACATGAAAAGTTTTTCCATAAAAACCACATTAAACTCATAAGTTATGAAAATCAAAGGTTTTTTAAGAGTTACAAAACTTGTCCTAAAGTTTTGGTATTTGAAAAGTCTCAAATTAATAAACTCTTGTAATTACAAGGTGTAACTCTTGGGTTCATAAATTAAAAAATTAATTAAATAGTTTTTAATTTTGAATTTTTATATTTAGAACCTTGAAGTATTTGACTAGTTCAAATTGCACCTTATGGACTTTATTAAATTAATTAAAGTGTTTAATTAAAAGAGATTAATAATTCCATAATGACATGGTTTAAGATTAATTAAATTAAGAGTACAGTTTAATTAAAAGATTAAACCACCAAGTATTTTAATTGTGTAAAAGACACCCTTATACTATATAAAATTAAAAGTTTAATAATTATATATGTATAAGTTAAAGAGTCAGTCTTACCGTTAGTATGCCTCATTCACGAAGCCGGTCTATTAGGGGGGTATAAGGTTACTGCCTATAAATGGTGGTTTAATGGGTGTCCACTCTCACCCATCCCTTCCTTGACTGGTGGAGGGTCATTAGCCGAACGGGTAGGATAGGACATTAATTCTCATTAAAAGTATAATGAAAATATCAAGTAACTAAACACATATAAATTCCCAATCTTAGTTACTTAGGAAAAATGTGAATTTGGTGCTAACCCATGAAATTGCACTTTGCACCTTGTTAAGTCGTTAGTGGAGTGTGTGTGGTTAACCGGCACACTAATCTGGAACTGACAGTGTGTGTCAAAGGGTAGCTTGATGTTAATCATGGATCAATGGAGCGTGTGTGGTTAACCGGAACGTTGATCGGATGATTTGTAACATTAAGTGTACCTAGCTAATTTACATGGTTATTCACACATTGTTTGTGATTCTTGGCATCCCAGTCACAAACTTGAAGGGCACAATCGAGATTAAACATGCCATTGAAAAGTTCAATGAATCTCAAAAGAATCTAGGAATTTCAATTCATTTAAAACTTAATAATCAATTTCGTTTGTCATGGTGGAAATTGGTAAATCGTCATTTACCTACCAACAAATAGTTTGCAATTGGATTACAGCATCCCTCTTTCGAATTGTAAAATATTGTGTTGGGTCCTAGCCTAAATATTTCATTTGGGTGTTATATTAAGGACTTAAATCAACTAACTTGAATTTCTCCCTTATAGATGTCTAGTTCAGACAACTATGGTCTTCCCAAATCTTTTCTTTATAAAGATGATATTCCGCAAGACGATCAAGGTGAAAGATTAATCCCTTCTTCATGCTGTAGTGGTACTTCACTTCCTCCACCTCCTCCAATAATTCTACCTGACCCACAAGTTCAAAGACTTGAAAATTTTAAGGCCACTCAAGCCCTATTAGCTAGCAAACACCAAGATGGAAGGTCTATGTATGCACATGTCTTGGAGATGAAGTCACACACTGACAGGCTGGGAATGTTGGGTGTCGTTGTTTCAAGGAAGTTGGATGTTTACTTGGTTCTTCAATCAATTCCTAAGTCATATAGCGGGTTCTTTAAGGACTACTATATGGGAGATCACAACGTGACCCTTATTGATCTAACATATTTGCTTGTTGCTGCTGAATCAGGAATGATTTGGCACACCGGTAATGCAAATTTTATTGGAAGATCTATTTCCCAAACTTCCACGGACACTGGCAATGGAAACATTGGAAGTCCAGAAGAACTTTCTCTTCCCAATAGATAAGGATTGGCCATAGTCAACCCGGTTGACCAAATGGTAAAGAGAAGGGCTAAGTCTGAGATAGTCCCGTGTACCATTCCCAAAGAGTCCATATGTTTCTGTTGCCAAGAGAAGGGGCATTGGTTGCGAAGCTGCCGTATCTACCTGAAGGACCACAAGGATGGTAAAGTCAGAGTGTATGACTCTACTTCAGGTAAGTCCACTATCTAACTCGATTAAGTTCCTATTTGGAGATTCTTAATACATGATGTAATGTAATTACATTTTGATGTTTTGTAGGATCCAAAGGAAGCTTAAAGGAAGAGTAAGCTGATTCTGATCGTGAAAAGATGGATTTCGATTGCATGGTTCGATGATCAAAATTTTGAGCTGCTGCTTAAGAGTTATGATAGATTGCTTAGGAATAGATAACAACATAGTTTTCATTTGTAATTTCATTGTAAGGAAAAGTTTTTCCACATTTTATAAACAAAGGAATTTTTTGAAATTTATCTTATTTTATATTTCCTTGCAATGACATTTGTGAAAATTGATGTTTGTATGTTTCCATTGATAGCAATATTTGAAAATGGATTTGATTCTTTCGTTTGTGGTAGTGTCTAAATTTACCAAATAAGGAAAGATTCTCATCACCCAAGTTTCAATTGGATAAAAATTTGGGATCATGCAACTTGTATTGTGTGATGAATGAGAACTTCATCTTTGGAAAATTAATACTAATTCCTTGTTCACATGTATATGTGAGTCAAGTGAAGGACTAGGGGATCAGGTACACTTGGTTGTGCACAGGTCAGGTCGACCACAAAGAACGATAAGACTATTCGTTATGATTTACTAAAGTTTAGTAAATATGGTTATGCTTACAAGATTAAGTGTAACTCTGAATCATTGGAAAAGTTTCAATATATGGTAGAACGAATAAGAAGAATCAAATTAGGCAGAAAGATAAAAAAAAGTTTCTTCAATCTGAAAAGAAGGGAGAGTACTTGAGTATCGTGTTTTATGATTATCTTAGTGATTATGAAACCATATCACAATTGATCCTCTAAGGACATCTTAGTGCATTTGTATGGCTAAGAAGAGGAATCGTGAATTCTTAAAATGGCTAAATCAAGAAGATAAATCATACTTCATTCCAAAATCAGGTCTTAGAGTCATACTCCAAGATTGTAACTTGAGTGAAATGGTCTTAAGAAAGGTTTATAACACTCATCAAATGTAGAGTAAAATGTTTCTTACTCTTGTACATTTGAAATTGGTAAGTTGTGATGTTTTGGATAAGACAAAGACCAACTAAGACCAATTGTGTGAAGTGTTTGTCTTGATAAGAAACCACACTAACTCTTGAATATTTGTTTGTCAAGTAATGTTCCTTGACAAAGCGAATCTTATATGTCAAGAGTTCAGTTGGAGTCTTAAGGATCTTGAATAGCTTCAAGAACTAATCAAGAGTAAACCTATTGTTAATCATTAGCACACGACTTGAGGTTTGTAACCTATCGTGTTGACATATTCTTGTTTCTGTGCCCATTCCAGTTAAAGTTGACTATGCATGTGAATTCTATGAGTGCTCATTTGTTTGCATAACAACTTGGAAGCATTGGTAGGCACTTGTGCTGCCAGGTGGCAAGAAGTTGAGATTGAATAAGTTCAGTCCATATGAGTTTGGATTTAACACTAACCTTGTCTTGTGATTATGGTTATGACAAATTCACATGGATAGGAACACATACACCATAAAATCAAAGCATCTCGTGTCAGAAATATGAACTTTGGCAAGAAAGTCAATAAGTATTGATTTCTAGAAGTCCACCTGATTTCTGGTTACATGTCAAAGCTAGTGGGAGCATAAGTGTTATGCTAGTAAGATAATAATTATTATGCTAATGGGAGCATAATTATTATGGTAAGTGTTGCGAGTTAGCAATGTTAATTATAGAAAACAAAAGTTTCAATTTGCAAAGTTGCAGGGTTTGAAAAGTTGTTTTGCTATAATTAAGGGAGAGGAATTCATACTTCATTTCAAATCTAAAAGCTTAGATTGAGATTTTAATCAAATTTAGTCAAGGATATATATGAATATTATGTTGAAAAGATTCGACATAAGGAAATTCTATATATGGAAATGTTATAGCAAGAGACTGGTAAAGTGTCACGTCTTTATGTAAGACATTATGTATCGTATCCCATATGCTTCGGGTATAGGATCGATTACATATGCTATAATATTAATTTGTTCTAATTTTCCATATGCCTAGGGCATTAAGAGGGAAAAGGGACTAGAACGAGATATGACTAAAATGGTTAAGCAATTGTCGAGGAAAATCTGAGGTTTACCAAAGATTGGTTGCTTATGGACAGTTGGAAGTATATTCTGAATTTTGGAAGGACCATATTGACATACTCTGAGAAGAGGTAACTCTTGTTCAGAAGTGATAGTCAAAATGGGAATATGGAAATGTTCCATAAGTGGAAGTTAATCATAAAATATGTGTAAGATTAGAAAACTTAATGCAAGAAGGATGTTTAAAGGAATGTACTTTGAATATGAGACTTCGCTTCCATGGAATTGGTCTAGTAACCAATGGCCAAAGCGAATACTTTGTAATATCATTTGGAATTGTGAAATGAGCATCATTGAAATGTTGTCCATTGATCTATTTCACAAAGAGAGGACCATAGGTAAACATAGTGTGCATGCTTGGAGCATGGCATAACTATTGTTTTAATTCAAGTATTAAGTTGATTATTTGAAACATTATACAATGAATAATGTGTAATCAATATGGTGATTAAATAAAAGGTGTTTTATTTATATTCATAAGTTCTGAGACCATATCGGATTCAATTATTCTTGTGTTTCACTTTGCATGTTTTGACTTCCCGAATAACTAGGTTATTCAAACCATCCACAGTCGATCATACTTTGGAAGTAGGTATTGAGGCAAGACTGTCATGAATCTGACTGTAGACTGTCTAGGTGTTTTAGACATAACACAAGTTTGTTGTAGTGTTCATGAGTACTCCTGGAATAAGATTCGAGTATTGGATTAAACCCATGCTCATCTGAATCGCTTCATGGATTTTATCACGAGTGATTGTGAGACGAGAATATCTTATATTCTTAAAACAGAGATGTGTGAGTTGTAGCTTACAAATCGGTTGCACATTGATGATGTGTAAACACACCAATAACTTGGTGTTATAAAACACATTGTTGTGTGTGATTTGATGAGTAAATATAGCAAGCATATGAGTCGAAGTTTATCCATTCCTTTTATCCAATGTGGGATAAAAGCGATATCCGTGGGCCCCTTGATGATTTAGTGATGACACCCTAAGCGCTTGGCCAAGCCTGGACTGAATTGATTTGTTCAATTAGTCAGTCGTCATAAATCGAAAATCGGGAAACAACAGATGGACAGATAGATTGATTATAATCCATGTCTCAGTCCAAATGATATCTTGTATAATGGAGGAATATATGAACCCTTATCTAATGGACGCGTCATTGACTAGGTCAGAGTTCGACAACGGCTTTTAAGAGCTACGATTGGTAGTCGGGATTTTGAAGTCGTACTTGCAATAATAGTTATTAGACTTATCCAAGTGGGAGACTGTTGGATTAGGTGTCTAAGCCCATAACTATAATCGGTATGTACTTGACCCGAGAGTAACATGGTTCATTAGGGTTGCCTTCACCAGAGCAATTTCATAGGATGGACTTTTGAGAAGAGATTATTTATGATTTTTTAATATATTATAAGTTTTAATATATTACTATGAAATATTGTTATTTAATTAGTATTGATCAACAATTAATTTGGAATTAATTTAGTGATCAAAAGAGACTAATTAAATTAACGGGGACTGATTATGTAAATCAGTGATATATATATCGTTTGGGCTATTGATCCATGATGGGCTAAGTTTATGTAAGTGTCCATGAAGAGTTAGCCCACATGAAATATGGATCATAACCCAAGTGTATGGATTAGGGTTTACCCATGACTCCTGGATTCCTACACTATATATATGACACCCCTTTGGCCTAAAATTGGTTGAACATGCATTCTTGGAGAAGCATAGCCGAATTTAGTGCTCCATATTCTCTATCAAAAGTCCTCCATTTGTTCATGGTGTTTGTGAACCATTTGAGGCATCGCATTTGAGGTGCTAAGTTCTTAAAAGCCAAAATTACAAGCTACAACAAAGAGGTAATTCTATAACTGTGACATCCCCATTTTCACGGCCAGAAAAGACCGATTTTGTTTATGCTTTATTTTTGAAAATCAGAGTAACCTTTTAAAGAAAAGTGTTGTGGAATTTATTCCCAGAAAAACATGATAAATACGTTATCAAAGCATTTCCGAAGAAATGTATTTTATTCATTTTAAAACATTGGGATGTCATCGTCAATACAGAACATAAGCATAAACAGAACTTGCATTCATTATCACTAGTGATTTATATCTCCTTAATCTCTCAGTGTAATGTAACTTCGTATCAGAACCTGTGATTCAAATAAGCTTGAGTGGGTCAGGTTGGAAAACCTGGTGAGTACATAGGGTTTTCAACCCACAATAATATAATTATTATGTTTAAACATCAAACAATCAACCCAATTACCCATCCCCATTATCTTCTTTACTCTTAAGGATCTACCCTAAGAATCGACTATTCCTCGTTAATTCATTCCTAAGGATTGTCCTAAGGATTAGGCACGAAGTCCATCGTTGCCTATGACACAGCTGTCAAGCACGTCTCCTAGTTCTATCACTTAGGCGCAGCTGCCAGAATTGTGACATTCTCTATGAGGCGCAGCTTCCGGTATTGTCCTTCGGGCACAGCTGCCAGGGTTATCTCGTTTATTGACAATATCATTTTCGAGAGTCCACTCACAATACATGTCAATGGTTTTTTAGAGTACACCGGTGAACACATCGTTCACAACACCTACAGGTTGAGAGCCTGCTAGTGTTCCACTGGACTGTCTAGAATAGTCTGTGGTTGTCATCCATACTCTGCTAGATGACGGGGCCAACATTTGGGTAAAATGCTTCTCACATCATCCACCTCTCACCCTCACCTCATGGTCTATTTCACCTCTCACCTCATTATCCGACTCATATTTCATCTACCCATGTTTACCCAACATATTTTGTAGATATAAAATATATATACAGTTTAAATCATTTAAAACATGTATAAAATTGTTCACCCAACATAGATAGCAAGTATACATATAATATTCACACATAGCATGTAATTTATATTAAATAATTCATATCTATGTGTAAGATGAAAGTAACTATGCACTCACTTGTTAAGGTGGTGATTCCGAACTCAGACAGCGCTTCGCTTCTATTAATTTATTTTCTTTCGACGAAACCTAGTATCATTACCACTAGACTTTAGTCTAATATTCATTGCGACTAATTATTAGTCTAGATTCATCATTAACTCAAAGTCTACTTCATGATCTATCAAGTAAGGAACAACCAGGTAGGATCATATCGGAGGTAGGGTCCGTTTGGTATACGAAGTATACTGTTTGGAAATCCCACTTTAAACACCTCACTAAATCACATCCTAGACATCATTCCCGTAAGTAGATCAATCAGTATAATGACTTTGAATCACTGATAAATCTTATTTATAGGTTCATAATAACGATATTATATTTATATATAGGCTATATTTAAAGATAGGGTAGGTGTAGCTCACTTACAGCGGGTTTTTTTATCAAAATCGGGCTTCACTGGAGCAACGTTCCTGAGCCGAAAGCCTCTTTTCTCGGAGCCTTCGGGAGCTCCGGGGCTTCCTTCTCGTGTTAGGGGGTTCCCTAAGCTTTTTGGGGGGTTTAGGGGGTTAGAGAGAGGTTTCAGAGAGAGAAAGAAGTGTTTGTAGGTGTGAGGAATGAGCTTCACCCGACACCTCTATTTATAGGCTGTCTGGGGGCAATTAACGTCGTGAACTGGCTTGGGCTCCAAGGCTTTGTCTGGTGCTGACACGTGGCATCGCATAAAGGGGGTAAATCAGCCGATTTTCAAAAATTCATAACTTTCGCATACGAGCTCCGTTTTTGACGTTCTTTATATCCATGAATATGTAAAAATAAGATATACAACTTTCATTTTGACTCCGTTGGCTAATCGTCGACCGATCTTAAATTTAACAGTACGAGGAGATTGTACTGTTAAATGTCCGCGTAAAATTCATAACTTCTACATACAGACTCCGTTTTCGTCTGTATTTTTACCGTTGATTTCCCATTAATGAGATCTTCAATTCTCATTTAGGTCGCGTAGGCTAAAAACCGCTCGATCTAAAATTCGAGTTTCGGGTTGTGCACTGCTAAGCCAAATCTTAGAAAATTCATAACTTCCTCATACGAAGTTAGATTTGGGCGTTCTTTTTATGCACACTCTCGGTTTAACGTATACTAAAACTTTTGTTTATATTGCTAAGGCTAAAAAGTCCTCTATCGTAAATTCCCTATTTACGTTTCCCGGTGACGTGCCGGTTTTGCCGCGAAACGGGTCATAACTTCTTCGTTATAACTCAGATTTCGGCGTTCTTTATATGTACGGAACCCTTGTAACATATACTATTACTTGATTAAGATTACTCCTTATAAATAACCTTGCATCAAAAACTCATTTTTGATGCTCATTATCTCTAAATTGACTTGCCCGAATATGTGGGCGTTACAATTATCTCCCCCTTAGGATGATTACGTCTCAGAATCATCAACGAAATAGGGCTGTATAATGACTCCATACGTTATCTCTTCATCCTAAGTAATAATCGTATCTTCTATGTTGCTTCAAACGAGTATCTAACTCTTGGACTCCATAACTGCAGGCGGTGCTCGATCTTGCACCTGCTCCCTATCTCACGTTGGACTCCAAATTATGACCTTCAAGTCACAATCTCGATCCTTACTAGAGACTCCTTCTTCTTCTTAACAAAATTAGGACGTTATTTGATTTCTACAATAGACCGATGGATCACGTTCTAATCACCTCTCATCGTGTGTCACAACGCTTAGACTCAGGTTTGTTAGAGTCAAATTCAAGAACAGACTATACATTCCTTCGTGTTCTAATGTGATACAATCACATTTCAGCATGTAGCATTTCTAGCTACCAACTTCTTTAACAATGAGCGTGAAACTTCTATTGATTGCTTCAATTATCTTTCACTTCAATCTTCTGGCTTAAGTCAGATGCTACATCGAACTTGGTTCTCTGAACCACGTAACATACTCATCGTAGTCGGACTCAATTTGATATGACCACTAGGGTCAGAATAACAATCATCTTCTTAGTCATTACCGAAACGATGGTAACGACATACTTGAATAAAACGGTATCAATTACTAGCTTCTTGGTAACCTTGTGACTTTACCTGATCCAAGCGTGAGTCATGTGCTTCCGGTAGTATAGGCATCTACTACCATTCACACCTACTCATACTCGTCCCAAGTATTGTCTCGCAGTTTTCCAAGTTATTATCAGAAAAACAATTTTAACACATATAAATGTGTCCAAACAATCATATAATTTTTCCTAGACTCTACTACGACTTCTTCCATGCGCATCTTCAATGATAAATTTTGTTTCAACTTGGTTGGTGATGGAAATGTCAGGCGATGGGATAACTTCATGGATTACACCAAAAATCTTTCTTTTTGCTAATCGAAAGTGTACTTCTCCCGTACTAGACGTATTATTTATTTGACGCATTCTAAAGGCAAGCTATCACTCTTACGATATCTTCTGATAGGTATCATTCACTATCGTAAGCCTTTTCATTTCCTCCATTTACTCAATTCTCTACGAGTCTTCACCATGATGCAATGTTCACGGAAGCATGCGTTTAGTGCATCGAGACGAGAATATAGATAGAGAAGGTTTAGACGCGTAATCTTCCTTATTACTCCGAAAAGTTACATGCCGGTTCTAATATCGTAATTAAACGTTTAGAAATCTGAACACATAAAGTTTCCAGATCCGGACGGCAACAGACCATAGATCCGATCAAACGATAGCATCATAAAGCATCGCAAATCATTTAGCACATAAAAGCATGTTAGACATTTTCCCTAAATTAGCTAGTGCTTGTGTCTATTCATGTGTATTATCTAAAATTTATTAGACACACTCCTCACCATCATTGCTTAGCATCCTAAGATTAAGTCTAGAAATAAATCCTTATTCCTAGTTCGCTTAAACTAATGCTCTGATACCAACTGTGACATCCCCATTTTCACGGCCAGAAAAGACCGATTTTGTTTATGCTTTATTTTTGAAAATGTTACACCCCCAAACCAAGGATGGCGGAAACGTCCGGGGGTGGAGGACTTCATGTATAGTATCATAACAACAATTGTAATAGTAATTGAAGCAAACACAACCAACATATATATAATTGAAAAAGTGACATCATTGTATGAATTACATGCTTACGAATCAATTACAATATGTTGACAAAATATGAAATAGTAGACGCCTTAGCGCCCCATCCTCAAAAGCACTTGGTTACCTATTTAATGATTTCCTGAGAATACAAGTTGTTTGAAAAAGTGTCAACACAAAGGTTGGTGAGTTCATAAGCTTTTGTTTGGTATTATTAAAAGCCTTTCGTTTGTAAAAGTAGTATTTGTGTTAGAAAATCCAATATTTTCCTTAGTGTGTAAATGTAGTCTTAAAACCCAAAGACCGAAATGTACAAGTAATTTGTCATATTTATAGTAAAACAATACAAGTTTAAATCGACATAAACTCGTTAAATTTTAATGAAGTTCCCGTAAATTCCAATGTTTATTAATACTTTATGTGAGTTTATTATAACCATACTATGACCAAGGTTGCCTAAAACGACGTTCTTCAGGCGTCGGAAATGTTATGACATTTGTCACCCCAGACCTATCGGTCTAACTGTTGCATGCAGTTTAGGTGTGGGTTTGTCAAACCCAATATAGATCTATACACAACTATCACGCTCTCCCTCAAGGAGACTCTGGTTACAATACAGGACTTAATGGTAATTTGAAGTAAATGTCTCACAAAGTCATTAACGGAATTACGTGTTATGAAAACTTGGTACCGTATGGTCGTACCTTGCTTAATGAAAATATCATTTGTATAAATGTACCCTTTTTAAATGTATGTGTTATGTAATGTATCATAAACTATACCTATTATAGTTTATCAACCAAGGGTAGTACGTAGTAATGTATGCAAACTATATTCAAAATAGTTTATTAAATGTTTGAATGTATCGGTTGTACTTTGATTATAATCACTTGTTATTCTTTATATTTTATATGTCCAAATCCATTTGTAAACTGATGTGTGTCAAAATATTAAGATAAAATGTCATATATTGCAATAACATATAATCACATAAACATATACACCTTGCTCAACATGTTACATGGTGAAATGAAATTGACAGCAACTTTTCGTTGAATACAGTTTCTGTTACTGTTCTTAGAAAATTTATAGAAAAATCATCAAAGCTCCAAATCCAAATCCACAAATTATGAGAGTTTGGAATATGAGTCTAGTTTGTTCATAAATTTTATCATGATTTTTAGTGATCTCTAACAGAGGTCAAAATGTCCATAATCACAGGCTGGTCCAGGTTTGCCTCTGAAATGATAGGCAGTTTTGTAAAAATCACCATAAATTGTAGAAACATCATATGGAGATGTGAAAGTAGCCATTTTAAAGCTAAGAGTTTGAACTACTTGCACCTGGAACAGTTTTGAAAACTAAATATTTAAGTTGACCAAAACAGTCCGTGATTAAAGTCCATCTTTTCTGATGTAATCTATTAGAAAAAGTTTAATTGTGTTCTTGATGATTTTACTTGTATTCCCCCCTTAAAACTTAAGAAAACATGTAAATGTAGGGGTATTAACTCACCTTATGTGATTTCAGTAGATGAAAGTGAGATAGAGGAAGTGTTCAACCCAAGAACACTAAGAAGATGTCTTGATGATTCGAGAATCTAACACCGAATAAGATGGAATTTGTGTAAGATATCAATGATTTGAGTAGAATGGAGTTTAATAATTATGTGAATGATGAAGATACTTACTAATTGAAGGAAGAAATCCCTGGAGAAAGCCTTGAAGTTCTTGAAGTTGAGAGAAAAGATGAGAGAATTTTGGAGAGTGTCCTTTGGTTGCTAAGTGTAGAATGAAAGAACTTTATGGAGAATGAGGAGAGAGGATCAATCCTCCAGCTCTTAGAACGTGGGAAGAGCTGGAGATTGGGTGTAAAGGTCCACTAAGGTGACAAGGATTAGTGGTAAAGAGTGGATGATCATAGAGTGAGGTGGTGGTGGCTTGCTTTTGTCATAAAATAAGGAAAAGCAAATATTCCCTCAATAATTAGTCCAACCACCAATTCTTTTAATACATTTTTATAAAAAGCCTGGAGATTTATATATTTTGGGGCCTTAGTTTATAAAATAAAGTTTTGGGTGAAAATCCCACGTTAAAATAATGAAAAACGGAGTTAAAACGAAGTCGTAGTCGAAAAACCGGTAAAAAGGGGCCGTCTTTGGGAGAGATTTCAAATAGAAAGAGATAGAGTGAAAACGATTTAGAGAGGTTTCGTTTGTGATTAATTTGAGTGTCCGGCTTCACAACGCAAGGTTCGTAAACCCCGTTAAACCGTGTTTTAGTGTCGTACACAATCCCGATGATTGTGCAATAGTGTTTTATCGCTTTGGTTCGTTGTTTAGCACTGTTAAGGCTAAGGAAAATCAAACACATGAACTTTCCAAATGATGATTTCTCATTAAAATAGCGAATTGTATAGTGATTACATAACGTAAACCCTAACATACAAGGGTTATTGGAGTTGACCGGTTTGACTTGTTGACTTTGTTTGACTTTGACTTGACCGAAATTTGACGGTTGTCACAGAAAATCAGAGTAACCTTTTAAAGAAAAGTGTTGCGGAATTTATTCCCAGAAAAACATGATAAATACGTTATCAAAGCATTTCCGAAGAAATGTATTTTATTCATTTTAAAACATTGGGATGTCATCGTCAATACAGAACATAAGCATAAACAGAACTTGCATTCATTATCACTAGTGATTTATATCTCCTTAATCTCTCAGTGTAATGTAACTTCGTATCAGAACCTGTGATTCAAATAAGCTTGAGTGGGTCAGGTTGGAAAACCTGGTGAGTACATAGGGTTTTCAACCCACAATAATATAATTATTATGTTTAAACATCAAACAATCAACCCAATTACCCATCCCCATTATCTTCTTTACTCTTAAGGATCTACCCTAAGAATCGACTATTCCTCGTTAATTCATTCCTAAGGATTGTCCTAAGGATTAGGCACGAAGTCCATCGTTGCATATGACACAGCTGTCAAGCACGTCTCCTAGTTCTATCACTTAGGCGCAGCTGCCAGAATTGTGACATTCTCTATGAGGCGCAGCTTCCGGTATTGTCCTTCGGGCACAGCTGCCAGGGTTATCTCGTTTATTGACAATATCATTTTCGAGAGTCCACTCACAATACATGTCAATGGTTTTTTAGAGTACACCGGTGAACACATCGTTCACAACACCTACAGGTTGAGAGCCTGCTAGTGTTCCACTGGACTGTCTAGAATAGTCTGTGGTTGTCATCCATACTCTGCTAGATGACGGGGCCAACATTTGGGTAAAATGCTTCTCACATCATCCACCTCTCACCCTCACCTCATGGTCTATTTCACCTCTCACCTCATTATCCGAATCATATTTCATCTACCCATGTTTACCCAACATATTTTGTAGATATAAAATATATATACAGTTTAAATCATTTAAAACATGTATAAAATTGTTCATCCAGCATAGATAGCAAGTATACAGATAAGATTCACACATAGCATGTAATTTATATTAAATAATTCATATCTATGTGTAAGATGAAAGTAACTATGCACTCACTTGTTAAGGTGGTGATTCCGAACTCAGACAGCGCTTCGCTTCTATTAATTTATTTTCTTTCGACGAAACCTAGTATCATTACCACTAGACTTTAGTCTAATATTCATTGCGACTAATTATTAGTCTAGATTCATCATTAACTCAAAGTCTACTTCATGATCTATCAAGTAAGGAACAACCAGGTAGGATCATATCGGAGGTAGCGTCCGTTTGGTATACGAAGTATACTGTTTGGAAATCCCACTTTAAACACCTCACTAAATCACATCCTAGACATCATTCCTGTAAGTAGATCAATCAGTATAATGACTTTGAATCACTGATAAATCTTATTTATAGGTTCATAATAACGATATTATATTTATATATAGGCTATATTTAAAGATAGGGTAGGCGTAGCTCACTTACAACGGGTTTTTTATCAAAATCGGGCTTCACTGGAGCAGCGTTCCTGAGCCGAAAGCCTCTTTTCTTGGAGCCTTCGGGAGCTCCGGGGCTTCCTTCTCGTGCTAGGGGGGTTCCCTAGGCTTTTTGGGGGGTTTAGGGGGTTAGAGAGAGGTTCTAGAGAGAGAAAGAATGGTTTGAAGGTGTGAGGAATGAGCTTCACCTGACACCTCTATTTATAGGCTGTCTGGGGGCAATTCACGTCGTGAACCTTCAATTCACGTCGTGAACTGGCTTGGGCTCCAAGGCTTTGGCTGGTGCTGTCACGTGGCATCACATAGAGGGGGTAAATCAGCTGATTTTAAAAAATTCATAACTTTCGCATACGAGCTTCGTTTTCGACGTTCTTTATATCCATGCGTAGGTAAAAATAAGATATACAACTTTCATTTTGACTCTGTTGGCTAATCCTCTACCGATCTTAAATTTAACAGTACGACGAGATTGTACTGTTAAATGTTCGCGTAAAATTCATAACTTCTACATACGGACTCCATTTTCTTCTGTATTTTTACCGTTGAGTTCCTATTAATGAGATCTTCAATTCTCATTTAGGTCGCGTAGGCTAAAAACCGCTCGATCTAAAATTCGAGTTTCGGGTTGTGCACTACTAAGCCAAATCTTAGAAAATTCATAACTTCCTCATACGAAGTCAGATTTGGGCGTTCTTTTTATGCACACTCTCGGTTTAACGTATACTAAAACTTTTGTTTAGATTTCTAAGGCTAAAAAGTTCTCTATCTTAAATTCACTATTTACGCGTCCCGGTATCGTGCCGGTTTTGCCGCGAAACTTCGACGCGCCATAACTTCTTTGTTATAACTCGGATTTCGGCGTTCTTTATATGTACGGAACCCTTGTAACATATACTATCACTTGGTTAAGATTACTCCTTCTAAATAATCTTCCATCAAAAACTCATTTTTGATGCTCATTGTCTCTAAATTGACTAGCCCGAATCGGTGGGCGTTACAATAACTCAATTCTATGTTGTTTATGTCAATTGTATTCTAGTTGTAGGCTTCATGATTTGGAAATAATATTGCATGTATAATTAGAGAAAACAAAGATCCAAAGCAATTAGGGTTGTAGGTGCACCATAGGATGTTGTAGTATACAAAACCCAACAATATGCATGAAAGACCAGGAGGTGGCTCCTGGCACACTGTATGCTCATTAGCTAAGTAGAGTAGTATGTATGCTCATTTTATTTGTGATACTTGCATGGAAGATAAGGAGGCGGCTCTTGGCACTTGTCTGTAAGACCTAGGGGTGACCCCCGACTTGGCAAGAAAGACCACGTGGCGGCCCGTGGCATAACAACAAAACTATGTGCGGCACCTAGCACCTGATTTGATATATGATTGATATGTATGGTTCACAGTATGTATGGCATGTATGACCCAGTTGATATGTATGGTATGTGGTATTTGGGGAACTCACTAAGATTCGTGCTTACGACTTTTAGCTTTTGTTTCAGGTACTTATGTTTTCAAAGGAAGGAGCTCGGGGCGATCGCAGCGCATCACAGTATGTTTTTCCGCACTATATGATCTTTGGGATTAAAACTTTGATAATTGTTTTATTTAGAATACTATTCGATGTTTTGAGCAAAGTTACTAAGTGGTTTTAATTAATCAAAAACGAAATTTTTGGTCTTGAATTTTGGGATGTTACACATGCCTTCGCCTTGCCACGGTCCTTTGAGGTACCTGAAACCATAAACCAAAATTGTAAGCACGAAGCTTAGCGAGTCTCCCCCAAAATACCACCACAAAAACAGATAACATATACAACAAGTATGCCCACACACTCATGTCTGGACCAATCAGCCTCGGGATGGAATACCCGGCATGTCTACGATGGACCCACTCATCCTCGGGATGGAATACCCTCGTATCATAAGCACTTTGGTCCAATCAACCATTCGGTTGGAATACCAAACATGTCGGGTCCAATCAATCATCGGGTTGGAATACCCCAGGCGTATTGACTGATGCACAAAGAATCCAGTCTCACCATATACCATTCAATCATATCGGGTCCAATCAACCATCGGGTTGGAATGCCAATATACAACAGGTCCAGTCCTCTTGGGGATGGAATACCCTCAGGCCCAATCAACCATCGGGTTGGTGTAACATCCATAAACATCATGCCAAATTTAAACTTTTTAAAATATTTCAAAACCAATGATTATTACAAAACTTGTTTTCAAAATAGTATAATGTCAGAGTATCCCAGAATTAAATCATGAAAAACATAAGGAGGTGTACGATCATGCTTTCGCCTTCCCGCGATCATCAGAAGTACCTGAAACATAATCAACAACTGTAAGCCCGAAGTTTAGTGAGTTCCCCCAAAATACCAACGCCATACATATATAACCATATCATATAAACAAATACAACATGCATAATGAGCCATCAGTCTGACTGGACCGCCTCACAGGCCTTCAGTCTATCTGGACCGCTCTCCGAGCCATCGGCATGTCTGGACCGCCTCTCAGGGCCTGCAGCCTATCCGGACCGCTCGCCGGGTCTTCGGCCTAACTATTACGCCCTAACCGGGTCTGCAGTCTATCCGGTCCGCCCTGGTTATCTTGGCCTATAGCACAGAGCAGGACTTGCCTCAACCCAATCCCCCAAACCAACAAACATGTGAACATAAATATCATAAGCTAGCTAGCAAGTACAAATAGTCATACAGATCATCAGATCACTGACATGGCAACCATCCTATAACCAGGATACCGATCTAATAAATCACTAACATAACAACCATCCTATAACCAGGATACCAATCTAACCGATCACTAACATAACAACCATCCTATAACCAGGATACTGATCTAACAGATCACTAACATAGCATAATCCTATAACCAGGATACTTATCTAACAGATCACTAACATATCACAATCCTATAACCACGATACTGATCTAACAGATCACTAACATAGCAAACATCCTAAAACCAAGATACAAATCATAAAGGGCCGGCCTTGGTGCCTTAGACCCTGTTGATATAGTGAGAATAACTCAGCTCACAATGTCGAACTGTAGTGATAAGATCAAACTCCCGAATCGTTATCATGAACTCAACCACCTATAACCACCATAGGAGCAAGTCCATCAGAATCCCAATTTACCAAAATACCCTCAAAAGTCCAACTGGTCAACCCTTGGTCAAAGTCAAAGTCAAAGGTCAAAGTCAACAGTCCACGTTGACCCGACTCGTCGAGTGCAGCTAGCAACTCGTCGAGTTCCTTAAGAACTCAGGAATTCATAAAACCCTAACTGACTCGTCGAGTTTCCAACCAACTCGTCGAGTCCATGCATGTCCAGATGTCGGGGAAAACCCTATCTGAATCGTCGAGTCCTCTTACTGACTCGCCGATTTCATACCGAATCAAATACGGGCAATCTTCATCTGACTCGCCGAGTCGGCTATACGACTCGTCGAGTTCATGCAGTCCATTTCTTATACAGCCATTTTTAAGCTACTCTAAAGCTCCAACTTGTAGATCTAGCTTCCTAAGGCACAGATTCCACGTAAAGTTGCAAACTTTACGTGCATGCAAGGTCTTAAAGGCTTAAAATACCAAAACCAAGTCTAGAATGAGGTTTAGGGCATGGTGAGGGGTTAATACTAGATAAAGTTAATATCTTTACGAATTTGGGACCTAGAGGAGTCCAGATCTGAGACCATATCTTCTGGACAAGTTCAAATTCGAGAATGACCCCCATTTTGCCCCAAAAATGACCATATTCATGGATGAGATAAGATCTAAGAAATGGAACGCCAAGTTAAAGACTTTTTACCTTCAAATGAATGCCAAAATGAAGTGGATGATGGATCTACAGGCTCCTCCTCGTTCCAAGCTTCTAAGTCTTCAAATCTCTTTAAGAAATGCACCAAAACACACTCTTTTAGCCTCACACACTCAAAAATGGAGAGTTAGCTTGCTAGGGTTTGTTTCTGGACGATAGGCTAGTAAGGGAGGCTGGGGAGAGGAGCTAAGGTTCTTTAAATAGGGGGCAAACCCTAAAAATTAGGGTTTCCATGCACAGCCTCTACTCATCGATTCGGGGTCCTCCGACTCGTCGAGTAGGAGTCAAAAACCATGCGAGATGACTAGGTTCGACACGGCGAGTTGGGGCCTCCAACTCGTCGAGTTACTTCAATAATGTGAATAAAAAGCTTTTAAAATATACCTGGGAATCGGGGTGTTACAGTTGGAATGCCCCCAGTCTGTTGGCTCACGAACATAGCAGTAAAACCTCAACCACCAACCAACATCTTACCAGTCAACAAACAATCAGGCGGATCTACATATCACTAAGCATAACATCATCCTATATACCAAGATACTGATCTAACAGATCACTACAGCACAATAACATACTGTCGCATAACAAGATAACTAATCCAATAGGCCGACCTTTGTGCCTTCGACCCACAAGTATAGTGAGGAAAACTTACCTCTCGCTCTGATCCATAGATGATGAGGTCCCGACTCTGAATCTCATCTCCAACCGACACCTATCCATCTAAGTGACCAATCAAAACCAAAATCCCAAAATACCCTTTAAGTCAAATGAGTCAACCCAGCCGAGTCAACCCAACTGAGTCAACCCAGGGTGCGTACGTGGTGCGTACTCCAGAGGTACGCTAGGCATACACGCAGCGTCGCAGTTGACCACCATCGGGGTGGTTGTGTAACGCCCTGTTCCAAATCGCTTTCCTAATTCATGACTGTGGCCTAAGGATAGGTTATCATAAGGCTTTTGGCCTTTGGAAAAGAGAGATCTAGACCCATTTTGGTTCGAATAATGTAATTGAGGTGATCAGGGAGTTTGGGTTGTGCCTTGGAGCCAAGGTGTATATCGGTAAAGTGGCAGTTCGAGCTCTTTATGAATTTGGATTTTCGTTCGGAAGGTTTTGAGGTGAGGATAAGTTGACAGATGTGTAGAGCTTCTCGCCACTTTTTCATGGATATAAAAACGTCAAAAACGGAGTTGAAATGAAGAAGTTATGGCCGTTTGAAGTCGGAGCGGTTCGGGTGAGTGATCGTTGACTTGTTGACCAAGCTCATTTAAGGCTCCAGACGTGAGGAGCGCCTGCACCAAAACCCTAATTTTCGGGTATTTAAAGGTATGAGATGATTAGGGTTGCTTCTCCTCAGCCTCTTTCACTCCCAAGACCTCTAGAAACCCTAATCTCAGCCTCCATTGAAGTTCTTGGTCATTTTTAGTGTTATTCAAGAGATTTTGAAGATTTGAAGCCCATTGAGGAAGAAGAAGATCATTGGTGGTGCATTTGTTAGCATCTTGGCTTCATCATCAGCTAGTTGAGGAACTTTTAGACCTTTGTAAGTCCTCAAGCTCATGCCTTTCCTTTCCTTGCTTACTAGATCTAAGTTTCCATGCATTCCATGGCTTGTAATGTTGGTTAGCATGCATGGGATCCATAAATTTGGCAACTTTATGGATCATGGTGGTATCTTAAGTCTTATATGTTCTAGATCTGGACTTTAGTCATGGTTTTGGATTCCAAGTTTGAGTCTTGGCCCTTTTTCCTTCATTTTGATCTAATTTGGTGTTTAAGTCATGTATTGGACATATGTGATTGGAAAGCTTCGATTTATATGGTCCTTGGGGTCTAGGAAGACGCTCTAGACTGTCCCATGTTAAGGCTTAATGAATTAGGAACTTAATTCTCATTTTTGGTCAGATCTGGACTCACGCCGTAAGAATGGGTTCGATGAAATTTCTGGACAGAAATCACGACCTCACGACGTGAGCATCACCTGTGCAAGTTTTGGGCTCTTTGATTTTGGGCTAGCTTTTGGTATTAGACTTATCCTTTGGTTTGGGCTCATAATGGACTAAGGATTTTAGAGTTATGGACTTCTGGTTGGGCTTGCCTTGTTTTGCTTGCCCTAATGGGCCTTGGATGATGAATGTCGGATTACGATCCGATGCCGTCACGTATTTATGTTATGTGTTTCTGGATTACGATCCGATGTCGGGCGGTGCCCGAGGAATGTTGGTATGCTTGATGTCTTCGTGATTCTTGCATGTGTTTGTATTTCGGTACTGACAATCCCACATCTGGAGGGAGAGCGTGAGATTTGTATAACCAGAGTCTCCTGGAGGGAGAGCGTGAGATTTGTGAGTCTCCCGGCATCCGATGTCGGGCGGTGCCCGAGGAATGTTTATATGCTTTTCGGACTACTGTCTGATGCCGGGCGGGGCCCGAGGAATGTTTATATGTATGTTTCCGGACTGCGGTTCAATGTCAGGTGGTACCCGATGAAGGTATGCATATTTAGTTATACTTGTTGTCTATGTGATACTTGTATGTGCCTGGTAGGGAGCTGAGTATGGACGGGGTTCCATATATCATCATTAGCAGAGTAGGGGCGGGGCAGGGCCCATGATAGGCGAGGCCTTAGGACTGGAGCATATAGTATTGTGTATGATTCTTTATGTGCAAGTATGATTATATGATATTGTTTGTATATCTATAGCGGGCGAGGCCCAGGGACAGGAGGGGCCTGGAAGAAACAGATTTGTATACCGAGCGGGGCTCGATGCCAGGCGGGGCCTGATGCCAGGCGGGGCCCGAGGAAGGGGCGGGGGCCCAATATATGTGTTATGTGTATGGTATGTGGTAGTATGGGGAACTCACTAAGCTTCATGCTTACGGTTTTTAGTTTTGGTTTCAGGTATTTCTAGTGGCAAAGAGAAGAGCTCATGATGAATGCATTGCACACACCAAGATCTTTTAGCCTGGGATGTTTACTCTGATGTTTGATTTGGAAACTCTGATAATAATGTTTTGAGATAACTTGACTTATGTTTTGATAACTATGTTTATATTTAATAAGTAAAAATGAATTTTTGGGACCGTATTTCATGAGTGTTACAGGTTGACCTCATACACAGGGCGTACCCCGAGTATGCGGGGCGTACCCTTGCAAGTCCAAAAATTCCATTAAGAGCTTAATGGCTTAAGCTCTTACGTCTAAACTTCAGATCCATGGCTAAATACTCTTAGGAGTCATAAAGTCTCAAACTTTATGACCTAGCATGTCCTATAAGTGCTTAACACAAGGTCTTATTCCATTAAGACCCTCTAAATGATGCATGAAGCAAAACTAACCATTTGGAAGTCGTTTTTATGACTTAAGACCCCTCTTAGGGTCTGAAAGGACAACTCAAAGGTCAAGAACATTCCATATTCAAGATCTAACATTTTGGGACCAAAAGCTTCCATAAAGAAATTCAAAACTGGATCTATATGCTAGAGGAATAAAGTTGCAAGCTTTTTACCTTAGAATTATTGCAAATGATGTAGAAATCCCAGATCCAAGTGTTCCACTCCTTTAGGATGAGCTTGGCTTCCTTCCTTCTTCTTCTAAGGCACCAAAAACACAATTCCAAGCTTGAAAAGGCTCCTCAAGGTGAAACTAGGGTTGCAAAAACGTATGAGAGGGATGGAGGCAGATAAGGTGGATGAAATGAGGCCATAAGAGTGCTTAAATACGAGTCACACCCTAAAAATTAGGGTTTCCATAACTGGGAAGTACGCCCAACATACTCTGATGTATGCCCTGCATACTAAGGCGTGCCCTAGTACGCTCAACGTACACCACGCACACATGGCGTACTCCGAAGGACAAAATTACAAAAATGCCACTAGGGCTCCTTTTGCACACTTCTTGAACTGAAGGACCAAAATTCAATACATCTTCAATATAAGGATCAACATTGGAAGTACTTTAGAACCAGATGTTACAACTTTATGGTTCTATGGTTTAGATCTAGGTTAGATTTTCGGCTTGCAAGCTTTTGGTCCCATGGTTTGGTTCTTGTGAGTAAACGCTGCTCCATAGCTTAAGATTGTGGTCATTAAATGATGTTATGGACCTAAGGTTTGGGTTTGGACTCTATCAAGCCATGGAAAGACATAAAGTCAGGAACTTTATCATTCTAGACGTCCATTAGGTTCAGATCTGAGATTTGGACGTTTGGTCTTAAGGCATTAAGTACTTAAAATGGACTTTGGCAACAGTTGGGTTACGTAGGGCGTAACCTTGGAGTACGCAGCGCGTAGCGTAACCTTGCCCTATTTTATTTACGGGAGGCTCTATGCATGGAGTAGACCTAGAGTATGCACGACATACGATTAGATGATATTTTGAATCATATTGAGCATTAGGTCAAGTTGGGGTGGGGTGTAGCATTAGAAGGGTAAAATGGTTTTTTTATCCTAGAAAGAGAGAGAGAGTATGTAACGGACATTTGATTAGGGATTATCACCATAATTATTAATAAGGGTTGTTTTGGATATGTATAGTGTGAGGAGGTTTTCGTACCATCAGCTCAAGTCTGCGATTTATTTGTTCTTGGTTGAGGTGAGTCTCCTCACAGTATTACGGGTCGAAGGCACCAAAGTCAGCCCATTGGATTATGTTTATAATATGCTAGATGTCTTTGTGACTCTTGCATGTATTTGTATGTATGTTTGGGTGGGGCCCACTATATGTGTTAGGTGGGGCTCATTACATGTTACATGCCTGTTACTAGGTGGGGCCCGAGGGATGCCGGGCGGGGACTGATGAATGTCGGACGGGGCCCGATGTATGTATGGTATGTAGTATTTTGGGGAACTCACTAAGCTTTGTCCTTACAGTTTATGTTATTGATTTCAGGTACCTCCGGTTCGAAGGGGAAGGGCCCGACATGATCGCTCAGCATCCACTAGTGTTCCGTATTTATGTTATGATTGTACTGTGATAACTATTTTATACATTTTCACACTTTGATGGGCTTGAATAAATGAATGATGATTTTGATAGACTTAAAATAAAATTTTTTACTTAGTATATTTTGGGACGTTACACTTAATCATCCTCATAATCCCACTTTGAGTATTCAGGTGCATAAAACATATTGTAAATCAATCCAATTCCATACCATGCTCTTAACAATAAAGGGATTGTTTAATTCCATTGGTAATTCTCAAAATGTCCTTATGACCATATATTCCATAAATTAAACTAAAGATCATTCAATTCTTTGTGTTTTTGCATTCAAATCATATTATTAGTATCAAATCCTATTTATGAGTACCATATACTCATCAAATGCTTACATACAAAGGATTCCATTGTGTTCATCACAATTTCCCCAAAACCACCTAAAATCCATGTTTTTGCAACATTCTACCATCATTGATGTGTTTGAGCATTCCAATTGGATTTATTGTCATCAAACTGTTGGATTAATGTCTAAGTCCATAACTATATTTGGTATGTACTTGACCCGACCCGGCATGGTCCATTTGGGTTGCACTTCACCGGCACAATTTATATGGATAGTCTTTTGAGAATAGTATATTTATGATTTATATTAATATATTATAAGTTCTAATATATTAATATGGAATCATATTATTTAATTAGTATTGATCAAGAATTAATTAAGTGATCAAAAAGAACTAATTAAATATGGACTCTTATATATATGGAATGGGCTAAGTTCATTGAGGTTGGGCTAAGCTTTCATGGATGGTCCATGGAGCTTTTAACCCATGGATCCTATGTAAATGAAAGGTCATGGGTATTAGGGTTTACATGGATGTAACCCTAATCCTCCATAATATATAAAGGGGTCCTTGGCTCACAAAATTGGCACAAGTGTGTGAAAATAAGAGTGGGCCGATTTTAGTGTGCATACATATTCTCTCAAGTTCTTCCAAGGTGTTTTGGTGATTTGTGATTCTATTTGAGGCTTCCACACTATTGGGGCTAAGCTCTTAAAGCTTGAAGACATCAAGCTACATCAAAAGGTATGTCATCTAACTAGAACTTTGTAGTATAGGTGCTTCATAATATGCTAGTTAGGATGAAACCTTGGAATAGTTAATATTTGCATGTATAATAGAGAAAACATAGATCCAAGGTTTATAGGGTTGCATGTACACCATAGGAGTGTTAGAATGCTCAAAACCCAACAGAACATCATCTAGGTCCTTGAATCCATTTAATAATAACTTATAGATACAAAATCACCAAATTAGATTTCTAGGGTTCATGGACATTTTTACCCAAGTCATCAAATCCATCAATGAGATGATTGGATTGAGATTAGAACCATGGAAAACAATCAAGGGAGGTTAGAAAACCAAATCCTAATCATCAATTAAAGCCAAAATTGGCATTGGGGTCCAACCGTAATGATGAACTCAAAAAAATAGAGTTAGGGAAAAAAGATTTATACCTTATTTGCATTTGATTGCTTCCCTTCTTTCTTGAATGCTTCAAACTTGCTTGATTCAAACCCTAGATGTAAAAATGGGAGAAAACCACCATTAGAGGAGCTCTCCACTTGTTCTCCGCGTTATGGAACCTTATGGAAGATGGATGAATCTTATTTTCTTAACATTTTCATATTTAGTCCCTTTAATTCATGCAGTGTTGCATATTTTACCAATATTTCATTTATTTTCATATTTTCTTATAAGGTTGTCGTAACAAGTCCTCATCCATCCATTATATAAATTTTGTAGCCCTTTCCATTAAATGAGTCAATCATTTGGTCAACTCACTTTGCTAACTTGAAACTTTTTGTAACGACCGCATTTCCTGCTAGATTAGTCACAGTCTGTAATCACTTTGGTCTACTCTTGTAATCTTTTTATGAACAAATAAGAAATGATTATTAATATATTTACTTGCTTAGTTTTATACAATATTCTATGCAAATTATATAAGTATTTAATAATAAAATAAATAAGATTAAAATACGCGTCGAAAATAAAGGATTATTTAGGACAACTAATCTTAACCTAAGTTGTGGTATATGTAATAATGATTTTGGAGATACGAGGAATGTTTGAATCCAACTTAAAACGAAGAAGTTATGGTACATTGAAGTTTCGCATTAAATCCGATACGGCTACGGATGTCACAAAATAGTGAATAGGAGATAGATCGCTTATTAGCCTCAGTGATCTAAACAAAATTCTTAGTAGTTGTTAAACCGAGAGCATGCATATAAAGAACGTCCAAATCTGACTTCATATGAGGAAGTTGTGATTTTTTAAGATTCAACGCAGTAGTGTGCAACATTGATATCGAAATTTAGAACGATTGGTTGTTAGGAAAATAAATCTAAATGAGAGTTGAAGATCTCGTCCATACCTATCCGTCAATATAAAGACAGTCGAGAACAAATATCGTATGAGAGAGTTATGATTTTTACATAGACTTTAACAGTCTATGCCTGTAAAAATGTAACTTTAAAAATAAACTCAAAATTAGCCGACGGAGTCTAAAGGAAAGTTGTAGATCTCGTCGATAGTTACACGTGGATATAAAACCAGTTGAAAACGGAGTTCATATTAAGAAGATATGAATTATTTAAGAAAACAAAAAATTTGTGCGCAACCGCATGCCCAGACAGAGTGTGTGGCGTGCTTCTGAATCTCCATGGAAATCGCGACATGTGGCACCACTCAGAACGCAACACGACACCGGCCGACCACGTGTGCGACACACTCCAACATTATGTCTGACACACTTTTTCTTTTTACCTCTATATATTCTTCAATTTTCAGCCACTTTCTTCACACCTTTCCATCCATTTTCTCTGGAATACTTTCTAGCTTTTATTCCCTTTACTCCCTAGTTCACGACCCCTTTGGCGAATTCCTGTGGTGTCAGATAGGGGGCGATTAGAAGCTCTTGGGTCACAGTTTTGCCCACATAATTCTCGGTTCTCGCTAGATTACTCTGTAAGTTAAGCTACGCTTATTTTATTTTAAGTCTAACTTTTAATTATAGTCATAGTCGTTATTATGAACCTATAATTAAGATATTTCAGTGATTCCAAGTCGTTATACTGATTGATCTACTTACAGGAGTGATGTCTAGGCTGCATTTAGCGAGGTGTTTAAAGTAGGATTTACAAACAGTATACTCTATATACCAAACGAACCCTACCTCTGATGTGATCCTACTTGGTTATTCCTTGCTTGATAGATTTTGATGTAGACATTAGGATTGTTGAGGAATCTAGACTATTAATATATAGTCGTTAGAATTATGAAACTAGACTAAGACTTAGTGCTTTATACATTTAGGTCTTTGAGAAGTGTTAAGGCAAAGCGATACCCTAACGTCGATTCACCTACTTTTTTAGGTGAGTGAGTAGTTACTTTCAAGAACATGAATTAATAAAAGTATTTATTAAATATTAGTTGTTTTAATTGTACTTTATGCTACTTGTATACATATAATAGTACTGCTTATTAGGAACTATGTCAGAATCAGAATTGACTTTAAATATAGTCTGGGTTAGTTATGGACTTATAAAAGGTACTTAGTTCTAAATAAGTTGGACATTGATTAGGTCTCATTTTGAGGGTAGAGTGTGAGATCAGAGCGAAGTGTAGTATTCCTCCTCCTTCTTGGATGACCAGAAATGGTGGGTCCAGATCAGACAACCGGTAGGTATGTCTAAGTCATCGAACAAAGTTGATGACAACACTTGACTATTTTAGGCGGTCTAGTGAATTACGTTGCTAGTGTGGACTTATAACCCATAGACATAGATGAAATATTTATCAATAACTCTGAACATTAGTTGACTTTATATGACTTACACTGGCCATGGACTCCCCTAGTTGTCTAGTGAACTAGATACTCAAACGGTTCATCAGGTAGGGTGATTCCTCCAAACAATCGTTGACTTAGGATTTGTGAGAATCAGTTGGGATGAGTAGAATGTCTTAAGGATATTCATGTCATATTTTATAGTATCCGTTAATGATTGTTTTGCAGGGATTATAATATGATTTATTATCATTAAATTATTATGGGCTTGAAAACCCTATGCATCTCACCAGGTTTCCAAACCTAACCCACTCATTTTATGTGCATCACAGGTTGTGGATGTAAGGTTACTAAAGCTTAGTTAGGATGTCAAGTGAAATAAAAAGATGTGCATGTTATAGTATCGCAAGACCTTTTATATATGTACGTTGAAATGTATGTTTTGATATGAACGATGACATGCTCTGAATTGTAATATAATGAAATAACTTTTGTTATCTCAAAATATTTTATTTAACTGGGAATTCCCACAACTCAATATCTCAAGCGTAAAGAAAAAGTTTTAATTGGTTCTGAAAATGGAGGATGTCACACTTTTGACCCTTTAACTTTTAAAATGTTATTATTTTTACTTATAACTTTCTAAAATTCATATCAACTAATGATAATCATTGATGATTTAACTATATAAATCATCTTTCATTTATTCACTTTATTAATTTAAGAACCTAGTCTTAAATTTTAGGGTGTTACATATATATTGTTAAATGTCTTACTTCCTTTATCCAAAGATTGTAGACACCGATTCTAAAACTTATTTTTCTCTATTGATGAATGAAAATCTTACTTGTTTTATTGTTCAACAAACTTTTAATTAAACTTCTACCATATAGGCATCAAGGATTGTAGGAGCTTCCTTCCTTCACTCCCACTCATTCAATTTCTCAGACCGAAGATGGAAAATTGAGATTAAATATTTGATTCATTGCTTTTTTGCATTCAATCAATAAACACAAACTTGTAAATTAAGGGTTGATATACCACTTATCTTGTTGTGACGCCTATGAACGATCGATTTGGAAATCGATTGTGAATCAGAAATTGTTTTTCCAGAGAAGGGCGATGGCGACAAGGATGGAGGAGGGCAACAACAGAGGAGGAGGGCGACAACAGAGGAGGAGGGCAACGTTTGAGGAGGAAGCGATGGAGTTGTAGCCGTGCGTTTGTTCATAAACTTGCCGACGTGGAAGAAGAGGTGTGAAGGAGAATGTGTATTTTTTTTTGTTGAATCCAATCAACTATTATTATGGACGGAGCCAGAGATATGGACCAGATCAAATGCAAATCAAACAATCTGACTGGACCTGATCAACACCAAATTAAATAACCTCTTAGTTTTGTCAATATCCTTATATTTATTTATTCATATTTGTAATTTAAATATCCTTTTTAACGAGGGACACCAAAACATAAAGTTTATATAATTCAAATGAGAGTTAAATGGATTTAATAACATGGAGTTAAAGAAGTAAACAAGCTTAATGCGATTGAACAATTAAATAAAGAATATTTTCAATGAAATCGGCCGTATATATAAAAGTAAGATCAAATTCAAACTCGATCAAATTCACCTGGTGAATTTTAGTATTTGGTTGGGCAGGAGGGAAGCATACATGCGTGGATCTAACAGGGTTTCTCCTCTTGTGGGCTTGGAGAGTGAAGTTTTCACTATGGGGCAAGCTGCTTTAAAAGTTGCATCATGCAAAGTGGCAAAACATAAGAAAGCGTGCATGAAAAATCAATACACGTGTATACCTTTTGCATTTGATACTTTCGGTTTCCTTGTACCAGAAGCTGTGAAGCTACTTAAAAGAGTCCAACGGATCATGTATAATAATGTTATGACCTCAATATCTATAGATGTTGTTTTTAAAAGAATTAGTTTTGTCATCCAAAAAATGGTTGCAGCACAACTTTTTGCTCGTTTACCTGTTACGTCGATGTAAAACTTTCACCTTTTTTTGAAGTAATAACATGATAAAAGTAAAAACTCTTGGAACAAATCTTGATCATTTAATTGTTGAATTGGATTCATTAAAGTTTTGGAGTATTAAATAAGAGAATGGGCATATTTTAAAAATTTTTAAAATATAAGTCGGAAGGGAAGCATTTTCTGAGTTATATGTTTTTTCTTGTTTGTTTGTCCCAACAAAAAACAATAATGCCACAACACATGATCCATGTTCCATGTTCCCTTACGTGACCAAGTTAACGTTTCTCAGATATAATATTATCAAATTATTTATATAAATATTAATTAAAACATCATTAAATCATTGGTAATCTCACCGACCAAAAATAATTTTTTCGAAATAAACATATTTTTTTAATTAAAAGTATAATTTGATAAAATATTTAACTATACATATATATATATATATATATATATATATATATATATAAGAGCGTTCAATCGAGAACATTTCTTATTTCGAGAACATTTAAGAACAAAATTTGACCACACAATTTTTTAAATTAAAATCATTATATATATATATATATATATATATATATATATATATATATATATATATATATATATATATATATATATATATATATATATATATATATATATTCGGGCCCGGCTAGGACTAAATTGATGTGTTCGATTGGTAGTTCTTTGTCATTAAAAATCAGAAATCGTGAAACAAAGTAATAGACAATGAGATTGATTATGTTTCATGTCTTATATATGAATGTTATCTTGCAGAACAGATGATTATATGATCAATTATCTTAGGAGACGTATCTGACTAGGTCAGAGTTCGACAACGACTTTTGGAAGCTACAATTTACTGATCAGTTTAGAAGTTGTACTAGCAGTTATAGTTATTAGTCTTATCCAAATGGGAGACTGTTGGATTAGGTGTCTAAGCTTATAACTATAATGAGTATAAACTTGAATTGATAGTAGCACAGTCCTTTTGGGTTGCCCTAAAACCTAGCAATTGGATAAGATGATTTATTGGAGAGAGATGTTAATTTATTATTTGATTAATAAATTGAAATAATTGATTTATTAATGTATTATAGAAATAATATATTAATTAGAAATCATATTATTTAATTAATAGTTTATCAGAAATTAATTAGAATTAATTTTGAGATTAATTGTATTAATTAAAAGTGTAGGGGCCATTTGGCAATTTATTGATAGTTGAGGAAAAAGGTTCTAGAACCTCCTTGAAAGAGGTTTGACGAAAACTTCTAGGAAGGGCCTAGAATTTTCGTCCAAAGGCTATTGGATGGTGGTTCATGAGCTGTTTGGTCACCAAGCTAAGGGCAGTGACAGATCTTAATAGGGGCCAATGAGGGTCATGGCCTCCCCGGTTTTAAAGTTTCTAATGCGTGCATATCTATTGATTATCATTGAAATAAACGAAGTACTCGATAAAGTCGCTAATTAGCCCCCCCTGATTTAAGCTTATAATTAATAAAATCTGGTTAAACAAAGAAATGACAACTAATTAACAAAAAAATCCAGGATATCATTGAAAAAATCAAAACAAACCATGTTTCATTAGGAAACTATATCTCTTAAACAATTAAACTCTATAAAAAACCAAACTCCAATGAAATTTACAACCTTCCTGACTCAAGATTTGAGTTTTAAAAAAAAAGTAAACCCCCCCCCCCCCCCAAAAAAAAAAAAAAAAACCTCAGCCTCTGGAAAAGTAACCCGCCGCCCAATTGCACCTCCTCTACCGGTTGTCGTAGTTGTCGTTATCTGACTATCAGCTTCTTCGAGCGCTCTCTACTCTCGAGAGGACGCTAAACTTTGATCTGTAATGTTCCTCTCTCCACTCGACCACTCCGCCAATCGCCGCCTCACCGGGGAGTGTATAGCCACCTTAAAGGTGTGTGCGGCCATGGGTGTGCGGCCCAAGGGGTGTGCGGCCGTACACTCATGTTGGAAAGGGTCTTTGAGGTGTTTCAAGGTCCATTCTTGCATCCATGAAGTGTTCTAGGTCCATACTTAGTTGTAGTACAAGTTTAGGGTCTTAGAAATGGGTTTGTGGTCCTAGGATGTGTGTGTGGTCGCACACAGGAGTGTGTGGCCGCACACTGGAGTGTGTGCGGCCGTACCCAGGTGTGTGCGGTCGTACACCCCACAAGATGATGTCCAAAATGCCAATTCCAAGGTGCAACAAGGCTAGGGTCATGTCTATCTCGAATATGGAAGTCAAACTCTCACTTTGGAGGGTATTTTAAGAGTGTGCGGCCACCTTAAGGGGGTGTGCGGCCGCACTCACTTCCAAACACGAAGAACATGTCGATTATTGCTCACTTAGGGCTTAGATAGAGTGGTCTTTCAAGCACAACAAGTTAAGGGATGGATTACTCATGTTTTTGAAGCTTTGGAGGGTTTGTGGTTGAAGAAGCTTGAGAGAAATGGTGTTGGGTGTTGTCAAGGTGTTAAAGGAATGAAAGGAAAGGGGTCTACCCTATATATAAGGGTGGGTGTGCTGCCTAGAGGTGAGTGTGTGACCAAGGGATGAGTGTGTGGCCGCACACCCATGTGTACGGCCGTACACTCCTCCAAAGGATGTGTATGGCCCGGTTTTGTCACCCTACAGCTTGCTGACTCATTCCTAACTTCATCCTTGGTTGTACTCAAGCCTAGAACGCTTAAATGAACCATCAAACAGTGCAAGAAGTCAACAAAACAAGTTTAACTTTGATTGAATTGACTAAGTGTACGAGAAAGAAGTTACGGGTTGTCACATCATCCCCCCGTTAGAGGGAATTTCATCCCGAAATTTAAGAATAAAGATATAATACTCATGGACTTGGGAAAGATGGGGTACTTCTGTTTCCTTGGTTTCTCGTGTTCCCAAGGGAATTCAAGTTCCCGCTTGGCATTCCAGCGGACCTTCACTATCGTGATGTGACGTTATTTCGTTCGCTTGACTTCTCGATCCGTGAGTTCAGATGATTCTCACACAAAGTGTAGACTCTCGTCTAACTCGAGGTTGTCGAGGGGAAATCGCAGGTGTCTCATAGGACGGACACTCATTTTTGGTTCGACACGAGGAAGAAGGGATGGACTTTGCTGAGTTCTCGGGGTAACTGGAGTTTGTATGCTTACGAGACCGATCCTAACAAGGATCTCAGACGGTCCAACGTATCTTGATTTTAGCTTTCAACGCTTTCCGAAGCGTATCAGGCCTTTCCAGGGTGAGACCTGCAAGAGACACGTCCACCAATCTGGAACTCCAATGGTTTTTGTCTCTCATCGGCATAGCCCCTTTCGTACGATCTTCTCAGTCGTCTTCCGGATGATTTCAGGACTCGTGAAAGTGCTGTCGGGGACTTGACTCTGGACTAGTTGCGTGTCGCCCTCCTCAGCCCAGCACAGAGGGGATCTGTACTTACGGCCATAGAGGGCTTCGAACGGTGCAACCTCGATACTGGGAAGGTCACCGTCGTTGCAAGAAAGTTCAATTAAGGGTAGACGAGTGTCCCATGACGCATCTTCAATTGTCTGGATTGTTCTTACTCCGTCCATTTCTTGGTGGATGATACTCTTCACATGAATACTTTCGGGTTTCGAAGAGAGATGAATTTTCGAGGTTCGCATTTAATTTGCCGTTACGAGCGACGAGAGTTTTGCGATCGAACGATTTTAAGACAAAAGGGTTTAGTATGACATAGACTCAGTCGAACTAAACAGAATGACGTTGTAGAATCGTGCGTTAAGTTAATCCGGGAGGATCGTTTTGTTAGCACATTGGTTCCCCTAGATGAATGTCTCTGGCGTTGTTCGTGTTTGATTCGAAGTTGGCGGTTACTACAAGTACTAGGGTACTGATGTTTTGAAACTATAAACTCTTGATGGCATGGTTCTTGCTAGATCCTCTTATAATCACTTGGTGTATACAAGTCATGTATAGCTACATTGACTCCAACGTATTCACTAAGCTATCATAATTTACTCCTTCAGGTTTCAAATCTTATGGGAATGTCGTGATTTAATATGGACGAAAAAGAAATCACAATTATGCACAATTATTGGGGTTTTCGGAAACGTACCAATACACAGCAGGTTTCTTTGATGCTTCCTCATTCCCTGAAGTTAGACTCCTCCTGTTTCCTCATTGTTCTTCTCTGTTGGGCAATCTCTTTTGAAATGTCCCATTTCGCCACATGCACAGCACACTTGAACTATACTAGCATCGGTAGTGGAAGTGATGTGTTGGGTCGGGGTCTTCGCGATGCGAGCTTCTTTATCATCCTTAGCCCTTGGACAATTTCTTTTGAAATGTCCTTCACTACCACAGAGGTAACAGGTTGGACTTGCCCCGACATTGGTATTCAGAGTGATGAACTTGACTAGGGTCCTACAGCTACGGGAGGTGTGCCCCTTCCTGTTGCATCTGGTGCAATGCAACACTCGACAGACTCCGTGATGATGGTAGTTGCATTTTCTGCAGTGCGGGAGGTTTCCCGAGTAGGGTGTGGTTGGTGTTAGAGCATCAGGGGTGACTGGGGTATTGACTGCCCCAATTCGTTGCCTTTCAGTAGGTCCTTGGGTTGAACAACTTCCTTCGAACTTTCGTTTCAGGATGTTAGGTTGGAAACCAGGTGTGTCCTTCCTAGTGGGCACTTGTTGGTTACCACCAAGATTTGGATTGCCATTAACACTTCCACTCGCACTTGTGTTGTTAGCGTTAAGAACAGCTAGGGCGGCTGCTACGGCTGCTGTGACAGTAGCTTGGAACGTAGCTGAGTCCATCTGGAGGATTGGTGTCTTACTGGTGGGTTGGTTACGTTTCTTCGGAGGCATGATCTGTTATATGTCAAGAAAAGAGTTTGTGAGCAACAATGGTCGCCTCTGGATGTATCCTAAATTTTTATCTATGCATTGAGATTTCCCGTTTTGCTATCTGACTCTCATTGATTCGAACCATATCCCCATGATGTGGTCTTATCAAGAATAGAAAAGATTTGAACACAACAAAGTTCACATACAATAAGTTTACGAACTCCTAGTTGCTCAGCCCATTGGGCTGGCTGAGTAACTCTCCCATTTCTTCGGCTCTAGATGAGATGAAGGGTTAGCTATAAGAGTAGCTCTGGGAATCAAGTCGATACGGGATTCAACTTGACGCTCGGAAGAAATCCCTGGAATGTCTTTGGGTAAGACATCGGGAAAGTTGCAGACTTCGGAGATGCTCTCGAGGTCTTTAACTTCTTGCGTCTCATTGACAACATGAGCCAGGAATGCATAGCATTCCTTCCGCAGATGCTCCTAGGCTTTGACGCAGGAAATGATACGAAGGTTCGAACAAACTTCACCAGGGGTAAGATTGAGACGAATCGCTTTCTCGAAACAAAGGACATCAGCACGATGTGAGGCTCAATCGTCCCATGCCGATTAGGACATCAAAGCTTTTCATGGAGACTGATATGAAATTGATGGGGGAAGAGGAATGATCGTCTAAGGTAAGAGCACATCCAATGATACATGCTTTAAAGACAAAACAGTGGTAGGATTTTGATAAAGTTGCTTAATTTTCATGTTACCAATCTAAGATATACTTTTGACAATGATAATCTTTAATTGAAATATGATTGTTGTCATCATAACTGATGAGATTTCATATTTCGGAACTCATGACCTAAAATTAGGTCTAAGTCCTAATAACAAAGAGAAATCTTGGCAATATGAAAGACAGAGATGTTTACAGAAAAGAGCTACTTAGAACATAGATATGAAGGTTATTCTTTAGACCAAAAAGGAAGAATGAGTAGGGTATTCCTCTATTGGCGATGGGCACTCCTCAGGTGAAACCCTAATTCGGCCAGCTGACGCTCCACGTCATGTAGGCGTCTTTCGTACTCTGAATGGCGGGCTCGGAGCTCTATAACTTCGGCTCGGGTCATAGCTAACTCTCGCTGCAGAGCTTCATTGTTCCTTGCAGCTCTCGCATGAGCAATCTCGAAGCGACGGATGCGGTCCGTGCTGGTGTTCGAATCAGCTTCGAGCTCCACAGTTCACTGAAGGGTTGCCATACCTAGCTCCACATTGCGAGCCACTCAGCGTATCAGGATTGGAAGAGCCCTGTCTGCGGGGCCTCCCTCGTTCAGATTGTAGAAGTTGCGGTTTCCTTCGTATGGAAGGGGTTGGTCTTGCTCGTGGCTCCACCTACTCAAACTCCCGACCCACATAGGCGTTGGACCTTGGAATCTAACTCGAGGGTTAGGATTTGGCATTGGGGTCACTTGAGGTAGGTTTTTGACTTCGGGTTTTGAGTCAGTCTCTTCAGGAAATGGTTCGGCAAAGTCATCGTCCAAAGGAATTTCATGGTTTCCTTCTGGCTCTGGCTCGATCCACGCATCATCTCCTTGGTTGGGAAAGTACGGGTCGCTAGGAAGATGGAGTCCAGCCATGCTATCTATGCGAGATGATGGTAAAGGGGTAGTTAATAGGCATCAGATCTAATAATACTTCCAATGTATTATAGCTACATGATTGATTCTTGAAGAATGGATTCTTGGGTAAGTTTCCGGTTCGGTCGTTATAGCATCCTAAAATACTCCTATAGTATTTTAATCCTTATGTTTGGCTCTAGAACTCTTCTGGTATCTAGGTAAGTTTTAGGCTTGTTGTAACACCACAGCCACTCCCAAGCACATGTTGGTCATGTCTTGACTGAATATAGTTGATCAGACTATATTCACCCTAGACATGATTACATAACTGCCCAGGTTTAACCGTAGCGTCCCAACATCCAAATACTTTTGTTTTGTTCTACCTATGACATGGATTCAGGTACCTAGGTATACTTGTATAATTTTATAAAAATACTTATATTTTTGAAAGTATACTTTTAGCTTAGAGCACTTAGGCCCCTTAGTATTTATAGTTGTATACCATGTAAGATTCGGTATACTTAGTTCGCTATAAACAAGGGCTCTGTAACCAATCTGTCACACCCCAAAACCGGAACGGCGGAAACGTTCTGGGGCGGAGGACGTCATGCGTAGTATCACAACAATTGTATCATAGCAAGCATAGTAAACACAACCAGACATTGAATACATATATGAAAAGGGTTTACATTGTTTAATACATAGTTTTGTTCATATCAAAAGTAAATAGAAAGACGTGACTCTAACGCTCCGACTTCTTCGAACTCCTGGATGTACCTGTCTACTAATACCCTGAGAATACAAGCAGTTTTGAAAGAATATCAACATAAAGCTGGTGAGTTCATAAGCATTTAGTTTTGGTTGAAACATGTTCTTTGATTCTTTTGAAAAGTGTTCCTCAAGAAAATCCTATATTTTCTTATGAAAAGCGTGTTTGAAAACCCATTCATTCCATGACTACCAGATTCATACAAGATATGTACAATCCAAGGTGTCGTGGAATGAATATGAATATCCGTTGGTTACATGTTAAACAATCCGTTTTTAAATAGCCGGGTTATCCCGGGAAAATCCTATATTTTCCCTAAAGGTTGATGATTGATTATCCGTTCTAAACTGAGGTGTACAAGTACCTACCATACTTATATCGATAAAAGCAGTTTCCTTTTAAAAACCCTAGTTACACCCAGTAGGATATATTAGCCTTATTACATAAATAAAACTAAATAAAAGAAAACGGGATGAACTAAATCCTGAAGGTATTATTAACACCTTCCAGTAATCTATCAGTTATTACTTTGAGGTTAGTTCACTTGATTCATTATTACAAAAGTAAATCTCTGCTATCTAGGTTGTGAGGGTCATGACCATAACTGACTGGATAAGGCATGTACTGGAGCCGGTATCCTTTATGACTTTGTCACCCGTAGAACTGCCGGTCCAACTGTAGCTAGCAGCGAGGTGCGGGATTGTCAGTCCCATATAGATCTACACACAACAGTCACGCTCTCCCTACAAGAGATTCTGGTCACGAGTACTAGTCCTACACTCTGATTCTGTGGGAGTGTTACCAAGGACGTGTCTCAAACTTAGACTAACAAATTTACAAGTAATAATATAGAAAATCCTTTTTATGATAAACATGAATCCTTTATAAAATATTACATTTTACTATATGATTCATAAGTTCGTTACCCTAGTTTTTAAAGCTGTTTCTACGAGTTGATTTCTTAATCGATTGGTAAAAATTGTTCTCCATGTTAAAAGCATACTGAAAATATAATTATCTTAAACAAAATAATATATTTTGAGCACAAGTTTCCTTATGCTTTTGCTTGTATTCCCCCTGAAAATGTTAAAAACACGGAAAATGTAGGGGTATGAACTCACCTCGGGTAAGTGGTTTGAATGAAGGATCGATACGGAATGCTGGATGTTCAAGTGAAGCCTTGAACACGATTTGATCCTAATTAACATGTAATGACACATAAAGGAGTCAAATGAAGGTATTTCACCACTAGATGTGATGAAGAACCACTCTAGGGACTTGGAACTACTTGCACTAAGTGTTAGGACCTTAAAGGATTGCATGAGGGGAGTGTATGGCCACCTTAAAGGTGTGTGCGGCCATGGGTGTGCGGCCCAAGGGGTGTGCGGCCGTACACTCATGTTGGAAAGGGTCTTTGAGGTGTTTCAAGGTCCATTCTTGCATCCATGAAGTGTTCCAGGTCCATACTTAGTTGTAGTACAAGTTTAGGGTCTTAGAAATGGGTTTGTGGTCCTAGGATGTGTGTGTGGTCGCACATAGGAGTGTGTGGTTGCACACTGGAGTGTGTGGTCGTACAAGGGTGTGTGCGGCCGTACCCAGGTGTGTGCGGTCGTACACCCCACAAGATGATGTCCAAAATGCCAATTCCAAGGTGCAACAAGGCTAGGGTCATGTCTATCTCGAATATGGAAGTCAAACTCTCACTTTGGAGGGTATTTTAAGAGTATGCGGCTACCTTAAGGGGGTGTGCGGCCGCACTCACTTCCAAACACGAAGAACATGTCGATTATTGCTCACTTAGGGCTTAGATAGACTGGTCTTTCAAGCACAACAAGTTAAGGGATGGATTACTCACGTTTTTGAAGCTTTGGAGGGTTTGTGGTTGAAGAAGCTTGAGAGAAATGGTGTTGTGTGCTGCCAAGGTGTTAAAGGAATGAAAGGAATGAAAGGAAAGGGGTCTACCCTTTATATAAGGGTGGGTGTGCTGCCTAGAGGTGAGTGTGTGGCCAAGGGATGAGTGTGCGGCCGCACACCCATGTGTACGGTCGTACACTCCTCCAAAGGATGTGTATGGCCCGGTTTTGTCACCCTACGACTTGCTGACTCATTCCTAACTTCATCCTTGGCTGTACTCAAGCCTAGAACGCTTAATTGAACCCTCAAATAGTGCAAGAAGTCAACAAAACAAGTTTAACTTTGATTGAATTGACTAAGTGTACGGGATAGAAGTTCCGGGTTGTCACAATCAATTATCACATAGGAAGCATTTATTTATTTATTTATTCTTGTAAGTATAGATTCAATTTCAAAAAGTGTATATACATACGTACTTTATTTTATATAAAGTGAAATATAATTATTCCATTAAAATAAATAAGTATATCAAAATTTGTTGTTTATTAAAATATATTTAGTTTTTTTGTTTAGATTATGCGAGAATATATTTAGTTTTTTTTAACATATCTAATTTTCTTGTTTAGATTTTGATAGATCAGTTTTTTGTTTAAATTTCGCTTAAATATATTTAGTTTTTTTGTTTAGATTTTAATACCAGCATATTGAGACCATTTGTTTTCTTATACAACTTTTTTTTTGATGTTTTAATTTCGGCCCCCTAGTTCTAGTACTCACGTTCCGCCCCTGGCTAAGGGATTAGTGTTTCCTCCTTAAACCCTAGCTTTTGCTCTAAGCTACATCACCTATATAAAGGGGCTTAAACCCTCTCAAATTCGACACCTCAAACCCTAGAGATCATATGATGAAATTATCCTCCCTCTCCTCTCCTCCTCATCCTTCTTGCTAGCTTGGGTGTGAACCACTAGAGGCACGAAAATTGTGGTGTTTGCTTCTAAATGATCAAAAGGTATGTTTTCCTTCTTGGTTTCTAATTTTTGAAAATACCTAGGTATCCTTAGGGTTCTTATTTTATTTTCAAAGTTGTATGTTCAATTTGAGAAAACATAGATCTTCAATTAGGGTTGCATGCACACATATGTTTTTTTATTTGTTTTGCATAAAACCCATCACCTTTTTCTTGGATGCATAAAACTCCACTTGAATCAAACCCTAGGTGCCAAAGAGTGAAGACTTGCCATTTTAAAGCCTTCCACTTCCTTTCATCGACCTCATCTTGCCTACATGAAGAGAGACCATTCTTATTTTTAAATTTTACACATTTTGCAATGTAGTTTACATCTTTTGTCAAATTTACCATTTCTTCATTTATTTTCACATTTGTCTAAAAGGTTGAGATAATATGTCCTTCTTCATTCATCATGTAACTTTTATAGTCCCTTCCATTAATTGAGTCAATCCTTTGGTCAATTCACTTTGCCCACTTGAAATTTCTTTCCCCTTTTAACTTTTAAAATGTTATTTTCACATATAAGTTTCTAAACTTCATATCAACTAATGATATATGAATATCCTTTGATGATTTATTTATATAAATCAGTTTTCATTATTTACTTTATTAATTTAAGAACCTAGTCTTAATATATATATATATATATATATATATATATATATATATATATATATATATATATATATATATATATATATATATATATATATATATATATACGGCTGAGTTATTGTGAGAAGATTTACGAGAACTTGAAAACTCGTAATCCGCTTATCATTTTTCAAAACCAAGACCACAAATCTTTTCTAAATGGTGCGTCTAAGTCATATATAGACTAAAAAAGATTTGACAATCTTTTTTGAAATGTTCATGTATGAACATTTGAATGTTCAATATATATATATATATATATATATATATATATATATATATATATATATATATATATATACTAGTTTATAACCCGCGGGAACCACGGTTACAAAATTAATTAAACTTTTATAGTGAGAACTCAAAATTATTAATATTACTACGGATAATCATGCGTCCGTAGTCCGTATAACTATTGATTATCTATATTACTACAGATAATCATATCTACGCATGCAGTCTAAAATATGCATGCATGCATATTTAGATGTGCATATATGCATATTTTCAAAAAAAAAAAAAATGCGTCAAATCTTTTTTTAGCATTGATCGTTGTTAGATGCAACATTTGGTAAATATTTGTGCTTTTGGTTTTTAAAAATGATGAGCGGATTAGAAGTTTCTCAAGTTCTCACAAATATTTAAGTTCTCAAAAGAATATATATATATATATATATATATATATATATATATATATATATATATATATATATATATATATATATATATATATATAATGGAGGGGAATATCATGTTCTTGACATTGTTGATTTTTTGAAAGAAAACAATATTGGATGACAATTTACGTGTACTAATACTACACAATAAAATGGAGTATCGAAAAGAAAAAATAAACACCTAGCAAATATCTCTGATAGCTTGACCCATGACAAGAATTGTAACGTCTCAAAATTTTGGAAGTAAAAATTTTATTTTAAAAGCCAACAGAAACATGATTCATTCATTTCAAAACCCATCAAAATGTGATAATGTATAAAATAGGTATTAGAGTACAAATCATGTCATAAAATGCGAAATGCTGGTGTGGCCCTTCCCTTTCGAACTGGAAGTACCTGAAACCATAAACATAAACCTGTAAGAACAAAGCTTAGTGAGTTCCCCCATAATACCCCACACCATACATACATAACAGTTCAAAATTAAATTGGGTCTATTTTACCCCCTTTAGTCTCTTTCAACCGGTATTGGGTCTATTTCACCCCCTTCAGTCTCTTTTAACCAGTATTTGGTCTATTTCATCTCATTCAGTCTCTTTCAACCGGTACTAGGTCTATTTCACCCCTACAGTTAAGCATACAATCATACTAGAAAGAGTCACAAATACAACAAGCACATACAAGCATAACAGTATGTGTCACAAAGACTACTATCATCCTACAAACATAATACAGTGGGCCGACATTGGTGCATCCGACCCATGAGTGCAATGAAGAAATTCACCTATCAAACGATGATTAACTGCAACTGCTACTACTGTTGCAAACACAAATGCTACCAACCACCTATACAACTATATAAATCACACCCTTAGCTTTCTTCCAAGACTAGGGGTTTGACCAAAAGTCAATGCAAGTCAAAAGTCAAATTCAATGGTCAAAGTTGACTCGCTACATCGTGGTCATCCTTGGTTAGGTCGTGGCCCCCAAACGAAAAACAGAAGTGTTTTCCTTAGTCGCCACGCCGTAGAACTTAGGCTACGCCATGGGAACTGGATCCAAAATTAATCAATGAGTTAAGTTGAATCCTAAAGTCCAAATCTGATCATTTATAATGCCCAAATGGATAAATTTTCCACCTTTATCCCTTGAGACCCACCAAGAGATCTAGATTTCAAGTCTTAGATCCAAGAAGGCTAAAAATGGAAATAACTTAATCAAGAAGCACTTAATCCCCTAAGTCTCAAGTCTATTTGCTCCAAAAGAGCTTATAACACAAAAACCGTCCTAAAGTTTGATGCTTTTTAGACTTGCATGTCCAATGCAAGTCCTGGACTCAACTTAGGTCAAAAATAGGGTTTTATGACCAATATCTTTTGCATGGCTCAAACAAACCACCAAACTTTAGATCCAAACCCTAAACTACTTCAAATGTGCCATAGAATCATAAAGTTGCAACCTTTATGAAGTCTCACCATCCTAACCAACAAGGTCTAGAAGAAAATGAGATAAAATGCAAGATCTAGCACTCTGTAATAAAAAAGTGGAACCTTGAATACTTACAAGGGTCCATAACCGAGCTAGGAAGGGAGATAGGGGCTTTCTTTCTGATCCTTGGATTACTCCTTCTTGCTTCTTCCTTTAAGACCTCTCAACACACTCAAGAAAGCTTCAACAATGGACGAAAAGAGTTAAGGTTTTTTCTGGATAAAAGAGGGTGGTGGAGGCTGAGGGTGAGCAAACCCTAGCCTCCTCATTCCTTTAAATATGATGCAAACCCGAAAATTTAGGGTTTAATACGTCAACAGCGCCACGTCGTGGCCTTCCTTGCCATGTGGCGTGGAGAGTCAAAAGACTCGCGAGTGGGAATTGCTTTGCCACGCCGTAGCCATCCTTCCCACACCGTGGAGACTCACAAAAAATTAAACTTTAAGCTAAAAATATAGCATACCTCAAAACCGGATGTTACAAGAATGTTCTCAAACATTTATGAGTGGAAGCAATATAAACAGTTATATACGTGATTAATCGAATTCCATAACAAGGGATGTATCATGTATATGTAATTGAAAATATGTTGAACATTAAACCAAGTGAATGTCATCTCTAAGTATTTGGTTGTAATATATATCCATACTAAGTCACTTTTGCCATAAATTGGAGAATAAAGCAGTCAACTGCGTTTTTGTAGGGTATTAAAGATAAATGAAAGGATAGTGATATCGTGATCTAACCATATAAATGTGCTATATGTCAAGAAATGTCTTTTCGATAAGACGTTGTCATGTTGGTCAACAAACCATGAAACCTTACCAGACTTGAAAGCACTTAAATAAGATTGTGCATCATCTAAGTTTAGCCTTAACCTTTGGTGGAAAACTTAAATCACTAACGAATTAACGCAGTTTCAAAACATGTGTCCAAGGTTTTCATAGCCCTATGATGTCCTACTATTGGTGGTAATTTGTAATCACACAGACATGCATATGTTAAAGAATTGTGTGTAATGTGGAGCTTATTGTTTGTTGAGGAGTGAAAAGATGTAGAAGATGACATTTTTTCTTTTCGTCAGTTTATGTTAATCGGGGGAAGGAAGTAATATAGTTGTTATTAAAGAGGGTTTCATATAATAGTTTTTTTAATCAGTTGTACACATGTATATTACCTGGAAAATGTGTATCCACGTCATCTTAGCCACATACGCCTAAAAACTTTGCAACCGCAAGTATTTACTTTATATCATTTTTGACATGTCAAATGAAAGTTTATTGCCTACAAATAAACAAAAAAAAATAACTTAATGGTTAATTTTACTGAAATGTAAAGTTCAGTAGGCAGAGAGGCAAAGGCGGGCACTCTCCCCATAATCTCAAAATTGATGAAACTGCTATGATCGGTTTTACTAAGTGTAAAGTTTAGTAAGAGACAGTAACTTTAAAACTCTATAGAAATCTCTAAATATTATTAAAAGAAAACCCTTAATTCATCAATGAAGCAATCAGGGTCCTTGATTGTATTTCAATCATATGATTTCCACCCTTCGATCAAATTGCTGACATCATCTTCCCAAAATATAATACAAACATTTAATTATAGAATCTTTAAATTTAGCAATTACATTTCAAACACAATTACATTTAATTATAGAATCTTTAATTATAGAATCTTTAATTATAGAATCTATCCATAGTTTCTAAAATATATTTTACAATTCGATCACAATTATATTTAATTATAGATCTTTAAAATCAACAATTATGTTATTGCTTAAAGCATATCATTCTATTTATATATGAGATATCAGTTTCTCCATAAATCTGGCCAAAAAACATGAATAACCGCCCCATCTTTCTCCTCTATTTTTCTCTCTTAAACCATAATTCCCTAATACTCTTCGTCCTCATGTCAATCAGTGTGCTTCAATTGATGCTTTGTATGTTCATAACAGAATGTAGCACCATAATGTGGTTCCTTTTTGCTCATGTATTCTTAGAATTTGCGTATGTATTGCCACTTCCTTGTATCTCCAATTATCACACCTTTGTTTTGGCTTCACACAAATCTCTACAAACTGAAGCATGCATCTCCTTCAAGACATCTTTTGATGATCTATGCCATCATTAACCCTAATTAATATTGTTCATAGTTTAACTCCCTTATTTATAACTTTCACTTCAAAATTCAAACCCGTTTAGTTTTTTCTTTTTTAAAAAAGTCATTAAATAAGCATATTAATAATTATGTTATCTTTAGTATATATTAAAACAAAAATCTTATGACACCATCTTAAACAATCAGAGCCCTTGATTGTATTTCAATCCTATGTTTTCCACCTTGAGATCATATTGCTGACACCATCCTCCCAAAATGGAATGTTTAATTCCAATAAGAGCTTTTTACAAAATTAACTTAAATCCGTTGAAATGGATTGTATTTAATTCTTATAAAAGATTCCCAGATTTTAAATCTTGAATTTTCGGTTATCAAGGTTTTAAAATGGTCAACTTTAAAAACATATTAATAAAAACCATTTCAATTAAGGCATTAAATATCAACCATTAATATAAATCCGCTTATATTAGTAACCATTAATATAAAATCCATTTTTATTGGGAAACCATTAATACCAAAAAATCAGATTCAAATTATCACATACATATACGATTCATCTTTGAATCCGCGGCTCACACTTATTTTCAATCGTTGCTTTTCTTCAAACCTTCTCCTACAACATCATTCTTATTGCTTATAACTTTCATCATCATTCTCTGCTTCAAACCATCGTTGTTGTGCACTAGAAGGTCAATACCTTCTTTCGCTTTTTTATATTTTTTTTCGATTATACTTTTGTTCCTTTATCAAATATATGTATTCATATATTTCGATTTTCTTTGTCACAAATTACATGAAATCGGTTAACTACTTTTATGAAACTTTTCAAATAAAAAGGAAAAGATATTACATACATTTAGTCCAGAAAAAAATAATGTACTTTGATGGAAACCAGTTAAAAAAACAATATGGCAAAGTACTTTGATGGAATGACAAATGCATCCCACCCGTTTTCCTATTCATTGTAATCAATTTTATTGTGTATTCGTTTAGCATGATACTTTCATTTTTTATCCGAAGGGTAAGTCTTTAATTTAGTATGTACAATGTTCATCAGAATGGTAAATCAGTAATTTAATTTAAACATTGATCAAATCATGAGCTGCTACTATTTCTGTTTGTTTGATTATCTCAACTTGGTTATTGTTTTTGATTGTATATAATATCTTAAATTGTTGGCTGAATTACAGGGATTGCAATCTTGATATAGAACTCAAATAATCTGTTAAGATAAATATATGGTAATACCGAATGGAAAATGGAGGATAAGGATATAATAGGAATAAGGAGATATTTTTTTTAGTGTTTGAATGTAAATTAATATCCTAATATGATGGTTGAATTACAACATTTCTAACTTTAAATTGAAACCATAACTAAAGGTTATTGATATTGTTGGATGGATTTTTTTAAATGCTAAGTATGATTTTAAGGTTTAGGGGAAGAAAGGTAATTTTATTTGGGATAGAATAAGGAAGGAAGATTCGAATTTACCTTTTGAATGTATCAATAAACTCCTAAATTTATGTGCTTTAGTCTAATTTAATTGCAAATGAGATGCAGTAAACCTTTAAGTAAGGAAATATAAGGGCAAAATGGTAATTCGACTTCGGAACCTAGAAAAAGCATTGGGCTGGAAAAGCAATTCAACAATAGATATTGAGATGACACGTATACTAAAATGATTATTTTAGCATGATACTTCCATTTTTTATCCCAAGGCTAAATCATTAATTTAGTATGGACAATGTTCATCAGAAGGGTAAATCAGTAATTTAATTTAAAAATGGATCAAATCGGTTGTTGCTACTATTTCTGTTTGTTTGATTATCTCAACTTGGTTACTATTTCTGACCTTATCGTCGAATATAATAACTTCATATTATACCATATTTAGGAATGTAATTTTAAAGTACATTATTATACCATTTTTAACAGTAACATGTTGTGATTTTTCCATGTTTAAATGTCTCTTTTAATTGATCTTTTATTCACTATTAAGGGGATGAATTTTATGAACAATTTATTCTAGAAAGGGTTAAACTATAGTTATGCTAATTTGTATATATTTTGTACAGTAAATACAACCATTCAAAGATTGCTTTCTATGACTAACAATATTATGTTTCTATTTTTTAAATCTCATAAAAATTACATAAGATTTTTTTGGCTTAACATATTACATCATTCAGTCTAGATTAAGTCAACCAAAACAACAATATATAACTTTTCATATTAAATGATTAACCTATTAACTTGGACTCAATCCTCAACAACATCTACAAACTGCAATAGTTATCTGATTTTTTTTACAAATTATAACAACATACTTACCATTAAAAAAACTTTTAATTTTAAAATAAAACTTTGTTTTTTACCGGTAACAACAATATACAACACTTAATAACATTTTTGCCTACCGGTTTCTCTAAATAATACATGAACCATATTAAAAGTAGGCTAAACAGTTAGAATCTAAATTAAGAATGATCTTATTTCCTTGAACATCAGATTTACGGTATTATAGACACAATTTTTATTTGATTCTTAAATTTTCTATGTGGTCGTATTTATATGGTAGAATCAAATTGTATAATTACAATTAACATTTTTTTATTAAACTTTGTATGTAGGTATGAAACAATAATAAGTATATTTTTGAAGGAACATTGTTCAAAATAATTTGCATAATCTAAATACATGTTAATTTAGTTCACTTCCTACACTTTTTTGTAACATTGGATTTTTTTTGTCATGTTACATTCAAAATATGGGTTATTAGAACATGCACCTTAGGTGTTTGACGAAATGTCTCAAAGAATCTGACACAAGTTCTCTACGCTCACCTCACAACATTGTACATATTTTGGTTTTATTTTTTTTCTAGATTTTTAGCATCATGTCTTTTTGTTATTTGCAACTTTGTAGTGTTACATGCTTTTTTGTCTTGTCCTCAGGTCTTTCTATCTCTGATAGGGCTTCATTTTTTATATTTATTGTAAACTATCAATTCAATCTATTACACTTTGTTATGACTTTTATCAACGTGATAAGATTCTACTAAATTGTCCATTTCTTGATCTTTTAGAAAAATATGTTCTAACCGTATTACCATCTACGACTGTGGTATTCTATTTTGTTGATTAAGCGATCTATGATTTGGCTAGGATGGTTTTTACGAATTATGTTTGGCCTGATAATTATTCCTGTCATCAAAAAATACATCTAACAAATAGTGAAAGACGATTTTTTAAATTAATACCCTCATCTAACTATTAATGATTTTTTTTTAACTTTGATGGCATGTAACAGAGTTTTGGATGAAATTTTCAATTTTTCTGCATATAACTTGTTATGACTTAAATAACGATATTACATATTTAGGCAATCAGGTTTTCTTCGGTTCTTAAATTATTTTGCAGAATGTGGTCAAATTTGGTATTATTGATCTTACAAAAGGCAAGTCTCATGTCTCTTTTAGCGTATCCATTGAGTTTAAAGTTTCTTGTCTATATTTGTTTTTAAAAAATGTTAAATCTTGATTTAATGAATGTAAGTCAATAGGTAGTAGAGGTGCAAGAAGAGCAAAGTATTAAATATGTGATGATCATGGCTATGTCAAGCCAAAATAAAATTCTAAAGTAACAAATGCTAAATTCAAAAGGTAAGCACTTGTAATGCAGAATACATATTATACTTCATAAATAAATAACCAAAAACTAACCTCTTCCACAAATAAATTACATTTTAACTAACATCAATAAATTATGATTACACTGTCTTGCTTTTTAATTATACATTATAGAGAGTCAGTTAATATATAGTCAGTATTTTTGTATTCGTATCGGTTTTGAACTACAAAAACTATATTCAAATAATAAAAATGAAATGGAACATATACGATGGTAATAATGCGAAACTAACCTTCAAATTTGGTCTAATACAAAAAAAATTGTCTAAAACTTATTTCTAAAAGCAACAAGAAATAACAACGAACTTTCAAAAAGAAATGAGAACTTGCAACGAAAAAGCAACAAGAAATAACAACGAACTTTCAAAAAGAAATGAGAAATTGCAACAAACTTTTCAAAACTATCAAGAATGTATAATATAGGATGATAATAATGCTAAAAAACACCGAGTTTGGTCTGATGCGAAAAAAAATAAATTTATATGAAAGTAGGATTGCAGTAATACTAAAAGAACATATATGTTTTTTATCTGATGCAAAAATGGTCGAAACATACTTCTAAACCGACAAGAAATAACAATGAACTTTTAATTCATCTTGAATAACCATTTAATAGCTATATGTAAATTATATGAATACTCAACAGTTAAGACCACAGACCTTACTCAAACATCCGCAGATGTCTTGAAGTAAGCATTCTTTTTTTCCATTTTTTTATCATTATCATAAAATTAAAAAAAAAAAAAGACATCCTCATGTGTTTATATTGTTTAATTCGTATCATAATAACAAGTAAGTTGTGTGCCAATTATGTATTTTGACATTTTCAATGAGTCACAAGCAATATCTAAATCGAGCAAAATCATTGTTTTTTTATATTTATTTGTTAGAGTTTCTTTATATTTAATATTGTGGGGGGGGGGGGGGGGTTATGTGGTTTATTTCGACTGAATATAAATAAGTTGCTATTTTTTTAAATAAACAATTATATTTCGCAATATAACCATAAAATAACAATGTATTTTGAAAGTACATTGCAAAATGTTGGATTATATTTGCGTAGACCCGTTTTCGTGCATGGTCAGCTATATGTAGTTGTTTCCCGTGTCACAAGTACAAAAAAATTGAAATTACTTTATGATGAGGAAGATCGTTCAACTAATAAAAAAATATTGCCTACAAAGAGGTCCTTCAACGACTATATATATTTGCCGATTTCAGGTGTATTTTCTATACATTTCAATAATATCAATAAACCCTGATTTTTTTCTAATTATTCTGCAATATCTATATTCATTTATATTTTATTTATGCGTTCTCCGCGTTTAACACGGGTCATAATCTACTATAATATTAAAGTAGAATTGTTTTCTTTGATATTGTCGAATATGCTTCAAACCACAAATGCATGCGTGAGATCTTATATGTTAATCCGACATTTCCTTTAACTGTTGTTTAAGAGTGTTGTTACCTTTCAAGTTCCCTTTTTGTTTATTTTTGTGTTGTTTAGCTATTTGAGTTTCCCTTCGATATTAACAACTTCAATATAATGCTATTCACTTTACTAAAATGTTATTCATAATGATTTTCTGCTTTTTTTGGTTTCCACTCTAAACGTTCGTGTTTTTTTTTTTTTTTTTTTCGTTCTCATACTATCTATCGTACAAAAAATAATTTATAAACAACAAACAAGTTAATGATATGTTTAGTGTACGAAACAAAAAACTAGTTACTAACTGATAAGATAGCTAGTAGTTGCTAGCTTATAAGTTAGTTGTTAGCTTATATGCTAGATGATTAAATAAGATATGGTAAAAATTAGCTGATATGATAATTGAAAGCAATAAAATGGTATTTAGGATAATATGTTTTTTTTTTATAATTAATTAAGGATATATTTTGAATATTTTGAAAAGGCTTCTGAAAAGCTAGTCTAAGATCATGTTTGAGAGACTAGTTGATAAGTTAGCTTTTAGCTGATAAACTAACTTACGAATTAATATTGTTTGGTAAAAAATAGATTATAAGATAGATTGCAATGTAAAATAATATTAATGGACATTTACTTGTATAACTAAAAGAAAAAATAATAGATATAATTAAGGGCCTATTTGTAATATATTTTTTTAAAAGTTTTATAGGTTTATCAAAAGTTATCTAGAAATAATTATCAAAAACTAGTTTATAAGTTGCTACATGAGTTAAAATACAGTACTAGTTTTATCAAATAGTAAATTATAATAAGTTAGTTTATTTTTATCAAACAAGAAGTAGCTTAAAAAAAATCTATTTCTTATCTTATTGTCAAACATTACAACTTATAAAAAAACTAGAAAATAACATAACTTATAAACTAGCCATAAACAAATCCCAAATATTATTTTTATGATTCAAAGTGATCAACACGAAGGCAACATCCTAAATATTATTTTTATGTTTCAAAATTATCAAAACGAAGACAACATATTTACTTTTATGGTCAAATAAATAAAATTAACGCTTACTTTTATGGTAGAAGCTAAAAGAATTAACGTCACATATTTGACCAAAAAAAGTAATGAATTTAAGTATAAATATCCCAAAAGATATAGGATACATTTAGCATGCAAGGAAAATATATTTAGCTTTTACACTATTTTTAAAGTAAATTATTGATTCAACGTAAATTTTACCTTTACAAAAAGCAAATTCCAATAGACAAATTTAAACAATATAATTTTCAGTAGCACGATAAGAAGCAGAAGACAAAATTTTAATTCCCCTGCCTTTTAGAATTTTGAGCATTTTCAATATTGGGGTATTGAGAATATACATAAATTTTAAATATTGTGAAAATTTTAAAATAAACGTAAAGTTACTTTTTAATTAAAAGAAAAAAGCCCGACAACCCAATTCATTTATCGTTATTTCAAATAAAACTCTTGAACTCTTTTTTAATGATTTTAGTATAACAAAATCATAAAATATCACATTATTTATTAAAAGAAACCCAATAGATAACTTTAAAGAATATAATTAAGTATCATTTCTGATTTATTTTACATTTAAGTATTGACCATAACTAAATCTTTAACTCTTATCTTTATTTTAAAATTATTACTCTAAGAATATAAATCCTTTATTGTTATAACAAGTATCCTATATGATTGTTAAGATCCGGATCTTAATATTAAAATTTTATTATCTTATGATCCTAAAACCGAAAAACCATCCGAATTATTTTTCGTAAAATTGAAAGTGAAAAACACAGAACAACTTACATAAAATTTAAAAGTTGATAGAATTAATAAAAATCACCAACTCTTTTCCATGATTTTAAAATCAATTAATCTAGAAAATTATCCATCATTTAATAAAAGAACTTTTTGATGATTTAAACGTTGACCACTGATATAAATCTTGAATTTTTCACAAAATTTTCCCTATAAATTTGCATCAAAAGTTACTTTATCTGGTCAAAAAGAATATCCCATTTACTGTTCGTCAATTTACTTGCCTTTATCCAAGCAATCTCACACTATAAATAAACCCATCACATCATCGACATCCATCACTGTTCACTAACATATATTAATCAAGTTTCACTGAGAGAATCAGATAAAGAAATGGGCGGCACCGATCAAGTTCGCGGCACCAGACGTTCACCGGCGGCAGCCAACGGCGGTGGTGTCACCAGAAACATAAACTCAGATAACACCGTGATCAATCTAGACCAGTAGGCTTCTATAATTATCAAAATTTTCATATCTTTTTTGTTTCGTGAATCTTTTCTCATTAAAGTTTTGAAATTTACAGTGGGGATCCAACGATGTACGAGTCGTTTTGGAGAAAAATGGGGGACAAATGTACGGTTGTGATTAAAGGACATGAATGTTTGAGTTACTTTTCAAACATCAAGAACCCTTGTTGGTTTCTTGAACCAAAACTTGAAGAATCGATCAAGAGTCTGCATGGTGCAGTCGGGAACGCAGTAACCGATGGCTATAGCATCGTGGTTGGGACCGGTTCGAGCCAGCTGTTGCAGGCTGTGCTTTATGCAGTCTCATGCGATCAACCTAACCAAATCAATGTTGTTTCACCAGCTCCTTATTACTCGGTATGTATATATCATATAATTCGACTCAAAAAGATCTTTTCTTTTCCCACTTTGTGTAATTAGATATGACTGAAACAAATGCAGTCGTACCCAGAGATTATAGATTTGGTAAGATCAGGATTATATAAATGGGGAGGTGATGCACATGGGTTCGATAAAGATGAGCCATTTATCGAACTTGTCACCTCACCTAACAACCCTAATGGTGTAATCCGAGGAAGCGTGGTGAATCGCGATGGTGGAATCTTGATTCATGATCTTGCATACTATTGGCCTCAATACACTCCAATTACTTCCTCATTAGATTTCGACATCATGCTGTTTACAGCTTCTAAATGCACTGGCCATGCTGGTTCACGAATTGGGTAAGTCTGTTAATTTATTACAGATTATGTGCAGATTTTTTACACATTGATTATAATTTAATTTGGTGTTGAATTCATTTACACTTTACAGATGGGCGCTTGTGAAAGATAAGGAAGTGGCAAAGAAGATGATCAAGTTCATGGAAGTGAACACGATTGGGGTATCGAAAGAATCACAAATCCGGGTTGCAAAGATCTTGCAAGTGGTTGCTGATGGATGCAAACGTTTTGGATCTCCTGATGGTGATAATTTCTTTGAGTTTTCAAAGAGTTTAATGTCGAAAAGATGGGAGATTTTAAGGGAAACTGTGAAGAAAACAAGAATGTTTACTCTACCTAAGTACCCTCTTCAGCATTGTAATTACACAGGTGACGTCACTCAAGCACATCCAGGTAAATAAATAAATTAATTAAAGGGTCAAATGATTTATTGCTTAAAAAAACTATATATCTGAATTTTTCATACTCATTGATTGAATTGAACTGAAACTGTGATGTGACAGCTTTTGCATGGATTAAATGTAAGGAAGGGATCGAGGACTGTGAGAAGGTATTTAGAGGTCAGAATATTTTAACAAGGAGTGGAAGGAGATTCGGGTCGGATCCTGGGTATGTTAGGGTTAGTATGGTGAGTAAAGAAGAGGATTTTGATATGTTCATTGAGAGGCTTTCTGCGATTCAAAGCTTCAACAATGGCGATGGAAATGGCATTACAAACGGGAATGTAAATGGGAATCTTGATTAATATATATAGTATATAATTATATATATGTATATGTATCAGATTGAAACTGGTTTAGATCCAGAATATGAGGTGTTTGACCACTGTGCCACCCTCTTTAAATATGCAATACAGTATTTGAATATTTGCTTGACTTATTTCGATCGTTAAAGATTATGAACTTATTAGAGAATAGATGCTAAACGATCTCATACAAAGTGTTATCTATTGTATGGCAATATGTTCAATCAAAATATATTTTAATCATTATATATGGCTATACCTCCATCTTCAACTACTAGGAATCAAAATATTAATTTCACTAACTTTTTCTATTAACCACCTTAATGGTAAAAGCTATCTACATAGAAAATTTTCTCAATGTTGGACGGTTTCGGTGGAATATCTTGATTTACAAGACTGACCTGTAAAATCGGCCAAAATATAGTGTGTTTTATGTAATTTGCATAATCACTTCTTTAGGTTTATTCGTGATTCGTTAACCTGTTATCCGGAGACTATTAGACTAAAATGGTAAAAATATTATTGTTACTTGTTTATAATCTATGGAAACGACGGTTATTAAATTAATTAATCTTTTATAATAAAAATTTATAATTATTAATCAATTATTTTAAATAAATCATTTTAATTAAATTATTAATTAGGAGATATATCAAAATTTTAAAATTATTATAACTTCAAATTTAACATATAATTAAAAATGTAAATTTAAACTTTGAAATGAGTTGTCTAATATATCTACATGATATATGACATGATATTAATGAGGAGTTGTATTAAAGTGACACTTGACAAATGGAGATTAAAATTATTCATTTATTAGAATAGCGATTAATTCGACAAAAATTCTCCAAAAGTGTTACAATAGAGTTGTAATTCGTTAAATAATCCACATGTTCGTCAAATAAAAAAAAGCGTGGTCCCCCGATCGACATAGACTTCACCATTCGATAATTAATATAATAAATAAAAAGTTCTATAGTTTAGATAGACATTTTTTTTAAATAATTTTAGTATCTTTAACTATAAAACTATTAGATAAAAGATATAAAGTCTACCATCTTTTATTATAAAATTGTGATATTAAGTGATGAACTTTCCTGGTTTGTTTGATTTTGTATCTTCTTTTTCATAGCAATCATCACTTCAAAGTTATTTTTTCGAATTCTTTCATAAGGTCATCTCTTATAATTGTCGCGACTGGCTCGTGGTTGACGTGGTCACGATCGTGGTCCGTGCACACCATCCCGACCGATTGTGGTCGGGCATTGTCTTTGAGGTTCATGGTGGGGAAGACGGAGTGCAACGACCAATGAAAATGTTTTACGCCTTTGAACTCCTTTGACCACTAGTAACGGTTAGGTAGAAGTTTTATTTATTTATTTATTTTGCCTAATTTCTACCTATAAATAGCACAACACACATTCTTATATTTCACATAATTCTTCTCTCCTTTTATTCACAATCACACATTTGTGTTGCTTGATCTTTCAAAAACAATGACTCCCAAAAGGATGAATTGGTCAGAAGAGGAAGAAGAGAAATTAGCACTAGCATGGGTGTTGGTTTCGGAAGACGTTGACAGTCAAATGTCTATTGATTTTTGTGTATAAGTTGGAAACGTTTTTTATGATTTAATGGGTTCACGAAGTCATAATCTTGATCAAATATGTTCGAAGTTTCGCGATATGAGGGTAAAATGTTTCGAGTTCGACGGAATTTATAACTTTGTTATAAACAATGTATATGAAGTCTATATCAACCCCGTTGTTGTGGTCATGCATCAATATGAAAACACACACCACACAACGTTTACACACCTAAAAGCTTGGGTAAAACTTAAGGATTTCTCAAAATTCAATGCTTAAAAAAATAAGGTTAAAAACCTAGTTTAAGTTGTTTGTGCTTGCATTTTTATGTTTTCTTCTATTTTATTTTAAGTTGTTTGTTTTAAATTAATGTAATGTTTTCTTTTTTATTGAATAAAAAACTAGTTTAAAAAAATATATGTTTTTATTGTATTTGCATTGTATTTTGAATTAAATTTAATTAAAAAAATGAGGTGAAATGGTGTGTTTAATGGTAGGTATCCCATGATTAATGGTGAGTATTGTGGTGATGATGTGATACTCATCCCAATAATAATTAGTGGTGAATATATTGGATGGTCTAACAAACATCCCCTTGACATTTTTTGCTACCTACATAGCGAAATCAAGGGTAGTAGTCACCTCCGACACTAAATTAGAGGAAACGAACAAAGTCAAACATATAACTTTATTTAGATAAAAATCAAACATGTAGTCACACCTAATGAAATTAAACATGAAATAAAACATGATGAAATTAAATATAGAAAAGTCCTAAAGACATATGAAATTAAACATGAAATAAAACATGATGAAATCAAATATAGAAAAGTCCTAAAGACATATGAAATTAAACATGAAATAAAACATGATGAAATCAAATATAGAAAAGTCCTAAAAACATGTGAATTTGATGTGGATTACTTGAGGTTCTTGATTTATCAAAAAAAGTCCTAAACCAAATCTAGAAAAATCCCACAAATCAATTACTTATGTTTCTCGATGGACGATAATTTTGTGCAGGGTGGAGTGGGTCCAATTTCAATTTCAATTTTTTTTGAACAACAGACAAAAATTCATTAAACAAACAAGACTTAAGCGAGCCGCTCAAATCGAAATACACAAAATATTTGAAATGGGAAACATACATCAAATAGACCACTCAATCAATCTAAACTTGGATATAATTTTTATCCGATTGCAAGTAAAAATATTCAATCGCGCACGAACCTACCAATTGGGCTTGCGGGAGTGATAAGGCCCCCGGTCTGGATGGCTTTACATTTTCTTTTGTGAAGAGATATTGGGACATCTTGCAATATGATATCTACGGGTTTGTCCATCACTTTTTTTGTTCGAATTACATCCCTTCTGGATGCAATTCGTCTTTTATTACCTTGATCCCAAAGATTATTAACCCGTTGTATATTAAAGATTACAGACCCATTACGTTAATTGGTCTTCAATATAAGGTGATTGCTAAGCTTTTGGCTCTTCGGTTGGCGAAAGTGGTTGACTCGGTGGTTAACTCGGTTCAGTCCGCTTTTGTCAAAGGTAGACAAATTTTGGATGGTCCCCTTATAGTGAATGAAGTGGTAGATTGGTGTAAGACGAAGAAAAAGAAACTCATGATTTTTAAAGTTGATTTTGAGAAAGCTTATGATTCACTTTGTTGGAATTTTCTTTTTAAGATTATGGAGTTTATGGGTTTTTCTGATTTTTGGATTGGTTTGATTCGTGCGTGTTTGGGTAATAGTTGGTCCTCAGTTCTTATTAATGGAAGTCCGACAGATGAATTTAACTTAAAAAGAGGTTTAAAACAAGGAGACCCTCTCTCTCCTTTTCTTTTCATTTTAGCTATGGAAGGTTTACATGTTGCCATTGAAGACGTGGTTGATGCAGGTTTCTTTCACGGTATTCAATTTGGTGAAGCGAGTATTCTTATGTCATATTTATTCTATGCCGATGATGCGATTTTCTTTGGAGAGTGGTCTAGAGATAACATTATTAACTTGGTGGCTATCCTGCATTTCTTTTATATGGTTTATGGGCTTCAGATTAATCTCCATAAATCAAACTTGTTTGGAGTTAGTGTTTCTCATTTGGAGGTTGATCAATTTGATGCGATTACAGGATGTAAGAGTTTCCTTTCACTTATCTAGGACTTCCAGTTGCTGACATTATGTCTAGATTTTCGAGTTGGAAGGTTATCATTGACAAGTTCAAAAAGAAACTTGCTTCATGACAAATTCGTTTACTTTCTATTGGTGGTCGTTCTTTGCTTTTGAAGTCAGTTTTAGGATCCTTGGGTATTTTTCATATGTCCTTGTTTTGCATGCCTAGAGTCATGAATAGTTTTTTGGAGAAAGTTAGAGCGGGTTTTTTTTGGGTGTTGAGAAAGGAGACCGAAAGTTACATTGGGTAAAGTGGGACACGATCTTGGCTAGTAAACAAAAAGGAGGTTTAGATATTGGTTCTTTGGATGCGTTTAATAAAGACCTAATTCTTAAGTGAAAGTGGAGGTTTTTGACTAATAATGGAGCTCTATGGGTTAATGTGTTGAAATCGATTCATGGTAGAGATGGTGGTCTTGGTTGGAGTAATGGCTCGGGTTTATAAAGAGGGGTTTGGCATAAAATAGTTGGCACTATAAATCGGTTGCATGACTCGGGAGTAATTTAGAGGAATTCTTTTAAAAGGAGAGTTGGGGATGGATCTTTTACTTTGTTTTGGAAGGATCATTGGATTGGTCAATGTCCGTTGATGATCCGGTTTCCTAGACTATTTTTGTTGGAGTCGAATAAAGATTGCAAAATTTCGGAGAGGTGGAATGGGCAAAATTAGATTTGGAATTGGAACAGGCCTATTGAAGGGGGTACGAGTTTCTCTCACTTGCAACAATTACAGTCTACTATTCTTGAGTACTCTTTCTCGGGTTTAAGCGATAGGTGGAATTGGGATTCGGGTGGCATTGATGTTTTCACAGTTGCCGAAGCACGTAGAGTTATTGATGATTCTACTCTCCCTGATGGAGTCTGTAGTACAAGGTGGAATAAGTATATCCCTCGTAAAGTTAACATCTTCTATTGGCGATGTCGGTTAAATAGACTTCAAACTCGTGTTAATTTGGTCGCCAAAGGGTTAGATGTCCTGTAACATACACGTTCGGTTATCGTGTTATGTTAGTCTAAAAATGAATATTATTAAATAATATATGGTTTTGAGAATTGAGTTCTAACAAGATAGTTTTTACGATATTTGAAGTAAAACTATGTTTAGAATCACTCGAAATGTATTGGAAGTCTTATGAGATTCCAATCAAAAGTCAATATTGAAATTAAGGAAAATATAAAGATGGAAATAAATAAAAAATAATGTAATTGAAAGTTGTATATTATCTCGTTAGAAACATTTAGGCGAAAACCTCATCGAAATCTGAGTTATAACGAAGAAGTTATGACCAATCGAAGATCCGCGACAAAACCGACAAAACACTATTTAGCATAAAAAATGAGTTTTCGATAAACTACTTTTTAGCTTTAGTGATCTAAATGAAAGTCGTAGTATTCGTTAAACCGAAAATTTTCATAAAAAGAACGTCAAAATCTGACTTCATATGAGGAAGTTATGATTTTTCTAAGTTTCGGTATAACAGTATACAGCTAAAAACTCGAAATAAAGATCGAGTGATTTTTAGCCGACACAACCTAAACGAGAATTGAAGGTCTCGTCAATAGTAGTACAACGGTAAAAAGACAGACGAAAACGGACGTCGGATGAAGAAGTTATGAATTTTTAACGGATTTTCCTGTCCCGGTCTGTTAAAAATATAAATATTAAAAATAAAGTCAAAATTAGCCAACGAAGTCTAAACGAAAGTTGTAGAGTATAATATCACCTACGTGTGGATATAAAGAACGTCAAAAACGGAGCTCGTATGCGAAAGTTATGAATTTTTGAAGATTTGGGCACAAAATTCGAGAAGCTTCGCATACTAGACTCGGACTCGGCCACGTACAAGCCTCACATGCGTGACACATGTCCGACTCGTGTCATGTCAGAAGCGAAGGTCCAGTCGCGAAGAGCCGTGTGTCGCACCCGTGGCCTATCCGAAGCGAGCCACCTCGCCCTCGCATCCGACGCGTGTCCTCGCCTTCGCTGCTGACGCGTGTCTCGGCCTCGCATCCAACGCATGTCCCTTTCCCCTTCGGTCCGAGCCCTCGCACCATATATAAGGGAGGTGCGAACCCTCCCGGTTTTGGTTGGTCGTTTTCATACTTTTACACCCTAAATTTTATTTTAAGCTACTTTTAACCCACCCCCCCCCCCCCCCCCCCGAAGCCCCGGGATCATACCTAACACCTGAAAAAACATCCCGAAGTGTCCGAAGACCCCGGGAAATTTATCTTTTCGGTTTGAAGCTCAACCCTCGCAAGGCCCGGTTTTCAATAAAGTTCCCGATTTTCATCGAAGAAAGTTAATTATAGAAACGAAGTGCTGCCCAAATTACTATTTTAACCTCCGGTTATTTCACGGTGAGTTCAAATTATAGGAACAGTTGTATGTTATGTGTTATATGTTCAATGTGCTTTCCCGTGTTATTATGAAAATAAGTTATACCTTTGACCTCGAAGTGAATGACTAAGCATCACTTGGGTACTGGTATGTAGCATTTGACCATGAAGTGAATGATTAAGCATTCCTTTAGCATTGACAGAAGGCTAGGTAGGGCTGAAAAGCCTGCAAAGTGCTAGCAAAATGTTTATTCAGAAATCGTTTATTTTTCCATGCCACATGGGCAGAAGTCTTATTGATGTATGTCAAGTTGAAATTGTTATATTTCATTGATTGTAAATCTTTGAATCAGATTATTCGTTGATATGGAAAGTCTGTCATATGATACTCATCTGCCTTTGTTGTTCTTTGTTCCCCTTTACTTCTGTCATATATATATATATATATATATATATATATATATATATATATATATATATATATATATATATATGGCATAACGTTATATTGTAACTGTTATTGAACTCACTAAGCGTCACCACTTACCCCTCTCAGTGTTTAACTATTGCAGGTAATAAGTATCCAGTATAGACACATACTGTTGGAAGATTTAGAATAGTTAATAATATTACTTTTGCATTTAGTGATCGTGTATGTATAAAATTATAATTTCCTGGGTAGTTATGTAATATATTAAAACTTAGTCGGTTTGTATCCAGTCTTTTGTAATAAGATCATTTATGTAAAATATTGTTTATGAATATGCATGTAGCATGTTTTGGAGTAATAATGTTAAGTTTAGAAAGGGGTTCTTTCAGGTGAATGTGGGTTGCGCCTGATCCCACATCGGCTTGGAAGGAGAACTAAGCATCACCTTATAAGGGGTGTGGATACCTTCCTTGTCACAACGCGTTTTAAAGCCGTGAGGACAGCAGATCCCATAAGAACTCTGCAGTTAAGCGTGCCCGGACGGGAGTAGTAACGGGATGGGTGACCCCCTGGGAAGTCCTCGTGCCGAGTGGCCCAAAGCGGACAATATTGTGATACGTGCGAGAGGTGGATGTTACAAATGGTATCAGAGCTGGGGCACGGGTCGATGTGTTCGACGGGGACGTCGAACCCTATAATGGGGGGTGAATGTGGGTTGCACCTGATCCCACATCGGCTTGGAAGGAGAACTAAGCATCACCTTATAAGGGGTGTGGATACCTTCCTTGTCACAATGCGTTTTAAAGCCGTGAGGACAACAGATCCCATAAGAACTCTGTAGTTAAGCGTGCTCGGGCGGGAGTAGTAACGGGATGGGTGACCCACTAGGAAGTCCTCGTGCCGAGTGGCCCAAAGCGGACAATATTGTGATACGCGCCAGAGGTGGATGTTACATGTCCCCTCAATGATTTTTTCCATATGCAATGTTGATATGGAAGACAACATCCACTTGTTTATACATTGTAACGTGGCTGTTGATCTTTGGAAGTTTCTTGGTAAATGGTTCGACATTTCTTGCCAGTCGTTTATACAGATTGAAGACATTGTCACTTGGATTGATTCTCTTAACCTTTCTTTGATTAAGAGAAGCGGGTTGGAAGCTATTGTCATGACTATGTGGTGGCTTTTATGGAACTTCAGGAACGGTGATATTTTTGGCGATCAAAGTGCGAGACGGAATTTGTTAATCGATAGTTTGGTTGATTATTCCTACAATTTGTTTGTTTTTCGTAATAGAAAAATTAGTATCAGTCGTGTTTCTTGGATGTTAAATCCTATTTTGTCTATTCCGATGTAATGTTTTGTTAAAGGTTCTCTTTCTTTCAATAAAATTTAGCTGTTCGAAAAAAAAAGGGTGTGTTGGATCCAATTTTTTATACGCTTAGGATCGCCGAAGAGGATGTCGGTGATAACGCCTTGTTTGACATTTCCAAATGATGGTGACTGCGATGGCTTGGTTGACTCTTCAAGATGATATCGCCGGTTTCATCGGAGGAAAATAGCTTAGACAAAAGAGACTCGATGGTGCTAATCGTGGGTTCACTATAAGGGGTCGTCGGTGGTGATGAACCGATAACACAGGGACGATGACAAGATTTAGGGTTTAGACTAAAGATGTTTGATGGTGAGGAGACGAATGTGACATGGGTGGGTGGTATGGTGGAGGTGGGTCAAAACAAAATGTTTTAATAAAAATAAATATATAAAATTATATAAAGAATACAAAAAAATAGTCTAGCAGGGGAAATCTTTGATAGGTTCAAAAATTGTAACAAAAAAATTACAAGGATTGTCGGAATGAAATAAAAAATATTAATGATAATAAAATTTAGCCCAAATCACATAGACGATATATGTAATTTAGAGGGTGTTTGGCAAAAAAAAAACTTATTACTTATTAGTTTATTGGCTTATAAGTTAATTAACAAGTTAATTAGAGAGAGTTAAATTAAGAAAAAATGACTTATTAGCGGTTTGTCATCGTTATAAACTATTTTTATTCAAACACATTTTTAGTTTATAGTGATGTGGAACCGCTAATAAGTTAATAAGTTGTTTTGCCAAACACCAGCTAATAATTAAATTTATCATATTCCTCAAAAGTACGAAATTAAAAGATTTGGTGAACTAAAATCATGTTTTTTTTAAATATCTACGATAATTAAGCAGAAATGAATGATCTTGAGTTGAAATGGCTCAAAAAATGTGATATTTGATTTTGGAACATAAAAAATTGTTATATGTATTTTTACGTTGAGAAAAAAAAATTATTTAATATATTACATTATTTCGAATTATTGATACAAAACACATCATCATGGGTATAGATTACTTTTTATTAAGAAAGTAGAGCAATTATTAGATTCAATTAACTTGTACCTTCCAGTTTTGTTAATCATTTGATTTTATTTAAAATCATTAGATTTCAATTAAGTTTAACAAATGCTTGTCTTAGCCATTGAAGTTTCTTTTAAAAATTTAGTCGTTAAACTTTAGAAATAAGTTATATTTTGGTTAATTACTTAGCTTTGCATCGTCTTGAGGTGTTTTTTATTTATATATATTTGTCGGTTCTATAAAATAAAAAATATATATATATAAAATAAAATTATAAAAAAAAAAAAAAACTTCCATAAAGGTTGAAATGTAATTTTGTAACTAAAACTCAATTAATATTAAAATTTAAAATTTCCACGCAACAAAACTTGTATTGTTAATGTGTATGATGGACCTACTACTAAAATAATACTCATGCACTCGTTGGAGACAGCTTACTAGAAAAACAACTACAATTTAAAATTTTAAGATCATTCACATGTTGAATGAGTTGCTGGTTTACAATGAATTAAACTTAGTCATAATGATCATAATGAGATGTCAAAACAACATACTATAGATTTAAAGTTCAATATTCATTGAGCGCTGTTGCATGAGAAAATGATTTATATTTGTAAAAAAATATGTTTATATACTTTGTGAGGTTCAACAAATTATATGAATTAAATGACAAAATTTTATATAAAATAGAATGTTTTAAACTTTATAGGGTTGAATCATAACTTCAAAAAAAAAAACTTCAAATTTTATGAGAAGGCACCTTAAAAGGTAATAGATTTAAGGCTTTACGATTTTATTTTTGTACTTTTTAATTTATAAAATAAAATAAAAAGAAAAATGACTTAAAAAGGTAACAAAGTTTTAAAAATGTACAAAAAAAAGTCATTGTCTTTTTTTTAGTACACAAAATATCATTAAAGGATATTTTTGTATACAGAATACCAACGAAGTACATATGTATTCAAATAAAACCTTCTGGTAACCGGTTACCTCAGGTAAACGGAAAAATGACTTAAAAAGGTAACGAAGTTTCAAAAATGTTTAAAACATATCATTGTTTTTTTAGTACAAAAAAATATCATTGAAGTTTATCATTTGTACACAGAATACCAACGAAGTACACATTTTAGTACAAAAAATATCATTGAAGTTTCCAAAATGTTCAAAAAAATATCATTGTTGTTTTTTCATAGCACCTTTTGTTAATTCATTGTTTTCGAATTACGTAGAACATGGTTATCGGAGATTATTCACCGTCATATCAATTCACACAAATTGTGTACTCTCTTTCATTCCCTCACTCGACCAGTTTATATCTAAATATAATCATAGAAAAACACATAACTAAGAGTCCATCAATTAGGATGCAATTCGTTCAAGCGCTCCAACACACATGCTTCTCTCTCTACTTTGACTACAAATCGTCATGAAATCAGCCACATGACGTTGAGTGTTCCTGGCCATTCATCTCTCACTGGTAACGGAGAATTAGACGCAACTCCTACTCTCTACATCCACATTTAGGAATTCTCATTACATAACGTCGCACTCGTTTCTTCTTTGTGTCTCTCTTGTGCCACAACACTAATGAACGACAAACATTGATGTATAATATGTGTATCTATATAACGTATGTATGTTTTAGGTTTGAGACATATAATGTGATCGGGAAGAAAGACCGTTTAACTAAGGTTATTACCTACCACAATAACAATCGAGTAAGGGGATGAAATGGATTGCACAACTGTTGTGAACTAATATGACGGTACATGATCTCCGATGATTGTGTTCTACATAATCTGGCAACAACGAAATTAACAAAAAGTATGGTATTTTTTGAATATTTTGGAAACTTAGTTATGCTTTTAAGTCATTTTTTCATTTACCTGAAGTACCTGTTTACCACAAGGTTTTATTTGAATACATGTGTATTTTGTTGGTATTCTGTCTACAAATAATGTTGTTTAGTAAAAAGACTCGTTAGGGTTTCTAATGTATTCGATTCCTTTATATATTACAGTCGGTATATTACATTTACACAAAGGACCCCTAAACTATATGTGAATGATAATATAAACACAATACAAATAATAAAATAAATAAATGTTCTAACACTCCCCCTTAGTTTGAGCAGGAGGTTCACGGATTCTGAAACTACTTCTGAAATCAAGAAATAACTATATGGGAAGTCCTTTAGTAAAAATATCAACAAACTGGTGTGCGGATGGAACATGTAGCCCACAAATATGTCCAATGGCAACGCGTTCCCTAAAAAAGTGTAAGTCTATTTCCATATGTTTGTTTCTTTGGTGTTGAACTGGATTAGAAGCTAAGTACATAGCTGTAACACTCGATTTCAAGTATGAAAGTATTTCCGATTTGTGTATGAGTTCTTTTTGGCCATGGCGTGGTGAAGCCTCACCACGGCGTGACGATAAGCTTTTGGGCCGCACATGTTTATGGACCACCACAATGTGGTGGTGTTGTACCACGATGTGGTGGCGGATGATGGAGAAAACCCTAAAGTTTAAGGGGCTGAGCCCTATTTAAAGATCCTTAACCCCTCATAGCCTCCCTCACATCACCCTCCATTCCCCCAAATCGTTCCTTGCAAACCCTAATCGCCTTCCACCATTTTTGAGCTAGTTTTGTACTCTTTGAAGCTAGAGAAGGAAGAAGGAGGAGGAAGGGAGCAAAGATCAAGAAAGCAAGTCCCCATTCTTCATCTTGGCACTCTTTTGGACCCTTGTAAGTGTCCAAGACTTGATTTTTATCTTACCAAGTTGTTAGATCTTGAGTTTTGTCCCATTAGCCTCTTGTTCTTGATTGTTGGGATGGTTAGACCTCATAAAGCTTTCAACTTTATGAATCTCCAAGTTAAGGTGATCTGGTAGTGTCTTGGATATGGTGTATAATCAAGTTTTGATGTCATGCATAGAGATTAGGTCGTAAATCCTCATTTTGACCTAATATAGGTTCAAGACATGCATTGGGCATGTATATCTATAAAGCCCCAACCTTTGGGATGGTTTAGGTGTTAGAATCACTTTTGGAAAGGATGGACTTCTTACTTTAAGGATTAAGTGCTTATTGGTTAAGCCCTTGCATTATTAAGCTTTATGGATTGGGTTTTGGACCTTTTTGGGTAGTCCCAATGGATAAAGTTGGAAACTTTATCCTTCTAGATCATATTTTGGACTATATCTGAGCTTTGGAGCTCTTGGAATCAAATAAAACATCTTAATGTATTGATTTGTTGGAACTCAGGTAACCATGACGTAGTTCTAAGTCAACACGGCGTGTTGGCTGGGATTTTCCCGACTGCTTGGATGCTGGCAGAACACGGCGTGGCCAAGGGGCACTACTACGTTTTGGAGTAAACATGGACTGTTGAATTTGACTTTTGACTTTGTCTAAGTTTCACATAAGGGGTATTTTAGGTATTTTGAGTTGTATCTGAGGATTGGTCACTATTTGATGAATAGGTGACGGGTAGAGCTGATATTCGGAGTCGGGACCTTATCAGCTATTATTCTGATTATGAGGTGAGGTTCCCTCACTGTGTTTAGCGGGTCGAAGGCACCAATTCCGGCTCATGATTATTATGATATGATGTTGGATGTCTGTGTCACTCTTGCATGTGTTATATGTTGGTATGTATACCGAGCGGGGCTCGATGTCGTGCGAGGCCCGATGAATGTATTGTATGTCATTGGCCTTGTTATTATCGTATGTGTTAGCATGATTATTTGTTTATTTGTGTATCGGGCGGGGTCCGATGCCTGGCGAGGCCTAATGAATGAAAGATATGTACCTCGATCGGGGCCCGAGACCGAGTGGTACTAGATGTCGGGCGAGACCCGATGTAGGGCGGGGGGCCAGTATGTGATTAATATGTATGGTATATGGTATTTTGGGGAACTCACTAAGCGTTGTGTTTACGATTTTCAGTTTATGTTCCAGGTACTTCTGATTCGAAAGGGAAGGGCCAAGGATGATTGCAAAGCATACACCACCTTATTCCACATTTGTGAATTACTCTGATATGATATGATGTAGTTGATGGGTTTTGAGCATTCTAACACTCTTAAGTGTACATGCAACCCTAAATACCTTGGATCTATGTTTTCTCTATTATACATGCAAATATGATTATCCAAGGTATTATCCTAACTAGCATACCAAAACATTGATACTAGGATAATAAAATAGATATAATACATACCTTGTTGTTGTTGCTTGACTCCATGAAGCTTGAGAGCCTAGTGCCCCAAGTGTGACACCTCAAATGGTTCACACAACATCATGAACTCTTGGAATAACCATGAGAAGAAGACATACATGATCAAATCGGCTAACCCTCAAAATATGTATCACTAGTGCCAATTTCTTGAACTAAAGGGGTTCTTATATAGTGTGGCTATTAGGGTTACACCATGTAACTCATGACTTTTCCCATTCCTTATGCTCCATGGGTTTTAACCTCCATGGAGTATCCATGGATCACCACATGGGTTAAACCCAACATAAAGGAATCTTGGATCATAAGCCCACATATATAAGAATGAATGATTTACACAATCAATCCCCATATATTTAATTAGTCTCTTTTTGATCACTAAATTAAGTCCAAATTAATTCTTGATAAATACTAATTAAATAACATGATTTCATATTAATATATTAGAACTTATAATATATTAATATGTCACAAAATGTCTTTTCCTCATAAACGGTCTATCCAAATGTTCCGATGCCATGCAACCCAAATGGACCATGCCGAGTCGGGTCAAGTACATACCAATTATAGTTATGGACTTAGACACTAATCCAACAGTCTCCCACTTGGATAAGTCTAAAACTATTATTACGTATGACTTCAGGAACCAACTGGCAATCGTAGCTCTCAAAAGCCGCTGTCGAACTCTGACCTTGTAGAGGAACTCTGACCTTTGTCAATGACTTGTCCATTAGATAAGGGATCATATATTCCTCCATTCTAGATATCATATGGACTGAGACATGGATTATAATCATTCTCTCTGTCCATTTGTTGTTTCCCGATTTCCGATTTATGACGACTGACTAATTGAACAAATCAAATCAGTCCTAGCTCGGCCGAGCACTTCCATTTGTCATCATCAAATCATCGAGGGGCCCACAGATATCGCTTTTATCCCGAAGGTAAAAGGAATGGATAAACTTCGACTCATATGGCTTGTTCTACTACTTGTTGAATCATACACAAAGGCACGTTTTATAACACCGAGTTACCGAATGCGTTTTCGTGCAATCAATGTACAACCAACTCATAGTAACAACTCATATCTCTAGGTTTGAAGAATATAAGATATTATCGTCTCATGATCACTCGTGATAAAATCCATGAAGTGATTCCAATGAGCGCGGGTTGAATCCAATACTCAGAACTTATGAGCACTCACGAGTGTTGTAGCCCCTTGTCCAACATCTTAGACCTCTACAAGCCAACCCATGACAGTCTTGATTCATATCTACTTCCAACATATGACCGACTGTGGATAGTTTGAATAACTTAGTCAATCAGGAAGAACGACCTAGTTATTCTGGAAGTCAAAACATGCAAAATGAAACACAATAATAATAGAATCTAATATGGTATCAAAACCTATGAACATAAATAAAACACCTTTTATTTATCACCATATGATTACACATTATTCATTGTATACAGTTTCAGCTATCAACTTTATTCTTGAATTTAAAACAATAGTTGTCCCATGCTCCAAGCATGTACACTATGTTTTCTAAACACTAGTCATGCCATACACCAAGTATGCATACTATGTTTGTCTATGATCTTCACTTTGTGAATTAGATCAATTGAACATAACTCCAATGATCCTCTTTCACAGTCCCAAATCCTTACTGCAAATGCAAGAATTCCAAATTCATGCCATTTACTGAAATCTGTTAGATTCTAAACTTATATGCATTGATCCTCCTGTAATGATTATGCACAGAGTCACAAGGACTTGACAACAAACATTACAGAGCATTCCAAGGAGATCAACTCCTTGGAAACATCCTTCTTGCATTAAGTTTCCTAATCTTACACAAATTGAATAATTTCCAACTTTGAAACATTTCCATATTCCATTTTGACTATCACTTCTGAACAAGAGTTGCCTCCTTACAGATTATGTCAATATGGTCCTTCCAGAATTAACACTATACTTCCAACTGTCCTTGAGCAACCAATCTTTGGTAAACCTTAGATTGTCCTCGACAATTGCTTAATCCTTTTAGTCATATCCAGTTCTAGACCTTTTCCCTTCTTAATGCCCCAGGCATTTGGAAAATTTTAGAAAGGATGAATATAGCACATGAAATCGATCCTATATCCGAAGCATATGGGACACGAGTCATGATGTCTCACATAAAGACTAAACCAGTCTTTTGCTATAACATTTCCATTTCTATTTGCCAAGTTCTCATAATTCAGATTATGAAAAGGGATGTCGTAATCATAATCGAATTTTATAACGCAAATAATGGACTCATATATAGAATTTCCTTATGTTGAGCCATTCCAACATGAAATTCATATATATATATCCTTGACTAAATACGATTAAAATCTCAATCTAAGCTTTTAGAATTGAAATGAAGTATAATTTTCTCTCCCTTAATTATAGCAAAACAACTTTTTCAACCCCTGCAGCCTCACGAATTGAAACTTTTGTTTTCTATAATTAACATTGCTAACTTGCAACCTTTATCATAATTATCATGCTCCCACTAACATGATGATTATTAGCATAACACTTATGCTCCCACTAGCTTTGACATGTAATCAGAAATCAGCTGGACTTCTAGAAATCAATACTTTATTGACTTTCTTACCAAAGTTCAGATTTCTGATACTAGATTGCTTTGATAAAACTTTATCAATATCATACACCTTATCTTAGATAGCTCACAGGTGTGTCTAAACAATTTTAAGAACTATGAAAAGGGATGCCGTAATCATAGTCTCGATTGTTTAGACCTTTACCACTTCTCACAAGTCCATGTTAGTGTGCTGGTTAACCACACACGCTCCACTAATGACTTTGAGAATGCAAATATCACAATTGCTATCTAGCTAAAATCTACTTAGTGAAAGTGTTTCCTCACCATCATTTTCATGAATCGGAGAGAAACCTTATGACACTTAGATTTTATGGTGTATGAGTTCCTATCTATATGAATTTTGTCAAAACCATAATCACAAGACAAGGTTACTGACAAATCCACACTTATATGGATTAAACTTGTGCAATCTTAAATTCTTGCCATTTGGCAGCTCAAGGGCCTGCCATTGCTTCCAAGTAGCTGTGCAACCAATTGAGAACTCTCAGAACTCCTATGCAAAGCCAACTTGAATAGGCACAGACATGTCGACACGATAGGTTATAAACCTCAAGTCGTGTGCTAGTGAAGAACTTCAGGTTTTATTCTTGATTAGTTCTTGAGACTTTCAAGACCTTTAAGACTCCCACTGTCCTCTTGACATATAAGACTTTCTTGTCAGATATTCAAGAGATAGTGTGGATTCTAATCAAGACAAACACTTCACACAATTGGCCTTAGTTGGTCTTTGTTTTATCCAAAACATCACAACTTACCAATTTCAAATGTACAAGAGTAGACAACTTTTACTCTTACATTTGACAAGTGTTTTAAACCTTCTTTAAGACATGTCACTCAAGTTACAATCTTAGAGTATAACTCTAAGAATTGTTTTTGGAACGAAGTATAAATCATCTTCTTGATTTAACCACTTCAACAATTCATAGCTCCTCTTCTTAGCTACCAGAATGCACTTAGAGGATGAATTGTGATAAGGTCTCTTAATCATTAAGATGATTATATAACATGATACTAAAGTACTCTCCCATCTTTTCAGATTTGAGAAACTTTTATCTTTCTGCCTAAGTTGATTCTTCTTATTCGCTCTGCCATACATTGAAACCTTTTCCAATGTCTCAGAATTACACTTAAGCTTGTAAGTATAACCATATTTACTGAATTTTAGTAAATAATGACGAATAGTCTTAACGATTATTTGTGGTGGGCTTGATCAGTGCACAAGAATGTGTACTCGATCCTTACTTGACTCACACATCCATGTGAACAAGTACTTAGTCTTAATTTTTCCAATGCTTGAAAGTTCTTATTCATCATGCTATACAACTTGCATGATTCCAAGTTTCTATCCAACTGAAACTTAGGTGATGAGAATCTTTCCTTATTTGGTAAATTTAGACACTACCACAAATTTCTTTTATTTTAAAACTTTGCGGAAAAACTATCCTTACAATGCAAAAGCACATGAAAACTTTGTTGTTATCTAATCCTATGCAATATATCATAACTCCTAAGATGTAGCTTAAGAATCCGATCTTCAAACTATGCGATAGAAATCCATCTACGCGATCAGATTCAACATAATCTTTCTTTAAGTTTCTTCACTTTTTTCTTTGATTCTTAAAACATCAACATGTGACCCAGTCACATCATGTATCAAGAATCTCATAATAGAAACTTAGCAGAGTTAGATAGTGGACTTTACCTGAAGTAGAGTCAAACTTATTGACTTTAACATCCTTAGGTAAATTTGGCAGCTTCGCAACTAATGCCCCTTTCTTTGGCAATGGACCCTTGATAATGGGACTATCTTAGACTTAGCCTTTCTCTTTACCATTTGGTCAACCGAGTTGACTATGGCCGATCCCTTTCCATTGGGAAGAGAGAGCTTTACTGGATATCCAATGTCATCATTGTCAATGTCCATAAAGTTTTAGGAAGTTGATCTTAGCAAATAGATAAGATCATTAAGGGTCTTGTCATAGTCTGTTTCATAGGAGTCCCAAAGGAACTCACTATGTGACTTAGAAAATAGTTGAGTCACCAACTTTCTCAAGACTTTGACACCCAACTCTCCCGGCTTGTCAATATCTGACTACATCTCCAAGATGTGATCACATATAGACCTTTGCTTGCCAATAGGGCTTGAGTGACCTTAAATTTTTCAGGAACTTGTGGGTTAGGGAGAATAATTGGAGGAGGTGAAAGAAGTATGATTTCCATGGGACATCATCTTCATTTAGGAAAGCTTGTTTCAAGAGATTTGGGAAGATCATCTTTTGGGAGATATTCAAGAGAGTTGATTTAAAGTCCTTAATATAACACCCAATATGAAATATTAAGGCTAGGACCCAACAACCTATTTATAACTGGAAGAGGGATGTCGTAATCCAAGTTATAAAATAGTTGAAGGTAGGTAAATGACGATTTACCAATTTCCACCATGAAAAACGAAATATAATTAAGTTTTAATTGGATTTGAAACTCCTAGATCTTTTGAGATACATTGAACTTTCAATGGCATGTTTGAATCTCGATTGTGCCCTCTCAAGTTTGTGACTGGGATGCCGAGGATCACAAACAAGGTGTGAATAACCATGCAAATTGACTTGGTACCCTTAACTTTATCACCTAATCGATGTGCCGGTTAACCACACACGCTCCACCGATCTATAATAGAGTCAAGTTACCCTTTGCCACTCTTACTAGTCCTTATTAGTGTGCCGGTTAACCACACACGCTCCACTAATGACTTGGTAAGGTACAAAGTGTAATTTCATGGGTTAGCATATTTTCACATTTTCCTAAGTAACTAAGATTGGGAATGTACAAGTGTTTAGTTACTTAGTATTTATCATTAATACTTTTAATGAAGGGAGAATTATAGTCCTTTCCTACCCGTTCGGCTAACGACCCTCCACCAGTCAAGGAAGCGGTGGGTGAGAGTGGACACCCATTAAACTGCCATTTTATAGGCAGTAACCTTATACCCCCCTTATAGACCGGCTTCGTGAATGAGGCCTACTAACGGTAAGATTGACTTTATCTTATACATATCTATATAATTAAAATTATAATAATAGTATAAGGGTTTGAATTTTAACTTTTAAAATTCTAAGGGCTAACTTGGAATTAAAGTATTCATAAGAGAAAACTTTTCAAATTCCAAAACTTGAGGGCAAGTTTTGAAACTATTCAAAACTAATTAATTCCATAACTTATGTGTTTAAAGTAGTTTTAATTAAAAAAAACTCTTCAAGTTCCATAACTTGAGGACAAGTTATGGAAGACTTTAAACTAATAAAAGAATGTAACTTTTCTTTATTTTGTAATTTATGGAATTAATTAAGGTTACATATTTTATTACTTAATGAAGTGACTCTTGAACCTCCATAACTTGAGGACAAGACTCTTCATTTTTGTAACCATTACCAACTTTTATGAGTTTTATGAAACTTAAATGTGACTTTTCATATAACTTGAGGACAAGTTACAAAAACACATTTTAGAATCAACTCTTAGATTAAAATGGATTGAAAACACATAATCAATTAACTTTTCTATTAATCTAAGCAACTCATAAGAACAAGATAATTTAATCAAACTTTTTCATGTAATTAGCATAATCACTAAACTAATACAAAACATGAATCTATTGACAATTATCTTTGAAATTGGATTAGTATGAACATTACCACATCAAAAACAGGATTATAGGTTCAAAAACAGCTTATGGTAATGTTCCTAGTCCATTTCTAGCCAAAAAACTCGAAGATATGCTGTCAGGGGCTCCTACTCGTCGAGTGTATCAACCTACTCGCCGAGTAGGATGATTTTCTTCATGGAATCGGCGAGTTCATCAGTGGACTCGGCGAGTCCAGTGCCCAGAATGCCCGAAATTCGACTTTTTCAGCATTTTTCAGCAATTTGCATCAAGTATAATTGAAAACAAGCCTAGGCTCTGATACCACTGATGGGTTTTGAGCATTCTAACACTCCTAAGTGTACATGCAACCCTAAATACCTTGGATCTATGTTTTCTCTATTATACATGCAAATATGATTATCCAAGGTATTATCCTAACTAGCATACCAAAACATTGATACTAGGATAATAAAATAGATATAATACATACCTTGTTGTTGTTGCTTGACTCCATGAAGCTTGAGAGCCTAGTGCCCCAAGTGTGACACCTCAAATGGTTCACACAACATCATGAACTCTTGGAATAACCATGAGAAGAAGACATACATGATCAAATCGGCTAACCCTCAAAATATGTATCACTAGTGCCAATTTCTTGAACTAAAGGGGTTCTTATATAGTGTGGCTATTAGGGTTACACCATGTAACTCATGACTTTTCCCATTCCTTATGCTCCATGGGTTTTAACCTCCATGGAGTATCCATGGATCACCACATGGGTTAAACCCAACATAAAGGAATCTTGGATCATAAGCCCACATATATAAGAATGAATGATTTACACAATCAATCCCCATATATTTAATTAGTCTCTTTTTGATCACTAAATTAAGTCCAAATTAATTCTTGATAAATACTAATTAAATAACATGATTTCATATTAATATATTAGAACTTATAATATATTAATATGTCACAAAATGTCTTTTCCTCATAAACGGTCTATCCAAATGTTCCGATGCCATGCAACCCAAATGGACCATGCCGAGTCGGGTCAAGTACATACCAATTATAGTTATGGACTTAGACACTAATCCAATAGTAGTTACATAAGTTAGTCTATCTTGGTTTATTGACAATGTTTTGATTTACCGTTTTATTTAAATTAAAAATGAAATTTTTAGGTCTTATTTTTGGGACGTTACAAGTTGGTATCAGAGCCTTAGTTTAAGGGATTCAGACATACTCTCAGATGTGTCTGAACTCAAACTGAGGATTTTGTAAAAAAAATTCAAAAAGGAATTTTTTTTAAGAAAAGGGTTTCCTAATACAAGAAAGGGTGTAGTGCATGCAATCGACCAAGCTCAAATAAGTTTTCCCAATATACCCATACATGTTATTTGATATGATTTGATTTGTGAACCTATGAATTACATGCTAGTGAGGGCTAAGGATCTGCTCAGTATTTGCATGATAGATGCTAGGAGAGATGCATTTGTATGCCTATTGTATGTGCTTTTAGACTTGCATGCTAGTACTGGTCAGTCAGTGATAGGATAGCCTGATTATGTTATGCTTGGTTATGTTTACGCGATGCTCGAATGGTGCTTGCTTTGTACTTTTAGGAGTTCTCACTAACATCAGCTAACTAATAAGCGAATATGTTAAATTACATATTATGGAAACTAAATAATTTCAGAAGGTTAGGTTTTAACTCTATTGCGTAGCTCTCGTCTGAGTCCAACTGTTGTAGTATGTGACATTTCATTCGAAGAATTATCTGGTGTCAGTAATATGTAATTGTATTCGTGAGCTAGTTGGAGGGTGTCGGTAGGAGTTCCTTCTACAACTGATAGCGGAGAGTAATGTGATGGATGCCCTAGGAAGACCTACGAAGAGATTTAGCGGGAGCCTTGTCTTGTGGGATTATTGTGTGGGTAAGAGTGACTTGGAGGAATCAAAGAGATCCTTGAGGAAAATACAGATAGATGTGGAAGGTAGTATGTTTTGGGTCTTGATACGAAATATAAGTTTTTTTTTTCACAAAAACCAGCAAGGGAAGACTTTAAAAATAACAAGTTTATTTTTAGTTCATAACAAAACCAACCATCATGGATCCATTTACGAAGGTTAGAATGAAATAAAAACAACCATAAGTTGTTTTAGAGATAACCTTTGAAGCCTTTGAATCCACTTGGTTTTGAGGTGTTGATGAAGATGTAAAGATCAAAGAACATGATCTTCTCTACAAGTATCCACCGTCAAGATTAAAGCACTTGGAATGCTAGTTCCTTCTTGTATTCTTGCCTGTCTTAAGCCTTTAAGTGTTTAACTCAAATAAACACTAAAGGAGACAACTCATGAAGTCTTCTAATCACCAAACTAGCTTCAAAAGAGAAAGAGGTGGGGAGAAGAAGAGAGTTTCGGCCATGAGAAGAAAATGGAGAGATTCACAAGAAAAAAACTACTCTCAAACTTATGCAAGACACCTCTTTAAATACCCATGAAAAAGCAAAAAGCAACCCCATATTATAATCTAAAGTAATGACCTTACTTTAGAGGCATGGGGGGCAAGGGAGGAAGGTTGACAAGCAACCTCCCACACCATCATCAACTTTCGGCCATACCTAATTAAATAAGAAAGATTCTTTGAATTTTATAAACTCTAAGTTTATAAAATATAAAGTCTGTCTTTAGGTAAAAGACTAAAGAATCCAACTAATCCAAAAGGTTGTGCATGACTTATTAATTCATACCATATGAAATAATAACTAGTAATACTCTCTTATAATTATTATTTTCATAAAACAATAATTATTCCCTAATTAAAATACAAGAATCAAAATTATTTATTAATAATCATATTAATAATAAATATAAAAAATCTGCCAACTTGATAAAGATGTGACTCGATAGGATCATATATTATTAGCCATATCACTCCATAATGATTCTTGGGCATATAGATTCAACAGTATGGACCCGTACTATCGGAAGCAGAGGATTCGTACTCTAGTCAAGGAGATCTGCGATAAAACCTAGAAGTTTGTGATTATGAGATAACGATTTGGTCTTAATGTACAGGATGTCGATGCCTGGAAGAGAAGCGGAGTCCTCCAAGATGGATGCAGACAACGTCGGACTTCATGATTGGATTGCAACTGAAGTTTCACAGATCTTACTGGAGGAGTTTCCTGGTATCATTGGTCGGATCACTGACATGATGATTGCCAAATTCGAGGAGCAGGCCACCATCTCGTGTGCCGCAAGAGAAGCTAGTGAGGCTGCTAGAAATTTGGGTGTGGAGGCACGGCTAGGAAAAAGAAGGCAGACACATAATGTGGGACGATTGGAAGGAGGTGGAGATTCCGATGCAGCTGACCTGGGTGCTGGAAGTCAGGAGAGCCATGAGATGTGTGGCAAGTGTGGGGGAACTCACAGGTTTGCTTGTCACAAGTTTAGGTGTTTCAAGTGTCGGGAAAGAGGGCATGTGCATTGGGATTGTAAGAAGGATCATATATGCTTTCATTGTCACCAGCCAGGTCATTTCAGGTCCAGCTGTCCTGCCTGGGTGGCGGAGGGAGTTCAAGTCCCAACCCTCATCATTCCTCAAGAGATCAAGATCGAGCCGCAAGAAATCTCTAGTATGTATTTTTGAGCTCCAGGCCTGTAATGATATTAATATAAATATGTTCTTGATCAGTGTGATATCATCGGATCAGAAATCTTTTGAATGGTATGACTGCTAGCATCATATCGTAATTTCTTCATTCAACAAATTAGAGTTCAGTCCTCAGTACATTTCATATTTCAGAGGGTGTAGATCGCTCTCGCTAGGTTTGGAGTTATAACATCGGAAAGTTTCCAATAACCCCATCTAAGGTTCAGAGTTCCTCTATTATTGACTGAGTAATCATTCAAAAATCGGTCATATGCCATTTGGCATACTGTGTACCGCGTTTAAAAGAGGCTGGAGTATTCCGCTTAAGAGCCCCAGTAGCAAAGAGCCAAGCATTGCAGTGTCAGTCAGTGGATGCCAGAGTTTCATCATATGTTGTTACGGATATGTTATCTTTTTCTTTCTTCATGCTCATTATCAATATTCATTTTCTTGCCTTGGAATCTTGTATTGGTATGGGTAAGCATTATCTTTGGTTCAGTTCTCTGTTATCACCTGAGTTATGTCCACAAGCATTGTTATATATCATTCTTGCATGCCAAGAATCTTTAGAGGGTCGTATCTTGCTGAGCAGGTTTCATCTGTTCGGTTGTTGTTTC